>NC_045698.1:66829623-67454311 GCF_009834535.1 Camelus ferus
TATCCCGCATTTCACATGAGAAACTTTCTGTTCCCTCCCCTAGTTCCATGTAATCTCTCCAGCCAAACTAGCCCTGTTTCCTCTACTAACTGAGGAAAAATATATAATCAGAAGGTACCATGTATAGCCATGGCCTTGTAGTTAATTTCATTCATTTAAAGGATCAGTAAGAAATCATTACTGTATTTTTTTGTACCTGTCTGTTTACCTCCTTCTTGAAATTCTCTTTTCTTACTTTGTGACACTACTCTCCTTGTCTTCCTTATACCTCCCTGAAGGGCCTTCTCCTTTTTCTTTTCTAACTAGTCCTCATTCTACTCTGCCTCCTCCATCTCTAGCAGCAAAACTACCGTCTTCTTACCTTGCTTTGCCATAAATGTTGGGACGGCCCAGAGTTCATTCCTGAGCTCTCTTCTCTTTTCTATGACCTTTTATCACATAATGACCTCTGAATTTTTATCTCCATCCTTGACTTCATCCCAGATTCCAGACATATAATTTATTGCCTACTTCATGCAGTCTTATCTTTTCCTTGCCAAACATTTAAGATATAGTCCCTGACTCTAAGGCTGTTATTCCCTCAGTCTTTCAGATCTCAGTGAAAGGGACCATCAGATTTCTCAAGCCAAAAAAGCCAAGCAATTGATTATCATTTATTCTGCCTTCTTCTTTATCCATTTAATCCAGTCCATCAAAAAGGCTCTACTTCCGAATATATCTTTTATCAGTATACTTTTTGTCAAAGTCTCTGCCATCTCCTACTGAGCCCCATCAATTCCTTCTTGAAATATAGCAACAGCCTTTGAAATACTCCCTTTTGATACTTTTTCCTGCTTAAATCTCCCCAAATAGAAAGAGTGATTGTTTTAAAAAAATAAATCAGATAATGTAATTGCCCCCACTTAAAACTCTCCAGTGGCTTCCCACTGCTTTTAGAATGAAATCCAAATGCTTTACAATTCTCACACTTCCTTCTCCCACCTCAAGTCTTAACACTCTCTCCTTCAATCAATTTGTTCAATAGCACTGCACTTCTCTCTTTTCTCAACCACACCACAGGGACTTTGAACTTGCTTTGCTTCATTACTGGAGTATTTTGCCCAGATCTTCACATAGTTGAAAGCTAGTCATTAGTACTTCTGCAAAGTATCTGCTGGCTATTCTATCAAATGTTGCCTACCCACCTACAGTCTGAATTCTCTGTTATTTCTCCCTCACCTCTTATTTCCCGTTTCTTTCTCTTTTTATCTCTCTCCCTCCTTCTTTTGGTATATGTGTTTTGTTTGTTTATTAGGGCAGAGGCCTTTTTTTCATCTTGTCCAGAAATGTGTCCTGAGCACTTAGATTCAGTATACAGTAGGTACTCAATAAATATTCACTGAACAAACAGGTTCACAAAGTCATAAGGGAGACTGTGATCCAATAATAGGTGGGTCAGTTTATCACAACCTATAGGCCAAATCTGGCCACCACTTATTTTGATGAGTAGTTTTATTGAAACACAGTCATATCCACTTGTTCACACATTGTTTATGGTGGCTTTTGCACTACAACAGCAGACCTGAGTAGGTGCAACTGAGACCATAAAGCTCACAAAGCTGAAAATATTTACTACCTGCTTCTTCACAGAAAAAGTTTACTGACCCCTGCAATAATATATGCCAGGTCAAGTTGCTATTTAAATTAAAAGTAACGGGCAGACATTCTCTAGCCTAAATGTACTGAGGGAACCAAACCTGTGTGACCCTCCTGGAGGTGGAGGGGGCACTATATGAGAAAAAAAATTCAGCCAAGTTGCAAAATAGAGGACTCTAGAAGTGGAGAAGCTAAGGTAAAAGTTTTTGTGGGCAATTTGAAGCTATTTAATTATAGAACTAAGACTGAAAACTATAGCAATTTTATTAACACAACAGAAAATTTAATAAGGGCAACAAACCTTGATAACATGACCAACAATAATCAGGGAGGAAAATAAGATTAAGTCTAAGCATACTGTTCTCCTCTGTCATAATCACAGCAAGTTGACAAGGGTGACAAGATGATTTAATGGGAAAATATTTAGTCCTTGTCAACAAGTGGTGCCAGGTAACTGAATATTCATATGGAAAAGAATTAAGGTGGACCCCTCCCTCACAACATACACAAAATTATTTCATCATGGATCAAAGACCTGCTGTAAAGCTTACATTATAGAACTACTAGAAGAAGACATAAATGTAAATCTTCATAACCTTGGACTAAGCAATGATTTCTTGGATTAAACACCAAAAGCCAAAGCCACCAGAGAAAAAATAGACAAATTGACGTTCATCCAAATTAAAAAATAACTTCTGCGTTTCAAGGACACTGTTAAGAAAATGAAAAGATAACCCATGGAACAGGAGAAAATATTTGCAAATCACTTATCTGATAAGGATGCAGGATACAGAACCACAGGACCCACTCAGTCTGGTCCTGCTCTATTGGTAACAAGATACTGTGTTGTTTTTCAGAAACAACAGAGCAAAACCTCAAGTCATACAGCCAAAGCATGTGCAGAGGAGAAAATTTTGACCTCAAATAATGCTCAGAACCAAAGTTTCTCCCCTCCAAAGGACCAGGACGTGACTAAATGTAAACAGCAGAACACTTTCAGAAGCAAAGGGTCCATTGTCCAGGAAAATCCAATGCTGAAGCCCCCTTTCCCATAAATAGCCATGTTCCAAAAACCCTCCAGTGGAAACCTCCACATACCAAACCATCCTCCCCTAACTCATAAAATTTTGACTGGACCCCAGATGGAGAAAGAATTGACTCCCCACTTCCTGTCTCCTTGCCAGTGAATCTCAAAATAAAATTCTCTCTTTTCTCAAAAGCTAGTGCCATAGTATTGGCTTTTATGTGTGTCTGGCAGCATGCCCTTGCTTGGTAACAAACTCTTACAACTCAACAATAAAAAGACATAGAAAGACAGATAATCCAATTTTTAAATGAGCAAATGATTTGAATAGACATTATCAATAGATAGACAAATGGCCTATAAAAACATGAAAAGATCCTTAACATCTTTAGTCATTGGAGAAACGTAAATCTAAGTCGTAGTAACATATTATTTCACACACAGTAGGATGTCTGTAATAAAATAGACACAAAGTAGCAATTGTAGGCAAGGATGTGGAGAAATTAGAGCTCCTATATATTGCTGGTGGGAGTGTAAAATGGTTCAATTGCTTTGGGAAATAGTTTGGCATTCCTCAAGTGGTTAAACTTAGAGATCTCATATGACTGAGCAATTCCACTCGTAAGTATATACCTAAGAGAACTGAATACATATGTTCACATTATAACATTTCTTTCATAGCAGTATTATTCATAATATCTAAAAAAAGTGGAAACAATGCAAATGGATAAACAGATAGACAAAATAAGTTAAAAAGTGGTATAGTCATACAATGGAATATTATTTGACAATAAAAAGAAGTGAAATACTTATACATTATACAACACAGATAACCTTTGAAAACATTGTGTTAAGTGAAAGAAACCAGGCACAAAATCTAGGTATTATTTGATTCCATTTATATGAAAACTATTTGATTGAGCTTGTGATAGTCTGTAAGATGAACTAACTAATATTCACTGTTTAATTGACTGTCAGACCCCTACAGAAAATAAAATGGTGATATAATAGACACCACCATACCTATAGTTTAGGTTCATAATTGAAGGACTTATCTTCACTATTGCCCCCAGGATAACGTTTTTTTGTTTTTTTCAGTTTTTTTTGGTTTGTTTGTTTTTAGGTTAGTATCTTGGTCAGGGAGTAGGCAGGATAGTTTCAGAACTTTCCACTTGGGGTTGACTTTCTTCACTATGATAACTCTTACTCCACAAGTCAAGAATTCAGTGTGGGTGTAAGGCAACTGCCAAGAATATCAATCCCTATTATTTACTCTGAAACTGGGGAAATAGCCAGGTGTTTCCATCCCTGGACCCAATAGCCATTGTAAGCTCTACTTTAGTTAGGACTCCATTTATTTCTTGGCTTGCTACTTTCTTAAGAGGCCCATAATAAAGTGTGAGTCTCTAAGTGTGGACATCAAATTTTGTGTGCAATAGTTCTTAAAATGTCAAAGTATTTCTCTTTCCCCAGTGTAAAGGCGCTGAAGTAAGTGACCATGGTCCCTTTTGGGGATGGACTGAGGGAATCATCATTGTATTTATATTATATACTTGCTGAAGGGTTACAGGTCTCTTTTCCCTGGGATCTGAACGCTTCTTCTGTTAATAAATGTTGTATTTGAAAATTAACTCAGATCCAGAAACTAAACAAGGAATTTTGACTGTTTATTGAAGTGACTGGCCTCAGCCTCTTGTTCCTCCATTCTTATCCTCCAGGTTGTAGATATTTAAGCAGCATTCTTGTTGGCTGCCCATCTATTTTGCTCGTATAGGCGCCATCCTCTATTAACCATCTCTATAAATCTTCTTGACTGCCCCCTGTGATCTTTCTGGTTGTTACAGTAACTGTGACCTCTTGGTTTCTGGCTGTAAGCAGTGCCCCCTGGTGTCTGTTACTTTGGTGCCTCATAAGCCCAGAGTTTTCTTAAGGATTTGGGAAGAATGGTGTACCTGGAGAGGGCATGAGAACTCTGCGACCTTTCCTCATGCTTTGCCCTATGTATCTCTTTCATCTGGCTTTTCTTGAGTTACATCCTTTTACAATTAACCAGTAATTGATCTAGTAAGCAAAAGATTTCTCTGAGTTCTGTACACCACTCTGGCAAATTAATCGAACCCAAGGTAGGGGTGAGGGGGTCGTTAGAACCTCCAATCAGTAGCTGGTTGGACAAAGGAACAGGATAACCTTGGCTTGCTAGGGTGCAGTCAGAAAACAGTCTTAAGGGATTGAGTCCTTAACCTGTGAACGCTATTTCTGGATAGTGTCAGAATTGAATTGAATTGTAGGACATCTAGCTGATGTCAGAGAATTGCTTGCATATGGTAGGGGGAGGGGAGAACCTCCACACTCTGGAATTGGTGACCAGAATCCTTACCAAGTTTTCACAGACAAGGCGTGACAGCATATCAGAGCTGCACTGACTGACCATTTAGCATCTCTGGAGTTTTGTGTCTCTATCCATGTCTGCTTTTCACCTATTGTGGACTGAACTGTGTCCACCCAAAATTCACATTTTAAACCCTAACCTCCAATGTGATTGTATTCAAAGATAAGGCTTTTAAGGAGATAATTAAAGTTAAATGAGGTCATAAGGGTGGGATCCTAATCCAATAGGACTGGTGTCCTTACAAGAAGATGAGGAAACACTAGAGCTCACTCTCTCACTATCTGCAAGCATCAAGGAAAGGCCAGATGAGGACACAACAGGAAAGTAGTTGTCTGCAAGCCAGGAAGAGAATTCTTACCAGACACCAGCCTTGCTGATGCCTTGATTTTGGACCGCTAATCTTCAGAATTCTGAGAAAATAAATTTCTATTGTTTAAGCCACTCAGTCTATGGTATTCTGTTATGGTAGCCTGGACTAATCACCCCTGCCCATTCTTCCTCTGGAGGAAAAAGGGGCTTCTGTAAGCTACTAAAGTAATCGTCTCTTAATCACCCTCAGATTCCTGCTTTCTCTTTGTAAGGTGTCAAATACAACCTAGTAGTAACTGGACAACTCCACTGCCCTTGAAGGAGTTGCTCTCCATGTATCTTTTAAATACCAGAATCATTGCACCAGCAAGGTCATTCCTCTACACCGGGACATTTTCCCAGGGCTTCACTGCTGGAATGTTCAGCAAGTAGGCTGCCATCCTGTGCCAGGGATTATCCATGCTGCACATCCACTTAGGACAAGGTCCTCTTTGTCAGCCAGTTAAGGAGTGAGCCATTCTCAAAACTTTTCTTGCTACCTGATTTCCTGAATCGAGCTTAGTACTATTTGCATCAGTTCAAGTCTTCTTATAAGCAAGCATCAAGATAAAATTAGACATTTAAGAAACTTATTGTGGTGGCTCTGTGAAAGATAAAAGTGAGAATAGGAATAGATAAGAAGAGATTTCAGACCACTATGTAGGTTTGACCCTTGTGAAACTCCTAACCAAGAAAGGATTGGTTAGAACCAGCATTTGAATGCATTGTAGTTGTAAGAGAGTCTCGGCTAAGCCAACGGGGAGGCTCAAAGCACAAATTACTCCTAGAAGAATCTCACATTGAACATGAATGGTCTGGTTCTTGTGTCCTAACCAAGCTCAGTCACTAATGCATAGCAGCTTGGGAAAAGCATTATCTGTGGTGGTTGATTCAAAGAAGCAACAAATGGGGCTGTCTATCAACTATGCTTCATGCGTCAGGTCCTCCTGAAGGAGATCTGAGTAAGCACATCTTCTGGCTACCATAGTCTGGCTGCTCCTATGGCTGCTACAATGTGGGGGTTAATACTTAGACTCAATTAAAGAATGAGGATAGAAAATTATTTCTTATCAGATCCATTTCCTTCCCTCCTTTTGCTAGGTACCACATTTCCCTTCCTCTTTCAAGTTAGTAGGGTTATGTGACTCAACTCTGGTTGATAGACTGTGTACCTTTTCTTTGCCTCTTCCCTTAAATTTCCATACAGTCCTCTACTCTCTTTCTACTCCTGAGGCAAACATGTATTGAAGAAGCAACATAAGATGGAAGGGGAGGCTGGGCCTCTGACTCACTATTTTGGGAAGAGATGCCAGACTGCAGTGGACTCTGTGTGATGAGGGCAAGTGGTAAATCTCAACAGCTAAGATCTTGACATCTAGCTAGCTTTTGTGTTCCAGCAGTTAGCTTATCTTCATGATACAAATATGTTTGAACAAGCAATTTTTTAAAGTTCTATTTTTCTATAAGCTAGAATCATCATATGGGAATGTGTGTTGGAATGATTGAATGAAGAGTAGATGGAACACAGAAAATAAATGACTCCTTATTCTCATCCACCTTAGCTTTTATTTTTATTTATTTATTTATTTTTCATAGTTGAGTAAAGGTAGATTTATTCAGAGAGATACACTGAAAGGCAAGAGAAAGGCCACGAGGTGTAGGGGTTGGGTGCTCAGGTACATACTCCATAGACAGAATGTGGGCCGTCTCCGAAGAGGGAGAGAGAGAGAGGCCCCTTATCTTTTAAATAGTGATATTCTGTAAAACACAGCTTCACTCTATTAAATAACCAAATAGAATTCTATATAACTAACATAATACACACTTTTCAACTTCTCATACAAATTCTTTGAAATTAACTTGCAAAAATATTACTCACTAGTATTCTCTAGAAATGTCTTCCCAAATAGTGACTATAATTTCTAAATTACATCCAGATCATCCTTGTTCAAATCATCTTTGAACCAAAACAGCATTTTTTTTCTTCCAAAATAGAATTTCTTGGTTTTTTCCCAGTGATACATTAATTAGATAAGTCTTTACCTGGTCCTTCACAATGACTAGTGAAAATTGTGTGTAATGGTGCAGGACTGTGAGAAGAGCTCCAGGAGATCTTTCTAAATTCAGTGAAACAGATAAAACCAAGTTTATCTCATGATATCTCAGTTTTTAATGTACAGTGGTTGAAGTATATTTATATAATTTTGAATCTAAGAAGAAAGTGCCAAATCATATATGAAGATGTGAAATGAGTTACAGTCATCTAAAATCTATTAAGTTTTATCGCCTATAAAATCAGGATCTTAATACTTTGAAAGCTGTCGGAATAGTATGTGTTCAGCATATTGTAAATAGCAAAAAAAAAAATCTGTTATTTAATTCCATGTTTTAAAAATCCTAGATCCCTGTCATTATTATCTTAAAGATACAGATCTCTGTTAATTCTAGTAATAGTTCATGGTTCCACTTGTAGCAATTTCCTCCAGTAATTATACCTAGATTAATGAACCAATTACTCTGTTTTAAGTTTTATTTATTTCTTTAATTTATTGTTTATATTTATCAAGTGCCTGATAAATACCAGGCACTTCACAAACACTGGAGAATACTAAAGTAAAATAGACTGGCAAAAACCTTGCTTGTTTTCGACTAGAGAGACCAACTGTACAAAAATAATAAAAATAAAGGGAGGAAAGAAGAAAGAAGAAACAAACACAAAAATATAAGATAATAACTGCTCTGCAGAGAATTAAAGTTGGGTGATGAAATGGAGAGTGACAGTAGACAGTCAGGCTGTTCAAATATGTGGTCCAGGGACAGACTCTCTGAAGGAGGCATTTAAGCTACAATCTCAGTAACTAGATTGAGGCAGCTATTTGAAATTAAGAAGAATTGTGTTCCATATGGAGAGAGCAGTTGGTGCAAGGGCTTTGGAGCAGAAGAAGCTTGGAGAATTTGAAGAAGAGATAGAAGGCCAGCGTAGCTGAAGTGTATACCTATGCAAAGGAAACAGAGGCAGATGAGGTAGAAGAGCTTTCATACAGACTTCATAATTTTCAGTAGGCTTAGGACTTTTATATAGACTTATGGCTTTATTCTAGGTAAACTAAGAAGAGGTGTTTAAGCAGAAGTGTGGTATAAAATAATTTATATTTCCAACTTGAAGGAATATTTTGTGGGGGTTCTTAAGCATTTTACTCACTGGTACTACCAAAAACAATATATTAACAAAATCATAGAAGATTAGAGAATAACTTTTGACCAAACACAGTACTTATTCATTCATACCTATGACTAGAATAGGTAATAATAGTCTATAAATTTTGATGAATATCTAAACTATCATTACTGTATAATTAGCTCCTGCTTCCCATGTAAGAGAATGAGACTACTTTGGATAAAGGAACTTTCTCAAGATCTCAATATTAAGTACAGAGAAGTAAAACCCATGTGTCTTTTACCTCGCCTCTCTATTCTAACCACAACAGTAAACCTCACTGTGCTTAGTATGAATTAAGAATGTCAGTTGTTAAAAGCAGGAGGAGGAGGAGAAGAAGAAAATAAAATTTTTCTTTAATTAACTCAAGATGGAAATTAAAAGTACATTAGTCCTTATGTTAATTCATCATTTTAAACCAGTACTAAGGATTTATCTAGCTGTCTTCATTTCTTTATTTTCCATTATTTATCCATTTATCTTTTTCCAAATTTGATATGAGATATTTTTAAGAGAAGTATTATGTAATATACAGGACAAAAATAAAAGGAAAAAAGAGGAAAGTGAAAATAAGGATAGAGGTACAAACTACAGACAGGGAAAGGCAGCAAACTGAACAAAAAAATTGGAGCTTGACTTTCTCTTACTTACTGGATAATTATTTTGAGGAATACATGGGATTATGCAAACAAAACATTTAGAGACTGATTGAACATGTTCCTTTTGACTATCCTAGAAACAGAAACCAAGTGGTAAATACAGTTACCATAGTGTAAAGCATCACAGTGCCAATGACAAAGCTGTAGATCAAGTTTAACATGGCAGATTGACTACAGACATTTATCTTCTCCTCCTCAAACAACTTTAACATGACAGTAAATACATTTTAAAAAAAGTGGACAAAACAATGGAAAGCATATTGGACAAGAAATTTCAACAATTTTTTGGAGGCCAGAGGAAGGTCAGGAAACTGATAGCAAATTAAAAAAACTTCAGAAATACCATTGAGAATAAGCTGGTTTAAACCCCAGAAGGCTCAGGACTCAGACGTATCAAATATACTAAGGATGAATAAGGGTCAGGGCTGAAAACAGACGTTAAAAGCCTGTATAAAAAATGGTTGGACCTCTATATTTTCCCTCTACCCCTAATGGAACTACTTACCCTTAACCACTACCACCATTCTCCCAAAAGCCTAGAGTCCTAGCAAAGGGTGGAAGGGAGAAATGGGATTTAAAAAAGGAGGGGTGATTAAGTGAGGTGTAATTGAAGAGTACGATTCTTGCCTTTTTCTATAAATACGTTTATTTGGGGATACCTCAGTGAAGAAAAGCTAATTTTCACTACAGAGTTGTCCACTTTTGACAAGCATCATCCATATGTTCAAGGCTTGCTGTTTGTTTCCTCATACTTAAATATGAATAGGAAGACATGGCTTACCAGAGATGTGACCAAAACCTCCACATGCAAGACAGAACAAGAAAAGAAAAATAAGAATATAATCAAGAAGAGACCAAGACAATGTAGGAAACAAAAAAAACCTTAAGTACTTTCAATTAATATCTTGAGATAAAGCAATATATTATGTCTATTAAAAAAAGAACAGATGTTGTTAAAATTAAGAAAAAAATCAGAGAACAAGAAAGAGCTCTTGAAAATTTTTATAATGTATCTAAAATTTAAAAATTGCTGCCTAAAACTCAAGTGCACTTTCAAGAAAGCTAAACATGAATTCAAATAGAAATAAGGAAAGAAAGGATAAGCAAATAAGAGGACCATTTTAGGAGGTTCAATATTCAACCAATGGAAGTTCTTCAAAGAGAAAATGAACAAACAAAAATGGAGAGGAGAATTTTTCTTTTCTAAAAATAATGTAAGAGCATACAGGAAAATTTCCTAAAACATTAAGACATTAGACTCTAGATTGAGAAGGATGTGTACTAGCACAATGAATTATGAAAGGCCCTAATTAAAAGATAACACTGTGAAATTTTTTGATACCAACACAGGGAGAAGACTTGAAAAGCATGCACACACAAGTGGTTGTAAACAAAAGATTTAGGGATCAGAATGGCACTGAAGTTGGAAATTAAAAGACAATGGAGTAATGTATTCAAAATTTGGAGGAAATACTATTTTCAAGGTAAAATTTAAATAAAAGATCAATCAAGTGGAAGTGTAGAATGAAGGGATTTTCTGGCATGTAAAATTACTCACACTTTTAACATTTAAGAATCCTTTCTTAGGAAGTACACTTAAAAAGAATATAAACCAAAATTACAAGACCATGAGGAAAAGAAGTTCCTGGATAAGAACAGTGCAACAAATGCTGAGTGCCACAACTTTAGATTTAAACGGAAGGAGAGATAGCTCTACAAGAGAGGACTTGGGAGTAGAGGGCAGTTAATTCCTGAACAAAGAAATTGTTGTTCAAAAAGGAAAATATGAGGCAAAAATGGTATAGAGGACAGTATAGAGTCATCTGACAAAATTGGAATGTGGAGTGAATTTACCTTAAAGAAATGAACATTTATGTTCACAGATATACATATATACAAATATTCATAGCTACTTTGTTTGTAATAACTCCAAACTGGAAATAACCCAGACGGATTTTAACAGGTGATTAGATTAACTGTGGTACATCTATACAATAGGATACTATTCAGCAGTAAAAAGAGCAATGTTGACAGACACAGCGACTGGGAATGAATCTCAGGTGCATTATACTGAGTCAAGAAAGCCAGTCCTGAAAGATTACATACTGTGTGATTCCATTTATATAACTTTCTTGAAATGACAAAACTGTAGAAATGGAGAACAGATTAGTGGTCACTAAAAATTGGATTGAGAATGAAGTGTAAGTATAAGGGCTAACATAAGGGAGTTTGTTTTGGTGTTGATGGAACAGTTCTGTATGTTGATTGTGTTGGTTACACAAATCAGTAAATGTGATAAAATTTCATTAAAGAAATACACCAAAAATTCCCATAAAAGCTTCTGACATCCAAATTAAGATCTACAGTGAATAGTGTAATACCATTGTCAATTTCCTGGTCAAGATCATTGTGTTAGAGGAAAGAGTTAAGTAAGATGCTATCACTGGGTGATGATGAGGGACTAGAACGTGGGAACTCTATACTATTTTTGAAGCTTATATGTGAATCTAGAATTATTTCAAAATGAAAAAGATTTTTAATACTCTTCTCAAGGACTATTCCCAAAGATTCTGATTCAGTAAGTCTGAAAAGGACACAGGAATCTGTATTTTAAACTCTCCAAGAGATTCTCATAAGCATTCACATTTGAAATCTCATATGATACATGATGTCCTGAAAAGATCTTATGGCAATGAAGACAACAACAGTTTCCTATAATGCCTATCATTGCAAACTGAAGGCATCATGCCAAAGTACAAAGGACAAATATACAAGGGGCCAAAACAGTGTACATTGCATCCTAGTGGCATGGCTTGATTCTCAGATACCATCTAGACTAAGATTATATGGCTTCAAATCTTTCAAGCAGAACACCATAAGCATTATTTCTTACCCTTAAATGTTTCATAAGATGTTTCATGTTACCAATTAAGGGCAGATGAGCATGATTCGGTATTATACAACTGGAAAGGAATGGCAACATCCTTTTAAGAATATTACAGAAGATTCCTATTTGAAGAATACGCCTCCTACCTTCAAAGGGAGATAGACTGAAGACACTTCATGAAAAGGATTCCACATAGAATTAAATGTGTAAGTGAGATCTGAGGCATCACTCTAAATATAAGGAATCTAAAATGTTGCTTAATCTTAGTGAACATTAGTTACATTCAATAAGAAAAGTGGTAAAGACTCAACACCTCTATGTATTACTTAGTTAACATCAAATTTTACCATGTAAAAATTTTAATATCATGAAGAGAATGACTAAGTCTAAATATTTTCTTTGTTATTTTATTTAAATATCAGTTTAAAGTTAATGAACTAATGTGAAAATTAGATGGCTAATATTATAATCTCTTAGAACTTTAAACATATATATTGTAAGATGAAAATTATTTTTTCAATAGACCCTTTTTTTGAGCATCTCTACTATATGTCACTTAGTACATTAGATATTGAGATTTAAACACAAATAGTATATCATTTCTTTCCTTAAGAAGCTAGTGTATTGGAATGAGAAAAAAATTAGACCAACAACTGTAGTATATTCATTGAGTATAGTAAAGATAGGTCTTGATCTGAATCTTGAAAGATGAGTAGAATTTAGCTAGATAAAGAAGAGATGGATGTACATTGTAGGGAGAGGGAATAGTTTGTGTGAATGCATGGAAGAATTCAACATGATGATGTATTCAGGCAATTGTGACTGTATCTGAGGTAAATAATACATTTGGGTGTAAGTTTGCAAGTGGTAGAATAACTACCTGAAGTCAGGTCATAGTGAGGATCTCTGTTATGACAGTCTAGTGTACAAGGCCACCCTGAGAGTATTTAAGCATTTTGAAAAGAGCATCCAAGTAGTAGCGTTGACAGTGGGTTGGAATATGATGAAACTGAAGGCAAAGAAAAAATAAAATAATTAAACCAAGAAAATAGTTTGGGGTATAGAAAAATTTTCCATTATGATTATTTTCATTGTCATCACAACTTATATTGGTCTCTGCACATTAAAAAGCCACTTCTTTGTTAAAGCAGCTGAAATTAATTATTTTAAATTCCCCAAATTGGTCACATTTCACCTATAGTCAAACCATCTGTATACAATAATTTGAAGAAAATAAAAAGAATACATGTGTAGCTAAGTGTCTGTTTTAAAAAAAAAAAAAATGTCCTTTGGGTTAGAAATACCATCTGGATCATTTCAAGCTTACCAGGCACCAAATGCAGTGCTGAAAAGACTAAGTCTGAAATATATAAACAGAAAAATCTTTAAAGAGATTTTAAATCTTAAAAAAAGTTCCCTCCAGTAAGGTAGGTTGGCATTTTCTACACTGCACCTGGATTTTCTTACATTAAAATGTCATGTTACTTCCTAGAAGGGATATTGTGAAGATTAACAAGATCACATTTTAAAGCTCTTTGAGTTCCTCAAAGAGTGAACCTCTGTAAGTACAAGGTGTAATGTTCACTTTATATTGCATAGTCATTTGAGTCTCGGCTGCTAGTGATATCAGAGTGAAGCAGACTCAACTCCCTTTCAAAAGTCTTACCACCTATATGAAGTAGATAAATGGAATTCAGTAGGGAATTAGAATCGGTAATGTTTGTATTATTGCGCATAAGTAACTGCATTGAGGATACTTCTAGACATCCTAACAGGTCTTTAATAATACAGAAAAAAAATTTTACCCAGGTCGGGATAATGGGGGGATTTGTTCTTAGCTTATTTATGTTGAGGGAGGAAAGCAGTGTTATTGCAAGTAAAAAGAAATATAAATTTAAAAAAATTTTTCTAAAATATGGACAAATCAAACATTTATTTTAGTCAATATGCAGTCAGTAATATATATTCAATAGCCCTTAATACTAGGAATTCTGAGAAATTATAAAAAGCAATAAATTCAACAAAACAATCGGAGGCATTTGTTTCTTCAAGAAACTTAACTTTTAACCTAATGGTAAAGAAAACTAGGTACATACACAAAGAATGGAAATATTACCCAGTGTTTACTAATAACATTGTCCATGAGGTCTGTGTCAAAGGCTGTTAAGAATGAAGAGTTGCTCTTTTTTCATTTCCATTCATTCATTCATAAAGCCATTTATTATTACTTAAGTCCTCTAGTAAATGGGCAAATATGGCATACATTATAATCCCTTTGTTTATTCAAACATAATTTGAAATCCAGACACTAGAGCAAATACAAAATAAAGTAAGCTCTGTCCTTAAGGTTTTTAAGTTTTTTAATACTGGTAGAGTCAGATACATAAATATTGAATAAACTCATCATATATAAGGTAGAATAGAAATTTAGATGTATAAATAACAGAAGGAAGTTTAAATGCTAAGTCAGGGGCTCTCAAGCCTGGCTGAATTTTAGGATCATCTAAAGAGTTTTCTAAAAAATACAATACACAGCCCTTCCTCTTACCAATTCTGGTTTAATTGGGCTAAAATGGAAAACTGGAGTTTTTTGGGGTTTTTTTTCCCCAATTCTCCATTGTCTAATGTGTATCCATGTTTGAGGCAACTCTACTCTCATGCTAAATGGTTTGCTTAAAAAATTAGGAAAAGAGGTAAAATATTGTGTTGAAATTGAGTTAGATTCTGAGAAATTCCATAGGAGACAAGGGAAATACCTTAGGATAACTATTACCAAAATTGAATGCAATGTGGTAAATATATTCTAACAATTCAGAGGAAGCTAGAAGAGTTTTACATAACATCTGCTCTTCTGTGAGCTCAAACCTAGTACTACATAAAACTGCAAAGTACATAAATATTTATCCTTGGCTGTCAATCTCCAAATTCTTTCAATCACCAAAGTTCATAACTAATCAAATCCTCTAAGGAAAGATTCTGACATGTTTTGTATTTGGAATAACAGTGATCATGTAAAATATTGCATTTAAAGGGGCTGCATTTAAAGGCAAACTGAAATTCCAGGCATCCCCAAAAGTAGAAAAGATTCTCATGGCAAAATCAGACCTTTCTAGCCATTGAAAGACCAGGAGCTAATAGTCTACACTGGCAGCATACTCCATCAGGAACTATAGTCCTGGAATTTGAGGTCCTCACTCAGTCTTCCTTAGTAACAAACAAAAACAAGTAATATAAAAACACAAAAGTGTCTCTATTTTAGAGTTTTTCAAGTTTGGCTTCCAGGTGTTCATGAACATTAGATTTACCATGTCATGCAGCAATGATGAGAATACACAACAGGTGAAAGGTGATCTTTCATTGAGCCAAGCAAAGGGAGGTTTAACAAAAAGAAATTTTCAGGACCAAAATGCAGTATATTGACATTTTCAATCACAAACTATGCAAAAAAAATCTGAGATCAAAGTTTTCAGCCTTCTAAAAATATTTTCTCAGTAGCATCACACCTCCATGTAATATTTTTAAGCATGCCTAGCAAGTTGGACTCAACACAGTTTGAGAAAAAGAATCATTCAGATGAATAGGTAAGTCTCTTCATAAGTGGATTTAAAATAGACTCCCATATTCACCCCCTTCACTACTCTTTTTGAAACTTATCTTGCAAAGACATGGTTCTGTTTTTCTCTAATTGATAAACGTAAATGCATATTTAGAATATACCAATAAATTATAGACCTAGAATTGCCATCAAACACCCACAATATCAATTTTTCTATTTTAAATTGGCTGTGTCCCTCTAGCCTGGTAACAAGCTATTTTCTTGCTGTTTGGGGTGTTAGAGCACAATAGAAAATTATATAAAAATGTATAGATAAAATTTAAAGTGGTTTTCTTTACAGCTAGCATAAATGAGTAGTCAAAAGAAGTATTTTAACTATGTGCTTTGTTTATAGAAGAGGTAATAAATACATACTTACTTCTGTTTCAGTTTTGGTTTTCCAAAAATGACAAGGTAGATCATTATATAAGTAAATTTGTTGTCGAATTGTTTTGTTGTTTGTGATTTTGGCCAATATGAGATATTTGTTTTTTATTCCTCATCTGTTACTACTATAAACCTCTCAATTTTTGTGTGTGTGTGTGTCATGCAACCCTTAATAGTAAGACAGAATCACTACCATTGAGATATTGGGAGTCTAAAAGTCCTCTGGCCAAGCAATCACAGTCATAGAAATCTCCAGATAACTCAGAGCCTCTGTGTGAGAGTTTCCACTAGGCGAACTGAAACTGTTACATCATATTTAGCAAAAGTGTCATTACCTTAAAAATACTTCGGGAATAACAGTAATGAGTGAGACACAGAATGATCAGAAACATAGGGGTTCCTTTTTGTTAGGCTAGGAGTAAGCTGTAGACAATATCTGACAGAAGCAAGAAAAGATAATCTGTACTTTTCCCAAAACATGGTGAGACTCCTGACCTCACTAGTCTTTTAGGTTTCACTCTCGTACAAAGGTAGAGATTGCCATCAATGTTTGCATCTTCTGAAACAAAGGGCGTAAATCAATATTTCTCTGGGCAGGAGGCAAAGTCAATATGTTAACTCAGCCGTCCTTCTGAAGATGGCAAAAATGTTTCCTCAAACTGCTGCTAAAATCCATTTTGCTTAATTTTCACAAAGACCATAATGGTTTTGTTTCCCTGACAGCATCCTTAAATGTGGCTGGCCTCATCCGTTGCCCTCTGAGCTGTGTCCAACCAACAGTTCAACTCCTCAATCTTTTCATCCAATGCACAATCACAAGGAACATTGAGAAAGGTGTTCCTCTGGTCATCACTGTCATATCTTTCATTACAGATTGCAAAGATAAGAAAAGCTATGTGTCTTAGTCTGTTCAGACTGCTATAACCAAATACCACAGACTGGGGGCCCAGAAACAAAAGAAATTTATTTCTCACAGTTCTGGAGGCTGGAAGTTCAAGAACAGGATGCCAGCAAGATTGTGTGAGAACCCTCTTCCTGGTCCCAAAATTCATTTTATCTTCAGATAAATGGTGGAAGGGGCAAGGGATGTCTCTCTGGACTCTTTTATAAAGGTATTAATTCCATTCATGGGGGCTCTGCCCTCATGACCTGATCATCTCCTAAAGGCCCCACCTCTCAACACCATCACAGTAGGGGTTAGGATTTCAACACATGACTTTTGGAGATGCACAAATATTCAGAACACAGCAGTATGACTTCTTAAATGTTCAGGTTTTCTATAACTTTATCAATAGAAAATGTGTGTCTAATCCTTTATAAAATAGCAGATACAAGATACCTTGCATATACAGGGTTTTTTAGGTGTTTTATTTTGTTTTTTCATTGCTGATAAACAATACTACCTTGGCTAAAGATGTAGTATATGTATGTAAAAGTATAAGAAATGAACTGGAAATCAGGTATACCAGCTCCATGACAGAAGTTGTCTCTGAGAAGTGAGAGCAAGTACTATAATAGCAAGGAGTATTAATAGTAGGTTTTGGCTAAATTTGTAATGATTCATTTTTTTAAATGATAGAACAAATATAACTAGTGGTATGTTTTTAACATTGTATGTTGTGATTTCTTGAATGTTTTTCATTCATCTTTTCTGTATTTAAGATCTCAAAAAATTAAGAAAATAAGACCCTTAGCTAATCACACACCCATTGTGCTTTCTGGTTTGAAGGAAATGACTGCAATTAGAATACCCACCCTCGTTGCCCAATTAGCAGTTTGCATCAAAGAAATTTTCATTGAGAACTAATCAATTCAAATCACAATTTTAATGGCACTAGTCACCCTGCTTTTAAATAAATACATTAATACTTAAATTCATGTATAAGTGCCCCAGTATATCTGGTTAACTGGAAGTAAGAAAACCCTCAATATATGCAGGACACCATTCATGTGCTCTAAAAAGCAAATGAAGAAGTTGGAATAAATATAATTAGTTATATGTGTCTGTATTTTATGGAAATGAAGAAACATTCCCTCAGGAAGAACTCAAATATTTGGCTGTTTTGATATTTTACAAGGCATTGAGCAAAGCACAGTCTCGAGCAAAGCACAGTCTCTGGCAAAGCAACAGTAGAGATAACGAATGGATTCCTTTATAAGAAGTCTGAGTAATATTTATGTTGCATATAAGCATCACACATAGCAACAAAATGTGTATAGAATTTCTTTGAGTACTGTGTTGTTTATAAGAACTTTCAAAAAAAGATCCTGAAATTATTGATGACTGTTTACTTTTGGTCCATGAATCATTTCCTGAACATATTTTACAATTGTGATTCAGCTGGGCTTTTAACTTTTTTTTTCTTTTTTTTTTGCTTGTTTCCTTTTGTAAAAATTGCCATTTCTGTTTTCAGATTATCCACAGGTGTGGCCTGTCTCATGTGGTAATACCAGACACATCTGGTGATTTCTCTCAAAATGACAACAGCAAAAATAGTGTGCTTACAAAATAAAAGCTGGAGAGGGAGTCTTTTCAAAACACAACAGGGAAAATAATCCAAAATAAGAGAAATGAGATAACCAGCAGATGCTCCAGAACATGGAAGTCATCTGTAAGTGTTTAGTGGGATGGAGAATGCTGAAACAGTTCTCCATTTGCCAGACGCCTGAAATAGAGACAGATGAGCTATTCCTCTGAACTTCAGCAATAGCGCCAGCTGAAAAAGCAGACCCTTTCTGCCAAGGGTCACTTGTTGAAACTGTTGACTGTAAATCAGAGTTCTCTTTTTGGACCTATTGGTACCCCGAAAATATAATCAAAATGTTCATATGTATACCTTACCTTGGGCACAATGACCATTATCCTTGGTTGCTGAAGGTCTGTGGGGGTGGGGACAAATTTTTTTACATGTTTTGAACAAAGGTAACTTTTTATGAAACCCACATGTTTTACACACTGTTTCTTACCTTTCCTTGATGAGTAAGAAATGTTCCCAAATGAAATAACCCACATTTCTGCATTGGTAAATAGTGGTAAGGATATTTAGGTCTGGAAATATTCATAAAAAGACCCTTTATGTATTTTTTTCTGTCTAGAATAATTGCTGCTGCATTACAGTGCCTTCTAATCTGCTTTAATAGAAAGGAATGTCTTTGTGTGAAGTGTACTATCTGGAATTCTTTTCCTCATATTGTTTAGATCATGAATCTGTTTTTTTGCACTTACTCCCAGGGTGTCTGAAACATTTTAAAGTAACAGTGGGTCATCAGAACTGCTGGTGCTGGCAGCGGGTGCCTTACAATTTGCCATCATATAAATGTCAATTTGCTTCTTTTATGGAGCTAAGCTGAGATAAATCCCAGTAGCACAGAATGAGGTCTCTAGATTTTGTAGTTTTCTCCATTTCTGTGTGTGGCCTGACCAGTCAACCCAGAGTGTCTCTGTTCCTCTCCATCCTGTTAATTCCATCACTCTTTTCCTTTAACTTTTTCAGGTCTGCCAATAGCCTTGGGGGATCTCTAGTGGGGTTAGGATATATTCTAGACTAGTGGCTCTCACAGTGCAGTCCCAAAACCAGCAACATCACCTGGGAACTTGCTAGAAATACAGATTATTTACGGCTCACCTTCTGAATCAGAAACTCTGGAGTTGAGGTAATCTGTGTTTTAACAAGTCCTTTAGGTCATTCTAATCCACATGAAATTTTTAAAATCACTGGTATAAACCACAATGCCAAAATTTCTCCTAGGAACTCCACAAGCCATCACTTCAGAACACTCCCCCAAATATCCCCAGGTAATTCCCTGATTGTGGGAGCCTGAACACTTTTAGATGCTCTTTTTGCATCTAAACTATGCTGGCCCCAAGTTATAAAAGGAATTCCATCCAGATTAAACCTATTGTCACTTTTCAGAATAGGTAGTAGTGAATTAATTTGCATTAAGAATTTGTCTTAGATCAGCAGACCAGATCAGCTAAGCTGTAGCCTCATTGCCTTCTAAAAATGATACTCCTTTAATTTTCCTCTCCACTATTGTCTAACAAAAAGGGAGATTTAAAAGCTTTACAGACTAGCACTGCCAAGCTGTGCAGAAGACAGGCACTCCAGCTGGTTGATGAATGGATTATACCTACCAATTGAGGTGTTCTTATTGGTGGATAATAGCAATTGATTCATTTACTTTCCTTAATTAGCTTTAAATGTACTACTCAACCGAGTGAGGCTTTGCAGGATTTTTTTAGGTTATATTCCAAAAGAACAAACAGTCAAAATATTCAACTGAGGAACTGCAGAGTCAGTGTTCTATGACATTTAATCTGAAAACTAGTGACACTACAAACAGAGAGAAAATATCAAAAGGGATTTTGTGCAGTGGTGAAGTTTATGAATCACCTCAGAATAAATACACTGAATTTACGTTATGAAAATAGATGACTGCTTTCTTGTTGTGTTTCTCAAAGTTATTGTTAAAATTGAGACTATTTCCTCAACGTCACTTGTGCATGATCTTCACAAGCCCCTCACCCACATTCCCATGTAGAAATTACATTTTTTTTCTTTTCTCCTCCATTCAGCCTATTGCCCAAGTAAGTGCCCTCCCTACTCTACATCTGTAATCTCTATTAACTCAGGTCAGAGAAAGGGGAAAGACTAGAGTGAAGATGGCTTGAGGAAATGCCTAGAGCTAAAGACCTGCCCAATTGTCAAAGTCAACCAGCAGTTTCTTTGCTTTTAAAATGAGAACAAGATTTATTCCTTCTTTAAGACTCTTCACCATGAACTACTGTTGGAAATATGTCTCAAAATTGAAATGCCATTTCTTTCTTATATTTCTTATTTTTTAAGGGTTGAGAAGACCAAATTGCTGCTTGGCACTGTGTGGGATGCTGCTGAGTTCTGGAATTGACGATTCAGAAGTAAGTTCTGACCATCTCATGACTTAGAACCATAGACTCAAGCTGTTTCCTCCAGGACCACATAGCAGGCCCACGAATCTGAGAACCATTTTTAGCAGGAGTCAGCCAAGCAGCCAAAAGAATTTCCAGCCTTCCATAGTGATTGAAATATTACATACGCTATTTCAACTGAAATGATACCCTTAATTATTAAGCATATACTTGAGTGCCTGCAATGTGCAGAGATGTCCTGAGTACTAAGAAAAAGTATGAAAGACATAAAAGTGTCAATCAGAGGAATAACTTGCAAATCAGCTGGAAAGAACAAACCAATAGGCATGAAATGGCATCAGGATGCTACAAAGGAGTCCAGTCACTTCAAGCAAGAGTGTTAAGCTCCACTGCTTTGCCCTCAGCTCTACTTTCTCTACCCCTCAACTCTCTGAAAGCACAAAAAGAACAGATTACCCTACAGGCAACTATGTTAAGTGTCTGCTGAGACTCTTGTTATCTGGAGGTTGGAAGACATTAATAAAACATGAACAAATGCAATAAGCATTAAACAAAGTAGGGACTGCCTATGTTTCAATTACTTTTGACAAGATAGTCTATGTCATACTCTGAGCTCAGAAATGCATGCCTTGTTGCAGACATAGAGACATTCCTTCCAGTGAGTAAGCTGAATAGTCATAGTAGGAAGAAAAATTCACGGGGGATAATCCATACTCTTCTCTCCTACTCTAGAGGTAAATTAGGTATTAGAGAAATTCTGCCTCTAAATAAAAAATGAAGGTATTTAGCATTCTAGCTTTGATAGTTTTTGAAAATGATACTTTTTTCTCTTCAGCTCTTTAAATAGATCCAAGATTCAAGGCCTTTACATAAATAGTGTATGCGTGTGTGTGTGTGTGTTCACATGTGTTAATTGTACACACACATGGTATTTTTTGCATTTTAGCAGCTAACATTCCTTTTGTGAAATGAACGTTCCTCGGTGTGACATTACGTCCTCTAACAATACACCATGGAGTTTCCAGAACATAACATTATGTTCTGAACTTAGAACTATGTGAACAAATTCACACCCAAAGAAAAACCAGCAAAGTGCCTGGCTTGCTTCCAGTTTCACTTTCCTTGTTGTTTTGTAGGACTGAAGAGCAATTTTGTGGTTGAAAATGAAAATGTCTTTTCCCCAATTGTAATCAGCTCCTTTGACCTGGCAGAAACGAACCCTCTGTGTTTCAGACCTTGAAATCTTCTGCCCCAAAACAAATTTCTGCTTAAAACGACATACTCTGGAAATTTTAGTGCATCTCAACTTTTGGCCTACATTTTTCCACTTGATCTTACCTTGCTTTCATGCATATGTAACTTCCTGCTAGACTATCTTAAATTCTCTTTTATCCCAGGGTTTCCCAAGAGGAAATGTACTATCTGAGGATGTGACTTCCGGGCATTTCAGGATGCAGAGGTAAGAGTTAAGATTAATCAGATCTTTAAATCAAAGCTCAAAATCAAGAACTCTATTTGATACCAAAATTGTTCTTTTGCTTATTTTATGTATTTTATTTTATTGACACAAAATAGAGGACAATATAAGAAAAAAGCAATTCTTGGATTTAAGTAATATTTTTAAACAAATTTTATAAAACTTTGACTAATTTTACATTATTTACAGAGCAAATGTTATGTAAAAAAATGAAGCTAAACTTTGGAAAGTTATGTACTAGAATTGTATTGGTGATTAACTGAATAGTTTTACATTCATATCATAAACGCAACCTCATTTAGAGAAAATTAACAATAGATAAGTTACTGGATGGAATTTTTTAAAAACATGGAAATGGAGTAGTGAATGGGTTGAGATAAGAGTTCTTTAAAAATTGATGTAAATATGAATTTAAATTAGTAAGTGTGAATTAATTAATCTCTGGTATTATAAAAGTGTTAAGTGTTTTTGTTTTACTAATTACAGATAGAGTTAAATATATATTTTAAATTCAATTCCATTTAACATAATTCAAATGTGAAATTTTCCAAGATTTCTAAAGTTTAAAATTATTTAAAATGTGATACTATACTTGAAAAACTCAGTAAGATCATGTCCTTTGCAAAATAAAAGTTCAATCTATAGATTTGCAAGATTTGGGGGCAGAAAAGCTAACCACTAACTTGGCCCTCCTACCATCTCTCTTTCTTTATGTGCACCTCTGCTCGCTCACTCCCTTTCAGTGCTCAAATGTTTTTCTCTAAGTAGAAGATTCATAGTGGATTGTCTTTTCTATTTTTATAGCCTTCTTTGGTATCTTCAGTTATCTGAAGAGATGTCTTATAAGTTTCAGAGCAAAATCATTTTATATTGCTACTCCACTCCCCAAAATTAATTAATATCATTAAGTACTTTTAGAAATAAAGAGATAAATGGTAGTGTTATAAATCCAAATAAATTATAAATCCTTTAGATTCTCCTCCTACTAAAAAGGATTTAACTATTAGGTAAATAACTTAAGGAATTAACTTTGACTTGTTTTAAAATATGCTGAAAATTGCAGTTGAATCTATTGACTTTTCGAAAGATGGAAGAGCTTACCTGGGCCTCTTGACTCTCACTTCTATTAGCATATGTACCATTTCTGAGCAATATATGCAACCTACAGAACTTGGCAAGATCTTAGCCAGTGGAATAGAGCAGAAGCTTAAAAGCAAATAATGCCCATGAATTTTCTTGCTTTTTATATTACAGAAAGCTCAGCAATAATAGGTCCCTCTGCAGTAAGACCTGCTGCAATTGAAAGAAAAGTTGTATGTCAATCATTTCTCTCCGTGCTTTTCCTAAAATGTCAGAAAATCCTAGAAATGTAACACCAGAAGGGAGCTTAAAAATCATCTAATTGAACTGTATTGTTTAAAAAATTATGGAAGTAAGATCTGCTTAAAAAACTGACTTATCCAAGGTCACACAGCTAAGCTTATGAGAAACAGAAATCTCCTGGCTTCTTGACTATTTCATATGCAGTGTGAGACACTGCCCAGCATAGAGACAAAGGCACAGTCTAGATACACTATTCCAGTGGGAGCTGGTGCTTTTAGATGTTTCAGGTCTACTTCATGACTACCTCAGCTTCTCCAATTGACAGAAATAGCAAAACAAGAAGGAAGACAAATTTATGTCTGTGGTTAAAGTTTTAAATTTCTAATTCAAATGATAGTTTCCCCCTCTACCTTAAAAGTTAAAATCAAACTATTTTGTTGTGGATTTAAAAGTAATGGAAAATATCACTTTGCTTCTTGCCACATCCAACTTCATACATAATCCTTCAAGCCCCAGAGAGAAGTTACCAGTGGCTAGATGTGTGAGTCCATAGAACCAAATAACTCAGGAACAGGATGTTGGGTCGACAAACCTCAGACATGGAGCCGCCTTCATGTACTGTATGCGGTGCATCACTGATAAAGGTATTCACCCTGAAGTCAAAGTAAAATAATGATCATGATAATAATGTGTACCTACTATGTGCACAAATTCCATGTTGGGCAGAAGATTCAGGGGTGAATATGGTTCCCCTCAGAGTATGTAGCTGAGCAGGTGAGATAGGATGACATGCACACAAATGACTACAATTGAAAATTGGTCAGTTCCATTTAAAAAAATGTACAAAATTCTAAAGGGACTTAAAGAATATAGCTTTCTAGGGAATATGAAAAACATTATAAAATGTCATTTCAGATAAAACTTGGAAGCTTCCCTGGGCCTGGGACTGGTAGGGAAGATGGAAATGGTCTAGGGCTGATTTGGCTTGGAAACCACCTCAGACCCTCTCATATTTTCTTTCTCATTTTCCCTCATCTGTGCCTTTGTTCGTGATGTTTATTCTTCAGAGATACCTACCCCCACGTCTCCACCTGTACACCTCCTCCACTGATTGTAGAGCAAATGGGAATCGTAGGCCAGTGCACTGCAAATATGTAAATAACTACTTTCAAAGATTGCACCCCCATCTCTGCCTTTAGTCGATTCCCCCAACAAAGCCTAACAGTGTTGCACACAGAGTAGCGGAGCAGCATTCATTTGTAAATGTTTCCCGAGTACCTGCTAAATATGAAACTATGTTAGAAGGTAGAGAATATAGACAAAATTAATATAGTCCTCACTTGGATGGAGTATATAGATAATTACATAAGCAGTAAACAATCCGTTAAGTATTGTGACAGTGGAAGCACAGGACAATATAGCAGCACAAGGCAAGGATTCCTGCCCAGATCCGGAAAGTCAAGAAAGCTTTCCAAAGAAAGATAATTTGATTCTTCAAGGATAATTAGGAGTTAGTAGGTGCCATTGTGCAGAGAAAACCTGGCGCTGCCGACACATGGTGTTTTTACAGTAAGGCACATTTTCAGGCACTAACAACTGGGGACATCAGGCAGAGTGATGACTCCCTAACGCTTTGCAAATGAAAAGCTCACAGTTGCAGTGGAATTTTGAGTTTATTGACCAAAGGTCAAAGGAAGGGGAAAGGGAGCTGAAGCTTTCCTAGGGTCAGTGAAAGGAACGACCGCCACTGAGACTGGGGGAAGGAGATTTATGAAATAAAGGAAAAGGAACCAGAGATAAAGGATGGGGGATTACAGCCTTTGAAAGCTCTTCCATCACCAATTATGACTGGAGGTCAATCCATCAGAAGTAGGAGCAGGTAACACTTCAATTAAACAGGGCTGTTTTCATGCAAATATCTCTTGAAATGCAACCTGAGGAGAAAAAAAAAAAAAAGTAAGAAACCACAGCATGAAAGGCAGGAGAGTTTCCTGTTCAGCAGAAATTTCTTTAAATTAAAAAAAAAAAAAAAAACCTCCTGTCCCTCCTATAAAAGGGATGGGGGAAAAAAAATCTCAATCTCTTTAAAGCAAGTTGCAAATCCTGTTTATGCAGATGGTATTCGTCTAAAATTCTCTGAATTTCATCTTTTAAAACATTGCTTACTCCAAATTCTGTCTTTTAAAACATTGCTCTCCAAAGTAAGACAGACCGTATAAACGTCTTCACTCTATAATAATTTCAACAGAACAGGCACCTAGAGCCCGCCAATGCAAAGGAAACATTCTTTAAAAAATGGAACAACTGCTCTGTGAAGAAACTGTGTATGAGATCTCCTGCTTAGTGGCTTGGAAAAGAAAATGAGTAGATTTGAAGATAGTGTGCTTGATTCCAAAAATGGTACTGTGAGACTGAATATTACTTCATTGTGGGCTGTAGGAAATGTGTTTTGTTCTGTTCTGTTTAATTCTGAGATTAAAAGCAGTAGTTAAACTATGACAGCAAGGAGCTTTCTGTTCTGTTATATTACAGCTCACTTATTTCCCTCCAAATATTAAACAATGCCAAGAAAACTTTTAGTTATTTGGGATGAGATCCATTTTCATTTTACTCTTGTCCTTTTTTGGTTGTGAGATGACAGTTTAATATTCCAGGCTCCAAACCAGAGCTTGGCAAATGGATTTAAAAAAAAAAAAAAAAAAAAAGGTTAAATGCTGTAGGGAAGGAAAAAGGTGTGCAATTAATTTTCCACAAGAAACTGTATGACTGGTGTTAAAGATGACTGTGTTTATCATCTATTTATCTCGTGTAATGGAATTTTCCAGGATACCATAGCACATAAGTAATTTTATTAGTTAGTTAACCCTTGGTTTTATTGTATAAAAATTGGCACTTTGTTATATCCCATTTCAGCATCTTTTTAAAAGTTGCTATTTAGTCATCTAGAATTAAGTGCATGATAATAGGCTGATTAAAAACACAACTTTGATCATCAAATTTGAGTTTAAATCTCGCTCGTGACTCATAAATTGTGTCACCTTGAGAGCGTTATTGAACCTCTCTCAGCTCTAGTTTTATCATCTTTAAAAGTGATGATATTAATACTGCTAAATTCATTGTGCTTTTCTGAGGATTAAGTAACATAAACCAAATGAAAGAGCTGCCACATAGTGAGCTTTTAGTAAATAAGAACTCCTGTTATTATTGTTGTTAAATAAATATTCCGTTCTGAAGATTTGGAAAAGTTTCCTTTGCCAGGTCACCTGTTTGTTCACATACAATGTTTTTCTATGTTTTCTGTCCTTTATTCCATTGCAAATAAATGTCAACCAAAATACGTAGATAACATCATAAGTAGTTCAAAGAATTAAATAGAACATTTTACTCAAGCGATGGCTTTTTTGGATATACATAACCTACTTGATTGATAAAAGGTGGTCACTAAGACCACACTCACAAGTTGCTCCATCACAATCCTCCATTGACACTTCAAGATACCAAACAGAAAAAAAACTAATTTGCCCAGTTGCTGTTCTTAGCACCATACATGGTAGGGAAAGCAGTTAGTGACTTGCTCAAGGCCTTCTTTCAAATCCTGGTTTTACAAAAATGACTATAGCCAGGAGAAATTCCAGTTCTGGAAATGCTACGTGCTGTAGATACGTCTATCTTTTACTTAAGGGAATGTTAAGTAAGTTTTGAAGTACATTCTTGGTGTAATGACCTTGGAAAATACCTCTAACACAATCTTCTCATGATTGTTCTATTCACCAACAATTTGGGGCATCTACTGTATGTGCCAGGCCCTTGGATAGCTCTGAGGCTGCAGTAAGAATTGAAGCATTGCTCCTGACTCAGAGTTCACTGTCAAGGTGAGGGGAACTAGAAATTAATAGGCATTAACACACTAATGTGGTGTATGTAATAAGTTCCGTAATAGGGAAATTATAGAACACTCTAAGAATATATTTGCATTTGATTCCAGGCGAAATGTTGAATAATAGCCAGGCTTTAACCAACCAATCAATGCTCATTAATTAATTACTAAATGATTTGACACATTTTCTTCAAAAATCTATTGTTAGAGTTGGTAAATATTTAGCTAGTCAAGAATTCTGTTTCTCCTGGTTATAAGGATTTGATTTCATATTTGATATTGAACTAATCTCTGCAAGTAAAATTATAACCAAAGTCTTTGGGGATTGAGGCTCTTGGTTTATATTTTTCTCTCAGTTTAGGATATCTAACCAATGGCAAGCATTGAAATAAATGTGACATGGATATGAAATGGATACATTTCTACACATATATGTATATACCCCAAATACAATCTAATCAAAATACAACTAACTGTTCCTTAAAATAAGGTAATGGGTAAGTTACAAGTAAATTTTTTACAGATAATCACACAAACACACACACACACACAGGTTTGGTGAAGGCATAAACTGGGCATGAGAAAAGTAGAAGAAAATTAAGAAAACAGTTAATTTTTATTAAGGCCTCAGTTAAGAAGCCCCCTTAAAGTCCATTACATGAGAATCTAAATATATAGTGCAATGAATTAAAAACTGAGAGGAGTGAGTTTTGAAAATGTCTATCAATAGAATAGGGTAATGTAATATGTAGGAACCAGAAGAACTTAATTTTATTTTCACAAAGCTCTATTTAAAAACTAAAGTTTACTTAGACATCAAAATATTTTTCTACCTTTGTGCAATATTTAGAAGTGGAAGAGAAACTTTTTTCTGTAATAGAGTTATAAAAGTACCCTTAAAATACTCTCATAATTTAAAGGCAGTATTTCTTTAGAGAACAACAGAATATAATTGGGGCATTTGAGGACACAGGTGAGTCCAGATGACTTGAAACCTGTTGCATTAGAGCAGTTCCAAAGAGACAACCAGTGCTAGAAGTACCAGATACTTATGAATTGCTTCAGCCTTAAGACACCCTTGGGTTGCAAGGATACACACAAATGAGATTAACCTCATGTGCCTTAATTGTGACTATGCTCCAAAAAGAACAAGTAGTCAAGTATTTATCTCACTATAACCAAAAAGAACATCAATTAAAGATTTAGGATAAAATATTGGTTGCTCTGAGCTATATTGAAAAAAGAAAGAATTTAGTTCTAAGAATGAGATTTAAATTATTTTTTCACCAACAAATACTCATTTTCTATTACACTGCAAACATTGTACTTAATGTAATGCACAAACATGTTTCTGTCCTCAAGAAACTTAAAGTCTCTAGTCTTTAATTGCTATATATATATATATATATATCATACATACATACTCACAATTGCGCCCTGTGTGTATGTGTTCACAGAAATTTACTCAATACCTAGACTATGCAACCATATTTTATTGGGTAAACTGGAGGTAGAGAATGGGCAGTTCCTCATATTTTTTTAAATTTGAAATTTAATTCAACTTTTTTGGAACCATAACACTATGCTAAATTGTAAGGTACACTCATTCAAATCGACGGCTGAAATAAAATGGTGTTTTGGTTGGTAACTTTTTGATATAAGCAGAAACCTCATTTTTTTGCATAAACTGTAGCTTTTAGAATGTTAGATATTAACATAGTATCATGAAGATGAAGTGGCTCCTGACGTGGATGGGCTCAGAATTGAATGAAAAAAACAAGTAACAGAATATGGAAGGATGAATAAATTTTGACTGGATATTCAGGGAGGGTTTTCAAAATTTTGGCTGAGATTTGAGAGAGGAGTTCAGAATTCCATGCATTAAAAAAAAAAGTTAAACAGTATCCTAGGAAGAGCATGCAAGTTATACATGACATGGAGATCTGAAAATGTGTGTGGCATGACTGGGAACTGGGAAACCACATGCTGTCCATCACAATTGAAGAGAACAGTATAGGGAGAGGTAGGAGAAGTGTTTTAGAAATGGTTTTAGGGAAAGATTTAAAATAGCTTGAATGATAAGCTAAAGAATATGGGTTATGCTCTATAAAAAGGGAGAAACCACATAAGTTTTTTAAACATAATTATTTCATAATCATGGCTGATTTTTGGGTAGGATGAAGTGGGAGTGGGAAGAGAAGAAAAGCAGAACCAACTACAATGTTAGCACAATTTTCCTGGTTATAAACAATGGACACCTCATACTAGGTCTGAGACATAGTAAACTTCAATAAATATCTGTGAATGAAAGAAAAAAATGAATATAACCAAGTGAGTGACAGTGGAGATAAATTTAAGAGTCATTACTCAAATAAAACTTGTGTGATTTGGGAGGTATTTAATACAAGAGGTGGAGTGATAGGAAAAAGTGATGACTTCAAGTTTCAGGATAAACTAAGTGGGTAGCTTCGTATTGCCATTACCTGAGATGTGGAACTAAGATAAGAAGATGGTTATGGGGAATGGTGAAAGGCTGTGAGATGTTGACAGAATTTTACAGTGTATTGAGTTTGAGCTGATACCTTTATGAAGATGTACCATATTAAGTGTAAAATCAGTATCTGGAGGTTACAAAGGAACTCAGAGCAAGAGAAAGAGTTAGGAAGCATCTGATGTTAGGTTAGGTACAGAAATCTTGCAGAAAAAAAAATACAACATAAAAAAATAAAAAATAAAAAGATGACTGTCACAGGTTGGGTTCCCAAGAAACCAGGCTCTCAGATGGAGATTAGTGAGCATGATGTTTTTTAGAGAGTGTGCTTGGGATCAACAGACTGGGAAAAGAGAGAGGTCAAGTGGGGATGCAGTCTCAGTGGCAGCTTCAGGTAACCCTCCAGGGTGTTCTGAAGATGGAATGACCTTTTAAAGCTGCCCCAAATTGAAGCAGAGACTGGGCTTTATACCTCTGTGCCAATCAGCCACTGGAAGTAGCTGCCCTCAGAAGGAAGCATGGTCTTCGGCTAGGTGTCTTTCTTCTACAGAAATTCCTTAGAGGTGCCGATAGTTGTGGTCTGTCTTCCGACAGTACACCCAGCAGCAGTGGTCATGATTACTTCTTACCAGAAAGGTGTTCTTGGTGTCACATCACACATCTGCCAGGATGGGTAGGAACAAAATTTTGTAGGAAAGTCTACATTAAAGGAACTGGATAGTGAGGGGTGCAAGACAGCAATTGTTTCTGGAGGTTAAGAGAAACACTGAGATATAGGTGCACTCTAGAAGCCAAGATTCAAAAAGGAAGAGAAACACAACAGATGCAATATCTGCAGAAAACAAGTTTAAAGAACAGGAAAAAGACACAGGATTTGGCATAAAAACAATATTTTGTAATGTTACTATGCACTAGGGGAGATGTTTGGCCATAAGTGATCATTGTTGAAAGCAGAGAAATAAAGATGGGAAGTCAATATGCTGAGAAAGAAAATAAAAAGCAACAATAGAACACGTTCTTCTCTTTCTATTCAAAATCAACTGCCAAGGGGGAGGGTGTAGCTCAAGTGGTAGAGTGCATGCTTAGCATGCACGAGGTCCTGGGTTCAATCCCCAGTACCCCCTCTAAAAATAAATAAACTTAATTACCTCCCCCACCTCCACCAAAATAAAATAATTTTTAAAAAAAAAGTTCACCTGCCATTACTAATCTCCTGCACTGATCTGGTTTCATTCAATACTAAAAGTAAAAATGCTAAGACCCAGAAAAACAGATTAATTAAATTGGCTTAACAATATGTTCGTTTCAAATGAGAAAATGTATCTAATGAAAATGAATTTTCTTTATTCCTGTGAATTTTCTGGTAACAGTCCCCTTGACAGCATTCTTGACAGCATCTTGCTAAAAGCAGCCCAGATGTCTTAAAGAAAGCTAAAAGACAAAGAAAAATTTATTGACCAATTATTATATTCAAGATACTTTTTTAGATGTTTGCATACAATATGCCAGTTGTCTTCACTCCAGTTCTGTGAGCTAGTCTCTGTCTTATACAAAACCTTTCTCCGTTTCATTTTTCCAAATAACGTGCCCAATGCATACTCTATATGGAATAGAACTAGAATTTATTAAATGACTGAATGTCTGATTCATTCATTCATTCAATAAGTATTATGAAACTTCTGCTTTTCAAATTATTTGAACTCAAATCTCTTTGATAGCAAAGTTCATATTCTAAATTTTTAGTTACATGATGATTTTCACTTTCATCTATTTACTTTTATACATGACAATCTTTTAAAATCAAATTTACAAGAATTCAGAACAACTTACTGCAGTGGCTTCTCAGACAGTGTATAGTGCACTTTTCCCTATTGTTCACCAGTGCTTCATTAGCTTGAGTGCTTCATAAAGGTAAAATAGAAATAATTAAGTAATAAATAGATTAAGGATTAATTCTCTAGATGAGCAGATATTTTTATGATCAGTATATGACTTAATATTTTTCTCCAAGGAATGAGACATATTTATAGAAATTAAAAAAAAGATTTTCTTGCACCTGTCCCATTTGGTGCAGGCAATCTGTCACGAGCAGTTACCCTAGGGGAATAAGCGTATCTGACTAATGAAGCTGGCACCCTTCTTTCATTGTTGCATGCTCACACTGACCACTAGAGGAGGAACATTATACAGCTGAAACCTTAAAAAAATACACGTACTTTCCACCTAGGACTGGTGGTGAAGTTTAAATACATAATTACTGGTAGAACTAATACTAATTGAAGGTTAAAAATGAGAGATTACTGTATGCTCTGACAATGTAGATACGGGACAATTATTTTTCAAAAGGACAAGGAAAATGAAGAGAACAAATGAAGAAATCATAATTACTTTTATAAATAATATTGGTGGTGATAGCATTTGCATTGTTATCCTGAGACAGTTATACATGTGAAATAGAATAAAGGAAATTAAAAATCATGGGATATTCACAGCCTGTGTATTCAGCCCACCCACTAGCAGACCAGTGCCTGCCATGAGACTGGCTGGACCCCAGCCCTACTCACCAGCAAGCCTGAGCTTGTTTCAGGACCAGCCTCACCCACCAGCAGGCTAGCACCAGCCTTGGGACTGGTTGGGTCCTGACCCTGCCCACTGCAGGCCAATGCAAGCCTTGGGATACCCTGCACCCTACAGCCAGCTGTGTCAGGCACCAGCCCCACCCACCAGAGATCCCAGACCAGCTCTGGGTCTTGCAGCCAGGGCCCAGAAGCCAGCTCTGCCTGCCAGTGGACTGGCACTAGTCCCAAGACCTGGCTTCAACCGCAGTAGGCATCACTAGCTCTGGGGTCTTCTAGACTCTGCAAACAAGTGAGACAGCATGAGTCCCAGGAGCCCCTGGGGTTCTGTACCCAGCTCCCTTGTGACCTGTCCCAACCAACCAAAAGCCAGCAGCCACTGCACAAAGCAGGGCCCACCAACCAAGTGGACCAGGGGCCAACCAAGCCTGCTAGACCACCCACAGTATTCAGCCCACCACAACAGAAGGATGCATGCAGCCCACGTGAGGGACACCCCTAGAGCATATCACTCTGGTGATGTGAGGGGAGAATGCTGCTGGATGCACAGGACATCTCCTACAAAAGGCCACTTCTCCAAGGATGGGAAAGATAATTAACCTATGTTTAATTGGGGAAAAAAACCAGCAAGTTAGGCAAAATGAGGAACATATTCCAAAGGAAGGAAGATAAAACCCCAGAAGAACTAGGTGAAATGAAGATAGGCAGTCTACCCGAGAAAGAGTTCAGGTAATGATTGCAAAGATGATCAGGGAACTCAAGAGGAGAATGGATGCAAAGAATGAGAAGTTGGAAGTTTTTAACCAAGAGTTAGAAACAATATACATATATATAATATTTATATTATATATTCTATTATATATATTCTAATATATATTTATATTTTATTATATATAAATAGAAAATATATGTAAATATAAAAAATAGAGAAAGAACAACCAAACAGAGATAGAGAATATAGTTAACTGAAATGAAAATACATTAGAAGGAATCAAAAGTAGACTAAATGATATAGAGGAATGGATCAGTGAGCTGGAAGACACTATTTCATTGACACAGAACAGAAAAAAGGAAAAGGATGAAATAAGGACAGTTTAAGAGACCTCTGGATCAACATCAAGTTCACTAATATTTGCATTAGAGAGGTTCCAGAAGGAGAAAAGAGAAAAGGGCTGAGAATATTTTTGAAGATATAATGGAAAGGAAACAGACATTCAAGTCCAAGGAGCACAGAGTTCCAAACAGCAGCCACTATGGAAAATAGTACAGAGGTTCCTCAAAAAACTAAAAATTGATCTACCATAAGATCCAGCAATTCCATTCCTGAGTATATATCTGACAAAAAAAACACACTAAATCGAAAAGATACATGCAACACAATGTTCATAGCTGCATTATTTACAATTGCCAAGATATGGAAGCAAACCATGAATCCATTAACAAGTGAATGGATAAAGAAGTGGGGTGTGTGTGTGTGTGTGTGTGTGTGTGTGTGTGTATCTGTATATATATATAGTGGAATAATACTCTGCCAAAAAAAAGAATGAAATTTTGCCAGTTGCAACATGGATAGACTTGGAGGGTATTATACTTAGTGAAATACTTCAGTCAGGGAAAGACAAATACTGTCTGGTATCACTTACATGTGGAATCTACAAATAAACTTGTAATTACAACAAAGACAAAACAGACTTACAGGCATAGAGAATAAACTAGTGGTTACCAGTGGAGAAAGGAAAGAAGGGGGGGAGGGAGGCAAGAAAAGTGTAGAAGATTAAGAGGTACAAGCTACTATGTATAAAACAAGATATATTATACAGCACAGAGAATATACCCTGTGTTTTATAATAACCATAAATATATGTAACCTTTAAAAATTGTGAACCACTAAATTGTACATCTGAAACATAATATTGCATAAATACATAAATAATAAAATGACAAAAATATACAAATTTCATTAAAAATATGGCATATTCTAATTCTGTGATCCCTGTTTCCTTGAAAAGTAGGATTCTCAATGTGAAATGTAATACAGATAAAATTTAAAACAAATTAAGTTTAAAGAAATGTGTATTATAAAATTTTATAAGTATTGGTATGAATTCATGAGATATTTTATCTTTAGATACTTACATAATACATATGTGCATATCTCTATAGATGATATATATAAAATGTATTAGCTCTGTCCACTAAAAAAATTACATCAACTCTAACCACTGTAAAGATGTAGAAACAAAGATATGGCATGTTTTATTGAGCCAACCAAATATTATATGCCTCCCAATTAAAATGCAGAATACCATCTGTAGTCTTGCCATAGGGATCAAAGCTGAGGTGCATTTGGGATAAAGGTCATGAGTTTGACTTTGACATGCTTTGTGCTACACGAGTTGAACAGCATAGTAACTATCTGCAAATACGAGACTGAGTTTTGTAAGACTAGAATAAATATTTGTGGTCTGTTCTTATGGTGTGGTAGTTGAGATAATACAAATTAATGGTTTGTATGCTAAGAGAAATAGCAGAGGTCTAAGATACAAACCATTAGAAATCATCAAGAATGAAAACATGGATATATAATAATAAAGGAAAGATCCATTGCAAATTTCAGAGGAGATATTTAGGAGAGAGAATAAAATCATAAGAGTTGTGTAAGGAAAAAGTTTAAAGAAGCAAATTTCTTGAGTTATCTTTTTTCAGCCAAAGACCTAAACATAGTGATCAGTTCTATGGCCTTATAGTAAAATGTTAATAATAATTGCATCTTAAAATTGTAAAAAACAAACAAAAGATGTTGGAAACTTCATTTGCACTTCAAATTTAATTAACAGCTACAAAAATAAAACCTTTGCAAATGCACATTGTGCAGTTGTTAACATTCCCTATTTTGCAGAGGAGAAAACTGAGACATAGAGATAACAAGTGACTGGAAATCTCAGTTAACTGATGGAAGATGAGAATGAAGCCAGTTTTTAAAAAACATTAGCATTGAGGTCTATTTTTTTAGAGCACCCTACTCTATACTTGAACACTCTGAGTAGAATATTGAAGAATTCTTCTATGTATATTTATCAATTATCAGTATCCATTTAAGAAGAAATGACAAATTTACAGCATGATTCTATGTTTTGAGGCAACACAAAGGAAACATCATGCCAAGATTGACAACAGAGGGTGCCCTGCACTTTGAGCATAAGATGCATTGACTAATCATTTCCTGAATCATTACTAAGTGATGCTTCATAAAATTCTTGGCAACTGAGTCTTTTAAACTGCAACAGATGTGAAATAGTGAGTAATATACTTCCGTATTTTTCTCCCTAAAGGCAGTTGAAATTCAAATAATCAAAGTCAAAGCAAAGGCAAACTGACTATACTTAATTAAATTTCGATGCCAATGGAAACCCTTATACAGTATCTGGAGATGTTAACAAAGAAAGCTTTGCAAAATAAAATCAGCAGGTACTTGGTGTTAACTGATTTCCAAGTCAGGAGTGAGGGGCACAAGAAACAGGAAAACCTTTAGGCTGGTGGTAACAACTGGCTTCCAGAGAAATGTCATTCTTAGCAAACAGTACCTTTGCTAATTGCTTATTTTAGATTTTTCCACTGAACAGTTACAGATTCCCCATATAATTTATTAGGAAAACATTTACTTAAACCCTCCTTGACTTTTCAGTGAAATAACAGTAAAAGGCATCACCTCTGGTACTTGAACAAAATACTTTCAGCAAAATTATTCTATATTTGCAGTAAACTAATTTCTCATAAAGGATCAAAGTCTTCATGTAGGGAAAAAATAACCAGCCATTTTCTATATGGTTTGTAACAGATGCTTTCACAAACAAAATGAAGTATAGTATCTACAGATTTCAGATGAAGACCTTATTGAAAATAATGTGGACGTTTGGCAAACTTCCTGATTTCCCCAGGAGGCACGTGCCCAAAAGACCATTGCAGTATTTGTACGTCATTCCTAATCCTCCTACCACCACCACCCTCCCCAAACACACACACAAAGCGGTGGAATCTTTAAAAAATTACTAGAATCTTTGACTAAGACCTGAAGTTCTGGGAGCTTCCTCAGAATTCCTGGTAGCAATTTTTCCTAACTAGGTCTGTAAATTTTATATTATGAACTATGTCAAAGCAAGACCATCTCCATGTCTGATCCTTGTGCCTTACAGAGTCAAAACATTGAATTTCTATTAATTTCAGATTCCCCCAGACATACGTGTCTGTACACTAGTTGTATAAGTATCTCTTCAGGAAATAGAGCAGAGATTCTCAGCCTTTCCAAGGACAGGGTTTTCATTTTAATATCAAAAAATTTGCAGACTCTGATCATGCTAGTAGTTGTATTTGTACTGTCAGATAATTAAGGAATTGCATTGATGACAAAAAAGTTAATAAATATCCAATATTATTTTAATGATTTATATTTTATTCATAATAATAGCACCTATAAACACTTGAAAAAATAGTATATTTCATAATAATGAGACTTGTTCCATTATAATTTGCAAGTATTATAAAACAAGTAACTCTCTATTCCCTGACTTTTAATTTTCCCATTCTTTTGTCAATAGCACCGGTACTATTTTCCAAAGAGTTCATTTTTGCCGTAACATCTTTTATGTCACAGAAGAGAATTCAAGGGGGACATAGCATTATAGTAAGAAACAAGACTGTTTTTCTCACTCAATTTCAGTGGCTCCACCAAGCCTCCTGCAGACCTAGGCTTAAACAGGCCAGCTGATCCTTTATGATTTTTCACACATGCTACTTCTCCTATCTCACTAATTGTAACTAATTATATGCATCATTAATTTAGTAGCTGAGCTCTTCATCTGGGTACATCCAAGGTCTCTTGACCCATTCAGTCCCTCACCAGGTTGTACCTACCACTGCGGTTCCAGTTAAGCCCCAGTTTTCTCTCCTGGACAATGATCATCTTTAGTCACATTGCTGCCTGAGTCGCCTTCCTAGGCACAGGCTGCGTGCAGTCACAAAGCCCAGTGCATACTCACATGAGCCCTTCCCCTCTACTTCCTTTTCACCACCTATTGCAAGACTTAACTACCCTGTGAGCACCAAAGACTCAGAGCAAATGTAACTTCCACCATGAGGCTGCTTCAGTATCTCTCAAAGTATTTGCTCTCACGGAGTTTACGTTTAAGGTCACCTAAGCAAATCATTTTAAAACAATGTGATATCTGTGATTATACTTTGCAACCAACACAGGGTAGGGACTATATCATAATTACTACGGTCTATTCAATACGTGTACTTTAGTGGTTGTCAGTAAATATTCCTCTATCAAAAGGTTTTAATAGCTCTCTCAGAATGTATAAAATCAAGTTCAAGGGCCTTAGTTTATCAAAACCCTTAATAAGTGGGCCCTAATCTATCTTTTCACTCATATCTCTCTACCTTTAACTGTACACCTGCCTAACCATTTTACTAGTAATTACCACACATTTTAGAAACATGGCTTTATTTTCTATCAAAAATATTTTTTACTTTCATAGAATGATTTTTGTGTTCTACCAGGATCTATATGACCTGGCCCTTACCAGCCTTATCAACCTCATTGTCTGCTATTTCCCTATTTATTAATGATGCTTCAAGCATTTTAATCTTTTTTTTGTTTGTTTTGATTTGTTCTGTTGCTTGTTTGTTTGATCATGTCAAATTAGCTTCTGCTTTCAGGTTTTTGAATATATTGTTGCCCTGGGTTACTAAAGTCCCCCCCCCCAGAACCACAGGTTGGCCCTTTTCCTCTTTCAGATCTCAGATCAAATGCCGTAACATCAGAGAATTTTCCCTGATTACCTCATCTAAAGTTGCCAACTACTCCACTCAGTCATTCTGTAATATATCTCTTTGTTTTGTGGTCTTCATAGCATTTAGCATGACTTGTAACTATTAAGGTATGAGATCAAGAATATTTTCTGTCTCCCCAATATATGAATTTGCTTAATAAATGTAAGTATAAATGATTGGTTTATACATTTATTTACCAATCACGTAGGGAACATTACCATGTGTTCTTTATAAATGCTAAGAGTGAGACATGGTTGATTTTTAGAAACTGTAGTTGTAGGCTAGGTCAGACAGAGCTCAGGTAAACTGTGGATGTTCTGATCCCACCAGACACTCAACACAGTAGATTCTGCCTCTCATAGTCAGAGGGACTAACAACTAACGCTCAGTCCTTACATTGCATTTTCAGCATTATACATGTTTTTAAAGAGTAGAAGAAGTTGCCACACGAAATATGATAATGGTTTTGTTACTTTTTAAAAACATAGATACCGCAGATATTTATAGTGCTGGAGAGGATGATGGGACGGCTGTGGGTAAGCAGTCATGTAACATGTATCATATAACACCTAAGCAGAGAAATTCACCCCAAATTTCCTACATGTCTTGCTTGAAAAGTTTACACTGAATTAATTCTAACACTTTATTAAGTAAAAAATTGTGTATAATTTAGAAGCCCCTTATTTTAAAAACATAAATTATATAAACTTGTCAGGAATATAATGTGTCTAATAAAAGACTATATTACCTGAATTAAATGCAGAAGCATTTTAATATCTGTCCATCGAATCTACTTCTGTGTCACCTATGAAAGTGATGAACTTATGGTGATTAAAAGGTGATAATGTTTTAAGATTGTTGAAAAGATAATTACAATATAGTATAGGAGAAAGTACCATGACTTAAAAATGAGGTGACTTGATTATTTAACCTAAGAGCAGCCATTACAACTTGTTTATAAAATGTCTAGGTGGTCTTTACGGTCACTTCAAAACCCCCAGCCTATAACAGCAGTATCTATCATTTATTGAACCCTTATTGTACTACTATTAACATTTAATTCCTAATATAGAAATTTTTATAGGTGGCAGAAATTTTCATAGGTGCTTTATGTATTTCATTTATTCCCAAAACAAACACTATGAGGTAGGTGCTATTATTACCTCCATCTTACAGATGAGAAAATTGAGACGCAGAGAGTTTGAGCAGCTTGTCCAAGGTTACGTGGCTAGCACTAAAAAACTCAGTCTGATGCTCTTGCCCCTCTTGACCACTATGCTCCACTTCCTTGCTAAGCATGTCACCCACATTATCTTATTTAATATAAAATATTGTAGTAGTTTTAACTGCAAGTACTTGAATAGCCAGCTAAAACTGATTTAAACATTAAGCATATGTGTTATTTTATATAAAAGAAGTTTTCCAGAGTGGTGATATCATCAAAGGTTCAGACTCCATTTTTCGTTGTGCTATACTCTGTAAATGAGTGATCCCTCCTTCACGGTTAGGACTGAAGCAGTTGCAGACATCACACTTGAGCATGGCCACACCAGGAAGACCAGCTCTTTTGTCCATGAATAGGTTTGAGGGGGAAAGAACCTTTCCCAGAAGATAATGTGGCATTCCTCTCAGTTCAAGGAACCAGGACTGGGTCATATGGCCTTAATCTGACTAAAGGAGGGCTGAAAAAGCAGGGATCTGACATTTGGAGCCTCTAGAGTGAGAGACAGACTCTGATAGAAAATGAGCATGTATGTGAAAGAGAGGGAGCTTGTGCAATGTGGAGGAAGGCAAGCTGGAGAGGATGATAGGGCTGTGGGGAAGCAATCGGCAGTGTCTACTGTAAGCAAATATCACTATCCTTATTTCAGAGGTAGAAAACAGACTGCAAAAAGCTAAAAACTTGCACAAAGTTACTTAGTTGGTAAGGGACAAAGTTGGATTCAAATCCAGACTGTTGTGTTACAGTGAGAAGTCTAACCCCCATACTACTGTACTGACTCCATGTTAGCCCATAATGTTTACATGCATTTATTCAGCTAATGCACTGGTGACTCCTGCTTTGGTTTTTAACTTGATATCTTCATGTTATAGTCAGCTTTCTCTTCTCAACAAAAGTCGTTTCACCTTTGATTGTTGCATGAAACTTAGGTTACATTTTGTCAATATTCAACATTTTGGCTCTTAATATTTTTGAGTTCCTAAACTTGTATCCTGCAGTAGCTTAGAGAAAAGGTACAGGAAAAGCTATGTATTGAAGGCTCAATTCTGCATTGCCTGTGTAACTACAACTGTCACGTCCTTTTAATTTGAAAAAAACTGCATAACATGAAACAGCATAGATGTTTAAATAAGTTTTCATATTTATTTATTCTAAAATATAGCCATATTATAAAGGCATATCATAAGCTTATTATTCTAACTTAGAATTGTAGTACATTTCCTTTTAGACTTTTTTCAAAAATATTGTTACATAATTGGAATTACAGTTTACATTAACATTTGGTATCTTTATTTTTTTACTTAACATTACAACAAAAATAATCTTATGCTTACCATATGTGCTTCAAAATCACCATTTAAATATGTAATATTTCATCAATTAGAAGCATCTTAATCACACCCTAGTGTTGAACACTTGGTGTTTTCCATTGTTTTGCTGTTACAAGCAATGTGTGACATGCATCTCTGTGCATATTTTGAATTATTTTCTTAGACTAGACTCCCAGAAGCAGAAATACCAAGTCCAAGAACATGAAGGTATTTTTTTTTCTTTTTCTTCTTCTTTTTTTTTTTTTTTTTTTTGGCTCTTCATGGATTCTCCCAAATTGCTTTCTGAAAGGAGGGAATCAGTTTACAGCATGATTAGTAATGTATGGGAACGTGAATTTCTGTGCTCTCACCCTCAGTGGGAAAAAGATTTCTAAGTTGATACATTAAAATGAGCCTAAATTTTGTGATGAGAAAGAGAGAAAAAGAGATTGAGAGAAAGAACCATAGATTCTAAGCACTGGAGCTTACAATTTAGGGGAGACAAAATAAATAGCAATAACTGTTAATAAAACACTACTGTGGATGGAGAGTGGAAGGAGAAACTGTGGAGTGAGAGAAATGTATCCTGACTGTTGTGGAAGCGTGGAAAGGAGAACAGCAGTTGAAATACCTCTTTAAAGAGTGAGAAGAAAAACAGGTGAAGAGGGCATGCAAATTACAAGTATGAGCAAGAGCACAGAGGCTGAAATGGCAGAGCACACGCTGAGATACGCAGTTTGAGGTTTCAAGAGAATCAAGTGGGAGTGAAAGAACTGAAGAGAGAATCCTGGTGAAGTAGAAGATGTAAGAGCTTGGAGAGCATTATGTGACATAATAGGAGGCTTAAGTCTAATCCTACATTATGGGAAACCACTGCATGATAGTAAGGAAGGGGTGGGGCAACAAATTTTTTTAAACCAATGCTTTTCAATGTGCAGTCTAGAGCAGCAGCACCAGCAGCACCTGGGAACATAGCAGTACAGATTCTCACATCCCACAGGGGACTTACTAGGTGAAAACACCAAGGGTGGTGCCTGGCAGTCGGTATCTTAACAAGCCCTTCAAGTGAGTCTGATGCCCAGTAAAGTCTACCTTAAGCTGATGTCTGGCAGCTGGGTAGAAGGTGGCTTTGATGGCGTAAGGGTGAATGCAGGAAGACCAGTCAGGAGGCTGCTGCAGAGGTCAAGCGGAGAAATGACATGTCCTGAACTTGCGCAGTGGGATTGAAACCAATCAGACTGACTGAGTTTGTGTAGAAAAACTAGGCAAATTGAGAACTTTTAGCTGGGGACAGAATCCTGGATATACAAATTCCAAAGGGACAGGCTGAAGAAGAAAGAAAAGATATAGTCAGGGAGGTAGGAGAAGAATCAAGAGTCTGAGTGTCATGGGAGCCAAGAGAATAGTAGCCCAAAAATATAAAGACTGAAAAGCATCTACTGGATTTTGCATTTAGGGCACCATTTTTAACCTTAGAGAAAGCGATGTAGTAGATAGTTCTACATCTGGAATCAGACTAAAGAAAGATAAAAAGGAAATGAGGTTTACAAGAATGCAAGAAATTCTGGTATACCACTGCTTTGGAGAATGCTGAGTATAAAAAATAGGCGTTAGGTCTTGAGGCAAGCAAACATTTTCTGAAAAAGCCAGATGATAATATTTTAGGCTTGTGGGTAAACATTTTCCAAAAATAGCCAGACAGCAATATTTTAAGCTTTTGGGCATATGGTTTCTATGGCAAAGTATGTACCGTTGTAGGGCAAAAATCAGACAAATACATAAGTACATAGTCGTGGCCCTTCCTAATAAAACTTTATAAAAACAAGTGGTGAGCCACACATTGGCAATCCCTGGGTTAGGCAATTGTTGTCAGAATTAAGGAAAGTTTTTTTTTTTCTTCTCTTACTTTGTTCACTTTTGTTGTTTTAAAGATGAGAAAGTAATACATTTATAAACCAGATGAAAACCATATGTAGAAATGGAGATATTGGAGGATATACTTACTCTTTTTTTTTTTTTAACAATATTTACTAAACTCCTACTATGTTCCAAGCATTATTCTAGGCACTGTGACTTCAGGAATAAACAAGAGAGACAAAGTCACTGCTTTCAAGGAAGTCACAAGGGTCAACAAATAACACATAAATAAAGCACCCTAGAAGATGATAATTGCCATGAAAAACAGTAAAACAGGGTGACATTACAGACAGTGCCAGCTGGGTTACTCTGGGTCTGTAACAAGGACAGGCCTCTCTGAGGCGATTGCATTTAAGACTTGACTTGAATGGCTAGGAAATGCAGTAAAAAGAGGTGGTAACTAGCAGGAGAAATCCCTAATGTGGCTGAAGAAGAGAGGCCAAATGGAAGAAATGGGGCTGAATGGAGGAGAATCACTCATCCTAACAGACACAAAATAGGTGGAAAGGTTGGAAAGGTTGGGTCCATATCTCTTTTAGGTCATAGATGGAGGCAGCAAGAGGTTGAGGATTCTTCTTGAGATTTCACGATGAACTAAGGAATAAGGATTTCCAACTAAAGAGTTAGGATGGAGTCAAATAGAGGGTTTGGGTTGAATCATGAATAATTAAGGGGAAAGGATAAGGAAAGTCACAGAGTCAAGTAAAGAATTGGCAGGTGGCCATGAAGTTCCATCCATACTGGCTAAATCTATGAGAAGTTTCTGCTTGTAGGATGCTGCCAACACTTTCAGGAAGAGAGGTTTGAGGCATGTTCTGCAGAGCCTGTGGTGTACTTCAGACACACATAGCCCTGCCCAAAGAACTATATCTATGTTGCATTTAAAGATTCAGTAGTAAAGAGTATAGATTTTCCAGAGAGGTGAGCTCATTCAAGAATGAGCTATGTTTCAGGAAATCCATTCGAAGAGCAAGAACTATGGGAGCAATTTAAATGTCCTAGCTTGGTCGATTATAATTATTAAGAGCCAATGAAACCATAATTATTAAAAACCTATATAATATTCAAAAAATATAGAGAAAGCTGCTGCAGGATTCTGCAGCATGTGCCACAAAGCAGAGGGAGTGATTAACACTTGTTAGAGAAGAGGCATTATGGAAAATCACAAAATCTAAGAACGGGGAGAATCAGAACAGATCCAGAATATGACAAATAGAATAAGATAAAAAATCAGGTCTTGGCCAGCTGGAAGGAATGCAGGATTTCATACTCTAAACTCTAGGGGCTAAATGGGTAGAAAGAACAGATAGAAATTCTGATCCCTGGAACCCAACTCCTCATCTAAGTGAATCTTGAGAATTGAGCCTCAGTTGGATTGTCTTATCTTGGAAGTTTTTGTTTCAAGAAACTCAGAGATGAGGTTATACTTCCCCAAGTGCTAGCTTGCAGAGAATTGAAAAGAAAATCCTAGAGACAAATTCTAAGGAAATGTTGAAACAAAACGTTAGGCATACCATCAAAATAAGTCAACAATCTGATCAGTTAATAAAGAGAAGGAGAATTTAAAATCTGAGGCAAAGAGAAGGGTAACACAAAGAAAAAGGCCTTGAGTGAAGCGTGGTAAAATATAAGAGAGTTACTTTCTCTGTCAGTATAGGGAAACTATGGATTTTCTGGAATGTTTGAAGACTTGATGTAACCAGAAAAACAGCCCTGATGGTGAATAATTGGATCCTGGAGGCATCCTCTCTGGCACTAACAGATATGCTGGCATCCTTGTTCAAGGAGTATTTCTACTTTTAGTCATAGGGAAGCCAGAATTTATTTTTAAAACTAGCTGGTACATTGGACAAGAGCTCTCTGTGTATACTGTTTTCATGGTTCCTCCATGTTTCTAGTAGTAGAGCTATCCATCCTGCTACAAAAACTGGGGATGGGACTAGAAACAGACAGTGAATGGTAATTGATCACAAAGATCATAAATTAACATAGAATTACTGACTTCAGGTAAGAATTTCAGTTACTCCTAAGATTTTTCTAGTACTCCATAGAGATTTCCTGCCTATTCTAGAATGTTGATGATGTATCAAACTTCATTTGTGTATCAAAGAGACAATAAAACACCCTATATAGTGTTAATGAGATATATCAGTGTATCTCAAGTGTGTTCAGTAGAATATTGGTACCATAAGATAATAATGGATATAAGGAACAAAAAGGCTTCTATAATAAAAAAAAAATCATGTTAACCATTGGATTTAATATAATTAAACATTTCCTTTATTACAGGACTTCTCAGAGCCAGTGATATGCTAATTTTACTGTGGCTATCCAGAAAAGATACATAGAGTACTTATCAGTATGATTTGACCATGAAACACATTTTGAAAGTGCGGTTAGTTGGGTAGAACACCACTTCATAAAATCTTTTACTTTTAATTTAAAAATGTTTTAAAAAGAAAGATACAGTGTCACCTTCTTCTGTACAGAATCAGTGTGTTGCTTGTTCAAGATTTAAAAACTCTAGAGAAAATTTTGCACATCTGCACAGGGAGATATATACAAGGTATCCATAGTAGCCTTGTTCATAACAGCCCTACCTAAAAGTCTATCAACAGGAGAATATTCAAATATATTTTGATATATTGACATGAAAGGAAAATTATACAGCTATGAAACTGAAAAAGTAACACCTCACACAGCAACAGAGGTGAATGTTAGAAACATGCTCTTTAGTCAAGAAGTCATGTTTCAGAAGACTACATACCACATGAAACTATTTTTATTAGATTTGAATATCAGCAATACTAAATATTCTAGTTTAAGATACATGCTTTTGTAATAAAACTATTTTTAAAAAGTAATGGGATGGCAAACACAAAAGTTAGGGTGGGTCGAGGAAGGAAGGGTATTGAATAAAGAGGAAACACAGAGAGATATAACAGTATTGGTATGTCCTAGTCCTTAATTGGGGAATTATTTATTATGTATTCATTTTATTTTATGTTGCTATGGTTTTTTGTGTGTATCAAATAGTATATACTAAAAATATAACTTAAAAAATCATCACCTGGTACATAATAGACACTCAATAAATAGTTATCTAATTAACAAAAATTATTATACCAAGTGGGCACCAAAGCAACAGAACAACAGCCTAGTGGACATTTAGGTGGTTACTGGTGACCAATGTCCATAGAGATGATAAGATCACAGAAGCCCACGCACAGCCCTGAGGGTGATAGGACCTAAAAATGACTGAGATTAAATTTTCTTCCATCCCCAATGGAAGACTCAGAAACAGACTTAAGAATTTTTTGGTGAAATGAAGAAAAGTGATATTTCATGCACAGCTGGACTCATAGGCCTATATTCATACATGTGAAACGTTTGCTTTTTAAAACAATTATTGTACAGCAAATCCAATACCTAGTGACACAAGGCATTGAAATGGACAGTAGAATCCCAAGATCTGTGTGCTTTTTGGACATCAATTTCTGTATCATCTTGTATTATAGTACTATAAATTACTGTTGGAGTCACTGAACCTCTTCCTTTTCTAAGACAGAGAGGTGTTCAGCCACAAAATGCTGGATGGTGCCGAAACTATAGCTGTTTACTCAAAGGACCAGAAACCACAACAGAACTAAATCACAAAGTTAGAAAGACTTTGTTGCTATCGCAAGCATTAAATCTTCCAAAAATGTCTTTTTTTAAATTGAAATATAGTTGACATATAACATTAGTGTCAGATGTGCAACGTGATGATTCAATCTATGTTATGAGATAATCACCACAGTAAATCTAGTTAACAATCATCACCACACATGTTTAATTTTTTTTTTTTTTTTTTTTTGGTAATGAGAACTTTTAAGATTTACTCTCTTGGCAAGTTTCAACATAGATGAACTTGAGGGTATTATGCTAAGTGAAATAAATCAGAGAAAGACAAATACTCTATGATCTCACTTATATATGGAATCTGAAAGAAAAAGTCTTTATTATTCATTAAGTAGAGATCCTCAGTATCCAGGCTGTCTAATGCAGTGGTTCTTAGAGTGCGGTTTCCTAGACCAGCGACATTCTGTCACCTGGGAAGTGGTCAGGAATGCAAATTCTTAGGCTTCAGCCCAGACCTACTGAATCAAAAAATCTGAGGGTGGGGCCCAGTAATCCGTGTTTGATCAAGATCTCTAGGTAATGCAGACCTTCTGCCCTAGAATAACTGAGAAATTCTCCCGTTAAGAATAAAGCTTTACTGATTACAAGATTGTTTTAGCCAGGGCATTTCTGTGGTTCACTTATGTTTTTATCCTTTTTAAGTTTCTTAATTAAGAAAGAGTTCATCCAGAATGGCTTTCATTCTAACAATGACTCTTAAAGTCTTTTCTATCCTTTATCTGTTATACTAACTAAATACAATAGTATGACGTGAGAGCTTCTCAGGAATCACTGAGGAGAACTCTGTAGAGAAGGGTAAAGTAGCATTTTGAAACTAACCTATCAATAAATCAAGTACTTATATGACTTTCCCAAAGTCTCAGAGCTCTTTTGAGGCAAAGGAGAAAAGATTTCATTGCTGTGTTTTCTATAAGAGGCTAGTGTGAATATGGATTTTTTTTAATGGCTAATGTTCAAGATAGACAATCTGTGACAGCACTGGGGTGGTTTGGCAACGAAGATAAGATCCAGCACAACATGGTGCATCCTCCTCTCAAAAACATTAAAGATTATCCAAAGCAAATATGGACATTTGGGAGATTTCCATGTGTAAAAGAAATCTCCATTTCCCTCAAGAGCTTTAACTTTGCAGAATAATTTATATAGACAATAAGGAATTCTATGAGGAAAGAATACAAATAGTTTACCGCAGAGGGAAAATACGGATAAAACTTCTTGCCAAGAAAAGTTAGCTTCAAGGAATCTATAAATAAGGATTTAGAAAACGTGAAAAGCTGCTTTAAGTTTCAAGAAGTTCTCAAACAAAGATAGGAGAAAGAAGTATGGGATTTCTAAGTATCTATAACGTAGATAGAAGGAAGTGGGCAGAATCTAAACAAATGATTTAACAATTAATTGTGTACTACTTAAGATATCACCAGACTGAAATTTATTGTTCTTGAATGTATTGTTGTTCAATATTAGCATTTGCTTCTGCTTTGTTTTCCCACCAAACTAATAGGCAAAGAAAGCAGTGTCATAGAAATTGTCTTTACTTTCTATCACAAGACATTCAGAGAAAGGCTGTAGTCAAGTGAATCATTGCAAACCAAATTATATTGCCTCATAGATAAAATGCTATGACTGAGGAATATGTTCATATACAATCTTGTTGTCAGATACACCATAGGCTTGTCCAATAATGGGCCTCAAGTTCAAAGATACAAATATCAACCCCACTAATTTTCATAGCTGCTATCTTCTACAACTTTAGGACATCATTCTTACTACAGTCTATTTGAATAAAACTCCCTGAAGTTAAACATCACTATGGTCCTAGGTTATTTAGAATATGATCAAATTATAGGACATTAGAACCAGAAGCATACAAAATCCATCTTATTTAATGCATCCATTTTGTCAATGAAGAAACTGAAATTGCTGAAGTCACACAGTTACCTGGAAAAGCTAGAATTAAAGAATAGATTTTGTGACTCATGTCCAATAAAGACAAAACCTCTCTTCTTCCATCATAGCTTTTACTACTCTCTACCTTGCTCACTATATGTTCTAGCCACATTATGATGGATAGATTCCAAAGGCAACTGTCCCTAGACCTAGAGAAACAGCAGAAGCTCCAACCTAGCTTCAGAAGTCATAAAGCACCACTTCCACCATAGTCAAAAGTTCATCAGGATTCAAAAGAAGGAAAAATAGGACCACCCTCTTGATGGAAGGAATGTCATAGCCGCATTAAAAGAGCCTAAAAGAATAGAAGATACTGTTACAACCATCTTTGCAAAATATAATCTGCCACAGATTGAACACATATACCTAATTTTGTTTCCTTCTGAAATTTCACTGAAACAATAGTAAATTGATTTCCAAACCAAGACATATAAACCCACAAACACAGGGAGAATGAAAGAAGAAGAAATGGCAACAAAATTTTAGAAGCTGGAAAGCAGATACTCAATTTGCAAAGGATTTAAGACCCGCCCCCCAAAAACTGGATCTTACACTAGCAACAGCAAAAGCTGAAAACTCAGTGGATTTCTAACACAGAATTGTCAAAAGGCTAAGGATATGGTAGCATCAGATACTATTATAAGTGTGAGTAGTAGGAAAGAGCTAAAATAAGGAAGACTTTAAGTAACAGTCACATCTCCAGATCCCCTTTGTAGTTTTAGGGAGCCAAATGACCACACCTCTTGAATGTTTGCCCAACAGGGCGGCATATTCTCTTAAAGGAACGAAACAAAGGGGCTTTGGACCCCTTACAGGGTGGTTAGTAGAGGAAACATAATACAATGGGGAGGATTAAGTATGAGCACTGATGACAGGCCTCCAGCTCTCCATCCCTAGTTGGCTTCCTGACAGCTAGCAGCTATCACCCTCCAGGCACAGGACTAGAAACACTTCCTCTAGGGAATCTGACCACTTAAGAGAAAGCACCTAGAGGTCACAAAACTGAAAAGCTCAGCTACATCATCCTACTGTGATGTGCACAAGTGACAAGATCCACTCATATGTCTGAGCTTCCAGTCATCGTTCCTAGATATCTGAGGAACATCTGCAATATGAAAAGTAGGAAAAATAGATAAAGGTAAAGCAACTGTACAAAGGGAAGAGAGCTTTAAAGATATATGTGTTATTAATATGCACTGAGATGCAAGAGAAGATATTGTACCTGTGGAGAAAAAGAATAGGATGCTATAATAAAAAGAACATTCTGAGAACCAGAAGAGCTCTTATGTATTTAAAATACAATAGAAGATAAGGTTTAAAAAAATTCTAAAAAAAGATAAAAAATAGAACAAAGTGTTAGTAAATGCAAGGACTTCCAGTTTTTGTTTTTTTTTTTTTTTTGACTTAGAAGGAGATTTGAGCTGCTATATTGAAAAATACAGATAAGTGAAATTATTTCAAATTAGAATATAACAACTAATAGAAATATAAACCTGTCTAGACACCAATAATCAAAAGCAAGAATACAAAGAAAACATTGATTTCCTCTGGCATAACAAAAAGAAGGGTAGCAAGAAATAATTATAAGTAAAGAAAACAAAAATACCAGAAAAATGAGAGGATACCAGAAGGTCTAATATTTTTAAAGTATTCCAGAAATATAAAACTGAAAAAAGGAGGAAGAAATTGAAAGCAAAATAATTCAAAATTTTTTCGAAAACTCAAATAACTTAAGTTTTCAGGTTGAATGACCCATTACATGCCTGGTGTAATGGATGCAAACAAACCTTATTACTGCACATCATTGTGATGATACTTTAGAACACTGAGGACAAAGAAAAGACTCAACAAGCTTCCATAAAGACACAGAGAGAGAGACCACCTAAAAAGGAATAGGAGTTAATGTGGCTTCAGATTTTTGTCAGCAGCAGCTTTGGAAACTGGGAGCCTTAAAGGCCAAAAGACAATTTGCTTCAGATTTCTGTTGGAAAATGGGTAAAGAATCCTATATCATGATAAATTATCAATAAGAAAGAATAAAAGTAAATACATTTTCACACAAGACAAAAACTCAAAATCTTACCCCATATATCCTTTCTGAAGGAGCTCCTAGGTAGCTACACTCTACCAAAATAAAGCTGGAACAAAGAAAAAAAAATCATGGGAAACAGGAAAGAGCACAGGGAAGAAGAGGTGAGTCCCCAGGATGGTGGTGACAGAAGATGCCTCAGTGACAGCTGAGTAACCAGGCATAGAGGATACACAGTCCAGATTGGAGAAGGTCAAAGGGCTCAAGGAAATACTTCTTCTAGAATACAAAATTAATAGAATACTTAATGCACAAGAATTTGTGGTTGAAAAGATGATATGAGCACAGAAAACCAAGCAAAACTAGACAATTTTTCACTTAACACACACACACACAAAAAAACCAAACTTGTGCCAGAAGGGAAAAGTAGTACAGTTTAATAAACAAGTCAGCTGTGACAAGAATTTACATAGTCAAAATAATGTAAACAATGACTATTTGTTTATTAAAAATTACCATATATTTTAGCAGGAGGATGTCAAGAGATCGGAATGGTGAGCCTATTTACTAGAAATGTAGGGAGCAGAGAGTGAAGAAAACAACATTTCCAGTAGTGAAATAGTTAACAGTATTATACCTGACATTAAAAAATCAAGACATAGCATTACAAGTATATGATTTAGCAACAGGGAGATAAATGCCAAAATAATCAACTGAAACTGGTTTCTTCTGGGGAGGATAGTAAGGAGCTGCTGTTTTTCATAACAACCTTTATAAAACTTTTTTGACTCTTTAGTCTATGTACGTGTATAACTTTGATAAAGATTTTTAAAAAATGAAGATAAGAATGAGAGAGTATAATTCAGCCATGAAAGATCGTATCAGCTTACTCAAAAATGGAAGCATTAAGGCACAATTTCCAAAATGGCTTAACGTGCTGGCAAGGAACTACAAACTATCAGAACTTTGTTTCCTGAGTTCCTTTTACCTGGATCTGTGTTATTCTAGTAGGGATCCTCTCTTTAAAAATCAAAGGCCTTATTCAAAAATTTCAACTGTTTTCAAGGCAGCTTCATTGCTCTACCTTACTAATTCTTTCTCATACCATTCCAGATAAACATTTATTGGCAAGCTGTATCTAAGGCAATCATGAACATAAAAGCAGCCAACTATGGGAGTATTAGGAAGTATACATTTTACAATAAGGATGGATTTTTCTTATTTAATTATGCAGTTAATGATAAGTTCTAAACCATGCTACCAGGATAAGAATACCTCTGAAAATAGCACCTCTTGACCATTTCTCTGGGGTATTATATGTTTCCTCAAGTCTCAACACTTTAACTGTAAATGCGTTTTTGCTACAAGGCTGTGAAAATTCTGCTTCAGCAGACTTGGAATGCTCTAGTTTTTGACCATGTTAAGAAAAGCATGATATTTAATATGCACCAAATTTTAGAAATAGGTGTTCTTCCAAAGAGGAATAGGCTAAATGTTGAATTGCATATGAATATAAAGGGTTTTTATTTGAATTGTCTCATTTTGACCCATGATTTAGAGCTTAAAACCAAATATTCTTGATTCTCTCAGTATTATCCAGGTGGTTCTGTCTTTTTCTAGAATATCATCTTTGAATTTTTTGTAATTTTGCAATTTCATTGCAAGATTTTTAAATTTTCCTTACCAGAGAACACCGATGAAGTATCTGTTCATCATACAGTGAAGACATATTTAAATATCAATGAAAATTATGTATATTTTCTTCATATCAATTTCTATTAAAATAAATCCCATTGTAAGAAAAATCTATATAAAAAAGGAAAATTATAGGCTTCTAGTTGATGTTTAGCTTCATTAATAGCTGACACAATAGAATTAGAATCCAACTAAAGAACTTGGTCAAATGGAATATTATTCAGCCTTAAAAAAGAAGATCTTGCCATTTGCAACAACATAGATGTACCTGAAAGACATTATTCTAAGTGAAATAAACTAGACATGAAAGGACAAAAACTCCATGAACTCCCTTATATGTAGAATCTAAAAAAGTCAAATACATAGAAGTAGAAAGTAGAACAGTGGTTACTAGGGGTGAGGAGATGGGGGATATGGGGAGATGTTGGTCCAAGGGTACAAAGTTGCAGTTATATTGGGTGGACACGTCTTGAGCCCCACAGCATGATGACTATAGTTAATAATACTGTATTGAAATATTAGACATTTGCTAAAATAGTAGATTTCAGGGGCTCTCGTTACACAAAAAAATGGTAGTATGAGATGATACATTAATTAGCTTGACTGTAACAGTCATTTCACTATGTATATGCATATCAAATCATGTACACTTTAAATATATACAGTTTTTATTTTAAAAATTTAGAAAGTAATTTGTTCAAACTCCTACAGTTCATGACAATATGCTTTGCCCAAAAAGTAGATAATTAGAATTTACTTACATTTCCCTTTAAATTAATAATGGACACCAAACACATATACATGCAAGATACCCTAAATAAGGAAAGTCTATAAGGGAAAAGAGTATGAAAACATCACTTGTCATTCATCACAGCTTCAAGCAAAAACAAAACTAAGAACGAACAACAAAAAACAAAGGAAAAAATAATCTTTTGTGGAATTGTACATTTTGCATTTATGTTTCACCCAAAATAAAATTCCTCTTACTAACCCTTCTCTATGCTATTTCCAAATTAGCATTCTGCTTGGGTTCAGCTAAATATATTCCATTTATCTTGAAAACCCTGTCAGTAACTGTTCATTTCATGCCTATGAGCATAGCCTTCTGAGTACTTGCAGCCCAGTTGATCTGTTCATTTTAACCATCTTATCGAAGGTGCAGAAATGATAATAAATTTGACCCAAATGAAAAAAAGTTATTTCCAATCTGATATACCTACAGAGCTTAAGTACACTCTGTATCAAATGAATGTCATCCTCACTTTCCAAAAAGCAATTTTAATATGTTTACCATCATAGATTATGCATTTCGGAACAGGGAATCTGGAAACCTGCTTTAGGTTGATACATATCATAAAATGGGCATCGAATTCATTCCCTCCTAAATCTAATCTGCCTATTGTTGCTGAGATTTTCAACTTTCTTTGCTTTTTGCATGACAAATTGAAGTGAAAGATAATGCAAAGCCACATAAAATATTTCACCACATTAAATTTAACTCCCTAAGCATACCAGGAACTCTTGTATTTCCTAGAACTCAAAACCATTACCTTACACTTCTTGTGATTTATTTTGATATTATATTTTGTGCACTCCTCAAAGAAAGTATTCAGCTGCTTCTGAAGGCCATCTGGGGTTTGAGAGATTAATAAATATTGAATCTTCAGTCTTAAAAAAAGAACAGTCACACAGATGTTAAAAACATTTTGGGCATGAAAGCTATGCCAGAAGTCTCTGAGATATCATATAAATGGATATTAAGTAGTGAAAGGCTATCATCCCAGCATCCTCTTGTCTGAAGGATTTGATCATAATCCAGCAAGTATCCTTCAACCTGTAAATTATTAACTACAGCTAAAAGGAGATTTGGGAAATTTCGTAGTGACTCATAGTCACTTGTGATTTTTCATATTTGCATAAATAAACCCTTGGAGGTTTAAATGAAATCTTTTCCTTATGCAAAAGAAAATTGAATTTTGATCTCAATCACCCTATTCCAAGATGTAAAGCAAAGGCTGTGCAAGGCCAAAATCTGGTTTACGTTAGGGAAGTCAGAGAAGAGCAGTAACGGCATGGGTGAACATGCACGGAAACAGACTTTGTCAAGTTAGCTCTAAAAATGGGTGGGATAAAATAGGGACAGGAGCTGAGAGGAAAATAGAACATTGCAAGTTATGATATAACTTGGAAGTCCAGACATACTCATTGTCTATCTCTGTCCATTTCTTTCCCAGTGGCTTGTCTCTGTTTAAAGATAGCTGATACTGTGCTGCCTCTAGTACACATTTTACACACTAAAGTTAAAAAAAAAAAGTATGCTTGAGAAACATTCAGAATGGTTGTAGGTCATGTAAATCAATAATGTGTGTGTGTAAGTGCATGTGCAGGTGTGTACAGGCACATATACACAGATTCACCATCCAGGACAAAACTTGAAGTGGCTTCTGTGCTAGGACTCTTGGAATCCCCAAATACAAATGACTGGCCCTACAGGGAGATTCTTAGCCATGAGCAGTTGCTAGGAAGATGTAACCATGCTCAGAAGATTCAAATATCTACACTCACAAGCCACCTATCATAAGTACACCAAAAGAAAAAAAATCTTTAGAAACAGTTTAACCATGTGAATTACAGTTATCTAGCTTCATACTTCTGGCATACAGAATAAATATAACACTATATTTTATTGTATTTTTGTTTCCTTCATAATTTTTTGAAGCTTTTCTGTTTTCAATTTCAAGCAAGATCAAGTTTAGGTTTATTCTTACAGTGAAGTACCTAAAAACAATTAAGATTTAAATCTTTTCATTTTATATTAAAGCCTAATTATTTAATAAATATGTTTCATTCCTTGTTATATTATCAGGAATCAATCGTCATATTTCAGAAAAAAATATACATGTTTTTTCTTTCTTGTTATATTCACTAGTTTATTTTTTAGATTCCACATATAAGTGATAACATTCAGTGTTTGTCTTTCTTTACCTGACGTATTTCACTTAGCATAATACCGTCCGTCCAAATCAATCCATGTTGCAGATGGCAAAATTTCATTCTTTTTTATGGCTGTATACACACACATATATGTATATATATGAACACACACCATTTCTTTATCCATTCATCTGTTGATGGACACTTGGGTTGCTTCCGTATTTTGGCTATTAAAAATAATGCTGCTATGAACATTGGGGTGCATGTATCTTTTCAAATTAGTGTTTTCCATTTCTTTGGCTATATACTCAGGAGTAGAATTGGTGGGTCAAATGCTAGTTCTGATTTTAGTTTTTAAGGAGCCTCCATACTGTTTTCCATAGTAGCTGTACCAATTTACATTCCCACTAACAGTGTACAAGGGTTCCCTTTTCTACATAGCCTCAAAATGTATATATGAAAGGTCTGTAATTTCTCAGATTTTGAAACTTTCTCCATGTTAAATTTTGTCAAAAAGATTTCACCTTTTCACTAATTTTATTCAATTTTTTGAATAAGAGATGACCTTAATATTGTAATTTTATAAATATTTTTGAAAGTGTATTGACAGATTTGTGTTAAAATATAGAGATAACAGTGTTACATTTAAAAATACAGAAATCAGTATTATATACATGTGCACACAGATAAGAGTTACAGATTTGAGTTTCTTCATCAGAGCATTAGTTCCTTTATCCCCAAAGTTTGTCTTTAAATGAAATAACTTTCAATTCACTAGCAAATTTATTGTCCAGAACATTTTATTCTCTATCCATGTTAGTCCTTCACTCATTTAAATTATAACAATAGTAATAGGTAATAATCTGTAGTAGATATAATTTTGGCTCCTATAACCTTCACCACCTCATGTTATGCCTATGAATATATTACACTTTGTAACAAAAAAGACTTTGCAGATGTAACTAAAATTGCTAATTATTTGACCTTAAAATTGAGAGACTATCCTGGATTATCTGAGTAGGCCCAACGTAATCACATGAGCCCTTAAAACAGGAGGTGGCAAAAAGTCAGAAAGATGTGGCAGAAGTCTGAGAGAATCAAAGGACAGGACAGATTCAGTGCCATTTCTGATGTTTAAATGGAGGGGCCCGCATATCAAGGAAGCAGAGACCTCAGTTTTACAACCATAAGGAACTGAATTTTGTCACTCACCTGAATAAACCTGGAAGCAGATTCTCGTTCAGAGCCTCAGATAAGAGCCTAGGCTGGCCAACACTTTTATTTTAACCTCTTAAGACCCTCAGCAGAGAACCCAGTGAAACTTATCCAGACTGATCTACAGAACTCTGAGATAATAGATGAGTGTTATTTTACATTACAAGTATGTGGTAATTTGTTACAGCCATGAGGAAACTAATATTCAGTCACAGAGCACTTACCACGTGCCAGGCACTAAGCACTTTATGTATATACACTCACTAAATCTTCATGAAAAAACTTATAAAGAAAATACCATGTTTTAGACAAGGAAATTAAATACAGAGATTACAAATAAACTGTGACACAAGTAGCAAGTGGCAAGGCCAGATCTGAACCCAAACAGTGTGACTCCATAGATGGTAATGTTAGAACCACAACTGTGCTGCGTGAAAGTGAGGTTAGGCTTAAGCAAACGTGTGAGACTGGCTGAAAAACAGAGGGAGAGAGAATGAGAGAGAGGGGGGATTACATGTGGAGAAGGGAGGAGGGGGGAACATTAAAGGCAAAACAGAAGACTGTCAGAGAATTGGAGGAAAAAATCAGAATTCCAGCTGTTTTTGTCTAGCTTCCTTTCACCAGAACTAAATGTCTCAGTAATGACTTACTTACGAAACTGCGGTTGACTTCCCATGAATTTTGTTTATTTTTGCTATGGTTTTTAAGTCAACACATATACTTCTCTCAAGAACTGCATCAGAGCACTTGATTTCATGGTAATGTTGTCAGTTCACTTGTCTGCATCCCCCAGTGAATTCAAAGCTCCTCTAGGGAAGAGACTGACTTCCACATTCATATTCCTAACACCATCCCATACCTCAGAACAGATACTGAGTTTGTGAAATAAATAAGGAAAAGTGAAATAAATGTTTTTAAAACTGTAAAGTATTGTTTTTTAAGTAAGGCTTATTGTACTATTCCTCAAGTGACATTATTCAAAATTACTTTAGTTCATAAACCTGGGGAGCCAGTTACCAAACATTTCCTTCAAAGACTTCTGACACATGTGGCCCATTAGATTGGCAAGAGCTCTCAACCCATCTCTTTGATACCTGTGTAGTACTTTATCCACAGCTTGTGCTAATTTAGTCCTGAGTTCATAAACACAAGTTTTTAGTCCACAAATATCTCGGCTTCATCATGGCAAAGGATAGGACTGCCCTGAATCATTCCATGAATTGTCCCAGGTGGCTCTTCACATTTGGATGAGACCTATATGTCCATCACATCTTTCCCTATAGCTACAAAAACAATTTTTTTTTTTTAAGTTTAAGAGTCATGGACCTCAAGCTCAAATGTCATTATTGCCAATGTTAGCAGGAAGCCCTTTGGTATAGACAATTGCTCATATTCTCTGAGCCTCAATTCTTCATCTTTATTGTTTTCATGACACTATCCAGCATTTCTAATTGTCAGGGACATTATTAAAACACATGAGATAATGTATGTAAAAGTGTTTTATAACATTTAAAGTGCCAAGAGAAAAGTATTGTTTACTTCGTCCAGGGCTTTCTGGATCTTTACTTCTAGCTAGAGTCCACTGATATATAGGAGATAAAAGTGGACATATCTGTGGTATTTACTTTCTGCACTTAAAATGCTGATTTACCAGTTTATAGTTGCCAGTTTTTACTGGTTCACCCACTGCCCCCTTCTGGATTTGTTCCTGCTAAATCATGGACTCGAATATTCTTTCTTGATACAATTCCTCTGTCTTAACCGAAATCATTCCCTCATCTTCCACCAGACTATCCTTTGTTAAATGAAACTTCTGGATTTGCAACTTGACTTAATTTTGCAGCTCAGCCAAATCCTATGGGGTTTTTTTTGAACCTCAGTCACACTAATTTGGTCTGGTTGTCTATAACATAGTCTTAACAATTTTAATTATAAAATGTGATACTTCTATCCAAAGAGATACCAACCCTATTTCAATTTTTTATGTAAAAGTTTCATCTTTTTGACCTGTTGTAGAACATCACAAACTCTGCCTACTCATACTCAGAGATTTTCCTAAATGCAGTGACATTTCTTAAAGCTATGCTTAAGATCTTCCCTTATTAAAAGTCTTGCATTCATTAGGGTAATGCCAGTAATTATGACAAATAAACCCTGAAATTTCAGCAGTCTTGTGGAATAGAGAGCTTTGTTCCATCCATGTTGGGAACATGCCACCTCCAAGGACTTTACTGTGTTTTGCATTCAGCTAGCAGAAACGAGGGTGACCCATATTATTTCTGCCCCATTCCAGCAGCAAGAACCAGACACACAGCCTCATCTGGATGCTAGGGTACATGGGAAATATAGACTCTAACTAAGCAGGTGCTTCCAGTGATAATTCTAACCTGGAGGGAGCACAGGGCGTGGTAGGCATCAGAATGATTGAATGACTTAGAAAACCAAAAACTAACGTGGTCTAAGGAGTGAAAATCAAGCACCAGAAAAGTTTCCTCCCCAAGTGAAGAAGAGGGATTAGACAAGACAACTTTTCGAAAATACCTAAGTTAAAAAAAAAAAATACGTAAGTACAGTCAGGAGAAACGACAGGACAATCATAAACAGAAATTATTTATGATTTACAGCCAAGTAAAACTAACCAAGCTGGTCAAATTCTTTAGCATTAAAGAGAGAGATTGCACAGGTTACCTCTAGGTACTGATTCTATTGCTAGCCCCCACACAATCCGGAGTACGTTGACAAGTTGCCTCATGGGAGTAGTCATGCTATACATAAAAAAGTATGTAGAAAGAGAGTAGTTGTTTAACTTTGTAATAACAGCCTAAACTTAAGTGACCAGTTTTCTCCATGTTCATCTAGAATATCAGCAGGGCTTCTCCAAAGGCAGTTGTCCTCCCTGTGGGTAACCACGCGTTGTTGCCTTTCAAGTATCCATGGTGCAGTCAGGTGAGTCTGAGGTAGTAAGACAGCTTTCAGCTGCAAAATTTGCTTCTTAAGCCATGACTCTGTGTATAGGAAATTCCACCCTTAAAAAGGTGGCATGTGCTTCACAGGCTCTTCAGGCTTGTGGGCCGTCAGTCTTTCCAGCATAGGAACTCAAAGCTGACACAGAGAATGAATCCCCTGTTATTGTGTAAAGGGAGCATTCTCAGAAGATCCTGCTCAGAGATCTCAAAATGGTCTAAAGCCAGTCAATAGATAAATCTATAGAAGTACGCATGAAACTGGAGAAATTCTTGTCAAATTTTTCAAATCTTCATTATAAATGGGAAGCTATAAATGTGGCCCCCATTACACAAATTTTACTGGTAGGGACACAATGAAAAGATGATTTAAGTCAGAACTGTAGGTAGATAAGTAGTTAGATAAACTTTAATATTAGAAAAGCAAGGTAATGCGTTTAGCAATAAATAATTCAAACCATAAGTACAAAACAAAGAGTTCTAAGATAATAGTTTTGATCAAAAAAAAAAAAAAGAAAAAAGACTTACAATGGGTGGAAGTTGTTTGCATTAGGTTACCATGGTTTTAAAAGTGAACCAAACATTATATATAATTGGGCAATTTTAGTATGTAAGGGAAGAAATCAAGTAATTATTATTTTCCTCGTACAAAATTATGGTGTATCCACACGTGAAATATAACTGAGGCAGCCATTGGAGGGTGCTGTTCAGATCTCCTGCTGAGGTCTGAGGATCTCCAGAGAATCTGCTGTGAGGAGGGTACTCCAGTCCTGCATCATTGAATCTACCACTGTAGCATTTACACTGAGATCATTCTATTCCTAGACTGCTTATGACCAATAACAGAGCACGGAAGTTTTTCCCGAGCTTCACCATTCCTGCCCATAGTGGGATGGGGCTACCTATCAGCCTGCCCAAAGCCTTCTCAGAGCTGTATCACAACATGAGGCTCTTTTCATCCCATCCTCCTTCTTCTGTAACTCCCTTACAGGAATCAGACATGCATCACAATCCTGCATAATCCTGATCTCTCTCCTCTTTATCTTCTGTGAACCATTCTCCAAATAAAACTCTTATGCATCTAATTCCATATTGGCATCTGCGTCCCAAGTTGACATAGTTGGTAGTAGTTTTGTCAGTGATTGTTGTCTTATCTCACCACAGAAAGATTTCAGAGGCAAGACAGGGAGGTTTAGAAAGTAAAGTGGGGGTTTATTAGGGATAGATAGTACACTCTCAGGGGGAGAGCTGGCCGGCTCAGGTGAGCAGCTATACTGAGTTTCTTTGGCAAGTTGGTTATATAGAGTGTAAAAATGAATGGGCAGAATATTCATTGGGGAGGGAAGGGTTTGAGGTCATATTCCCTGAGTTTCATCTTAACTCTGCTTTCCCGAAGAGAGGAGGGATGTTTGTCCTTACTTAGTCTGGATCAGAAGTTTCATGGCATCGGTGCATGATGGGTACTTCTAATCTGCAAGGCTAATTTTATTGAAATAAGAGCATAATAAGCAACATTTGGACACGGGAGATTTCTGCCTTTTCCCACCTTTCTTTGTTGACCTCCAGGGCCCTTGTCATCCCAAAATGTGTGACCAGAAGCCCAGAGGCTCCTGCTTCTCTTTCTCTGCCCAGGGACCCCTGTTGTTTATATGATGTATGGCTTCCTGCATTTGCCTCCTTGCCCCTCTTCATTTTTGCCCAATTCCTGCCATTTGGCATGCATCCCCTTTTCTCTGCTCATATCTAGCTATCTGCCTGCTCTAACACTAGAAGTGATCCAATAAAACATGCTGAGATGAGGTCTGTGGACTAGATCCCTTATCGCTCATCTAGAAGGAGGCAAAGATAGTCTCTGGCACAAGGAGGGAGCCCAACTACTAAAAATTTCACAAGTGGTGACCCAGGAAGGAAATACTTTTGATGGTGCAATAATTCATGTGTTTGAAATGTATGGTGAAAAAAATGCCAGTAAGGACAGCAGAACTGGGTAGTTACTACCAAGTTGCATTGATACCCTTGGCTGATTACTACTGGGTTGCACTGACACTCTGCAGAAGGACAATGAGAAAGTTAAGTCAGTTAACATAGAGTTAAATGCTAAGTATGTGAGCTAGAGGGCATTTTTGATAGCTTTTGAAGAAGCCTTCATCTTGGGCAGTGCAAATGCAGACACAGCTGAGGAGTAAGCACAGGACCCAAGAGGTAGGGTCACGGAACTCCAGAATCATTTAAATGACCAGCCTTGGAAGGTCTGTTATGCTAAGGTCAGGGACAGGTTGAGAAGAGTTAAGGCACTGAGATAAGGGATGAGAAGAACTGGATAGATGCCTAAGGACTGGGACTCTGCAGACTCCTGAAACCATGGAGCTTGCAGAAATGACATCCCCTCATGAGAGATGGCACTTATCCTGTATACGTGATGCCACAGAGGCCTCTCCCTTGCAAAGTGACAAGTGCCCCTTGGAAGTTGTTCTCACTCCCTCTCCTGGCCACCAGTCTGAGCTGGTGATCCCATCATAATCCAGCTGGTGATACGCAGGCCAAATAAGGCAGGAAATAACCTCACATACCAAAGAAACAGCAAGAATTAACAGGCGTGGACTAGCAGAGGAGTCTCCTGGAATTGAATTGTGAGGGTACTTGGTCAAGGGATCCTGAACATAAGACTGAATGAACAATAATTCATTGAGTTAGGGACATTTTCTTGTCACACAGTTTTAATATCTTGGTAAGAACCCTAGGAAAAAGGGAAAGCTCACTGCTAGAGGGATGTTTAGAAGCCTGGAGAAAGTAGTGGCCCATACAGAGCAAAGTTGAAACACCTGAATTAACATGGCAGCTAGTAGAGGATGGAATAGAAAGACTCTTAAGATGTAGACATAGGGGAATGAACATCCAACCCAGGATTATGCTCCAGGAAATGGCTCAGAAGACCTAGCATTCACCAAGGCCACCAGGAATGCACTGGGGAGGGGAGCACTAGCCTTACAAAGTTCAGTGGTGGCCACCTTTGTAGTCCAGGCTGACATTAGGGAAGATGGTTACTGGGCCTGGCTCATTAAAAGCCAAGAGGACGGTGAGGCCAGGAGATGGCACTTAATGGCCAGAAACCATGGGGCCACAGTTATCATAATGCTGGCAAAGGTGGAGAAACAGCCACAGGGCGTTAACCCACAAAGACTTGTGAAGATGGTTGATAGGCGGTCACACCCTAGGAGATAAATAGCCTGACAGCAGTAATGCTCCTCAGTATCTAACAACAATGAAAGAGCAGGTTGCTGAGGGCAGTCACTCCAATAAAAAGTCACAATTCCTTTTCCATTTCCTGAATCTGGGTCAATTTTCACAAATAGAATTCACTGATTAAAATGGGTCTTCAAGAAGAAAGATCTTACAACACTATGACACGTCTACATGTTAAAAATTCACTCAGTTCCTCCACAGAGGAACCTATGGCCATTTACTTAGATGAATGACTACTGAAAAAAGAGTATTATCCAACATTTTAAGGACTACTGGATATAACATTCTAAGACTATTGGACTGTTGGAGACCCAAACCTCCAGTAGTCCAAACCATCGTTATAAAACCATCATTAGAGTGGGGTCCAGGTAACAAATGGAATCTTTGGTGAAATCTAGCTTAGTACAGTGGAAATTATCCACTGTAGTGGTCCCAACCACTTAGTCTACAGACATATCAAGTAGTCATTTGCTCTGACAGTTAGGATTCAGAGTTAGAATATCCCTCACGTTGGATCATGGATTGTGGGGTAGTCATTATCATAGTGAGGGAAGCTAAGTGAAGGCCTTTAAAACTGCCCCCACCTCAGCCAAGAAGGTAAATCTAAACAATGTCATATCATGGAAGGACGGTGAAGATTATTGCTGTCATTAAAAATATAAATGTTTTAAGTCTGTTTTCTTTACCATACCTTTGTGTAATTTACCACTTTGGCCCCAGCAGAAACTGGATAGATCAGGGAGAAATGTTATATTTTTACCAGAAGCTCAATCTAGTAGTACCATAATTATGTCTGAAAGACCAAAATGATTTCCTTGCTAGAAGATATTAATAAGGCCTCTTTTCTACCTCAGTTAGGAAAAAAAGATCAGACACAATTGCATTTACATGCAATAGACAAAAATATTCGTGTCTTTTACATGAATGTACAGTTTTATTCTCAGGCTATAGTAACTCTATTACAATAACTCTCCTGCCTTCTATCATAGTGTTATGATTCAAGGCAATATGGGCTATCTAGATATCCCACAGAAAATCACATTGATCCATTACAGCCATGACTTCATGCTTATCAGGCAAGATGAGCAAGAGATGACTAGAGCACTGGAGGCCTTGGTTAGATACCTGCACTCAAGAAGGTGGGAGATAAATTCTTTAAAAATTCAGTGATGCCAAAGTTGCAGCATTGGAAGTTACACAGAGAAGAAAGATGGACTCATACTTCTGCAGACCTACTTAAGTTACTGTCATTTCTGAATGCCCAACTTGCCATCGGTGCTGAATCCCCATTATAGCACTGTTCTACCAGGAGACCAGCAAGTCACTTGAAGGCAATTTGACTACTTTGGGTCTGTTGTATCTTGAAAGGACTGACAGTTTGTCCTGACAGAGAAAAATACTGATTTCAAGTGTGAGTTTGTTTTACCTGCCCACAGATCCCCAGCCAAGGCCATTGTCCAGTCACTGACAGAGTCCCTGATCCAGACATGGAAACCCACACAACATAGTAAAGGGAATTGACCGTCATCAGCAGGAGGAGCTAGTGATGCTTTGACTTAATGAGGATGAGTGGGGACATGTGGAATCTAGGTGATCTACTTGGGTCTTTCTTGATACTCCCTTGCCCAGTTGTGAGTGCACAGATACAGCAACCCTGTCCTAAGAAAGGATTGATAACAGATGCTCAGACCCACCCGGAACGAAGGTCTGGTCACACCACCAGGCTAACTACAAAGACTTACCAAGAAGATAGCTATGAATGAGGTACATTTTGAATGAACAGTGGAGGAGTGAGACAATAAGTACCAGTTGCAGACCGGAGGCCAAATGAAGCAATGTAGCTGTTGTTCATCCCACTAACCACCATCTTCTTTTTTGTTTGTTTGTGTTTTTTTGTTTTTTTAGGTTTTTTTTCTTGTGGTGGGGGGAGGAGGTAATTAAGTTTATTTATTTACTTTTTAGAAGAGGTACTAGGGATTGAACCCAGGACCTCATGCATGCTAAGCATGCTCTTTACCACTTGAGCTATACCCTCCCCCTCACCATCTTCTAATTTATCCCCCAGAAAGAGGAATCCCAACAACTGTGGAGAAGCTGAGCCCCAAACACAGATGGAGAAGTGGATCTGTGCAGCACAGAGTGGATTATGGAAGCTGTGGAGGTGAGCTACTCATATCCCCCTTCCAGAGAGAATCTGCTCTGAGTGTATTTAGTAACAGGCTCAGCTGCTACCCACTGGGATCCACCACAACACTCACGCTGAGGCCATGTTCTCCCTGGACACTTGCTAGCAATGGTGGAGCACAGTAGGGATGCCAGAGTTGCACCATTCCTACCCCACAGGGAACCTCTTCAATGGGCTACTTTTGATCTGACCTGAGCATGACTTCTTCCCAACTGCACTGCAGTGTGAGGCTGTTCCTACCAGATCTTCCTTCCTTCCCTGTTTTCCAGATGTCACACCTGCATCGTGGTCTGAGGCACTCCATGCCTACTTCTGCTCCATCTCCCCTTTTATACTTCACAGGCATTCCCCCAGTCAGTCTCTTGCACATGTAACTTTATCTGGACTTCTTATTAAGGGGCCTGAAATATATGATAGCACTCCATTTCAATAATTTTATAGAAAGAGAACTTGAGAAGGTCTAGCTTTGAGAAGGACAGCTAGAATGAACAACAGTCATGGGGACTATTAAATTCGTAAAATGTGAAGTTATGAAGACCACATAGCCTGAGAGTTGTTGTAATTGAGAGCTACACATTTATATGAAGTGTGAATAAATTCTCTAAACACAAGCTGCCTTGGCTGCAAGGTTATCTGAACCTCAACAGTAGGTCAAGGAGACAGAACTAGGGAAGGGATAGAAGGGTGGAGGTAGGGGTAAACCTAGAAAACTTATTATAGAGAAGTCCCTCAAGGCAAGTAACCATCCCCATCCTGATACCCTGTGAATCAAAAAAAGTGGTAGGAATAACAGGTATTGACTTTGCAGATAATAATGACAAGAGTAAATGATGCCTCAAAAGTTTTGGCAAGTTAATGAGTGACCATAAATTACAGCTAGGAAAGCCTGTGCTTCTCTCCCATGGCATTATCTTTCAAGTGTTGTTAGTAAGATAGTACTGGCCAAAGTGGACCATGCATCTGGCCTGGTTTAGCAATTCCCATGTGTTATGTCCTCAACACAGACTCTGTGATATTTAAGTGAGTCAATTCATAATAAAAAAAAATTTTTGTTTCCCATTAAGACATGCATATATATAAGATTATACTGTCACCCAATTTGTAAATTATTTGAGGCCTCAGCCTAAAGCATCAGCAGTTATAATGGACACTTTTACATTGATAATGAACTTAAATTGTGACTTTGTTTTACATAGGCCACAAAACAGTCATCAGGTAACAACTGCTGTTTGCTCCTTACTTGGTCTAAATTTGAATCTGTGATTTAAGTTGCCATGGTGGAATATCTTGTAATAAAGTTAAAGAAAATCAAACCTAAGCAAGGGCTCCATTTATTTTGTTTTTCCTTTTTCACAAGCTAAGCTAAAGTTTGTAGTAGTTTTATGTATTTTGGAATAATGAATCATTTACTTAAATTAGCTTCAATTTCGTTACCTTTCCATAATCTGAATACTTAATTGTTCTAGTTTATTTTTAACTTACAAAGAAACTCACACGGACAAGTTTGGCACTTTTTCACTTGTTCTGCGTTGTCTGTATGATCAGATTCAATTATTAAGGCTTAGATCCAGTTTATGCTCAGAGCTCTGGCCTCGGGCTTCCTTCTGTGCCTCTGCCTGATTCTGTGGGGGCATGAAGAGAGGCATTATGTTCATGCGATATGATGCAAAACCACTGAGCTCATCCAAGGTGTCAAACTTGGGGGCTAATCCTTGCTTCTTCCTTCCCAGTGTGTAAAAATAAACACCCCAATCTCCGGCTTCTCTGATTGCACCAGTCACAAGTTGTTAGCTGATTCCTTTGTTCCTAAACACTTTTCATGACTGGAAATAATAATTTTTGCCTCATCTTGAAAAGGCAGCCTATTTTATCCAAACTATCTCTAACAATTCCAGATCTGAAGATAGGGTATTAAGTTTCTGAATGACAGGAAGTTAACTAAACTTAATTTTTAAATAAAGGATGTCAAAAGCAAAAGCTAGATCTTTCTTTGTCAGACTTCTGCCTTGAGGAAAATTTCTATATGAAAATTCCGGGGTATATATTTCAAATTTAACATTATTTTGTTCTTTATCAACTTGTTATCTAGGAAGTTTTTCTTGATCATCTCTACTGTGGTAGATACTGAAATATACAAAAGAAGTAGGGCTCAATTTCTATTTGAGACTTTAAGGTCTCATTATAGACATAAAATTAATACACATGAAATATATACAGAACGAGTAAGGATGAAAAGGGTGGCACTGAGTTTCAGGGTAACAGGTGTTTGGAACAAAAGAGAGTCAGTGAATATCAACATAATAAAAAAAAAAGTTTTATGGAGGAAGTAGTATTTGAATGAGGCTTGAAAGAAGAACAACAGGGGCTGACAGTAAGCCAGACAGTTAGGAGCAATGGCTCTATAAGGGGGCAGACCTTAGCAACCCTGTGGTTGGGGATCTGTGGGGTTCAGAAAGGTAAGATACCTTACCTTTCTAAGTCTTATTTTCCTCGTCTGTGTGATGGTTTTATTACTAATGATAGTACCTACTGTACAGTTTTGTTTATTTTAGAGAGCGGCAAAATAATATGGAATGTGCTTAGCCATAAAAGTTATCTGTTAGTATCAGGCAGAGAGATGTGGATATATTGAGAAAAGAGATTGAGCCAGAGAACAAAGGTGGGATGAGGCTTATATGCAGATGTTTGACCAGAGGGACAAGGTATGTGAGGGGGTCTAACAGGAATAAGACCAGAAAGATAAAGTAGCACCATATCAAAAAAGCTTAGAAGCTTGATATGCATTTTCATACATTCACTCAAAAGCTAGTGAGCATCTACTGTGAGCAAGGCAATATACTAGGTCCTGGGGACTCTGTGGTGAATAGACCCCTGCCCTCATGGAACATCCATCCTTCAGGGAACCCAAACATTAAAAAATTACAAGTGGAAAAAGGGAAATACAAAAGTTTTGAAAGTTCTTATATATTCTTGATTTTATAAAATTTGATGATATTGAAAAAAAGCTTTTTAACCATAAAAATACTACCAACCTTTGTGAGATAAAGCGTAAGATTAGATATGACACACAACTCTCTGAGAGAAAAAAACAAAGTTACTCTGCCTATATAATACCGATTAATCAATTTGATAGAAAAAAAGTCAGTCAGGTCTGTAAAACAAATATGGAGCTTGATCAGACGTTTGCTATCGTGTAGACAAAGCTTCCATTCTCAAAATCCTTTTGAAACCTGTGCAGCGAGCTTTATCTTCCCTCAAACTCAGGACTGGCTCTGTCAGGATATCCTCATTTTTCTGGTCTGAACCTTACGTTGTATCTATATACGTATCACTCCTGTAGCCTGTGATGCCTTTGTTTATCTTACCATGACTCTGTCTTTCTCCCCTATATTTTTTCTCTGTGATTCAAGATGGTATATGGCCAAGAAAACCTCCTTCCTTACACACTTGCTTTCTCGTGTAACCTGACTCAATCCAAATAACATTTTCTGAGTACCTATTATTTCCCTATCACTTGCAATAGCCACTAACTTGGATTGCCATCTTTCCTCCTGGGATGTTATCTTGTCGTAAACGTGGAGGTTGCACATAGGATAATCTTAATCAAGGTTGAGTTATCGTTGATTAAACATTACACCCATGTATTCTGTACAGCAGAGCTATTTCCAATCCCAGGTGGCTGGTTCATATAAACAGTGCCTTTTAAAACAAACCCCATGCATTAGTCAGGATATGCTGGGTTTTATACAATAACAAAAAACACCAACCTTTCTGTGACTTAACACAGCAAGGACCTATTTCCTATGCACATCACATGACCTGTATGGGTCAGTGGGGGGAACGTGGTTTATGGTAGTCACTCAGAGACAGAGGTAGATAAGAGGCCCTAGCTTCCTACATGCTGCTATCTCGGAAAAGCCTTCACGGTTTATTAAGGTGAAGAAAACAAAGAGAACCACACACACTGTTCTGCGCTCTAGGTCACAGGTGACACGAATTACCTCACATTTTCTTGGTCAGAGCATGTTAGATGTTTGTCTAACTTTAATGGGGCAAAGACATGCAATCCTCCCTTGCTCCCAGAAGGACTGAAGGACCAGCATTATTAGTGAGTAGTGTCTGTCATATCCTACGAGACAAATAGGCCTGTCCATTTAAGAGGCATGCTCCACAGAATTTCATTTGTTTACAGCAAAGACATCTGAAGTGAACTGAACTGCAACATTTAACAATTCTCAGGTCATTTGTCACATGGCAGTTTTCTGTCAACTTCATTACCTCATACATCTCCGTATCATAAACAACACTCAGGTAAACTCTCAAACAGCTATGAAATACAGAGAATGAACATAGGTCTCCAGCAACTTTTAAGAGGAATGACAGTCTCATGACACTGACCAGATTTCCCCACAGTGTTCAGAGAACAGCTCCTCTTCTGCCAATTTACTTCAAGAGGCTGCAAGAGCTTTTGGACAAATTCAGTTTCTGGTTTTATTCCAAGAGAAATTCCATGACATTGAATTACTTAGGCCCTCTAATTTTGCTCTGATGATGGTCCCACAAACCTGGACTATCAAAAGTACTGATTATCATTTTTAGGGTGATCGTTTTTCTAAAAGTTGGCATGGCCCTCAGAGTCATATGCAATCTAAAATGCATTATGCATGTCAAGAGGGATATCACTACAGCTGAAAGAGGGAAAGCCAGTAAATGGATCTAAAATGGAATTCTTTAAGCTCACCAGTGGTAACATAAAACTGAAGTATAGTCATATTCATTGAGAACTTGAAATTTGGGGATGCAAAATTATATAGACCACTTTTCAGAAAGGACCCTATCATCATATTATTCTCTTAATTCAGAGCAGGTGTATTTGCTCTGTCTTTAACTTCTGTCGTTTGCATCAGTTTGGGTTATATAGGTGTCAGTTTTATGCACCATGATGTAAACAGCTTTGCTAGTGATAATCTTTGTAGTCTTTTTTATAATGATTATAAAATGATAAGAATGATACTTTGCACTGTGTACTTTTCTTCTAATCGGCTCAAAGCTTATGTCACAATCAATATAATAGCTTTTATATTGCTGTCGCAGGCTTTCATTGACATTCTAACACAAGCAGCTGTCATAAACCAGCTAAAGAAGAATGAGGCCATTATGTCGGTCTTACTGATTCAAACTAAGTGAAAGTGGCCCATATGTCTTTAAGTCCTTTTAGCACAGCTTCAGTTAGAACTTAAACTGTTTATTGAGGAGAAAAATGTTTAAATTTTTCTTTTCATGTATTTAAAACATAATATTCCTGCTCTTATTACAGAAGTATGTAGCCACTGAACACCTCTCAATAGGAAGAGTTCACTTAAAGGATTTTTTCTTAGAAGTTGTCTGTCTTCTGTGCTACCTTGCAGGTCTCTGTGTTAATTGATCTGAAAGGAGATTCCATTGATGATTTCTATCTTAGTCTCACTTAGTGAAGCACCCAGATTTCCTAATCTAGCCACTTCCCTTTACTCACTTTATCTAACTAGTTTGAGACTATTAATCACCTGGATGTTGAGATTTTATGTCTTAATATGGACTCTCTCCAGGCAAAACTTAAGACGAGGACTTTGATGCATTGGATGCAGGTTTTTAGGGTTGACTTCAAAAGCAAGAGTGAAGGAGCAAGGAGACTGAAACAAGGAAGGAGGAAATACAGATAGAGAGATAGAGATATACATAAATGTGTTTGGTGTAACTCAGCCAGACCCCTGAAAGCATAGAGAGTGGGTCCAACAATTGTTCCATTGGAAGGATGGGACACTGAGTATACCAGCTCACCTGGGGCATTCACATCCAGATGTTCCTGGGCTGGTTTTGTCCATCGGCTGAGCAGGAGCTGTGGCTTTGGAGAGGGTCTCACGTAGAAAATGGGAAGGCACATGAGGAGGCTTTGGTGTAGGATGTTGTCAGCCTGAAGCTAAGATTGCATAAAATAAAGGTTGCATTAAATATTTAAAATTAACTTATCATATCTTCTTATAGAGTATGTGGCATATTGGCATACACAAACTGAAATTGAAGCTTTTTAAAAAAAGGTACAAAAAAAACCTTTGTGACATGCTACCCAGGAATTACAATTTAGACCTTAGAAACCTCAGAGACAGTCTTGTTACATTGGTTAAGGAAGCTGTAAACCCATTTCTTCCATCATGCCTCCCCTTTAAAAGGGGTATTTGATACCCTTTGGGCATAATCAAGTAGAAAGACCCTGCTGATCTGAAAGACAACTCCGCCTATGCCTATCCTGTGTGACATCCAGCACCCAGACTGCCAATGCCAATGCAGAACCCTCCTCCTGCACCTGGCAGCATCCACCACGCCACCAGAAATGTCACAGAGACACACATGGCAGAGAACAGTTAGTGTATTTTATCAAGTTATTATGTACCTTTATGGCTTTATTTTTTGCTCTGGGAAATTGATCAGAAATTATTACAGTATTTCACTTTATTTGTATAAACATGTAACAAATATTTGCACTTATTGTTTGGTTCATGGATATGTTTTAACTCCCCAAGGCAAGGGCTTTATTTTATTTACCATTGTATATCCCAGCACACAGCCAGTAGAAGATAAATATTTTGGAATACAAAATTGTATTCATGACATCAGATGTTGTGAAGGAGAGAAAAAGTCAAAAAGTTCTATTGAGTACCCACTGTGCTGGGAGTGTTTCACAGAGAGTATCTCATGTAATTCTCACAAGAACCCTGAGGTAGGCACTATTATTAACCCTCTTTCCAATAGGAAAACTGTGATAAAGAAAAATGTAGTACCTGGACCAAAGTCATAAAGCCAGTTAGTTGTGGAATGAGGATTTAAATCTAAACTTCTAGACAGTTGTCTTCTACAGAATATCTTCATAATAGTTTTTCTACTTTAGAGAAGGTTAGAGAGAGGGGATGGTATTTAGGATATGTGAAAACAACCTCTGATGTACCACAATGTCCTTCCTGAATTCAGACACTTCTGGCTGTTAGTGCTGTCTCTTCTACTTGTTTTGTTATACCTTTGCCACTTTCTCATAAGACTGCACGTCCACACTCACTGTATGCCTTTCCCTGAGCCACCAGCTCCTACTGTAGATCAATGCAGGCCCTAGACCAAAACTCTTTGAGGACTTTTAAACTAACCTTATAGTCAATTTAAATTCCTGGTGTTCCTTTGCACATTTTTGATTAATTCCCCCTTTCTCAGGTTAGCACCATTATCTCCTAGTATCCTCAAAAGGGAGTACTGCTTAGAATCACAGGAAGACAACAAAATGCTAAAACTGCAGCGGGGATTCTGGTCTGATTGCTATTGTCTTTTCTTCCAAAGCAGCATAACTCAGTCTTTATGAATCTGGACTCTAGAGTCAAAGAGCCCAAGTCCTATTCCTAGCCCTATTCTATGACCTTGGGCAAGATATTTAACCTTTCTGGGCCTCAGTTACTTCATCTGTGTAATGGGGATAATACAAGTATCAACCTCATAGGGCTATTTTTAGGATTAAGTTAGTAATTATATTTTAGTAAAACTTAGAGCACAGGGCCCGGCACATAATGAGCTCTGTATATACAAGGATTTGATTAAAAAGAAAAATACCCCATCCAGAAGTATAAATGCTGGATCTTCCAAAGCTGATCTAAGTCTAATCTCATGAATAAATTCTTTGAACAAAAAGAACTTAGGAAACACGAAAAATGCTAATTATGAAAAACCCAAAACAAAATAAATTCCCATATACCATTCTCAATATGTAACTCCTGGAAGATAAGCTATCTTCAGCATCACTGTGAAAAGCCTTTCTTGACTCTAAAACCTCTGTCTCTTTCTCCCTTTCACTTTCTTTGTATTTCTCCCTCTTTCTAGAGCTATAAACTGTTACTTCAGATTTCTACTATTCTACTTCCTTTGCACAAACATTATCTCCAGAATTAATTCGTTGACAACTGGTTTTCTGGGAAATGGCTGAAGATAAAGATCATGTTAACATCTAGGGGAGAAGTACCACACAATTTGATCCCTGTGGTGTCTTTTTATCTCATAAACACCTTGCCTCCAACAGACAGGACTTGTCCTCTATTCTTATCTTTTTTCCCTTTAACATTGACTGCCCTCACCACCTGCAAAAAGAACACCTTAAAAGAGATTAATTATTAATTTCAAAAAAAGTCACTTCAAACACTTCAAAAGCCAACTTAGGAGGGAGAAAACCCCAAATAACTGGTTGTATAGTCACACTTGCCATTGACTTGATCATTTTATTTATTCTTATTTTCTGTCTTGAAAACTAAAGGGCAGTTCAGTTTTATGGCGTCTGAGATGTAAATGCATATGAGTTTAAGATGTGCTGATGTTAAAATATTTATTGGTTAAATCTGACGGTCATATTTATAGTCTTATCTCCAAAGACCTGTGAAGTGTATATTATTAAATGAAATCTATATTGAGAAGTGTTGTTCTCAGAATACATAATTTGCCTACTTAGTTTCTTTGCACATACCTGTTTTTAGATAAAGAATTTCAATGGCTTCTGGATTTTCAACTATTTTTGAAAAATGTCTGTGGAATTGAGTGTGCAGTAAATCACTATGATTGACAGTTTTGGCATTTCACAGAGGTGACTCTCTAGCACTAACTATGGAAATAAAGAATTTCAACACAAGATACCAAGTCTGTCAGAAATTATGTTTTCCATTTTTTCAAACAAAATATCAGGTCACTTTGGCCCACATGCTCCTTCAAGTAGGTGTAAAAATGACTTGAAGATTATCAACTATCAAGTATTTATAGTTTGGGTATTTGGGATTTTTTTCAAGCTCCAAAGAATTTAGTACATTTGACAAATATTTTAAGTGCTCAAAATGTACAAGATACTGCCCTAGTCTCCGTCAAGATAAAGCAAGCAACTGACCAGAGCTAACATTTACTGGGTACTCACTTTGTGCAGGGCACTGTTCTAAGTTCATCATAACTGTTAACTCATTTAATTTGCCCCACAACCCTGTAAGAAGGTGTATTTAAAAGATAAGAAGACAAGCCTAGAGGGGAAAATACTTTGCTAGAAGTCACGTTGTCTAGTAGGAGGTAGAATCAGGATTTGAACCCAGGCTATCTGACTCTAAAGCAGCTCTAATCATGCTTTATTTTGGCCAGTGAGGAGCTCTCAGTATAGTGGAAGGAAGAAAGGGAGTAGGGTAAAATGTATGAATAATCAGAGAGCAAACCAGAAGGTGTAGAAGTAAAAATGTTATGGCGTAGAAAAAAAGGAGGATTTACACTCAATTTTATCAAAACAGAAAAGTTTTATGAAAGAAAGTGGCTTATTGATTGGCACATTAGGGATGGTTTATATTGAAAGAGTTGGAGCTGGCTCAAGGCTTTCTCAGCAGAGGGAAAGGTAAGAACTGAGGCACAGAAATGGCATGATGTGAGCTACGTTGTGGGGAGAGCAAATAGTTCAGTTCGGTAAGGTTTGGAATACAGAAAGAACAGTAGTGGTGAGTCAAACTGGAGAGGTAAAATGAGATTTTTAAATGTTGAAGAATATTGAATGCTAGAGCAAAGAGTTTTAGAACTTAGCAATGCCAGGGTTTTAGAATTTCTGAATGAGTGAAATGATTAAAGCACTATTGGGCAAATACTTATCTAGCACTGGAATTTTATTATATTTATCTTCTATTCCATTTTTAGTTTCAAACTACATAAGATGAAATATCTATACTAAGAATAGAAAATAAGAAAAGGAAAAATGGATGTGAGATGTACTTTTAGTAAGACCAAGGTGGAGTTAGTTAACCTAATGGTTATCAAGTTAAATCTGAGTGGTTTGCAGGATGGGCTGGATGGAGGAGAGCTTGTGGTCAGTGGTCATTGGTTCCTCTCCCTAGCCACAGCTTAGAATCACCAGAGGCACTTTTAGTATCTCAATGCCCAGGACACATCCCAGACTAATTACATCAGAATCTCTGAGAGTCCAACTCAGATGTCAGTAGGACCACTGCTCTAGTATGTTAAGTGGTGAGGATTTGACCTTCAGGGCTGACAGTGAGAATGGGAAAGAGGAAAGGAATCTGAAAAATAGTTTGAAAGAAAAATCAATGTCCCTTCGAAAACACTTGGAAAATTGTTTCTCCAGCTCCATTCATTTAAAAAACAAAAATCCCTTTTCACATGTGATAAACAAGTTCGGAAAGTTTGACAAGCTTAATCAGAACATAGGGTTCCACTGATGCCAAGGCAAAAGGTGGCCCAGGGTGGGTCACTCATGGGACAGTGCCTCATTCTCCTGTCTGTATGTTAGTTACTAAGGCCTCTCCTATCTCCTTAATAGGGATTTTAGTAGCATCATATGCAATAATACAGAATAAAAAAATGCAAAGGACAAGGCAGTACTGCATTCATGTCAGCTATTACTTTAAACAGAATCAAACTGAGTGGGTTCATATTAAATTTATGTCTACTCCCTGGGGTGATAAACTAACTTTGTGATCCCACAGTATGATTCCATGGTATGAAGTTATCGCTGGCATTTCAATAGGTTGAACCCCAAATTCTAGATCCACTGGTTGTGCTCACTGCTCTGCCAACAGAGTTGGGTTTTTTGCTACTATGCTTAAAATAGCAACAGCAACCAAAGCTGCATATTTTGATAATCACTTAGAGTCATACTGGCACCTTTAACTGAATGAGTGACTGGACAGTAACAGCCAAGAGGTTTGTCTTGATGTCTTTGTGGGCCTTTCCCCTGTTTTACATGGTAACATTCAAATTGGCTACAGTGACAGGGTAGGTATGGTTACTTTACCCTTTGACTACTGACCACTGTTACTCTTAAAAATTCAAGTAAATTCCAATATGCTACCAAACCTTAATTAATTAATTTTCTGTTATATTTCTACCAGCATATAAGGAAGAGAAAGAGATTAGAAAAAGGACAAAACAAGTTGGAGCTGCTCCCTGTAAAACTGTAATGCAGTTTCAACTCACCTCACACCATTACCTTTTGAAATCCTATCCAGTCTCAAAATTATGAATATTAATTATCTTATCCAGTACTTTATGTTCCCAACATGTTTTACAATCACATTTAGTTAATCCTCATAAAATCCCATTGAGGCATGCTAGTGTTAATATTCTCATTTCATAACTAGAGAAATCAAGGTTCAGAAGCATTAAAAAACTTGTGATTGAACAATCCAGTTAAAAAGTGAGATTGTAACCACTTTTTTTCTTTTTGTAGTTCATTGCCCTCCCAAGAAATTTTCATGTTAAAGTGCTCCACCGGACAAGTTTTCTTTCCTGTAACTCCAGGGCTTTATTGGCCCCCAAATCTTTATATTTGGTAATAGGTCACTAAGTAATCAGAGACAGAATTTTTAAAAGGTTACTTAAGTTCTCTGCAATTCAAGCATCTTTTTAAAAAAAGTACTGACCCAGACTGGGATTTTAAAATATAGAATAGATAAACAAGATTATACTATATAGCACAGGGAAATATATACAAGATCTTGTGGTAGCTCATAGCGAAAAAAAAAATGTGACAATGAATATATGTATGTTCATGTATAACTGAAAAATTGTGCTCTACACTGGAATTTGACACAACATTGTAAAATGACTATTACTCAATAAAAAAATGTTAAAAAAAAAAAAGTACTGATCCAGAAGACCAAGAAACTGGGTCTGACATAATTCCTGAATCACACACTGCTTCACATTATTGAGGTGGTGAGATACTGAAGCCCAAATGACGGGTCCAGGCCAAAGAAAAATTTATAGATGTGTGAAGTCAGTTTTCCCTGCTTTGCCTTATTTTCTTGTTTCTTTCCTCCCAACTGTATCAGTGTTTAACCAACAAAATTTATTTGTTCAACATACTGTTACCGGCAGCCTATTAAGGGTCAGGCACTACATTAAATACTGGCAATATGCAAGGGTGAATAATAAATACACATTCCAACCCTGTGGTTCACAGCTTAGTAGGGGAGATGGACACAAACAAATAGTTCAGACTGCAATGTGCTACATACTGGTGCTGAGTGGGAAGTAAAGTGGGCTGAGAACGTGAAGGAAGTACCAATTAACTGACCAGAGGAAGGAGGGGTGCCTGCAGCAGAAGTCCCCCCCCCCCCCCCCCGCGCAGCTAGGTCTTAAGTGAGAGTATAGGAGGTTGCCAAGGAGAGGACACAGCATATTAAGGGAAAAAAAGAAAAAGTGGCATTCTTTCTAAAGATGCTTAATTACATTCTAACAGGATTCCAAATCATAACTAGAAAGAGCCAGCAGTGTTGTCCTGAGCTGGGGCTTTCTCTGCTACTTTCACTGAATTACCATCCGTATTCAGCAGCTCATTATACATTTTCTACTCCACAGCTTAAGCCTCAGTAGTAAGGACCACAGAAACATAGCATGGTGAAAAGATGGATAGTTTTGAAGTTGGGAACCTCAAATTCAAGCTCATCTGTTGGGGGAAAGAGAAGGGAGAGAAGAAAAGAGACAGACAGAGGATATAGAAGAAAAGAGACAAGCCGCGATTGGCATTATTAGTATTTATAAAAGAGTTATCTTGAATATGATCATGTTTGGAGTGGGCCTACGAGGTTATTGTATCAAATGGATTAATGATTGTGAAAGTGCTGTGTGAAGTGAAGAAACTATACCAATAAGTGCCATAGTTATTGAGAGTGAGCTTCAGCCTGTAATGGACATGGTCCCATTTTTGCCAGGTCTGAACGCAGCTGTGCTCTAGAGCTGCCATATCTGAAGGGAAGACAGAAATGAGAGGAGGTCTGGGAAGGTCTGAAAGAGTGTATGTGTGCACGGGGGTGTGACCTCCTTCGGCTCTGTTGCATTGCAGAGAGAATTTCCTGTGCCACCTCAGCCATAGCCTGCCTTTCCAACAGGGTATCAAGCTCCAAGTTTACAGTTCCTATCAGGGAGTCTCTTTGTTTGAACAAAGCCTCATTTGTTAGGAAGTGTCACAGATCAGCGTGTATCAGATGCAAGATTGAATGTCCCTCAAGCACAAAGACATGCAAAGCTATGCCAGGATACCAGCAATGGGGCTTTTCACCATGAGAAAACAGATGGTCAGAGTGAAAAAGGCCAGTCTTTATGAAAAAGAAATTCTTCCAACCCACCCCCACCCCCAGGCCTTCCTTCCCCCTTCTCCCCCCTCCCCCTGCTCTTCTTTCACTCCACTGCACTGACAGGGAAACATTCGATATGCTGCAACATCATCTGATGTTTGTGTCCTTTTAATTAAACCAAGAGATCTGGAATAGGGATGCCCTTGTCTTTGTGGAGAAGTGATTTCAAAAAGAAGATAATAGAACCTCTTTTTCTTCAGGCTTTCAAGAGGCTTGTGTGTAATTTGTCCTTTGCAAGAGCAATCAAAGATAACCGGTACGCAATTGATTACGGGCTTTGTGTCCTTTTAATTACTTGTTTCTACACTCTGGTTTGGTTACATGCTGAAAGCAGATCCGGCTGAGTTCTGTCTCAGCTGTAGTGCTTTCTTTCGCTTACATGGTTTAATAATAAAGCTATTAGTAAGCCACTACCACGTAGAACAATCCTATCAGACTGGGATAGATCTTGAATCTTGCCTTTCTTTATTCTTCCAATAGGTCATTAGATGTTTTTATGGAAAACAAGGTAAAAGAATGCTACATCATGGCTTAGCTATACAAAAATATTCTACAATTTCAGGAGGGTAAAGTCTGCCTTATTCCCAAAGTAGAGTTCACAAGGACAGAAGGATTCGAATTTATATAGCAGGTTTTTAGTTTTCTAATTGACAAAGATAGGAATACATTTTTTCTTTCTTTTTACTAAACACTATCTGTTGACTGATAGAACTCAATTCTTTTGAAAAACCATGGGGAAAAAACTTCAAAAGTTAGCACAATATCTAGATCAGATTTTTTGTTTGTATTCCATGTACTGAAAATGCTGTCAAATTAGTAAATGCCGGATGAAAATATAGGAACAACTTTATTATTATTTTATGTTCTCTACCTAGAAGCTGAGAGAGGTAATAAAGGAACTCTACAGTGATAGAAAACTGACAAAATGTCTATGTCACTGTTTACTTACCTGCTACTAACTTATCCCCTAGAAGGAAAGAAAATCTGAAAGTTGTAACCACATCAGAGAAACCCATCTAATTTTAACATGTCGAGTCTGAGACTACAGCTGCTAAGACAGGGAATGAATGGAAAGCTCAGTGTCAGCCAAGGGAGGCTGACGTGGGGTTCTAGGAGGTGAGCGGCCCAAACGAAAAAATGCACGAGGAGTTGCCATACCGCCGGACAGAATTCAGCCGGAGACACCATGGGGTTAACAACACTTTATTGCCACCGGGAAATGAGCACCTATGATGCACCTGTCCTGCTTTTATCTGTTTTCTGTCAGCACATGTGCAGACTGAGTTTCTTTGTTCATTAGGCTTACAGAGTATCTCTAGCACATGCATACTTCTATTTTCTTTGTTCTAAATCTTATATAATTGACACATGCGTCGAGCAATTATTTACTGCATACTACAAACGTGCTCTGTAGTTGTGGCCTTGGGTCCCACGGCCTTAACTCATCTCAAGACCAGCTCACACTCAGCAAAGTATATGATCCCCACTAAGGATTCGGAGGCCCAGCCTCCTGCTTTATCAAATCTCCATAGATGTGAGCTCCCTGAAAATGAAGAAACCACCTCCACACTCTGAGAAAACCTTTGAGTCTGGATCCCCACCTACCTGCCATGCTTCCAGAGCCTTTAAGCATCACTTCTGCCTTGGCACTAGATTCCTCCTCCTTCCCAGAGGTGCTCTCTACTTTACTGGCATGTATCTGTCTATGAAGGATCCAATGTGTCCTCTGCAACATGGGAAGCATAGAAATTTACCTTCACTGAAGTATGGTTCCTTCTGACAAAAAGCTTGTAGTCTAGGCAAGGAAATGAGTCTTGAACAGGTGAAACAGTCAATGAAAAGTGAACGTGAGTGTTCTACCTTCAAAGAGAAGGAAATGAATATAGAAAGAGCGGGCAATGAGACCTCATAGACTTTGTGGGACATAAGCTGTGCTGAAGCATAAATGGATATAGAACAGCCTGGGGAAGGCCAAGAGAAGAGAATGGATGCTGGCATGCCTTCTTGAGGCAGTGATGTGTAGGGCGGGAGGCATGCATAGGTAGAGGAGGAAAATTAAAAAGCATTTGTAAGATCAAGCTGATCACAAAGACTTTTAAACGTCAGACGTCCTTTTTAAAAAAAAAACAAATATTTATTCACTGCTTTCTGTGTGATAAGTGTTGAACTAATCAATGGAAAGTATAAAAGGAATAAGATACAGTCTCTGCCCCCATGAAATTCACCATCAGATGGAAAATACAAACTGAGCCTATCAACCATCAGAAATTACCTTGTATCTATATGCCGTCCTAGCAGACATTCATAATTACATTAATAAAATAACACTGTTTACTTGACATGTTTATCTTATAGCCAATATAATGTATTATCTTGCAGACAGCTCTAACATATGTCCCTGTGTTATGCTCCTCCATTGTTTATTAATACTGTTTCATAAATCCTGCCATGTGTCTCTCTTCCCCTTTCCAACTGTTTTCTTCCTTCAGCATTTTCTGTCTCCATTGTCACAGAATTTCACTTAGCTCTTATTGGACTTCTTCTCTGATGTTTCACATGATGAGAGTTCTTCTACAAGTTTCAGTCATTTGCACATTTCCTAAAACAATTAAAGATTTGATTATATACATATATATGTACACACACACGTATACGAGATTTTTAGAATGCTGGAGTGTTGATGTGATAGCCACAGTAATCTGATCTTTGGGAAAACATACCAAGCATTATAAACACACAATTTAATGAAATATATATCCAAGCACTGCGTTTATATAGTTCTTATAGTAGAGTAATGAGTTTACTGTGGGAGTACAGAAGGATGAGCAACTAGCAAGTACATGGAGGCAAATTTGATATAGATCTACTTCTTTGGGTGCAAAATGGGTATTCATACAATATAACCTAAAAACAGACATTATAAATTCCCTGTCTTCTCTTCCTTTGGTGAATCTTCTATATTATTTAAAAATGCAGTATTTCTGGTTTCCTTCTCTTACAAATGCCTGCCCTACAGAACGTGCATTGTTGGTGGGCTCTGATGCAAATCACTTAGCAGCAGAAGTCACTCTGCCATTATACTGTAATTTGCAGCCAAGCCAGCTTTCAGCTGGTGCCTTGTCCTTGGGCTATCATTCACTGTCAGGGCCTCTTCAGGGCACACCAGCTGTTCTCTTAACACAGAGAAGGAGGGACGTAGTCATATGTCACTGATTCCCAAGAAAAGCCTGCCTTGACCACCATGGTTCCTCCTTGGTTCCGGGGCTGATAATCATGTGTTTGGGATCAGGGCTGCCTCTGGGTGAACTTGTGACGTTCCTTAGTTAATATCCATTTCCCCTTGGCCCCTGCTCTTTCCCAGGCCTCAGGCTGGACTTGGCAGTTCCAGAACTTACTCACGATAAGGAAACCGTCTTTACCCTCTCTGGATAAGGGTTCAATCTATAGAACAGTGATTTTCAATTGAAGGGCTAATACTTACCCACAAAATATCCCTCACATGTGTGCATGTATACATATTAATACACACAAATGCCAAATTTTGCCTACAATTTCAGGTAATTTATGCAGTTCTCCTCAGAGCCAGCCTGAGATAAGAAACCCTGTCTCAACTTTGTTCTCTCTTTTTTCTCTTTCTTTCTATCTCCATCCTTTCCCCCATTTTCTCACACTTCATTCTCTGATAAGAAAAATACACTATATTCTAAATCATAAGAAAGTGTTCAAAAATATTTTTAGTAGGTTTTTTTAAAATCTTATTTAGTTTTTTAGAAAAGGGTCAACAATATAACTGATTATAGAGCTGGTTAAAGCCAAACTTTGACTAAAAGGAACCACAGATTTATTTCTCCTGAACCTCTGCTCACACAGCTACTGTTGAGACAACTGCAATGAACTTGTTTTGTGAAACTTCAGGTAGGGCTCGTAAGGAGTTCTGAAGAGCAATTTCATATTTTTCTCCTCTTTGAGGGTAATTAAATATCAATTTAGAGAGACTGATGGTTAAAATGTCCTTCCCTTTGGACGGAGCAGTGGTGATTCAATTTTAACAGCTGCTGCCTGCCTCCCAATGATTATGTTTTCAAGAAGCACCATTTGTTTTATTGCACAGCTGCAGGTGGTGCTTGCTCATCTGGAGGCAGGGTTCTAAAACAGCTAACTCAGTGTGTCTCTCCTCCTGGTGGCTTCCAAAATGGCTCTGCCCTCCTCCAGGAAAGGGAAGAATATAGTTAGAAAGGTTAATAAGAGCATACCATAGGTAAAATATGTGCAAAATAATAGAGAGATAAAGGAAGACTTAAAAAAAAAAATACTACATTGCCATCCCATTCCAGCATGCCATACCAAAAAGTGTTATATATCTCATTTGAGTGTTTCATAAGATAGATTACCTCTGAAATCCTGATTAATTCCATGTGATAAAATATTTTAAGTGATCTTATCATTTCTGTACTAAAAAAAATAGAATTGAAAAAATGAGCAATTGCATTGGATGATGCCTTAGCTGACCTTGGATCTTTGTTAGGATCTTGAAAATAATCAACAATGAAAAACTTTTTTAGGCCCTTGAGTGGAAAGTTTTCAATGTGTGACGAAAGATCAGGCCATGTCAGTCCTGTACTCTAAAGCAAAAGTGACAAAAACCTAATGTATGTGCTGTGATGCAGTTGGTGCCTATTTTAAACATTGCTAATTGATTATGATCATGTATCTTTCTGCTTAGCCCATACGCAGTCTCACAATCCTTCTGGACACAGTTATACATGCACTGTGTGCCAGCTGTTTGAAAGTGACAGATGAGATAAAGCTCATTCACTGTTTCTGTGCTAGATCATTGATAGAATCACTGGGTCATTGCAGATGCAGAAGCCTGATGATACCTGTTTGTACCTGTTTGATACTAGATTGAGGACAAGGGTCCAGTGTAGCTGCTTCTCCCTGCCATGTGACAGGGACCAGGGTCGTTAACCACAGCCTGTGGGCCACATCTAACTACCAAATGTTTTTGTAGATAAAAGTCTGCTAGAAAAATGGCCACAACCATTTTTTCATGTATTATACACAACCGCTTTCCCTGCTTTGGGTTACATAAACCAGTAATTCAACAAGCTAGTTTGAGTTGGGTCTTTTCACTTTTATTCAAAAATGACAGATATTCCAGAACTTTGGATTCTGGTTTGGCCACCATGGGGATCATTATTTCCTCCAAGGACTTCAGAATTTTCTATAGTAAGAGAAGAAAAAAATAAGAGCCTGTGATTGGCTTATAGATCCCAGTGGCATTTGTATGTTGAGAGCCATGAAATCATGCCCCTAGCACTGAAAACAAATGCAATGTGATGCAAAGCAAAGCCAGGGTTCTATTCCCTTCCTGCTTCCCCTACTTCCTATCAGCTCCCCCCACAATTCTCACATGGAAATTTAAGCTTGGCTTTTACATGTTCTGGGAGGCTTTTTCTAAGACAGAGAAAAATACTCCCTGATGAGTTTCCTGATCAAACACATGCAAAATCTGTCTGCGATTCCTGGAACAGCCTGGCCCTCAGGGTCACGAATGCTCTGATAAGGAAGTATGCCTGTTAACACAGCACCACATGCGATTATAAATTTGTATTTGTAAGCTGCTGTATACATTTATGTTTAAGTCAGCTATGATAAACTCTAGTAATTCAATGGCATTCAAACAATAAAACTTACTGTTCGTCATCTTTGTAAAAGATCAAATCAAAATAATTCCTTCAGGAGTTTTAGGACAAGAAAGTAAAAGTGGGGGTGAGAATTAATATTTCTTGAACACTTCCCCTGTGCTAAGCCCTGAGCTTTATGCTTTCCCATGCACAATTTCATTTATTCCTTGTAACATCCTGTGACATAGAAATGATTCTGTTTATTGTATTGTAAATTTCCTGACATGGACGATCCCAAAAGACGGACTGGTCACAATTCTGCTGACTGAAATAATGAAACCTCACTTTCATCATTAAAGAATGTTTTCTGCAGAGAATAAGTCCTATATTGCTGTGCAATGCCATAGGTGGTTTTTTTTTTTCTGTAGTTCCAAAATTCTGGTATCAGAAGGAAAGGTAATGAGAGGAATAGAAAAAAAAAAGGGGGGGAAATGGTAAAGAAAATGTTGAGAAAGGAGGCAACAGATAAAGACCTGGGAAAGAAAATAGATGGGTGTTATTTCTCATACTTGAGCTTACTGTTAAAGCATATTTCCCAAAGACATCCCCCACCCCTAGCTGAGGAACCAGATGAAACCACATATGTGTTAGATGTGAGCAGATGTATATTCCACAATATGTGTGGGGAGAATAAAAGTCCTTTGATGGGAACTTCAAGCAACACAGTGGCATCCTGGTATTACTTAATCCCACCATATCTGGCACGCACAGGACAGATTTCTCAGAGGTTTTGCTGTGGCGAGAATAAAAGGATTCCCAACAGGAAATTCCTGCTGAGATTCTGTAGCTGTGTCTGTTGTGAAGACAGCAAACTCAGCTTAGGCGACACAGCACTGTAGAATGGCTAACTGCTCACTTAACATGTCTGCTCCTTTGCAAACCCATGTGAACTCACCTTGGAGGGTGATATTGCTGGGACTGAACTCTACACATAACAATGAAGACTTGACGGCAGTCCAGTGGAGGGGACAAGAGGTCAAGGGCAGGCTCTGCCTCTTTAAGAGTCTTTCCAAGTGACTGGCAAGTGCTCAGCATTTCCATCCCTGCCTGGTGAGGAAAGGAGAGGAACTGCAACCATATTCCACTGAGACAGACTTGGTGGGTATCTTCCAGCTTTATTCAGCATATTTTTCTACCAGTTGAACTTTAAAGCAACACATTTGACAAAACCAGCAGATATAATGCAAATAATTTGACTGCTCTTACTTTTTCCCAACTTAACACATTTCAGCAAATGGCAGATTTTAGCTATATGATGTTGTAATCAAGGGTTTTTGTTTTCTTTCTGCAATCTGGATTTGACCAATCCAGAGTAGCAGTTAAATTACTTTCTCTTTAGGATGTTTCCAGAATTCACTAATCCCTAACAACCAGTGTTTCTTCTACACTGTCTCTTCCAGTAGTTACAGGGAGAGGGGCAGAGCATGAAGTCTGGAGCCAGGATACCTAAATTCACATTCTGGCTCTGCCACTCTGGAACTTGGGGAAGTTAATTAGCCTTTATAAGCCCCAGTTTTACTCATCTGTAAAGTGGGGGGAATCAAATGGGGGGAATCCTGCCTTGTAGGGTGTTTAAGAAGTTAAGTGAGCTAATGCAGTCAAAGCACTTAGCAGAGTGCCTTGAATAGCAAAGGAAAGTTTCTCTGTCCCCTCTACACCCCTCTCCTCACTTCTCTCTCATGCACACACACACTCTCTCTCTCCATATATATATATATATGCTGTTTTAATCATTTTTTCCAGTTGTCAAAATGTTTTATGATGGTCTTTTAAAAAAATCTTGTAAAAACTTCTCATTTTCCCTTTATATTTCAACAGTAGACAGCTTTTTCTTTAGAGCTGAACAACTTGAACCTAGTTCCCCTTCCCATGATCTATGACTTCTAAACCATTTCTAATTGAGTGTTTCCTAGCTCCCTGTGATTCCAACAATAGACTGTTACTATTTCCTTCTATCTTGTAATGCAGTATCCTTCCCTTTAGAGCCAGCAGTGGGAAAAAGAATGTAAGAGGATAAAGTACAGGTGGAAAAAAAGGGAAAGAAAAAGTAAAGAAAGCTAGATATATACCATGTTTTCCTGGCTAAAAGATTACTATACAAACTTATCCTGGTATCTCACTGTGGTGATTGAGATTAACCGTCTATTTGATACTTACATCACTTGCATCCAAAAAAAAAAAAAAAAAATTACAATTCTTTTGTCTTCAGATCCTATTTTAGTATAGCTATGCATACTTTTTCACTTAGTAATTAATAAATCTTAAACTGTTAGATGGCTTTAATAGAAAACTAGATCCATTAAAAAAAAAAAACAAAACAAGTCTATCCCTGCAAATAGCAACACCTTCTTGAAGCTTTCTGCATAAAATGACTTATGTTCACAAAGTAACTCCTGCAACTAGATGAGTTGTTTACTTTTGGGTATTCAATCCCTGCAGTACTTGATCAGGAAAAAGAAAATGACTACAAATCAAAGTAAATAGAGAGAAAAAAAAAAGAAAAGAACGAAAAAGAAAAAGGAAAATGACTCTGTTATGCTGAAGACTTCAGTGTGAAATCCTCATCATCCTTTCAATTCACTCTGAATTAAATTAAGCCAGTGGTGCATGACATGTACTGAAGTTGGATCAGCAGTACAAGCTGTACAGATGTGCCCATCTGGTATGCAGGTGTTTGCACAGATATTCCCCAGACAAACTTCCAGAGGGGTGGCATTTTTGTGGAGCTGGCTCCACACTAGTACGAGGAAAGAAAGAGGGGGACCACCCACTGATAATGGTACCATTTCCAGGTTGACCACATACCCTCAAAGAGTGGTTCTTAAATTTCATATGCATCAAGATCTCCTGAGGAACTTTATAAGAATGCAGACTCCTAAGCCCCTCCCCCCAAAATTGACATTCAATATATACCTATGGTATGTTCCAGAAATCTGCTTTCAACAAATATTCTAGGTTATTCTAATATAACTGTTCCTTATCTGTACTTTGAGAAATATTACCTTAAGACACAGAATAAAATGGATAAAAGAAAGTCTAGAAAGTAAAAGACACTTTTATCCCATAAAGTTTGCAGCCATTTTCCTAGTTATGTGAGTACCACTTACAGCATTCATGAACATGCTAGAATATTTCATCAGAAAACCAGGAAAAAAGAGTGTCTACACAAACTCTGGATATTATCAAACTATTTAAAATAATGTGTGTCTATTTATTAGGTCCTATACCTATAAATGGAAACAAGGCACAACTCAAGTTTGGGGTGCCAGTGATACCTAGGTACCATCATGGGCCTTTGCCCAATTTCACATGATTCCTTTGACAACTGGTAACATATTCTAAGTATTGGAGTTCAGTGTCTTTCTGTGACCACCGTCAGGTATGAACAGATGTCCCCCAAAGATTCTTCTCTGAAACAGCTCTCAGCAACCAATAACCACCCACTTACTCACTTATCCCAAGATTGGGAAACAGAAAGTAAAGACAGACCTTGGGAACATTCAAGAGCCATATCTTATAAGTAAATTTGGATCCTCTTGAGTTTAGACTTTCCTTAATAGGTGATGAGAAGTCATCGAAGCATTTTGATTAGAGAAACATCATCTTTGCAATTATTTCATAGATTCCACATAGGCTATAGACTCTAAAGATTTTATAATAATGTATATGAAAAGATTCTGCTGAAAATAAAAGGAATATGCATTAATAACACCGATGTGATAAAATTACAAGTCATTAACACAATTATTCACACATCAATATACTCCTCCCTCATCTAAAGTAAAGGGAAAAAAACAGAATGTAGCATTTCTCATTAGCCTTAAGAATACATTTCTAAGAATAATGTCCATTCAATAAGTATTTATTTCATGCTTGTGTTATGTTAGGCACTGTGCTAGGTGTTGAGGAGCAAAACAGGGAGGTTCACCACTTTCAAGGTGTTTACAGTCTGCTGAGACAGACACTGAACAAACAAGCTGTGGGTTTTCCACATGGCTCTTTGCTATCCCTGCTATTCCTAGCAATGTGGTACTTTGACTCCTTTTAAAATATAAGGCTTTTCCCTATTCCACCTTTTTTTAAGACCTCCTAAGCAATCATCAGAGGTCTCAAACTAACTGCCTGCAGACCTATTTTGTTTGGCCCACACAATGCTGAGGTCCACTTTTTTTTTTTTTAATTTGAATTCATTGCCAAAATAAAATAAGAACTTCTAATTTCTCTTGAATATTTGGCTCTACTGGACCTCAGTTTCCACAAAGCAACAAGTGTCTGGAGCTGTGTAGTAGCTGCCTTTTTCAGAAGTAATGTGTTCCGTCCACTTGGCCACATTTAAGCCCAGTCCCCATCACCTCCTGACATGCAGACCAAGGGTCTGCTGGCAATGATCATCTCCCTTGAGTTGCTGTTTTTCCTACACCTGGCTCAGCTCACTCATCTGCGTTACTTGCCAGACTCTCCTAGATAGTCGAGTTTGCAACTGCCACTCTACAGAGAAGAATTTTACAAAATCCTCTTCATCATGTTCCTTACCCTGGTTCTGCTAGTCACCGAGTCTGTAGACTAAGTAAATAATCAAATGGTGTTCATCATTCTATTTATTTATTCAAATATTTCCTCAGCTTCTCTTTCCAATGGTGCCTTTTCTTCGATCCATTTGGTGCAAGCAAATCAGATTACTCACTGGTTAGCCCCAAATATGACCTGCTATTTTTTGTTTCATTGTCTTCAATCCTACTAGAATCTCTCTACCTATAACACCTACCAGCTCCTCAAATTCTGATTGTCGTCAGGTACAGTTCACATCACCCACCTTTTCCATGAAGCCATCCAGACTTCCCTAGCTGGCTGTGGGGCAGCCTCCGCATGAGCTCTCACACACCTTCCTGAACCTCTGTAAAGGCCCTTGAGCTTTTCACCCCGCAACACAGCTTTCTATGTTTTAGCTCCCTGAAGGCAGGAATCCTGTCTAATTTATCTGCCTTTTCCCATTAGCACAGTGCCTAGCAGAAAACAGTAATAATTTGCACAACAAACGAAGGGAGATTCTACTTGAAACTAACAGAATAGGAATGCACTGAATGTATTTAACTCCATCTAGGAAACTGATAGTTGTTTTCAAAGCTCAGGCTGCACGGATGGGCACTTGTTTGGGGCCTTGTTTTGTATTTATTTGACCTGTTACTCCTTGCCCTTGCTTTCCCATACATGTGTCCTGTGGAAACATGCTCATTCATTCCATGTGTTTGCAAGTCCCTGACTTAGTAATCTAGTCCAAGAGGTTTTCTCTTTTTTCTTATTAAAATGTTACGCAAAACGACTTTCATTCTTGGTTCCAAACTAGAGCTGTAACAAAATTGGAGATTTATCTTGTTCTTACCTGACTGTAAACCCTTAAGGTCAAGGACTCTTAGGCATCATATCATACACTGTGAAATAAATGTTTTTGTAACAAGTGCCTTTGATTTATATTTAGAATCTGGGCATTGAATTCTAGAGCCAGAATGTATCATTGTAATTTTGGAATGGATGCTACTTTCTACCCACTGTGAAGGTAACATACTCTTCTCTAAAATGAGAAAAGAAAAGCAAATGTGAAGGTGGAGAAGTTAAATTTCTTAAGCAAGTTTTCACACAGCTAGTTACTGGAATCCTCTGGATTACTTAAATTGTGAATGGAATGAGCAGAAAATATAAGTGCATTTTGAAAAATTATCTGATATATCCACCCACAGCTCTAGGCAAGGGTGTCCTGAAGTCACCAGTCATCCATTCAGCTGCTCAATTAGCACTTCTTGAGAGCTGTGTGCTAAAGCACCCAAGGCACACCTGCGAAATTTCCCTGTTCACTGCTTATCAGTTTCACTCTTGAGGTCAAAGCAGATTAATTTTTTCTTTTTGTAAGGCAACCTTTCAATCATGACCTTGCCTCCAACAATGTTGACTTCATGTTCCTGGTCCATACCTTCTTCTGTGTCAGCCAGCCATTTTAAAATAAAAATAAATAAAAATAAAATAAAACAATTCTCTTCTAGAGGGTAAAAGATTTCAGAGCTTCAGGAGCCCACAGGCAGATCACTTACAACTTCCCAGCATAGCCACAGGTGTCCAGCTTGGCAAATTACAATGCACAAGCCTGTTTTTTAGTTCCAGCCTGTTTCATACTCAGGCTAGCCCAGATATTTTTCTTATTCTCAATTTTGGGGGATACCAGATCCTTTCTGGCTAAATCCCAGGCACAATGCCCTAAGCTCAAGGCACAGCTTCAGTTCGTGGCATGGATTGATGGGAAACCCCTATGCTGGGAGCTTCTCCTTTCATTGTTTCTGTCACTAGACCCTCTTGAGTGCCTGTCTTAAGCACACAGTCAGATCTGTTTGCGCCATTCCTGTCCCCTTCTGCTCTTAATTCAAGTTTCATTTCCTCTCTCCTTGCTGTTGCCATGCAGATTCACTAGGTGTCTTTCTCTCCCAAACCTAGCCAATCACATGTGTTAGTCAGCCCAAATGCCTCTTAATCTTCTGTCACTAAATGGGAGGCTCTTCTTACGATTGGTGGCGAAAGCCTCGTGTTTCTAATCTAGAGGATAAAGAGGTGAACAAAGGCTAAAATGAATTTAGGAAGCATTAATGTACTTTGAATGAGGAAAGTTAGCACAAAGTGGAATGGGGAGAGACCTACAGTCACTAAGTTTAGAATATTAGTTATTCAGTCCGAGTAATAAAAAGCAGATTCTATGGCAGTATCTCTCGAAGTGTGGTTCAAGGGGCTGCCTGTCTCAGAATCAGTTGTGGGAAGTTGGGGGTGAAGGAGGGGAGAGGGCTCTACCCCAGTTTGAACCAAAATCTCAGCATCTACTAAGAATCTGAGTTTCTTACAAACTCCCATTTCTTTTTCTAATGCATGTTCAAATTTGAGAACATTGTACAATGTCTCTATTGTCCTTTAAAAGCAGTTATTTCTCACTGAGCATCTAATATTTAAGTATCTTCTATACTCAATGCAGTATTTAATAGGTGCTCTTATAGGCACTAGAGATATAGTAGAGAATGAATGGACAGGTTCCTTCTTTGAGAATTTTATGGTCTGCTGGGAAAACAGAGATCTGTGGTCATCACAGCAAGAAAATAAAGTGAAAATTAATGAAGAGTCCTAGCTACTTCCAGGGGAACGAAGATTATATACACACACACTCAAGTGCATTTATCCATATGTATTTTAGGTGCATATGGATAAATGGAATTTATCCATTTATGGAATTTCTGTATTCACATACAGTAAGAAAACATAGCATGAGAAATTGACAAGTTAGAATGATTAGTTTATGTTCTTTTGATTTCCGGAAGTCACTTTAGAATATTATAAAGATTCTTCTGGAGTCTTTTTAGAATATAACTTTAAAGGCTTTATGTATAGGCTATAAAAAATGTATCTGTTCTTACTGAAATAAAAAATTTAAATATAGAACAGTGAGAGAAAAATTCTTAGTGATGGCCATAAATCTTTACCCACCCCATCACAAAAGCAGCACCAGGAGAAAGCCTATGAACCAGCACACAGGCACCAGGGCACGTACCCAGACTGCACACAGGCAGCTTGTGTGCACATGGTGCTCCAGCCTTCAAGCCAAACATTTACTACCAAGACACCCCTAGACTCACTTGAAATTGCTGGTTCCATGCTCCACATTTCACTAAAATATAGGGAGAGTCACAAATGAATGCTTTGCTGGATTTAAATAAAAATTCATGTGGTTGGGGGGTGGGGTAAAAAGCATAAAAGCATCTGTAAGCCAGGCTGCCAGCTTCACTCAATTTCTTTGCTTTTGCACAAAGACATGTTTTATTTGAGGGTGTGAATGTATGTGTGACCAACACGAAAGCTGAGGACTTTAAAATCAGCCAGCAATCCTTGGGCCATTTCAGCTGTGTTTCTACTTCACAGGGCCTCCAGGGGACCGCTGGGAGCAGGTGTGAATTTCCAGTTTATTAACAAGTTAAGTCAGTGTTGCTGTGCATTTTGAAAGACCTAATAGACTGGCCGATCTCAGTGAACATAGAGTAGCCTGGCACCAGAAAGACACATAAAAAATTAAAATACTACCGTTATTACTATTAGAAACAGCACCTGTTGGCTGTGTGCTGTATTCTAGGCATTGTGCTAAGTGATTTAGAGGCATCACCAGGTTTAATTAACTGTTCAGATAAGTTAGTAAAGATGTTTTTCCTGGATCAAGAGCATTGAAATTACAGCTGACTATGAGGATCCAGCCTATAACAAAGAATCTCTAGGTTGTCTTCTCCACATATTGATTTAAATACCTTGCTTTGCTTTGCTAACAGAGCTTCAAGTTTGGGTCATGCCTATCTGCTGACTATAGTGTAACCCATGAGGCTTGATTATCCATGTCAAATTTTCAGAAGGCTGTAATCTCCACCATGGCAGGTAGAATGTTAACATTCATTTTTACTGTCTTGAGACAACACCAGAAGGAAGGAAACAGAACATAAAGTATTCATGATAGACAAAATTTAAGAAACTATTTAGTCCAGGCCTGTAATTTTTAATTAAAAAAAAAAAAAAAGAAGAATGAGGACCAAAGACATAGTCTGGTTTGGAACGTTCTCCCATATTTCCTTTTGTATTCAAGTTTTTGCTCCAACCATCTGGCTTTTGACACACAGTTCTTAGTCAAATAGAGCTTATCTAATGTTTTCATCCTTTCTCGAACTTTTTTCCCATGGTGTCAGCTCACAGGACTGAGGGACCAGATCAGCCACCCAGTCTTTCTGTAAACGATAGCCACTGAGGCATGCTCAGAACCATAAGTAATTATAATTGTGGCCAAATGGAATGATTTTATAACTTGGAGGTGTTATGTTTAGTTGCACTAAAATTGCATTATGAGCCTGGGATATAATGAAGCTTTACTGACAAAAAGAAACTACATGTAAATTATGACTCCCATTCTCCTGACTCATGTTTGTATCAACTGCATCCAAAATAAAGCTTCTCCTTTCGTAATTGTCATGGCGGGGAATGCAAGCTGCTCACGTGTGGATTTTTAATTGTTCAGCTCACTACCAAAAGACGTATAAAGTCCTTTTCTAACCTGTCCTCGTTCCTTTTTTAAACCAGGAGAGTGGTTCAAACCTACCTGCACCAAAGAGAGTCAGAGAAACCAGGCAGCCCTCACAAGGAGAGACTGTGAAATTCATTTTGAGAAGACTCAGAGGAAACATGTGAGCTACCTCAAAATATCTGAAGGCCTATCACAGAGGGAAACCCAGACTTGTTCTTTTGTTCCCAGGGAGCGATAATGATAAGAGTTCCAGTTACTAGTGAGTACCCACCAGTATCAGGCACCATGCAAGAACTTTTCACACATTATCTCTAATTCTTATACCAACCTCAAAGTAGATAAGGTTATCCCATATTTTAAGTGGAACCAAGGGGTTGGGGCATGGAGTGGTTAAGCTGCGTACCCAAAGTCACAGTCTGGATAACTGACAGACCAGGATTCTTTCTGATCCAGGTCTCCACTTCAGTTAGCCACAATTCCATCATTCCAGCTGCTTAGGCCAAAACCCTTTGAAGTCACCTTTGAGTCCTCTTTTTCTCTCATCCCTACATCTAATCCTTTAGCAGACTATATTTGTTCTACTTTCAAAATGTATTCAGAATCAGAATAGTTCTCACTACCTCTGCTGTTTCCAGCCTGCTTTAAACCCCGGCCCATCCCATCTGTATTATTATGTAGCTTTCTCCTAACTGCCCTCCCAGCTTCTGCCCATGGCCCCTGCTGGTTTACGTGAGACACAGCAGCTAGGCTCATGCTTGAAACTGTAAATTCACACATATCTCTTCTCCATTCAAAAGTATCCAGTGACTTCCTAGTTCAATACGGATAAAAGCCAACGTCATAATTACAGTTGTCTATACAAGATTCTGCCTGTCAGGTTGCTATTTCCCACCTCCTCGCGATTACCAAATCTGCCAGCTGGGTGGCTTTTGCATTTGCTGCACAACCTACTTGGCATGCTCTTTCCTGAAAACTGTTCAGCTCAACTCACATCTACCTCCTTCAGATCATTATTCAGAGTCACCATCTCAGTGAGGCTTTCCTGACCGCTTGATTTTTAGTTGCAACCTGTACTGAGCTTTTTTTTTTTCTTTTTTTTTTTCCCCATACACTTACTACCATCTAACAGACCATACTTTTAAAAAAAAAAATCTTTTTTGCTTTTCAAATGTCTTCTGCTCTCAAAGAACAATATGAACTCTATGAAAGCAGGGAGGGTTTTGGTTTTTTTGTTTGTTTGTTTGTTTTCTGTATACTTCTGTCTCTGGAACCTAAAACAGTGTCTGGTACCTACTAGGCATTCTATAAACGTCTGTTGTATAAATGACTATGTCTCAAGACCGTGGAGTCTCACTGACCCAATCTGGCTTGAAGAGAGACATGACTAAATTAAGGCCTTCAGCATTATTTGTACATAAACTATCAGAGTCGATAAGCATCTTCAGAATCAACGAATTCTCCAAGTAGGAGCAACAGGGAGACACTAAAGAGAGATACAGAGATTTTCTCACAGTAGCTTCAAAAATGTAACAGATATATGAACTCAAGTGGACTGCACAAACACAGGGGGAAAGCAATATGGGGGAGGAGGTAAATTCCTAAATTTAAGTGACCTTCCTAGGTCTGGAAATCTGTGATTCTCAGGCATAATTCCAACTTGGGCTGGGCTTATGTCTTGAGGCCATAAAGTCTTCTTCAGCTGGATGCTCTAAGCTGTGCTCCAGCAGATCTAGGGCATAGCACCATCTGTTTCTAGATAAGGGACACTGAGCATGTTCCCCTTGGATTAGACAGAAGGTTGGAGACTGAGAGAATAAATATCCTGCAGTGGTCCAGGTCCTAGGGAACGAACAAAGTCAGGAGCCAGAGTCAGTCTTTGGGAGAGTCATAAGCAAGGCATCTGGGAAAGCAAGATTGCCCTTTGTGGCAGACACCACTACATTTTATTATCTCTGCAGTAGGATGAGCTGACCTTCACAGGAGACACTTAAAGTCCTAAGAAATCCCTGGAAGTGTCTGAAAGATTTTATGAGTAATTCCTCCCCATATCTAGTACTTTGCAAGTGATCTCAAATTTTCTGTACAAATATAACAAAATGATGGTTTTATTTATAGTTTATTGTTTTAGGTTTAGAAAATATTAAAATTTTACCTTTTGTTAATGAAGGAACAAGAATTCAGGGAGATCATAACTTTAGCTGAAACTCTATACAATTCCAACTCTCAATTAAACTTTCTCATTTTTAACAGTTATGGCTATCTAAATCCAAAGACTTTTGCCAGTGCACAGAATATTAAGTACAATTGCCTCTGGCTCTGAATTGTAACAGAATTAAAATTCTTAAAATTATATTTCATTCCGCCGTATAGACATTTCGTTTTGAAGTCAACATAACTCACATAGCAAAACCTCCAATGAAAGACTTCATTGGCTGTAAGATACAACTAATTGATTTCAGAAGCCTTACAAGGAATGACCTTTTTATTCTCATATTTTTATAGACCTGAGAAAAAAATTGTTCTTAAAATAACTCCAGGGTTCCTGGAATTGCTGATTTAATTACAGTGTTTATTATACCCAGAAGACCCACAAAGGTGTAAAGTGTTTCTTCTTTTTCTCTTGTCTTTGAACCAGAGATAAATTATCTCAGAGGTATTGGATGGAAATAGATAAAGTATACACCTAGAACTGAACTTATCAAGGAACTACATGAATCAATGGATAATTGTTATGAAATTATGCGCTATGATAAGCTCATTGTTATAAATAAACAAGCATTAAAGTGTAAATAAAACAAACATTCAAAAGGTCTATAAAACTGGCCATAAGCTGAGACTTAGCATTTTGGATCCTCTGCCGTCTTATTGTTTGAATGTGTTAAAGGTTAAATTGAATTTGCCACTTACAAGGGCAAAAACATTCTTCAGTCTTTAATTATAGACTTAATTGCTTTGAAGAGTCATGGTCTCTGAATAAGACAATTAGTAGAGAGTAAATACCATGTTTAATGGTTTAAGAGAGATACTCCTTCATGATACATAGTAAATATTCATCAAATGTTTCTGAAATAAGAAATAATGTTATCTTTACTAATCTTCTGAAAGATACCATGTTTTGTCAACTTTGACACACTGACAACTTTCCACACAAGGACAACCTTATGTGTCCAGAAAGTTCAACATGGAAAATTCTCAGGATGTTCCTTTTGCACAAATTTCTGGAAAACTAGTAACTCGTTTCAGAACTAGAGAATGGATGTGAGAATGTTGAGAAATGAAAGATGTCAGCATGGCTTGGGTTTAAGGTCAACCCAGCAGGAGAAGTCCAGGGTCACAGGTCCTAGGAAAGGTGCCTGTGATGCAAGCTAATGGCATATGCTGTTGAAAGCTCACCAGTCCAGAGCTCTATGTGGCTTTCCAAGAAATAACACCTGGCTCTCCAGCAGAGGGGGTAGGGAAGAGGAGGACTGTCTTTACATCAACAAATCTATCATGCTAACTTTCTCCAGACAGAGCACAGAAATGAAAGATATTTCATGTCCCTTTAGCTGAGACCTGAGCAAAAGGAAAGGGTGACAGCATCCAAGAGAGATGATTCTAAAACATCTGCTGGAAGTTCAAACTACTTAAACCTATATAGTCAAAACCTATGTCTGTTACTATCACCAGCAGCCTCACCAAAATAATCTGACACATAACTTTTACTTCAACCTGAGATAACAGGAAATGGTTGCTTATTTTTCAGTATTCAGTTTTTTTGGTTATTGTTATTGTTGTTTTTCAAATAAGCTCCAGGAGATAGAAAAAATGCTGAAGACCACCACATAAATCATTCCCCTTATGTTTACATTTAACTGCCTTGCTGCATGCATCTAATGACTTTAGTCTGTTTTCCCTTTGCAAGCTCAGCATGGTTATAAATACAATAAAGAACAGCATTTCTTCCACCATAACCATTCCCAAAATAGACTCAAACCACACTGCAAAGATTACATCCTCCTTAAAGTTTTCTTATTACTCTGACTTTTTTTTAACTGTTTCTATTAATAAAAATTAATGGCCATGATTTCTCAATTTGGATTAAGCCGTGTTGGAATGAATACCTCACAAAGCAAATGGTATGTATCTTCTCTCTTGTCAGTATTTCACTGGTTGGGTGCATCTTCCTTGAATGCTTTACCCAGAAATGGCTAATAAGAAAATCTGAGGCCCTGAGTTTTCTTGGCTGCATAGTCACCTGTTTCCTGTTGTAAAGAGTTGTCCTTTTGGTCTTCAGCTCATTGTGTCTTTTTTTTTTTTTTTAATTGAAGTACAGTCAGTTACAATGTGTCAGTTTCTGGTGTAAAGCATAATGTCCCAGTCACACATATATATATACACACATTCGTTTTAATAGTCTTTTTCATTAAAGGTTGTTACAAGATACTGAGTATAGTTCCCTGTGCTATACAGAAGAAATTTGTTTTTTTTGAATCTATTTTATAATTGGTGGCTAACATTTGAAAATCTCAAACTCCCAAATTTATCCCTTCCACCCTCTTTCCCCGGTAAGCATAAGATTGTTTACTAATTCTGCATGTCTGTTTCTGTTTTGTAGCTGAGTTCATCAGTGTCCTTTTTATTCTTTTTTTTTTTTAGATTCTACTTATAAGTGATAGCGTATGGTATTTTTCTTTCTCTTTCTGGCTTACTTCACTTAGAATAACGATCTCTAGGTCCATCAATGTTGCTGCAAATGGCATTATTTTATTATTTTTATGGCTGAGTAGTATTCCATTGTATAAATATACCACCTCTTCTTTATCCAGTCATCTGTTGATGGATATTTAGGTTGCTTCCATGTCTTGGCTATTGTAAATAGCGCTGCTATGAACATTGGGGTGTCTTTTTGAATTAGAGTTCCCTCCAGATATATGCCCAGGATTGCTGGATCATATGGTAAGTCTATTTTTAGTTTTTTGAGGAATCTCCATACTATTTTCCATAATGGCTGCACCAAACTACATTCCTACCAGCAGTGTAGGAGGGTTTCCTTTTCTCCACACTCTCTCCAGCATTTATCGTTTGTGGATTTTTTAATGATGGCCATTCTGACTGGTGTGAGGTGATACCTCATTGTAGTTTTGATTTACATTCCTCTGATATTAGTGATATTGATCTTTTTTTTCATGTGCCTATTGGCCATTTGCATGTCTTCACTGGAGTATTGCTTGTTTAGGCCTTCTACTCATTTTTGGATTGGGTTGTTTGTTTTTTTGTTATTAAGATGTATGAACTGTTTGTATATTTTGGAAATTAAGCAATTGTCAGTTTCATCATTTGCAAATATTTTCTCCCATTCCATACGTTGTCATTTTGTTTTACTTATGGTTTCCTTTGCTGTGCAGAAGCTTATAAGCTTAATTAGGTCCCATTTGTTTATTTTTGCTTTTATTTCTATTGCTTGGGTAGAAATAAAGAACATTGCTGAGATTTATGTCAGAGAGTGTTTTGCCTATGTTTTCCTCTAGGAGATTTATCGTGTCATGTCTTATGTTTAAGTCTTTGAGCCATTTTGAGTTTATTTTTGTGTATGGTGTGATGGAGTGTTCTAGCTTCATTGATTTACATGCTGCTGTCAAGTTTTCCCAACACCACTTGCTAAAGAGACTGTCTTTTCTCCATTGTATATTCTTGCCTCCTTTGTTGAAGATTAATTGACCATAGGTTTGTGGGTTTATTTCCGGGCTCTCTGTTCTGTTCCACTGATCTATGTCTGTTTTTATCCCAGTACCGTGCTGTTCTGATTACTGTAGCTCTGTAGTGTTGTGTGAAGTCTGGGAGGGTTATTCTTCCAGCTTCATTCTTTTTTCTTCAGTATTGCTTTGGCAATTCTGGGTCTTTTGTGATTCCATATAAATTTTAGGATTGTTTGTTCTAGTTCTGTGAAAAATGCCGTGAGTAATTTGATAGGGATCACGTTAAATCTTTAGATTGTCTTGGGCAGTAAACTCATTGTGTCTTGACGGCTTACTCTTGTCGTGTGAACACATTTTCGGAATAATTGTTGGTACTGGAACCACATTTAATCTGTGAACATCAACATATCCTTAATGAAACTTATACAGAGAAAGCTAGAATATCTGACTTGTCAACAGTTGAGATATTTTATTAAATCAATTACTCACTCACTTTAAATATTGGTAAATTATGGGAAAGATTTGAGCTTTCCAGTAGAGAACACATCTTAAGGTGATTAAATACCCTCAGCTGTAAGCAAAAGTGCTCGTTGTAAAAAGAATGTCAGATAATATATGTAGAAGGACTGATAGAATTAACTATCACTTTGTTAACTTCAATGAAATTACTAATTTAGGCAAGAATTATCAAGTGATATTAAAATGTGAGATAAATATATGGAGGGATCAGACATTTGTGTAGTGCCAAAGTAACAGCACACAGATTATTTTCTGGCAGCAGGAAGAAAATGCAATACCATAGAGGATGATCAAGAAGGCATTAACATACATAGTCAGAGCAATGCAAATGATGGGAAATCCAGATATTATCTGTCCCCTGATGTAATGCAGTATGGAGTGCAGCTAATTTGTACCCCACCACATATTTACTGTGATCTAATCAGGTCTCTCCACAAGGATGCAAAATGAATCCAGAAGAAAAGAAATATTCTACAGGATAGACAAACCTTTTTTTTTTTTTTTCTTTTTTTTGTCAAGTCAGCCTCATGAAGCAAAGAACTAGATGACTTCTGGGAACTCAGCACATGTGAGATGCTATAATACTAATGCTTTCCTATTATCAGTAGAAACTCAGAGCTCTGAGCAATTCCACAACCCCATCATTTACTAGTGTGCTAAGCTGGAAACCTGAACCAATGTGCCTGACATTCCATGCAGTGCTTTGGCCCCTGGACTTTCCACCAACTGAAGAGAATGTGGAATATAGAATTATAGCCCCAGCCTCATGTCAGAAGTTTAGGGACACATTTAGCTATTTGATGTTCATGTAAGAGGCGTCCGAGACTAACTAAAGTCAGATACTATTCATAGTACCAAGTGGTGTTAAACAAGGTTTGTGTTAAAGCATGACCAGGCTGCTTCCCTACTCTGTTCTCTCAGGAACGAGAGTCTCTTAGGCTGACCATAAGCTGCAGGCACCAGTCCTGACTGCTGGGAACTTTTGTGATACTCTGCACAAACCCTTCCCTGAGACCACCTGTGAAACAATGTCACTTCCCTGCACATGCCCTTCTGTTGAATTACAACTCACTGATGGCCAGACACAGTAGTTAACGAGGACACTCAACACTGAGGGCAGATGTCAAGAGGGGCAAACAGAGAAAGGAGAGTAAATAATCCTTAAGCAAGAAAATTCAACTCAAGTATGAATCGCTGAAAAGGAAAATAATACACTCCCAGGAAATAAGTAGATGAAACTGAGAGAAAAGGCACCAGGGAGAGAACAGCAAAGGTAATAATGAACCAGTACACCTGACGTGCAGTCGCCTTCTACTCTTGAATCCTCCAGTCTACAAACACACAGTTATGTGACCAGTTGTACTATGACCATTTGTCCCATACTATAAATCCTGAGAAAGTTGTCTCTACCTCCTAAACGTCTTCTATCTGAAATCATAAACTGCCTGTAGAGGCAACTACTATGGATATCTGTTTATACATAAATATGTGTACATGTATCTCACACACACACATTTATCACAAAGTTTAAAGCACATTGGATCAAGTAGAGATGAATTTGAATCCCAGCTTTGCAACTTACAAGCCCTATGGTAGATGATAGGCAGTCACTTATCTATGGAAACTTCAGATCCTTCCTCCACAGATCCTTCCTCCAAAAACAGAGATAGCAGTACCTCTGTCAGTATTGATCCAAGGGTTAAATTAGATAATGTATGCTTAAAGATTTTCACAGTTTCTCATAGAAAGTCAGTACTCAATAAATGGTAGCTATTATTGTTAATATATTTTATAATCCCCTTGGTCCATTAAAATCTCTCTCCACTTGCTTTCCTTGTTTCCCATGTTACAAACATTAAATCCTTAACTTACTTTACTAATATCAAGCTTTTGTATACCACAGGAGTATAGAGATCATATTCCTGATTATTTTGTATATCTTTATTGCAAGATATCACTAAATATTAAACTGTAAAAAAATACACTTTTATAAATCACCTATTTGCCCCTCTTGGCCGCATCTCTCAGTTACACGTAGTAATTTGACTCTATTTTGCAGACAATATGCCTATGAATGAAAAATTAGAACTGGTTGGGAGATCACTTGTCTGTGATCCACAGAGCAAAATGAATTGGTTGTGTTGGGTAGCTTCGGATGTAAACCAGGGAACTGTGTGTATGTGTGTGTGTTTGTGTGAGAGAGAGAGAGAGACACAGAGACAGAGACAGAGTCAGAGAGAAACAACGAGAAAGAGATGAGAGGGAAGAGGAAGACAGACAGAGCCTCTAAGAAAAAGAATCAGTGTCATAAATATCTCATGCTTTGGCAGTTTCAACAAACAAGTCAGTTAGTAGAATGGGTAAATATAAATTGTATTTACTTCCTTTCTGCAATAACGCTTGAAATAATTTTGTCTCATATGCGTCTTCAAAGTGTTTCAAAAGTGGTAGCACAAGGGAAGGAGAGGAGACGAGAGGGAAGAAGAGGGAGAAGAGAGAAAGAATGAGTATTGAATGATCCTGGCCTCTGCTTCCTCCCCTTGTCCAAGAGGGTCCTCTTTTTGTCTGCACAGTTTCTCCCCCTCATCTGTCCTCTGAGGACTGGAGGTGGTGGAGATTATTGCTGATGATGCATCCTATTGAGAAGGGGTGCGGAGAGACAGAAGACTGGAGGATACAGAAAAGGGAGAAAAGGAGAGGACTTAATAGGCCAAAGAGAAGGCTGAGAGGGGAGTTTTTACCCAGAGCAAGGAGGAGAGAGTCCTTTAGATTTCAGGGAGAGAGAAGAATGGAAACATCTATAAGAGGTTAAGGGAGTGGAGATAAGAAGAAATGATTCTTCAAGAAAAATCAGTAATATTATGTGTCTTCCTCTTGGTATATTGAGGAACTCGAGTTTTAAAAAACATTTTTTTTCATATCTCCCTGTTGTTGCAATGTGTTTCTTTGACCAAAATGCCCTTCAATACTAGGTTTCAATGTGGTTGCACAGTTTTAATAACTTCCCTTATTTTCATTTGACTGATAAGCAGCTCCCCTCAATTGGCTATCTATGTTCACTGTATTTCCTCAAATGTTTTCTCTGTATTTGTCGTCCCTTCACCATCCAACATGTGAACGAACAATCCTCTTTTGTCATCATCTTGAAATCTAGGATATCATCGGATAGTTTGTAATCAGTTTCTCAATAAGCTGAGCAAGTTTAATATACACATGTGTATGCACATTTGTGCATTCATGCTCGTGAGTACCGGAGGATGGGAAAGTAGATCAGCACGCAGCCACAGGAGGCCCCAGTCAAACATGAAGAACTATTAAGGATCATTCATAATCCAGAAAAGTCTCAGCACTTTTTAACACAGTTGCAACTGGGATTACCTGATTAATACAACAAACAAAAGCAACGAACCAAGTAAAAGATTGATTGTGGAGTCCTAGAATTTCATGAACCTAGCCTTGGCAAAAGGAAGAAAAAGGAAGCAGAATCAGTGAACACTATTCCCTATTAAGTGGGCTTTGTTATACAGGTTTAGGCCACGAGTACCTATATCTCAAAAAAACCCCTTATCCTGGGAGAATGTGTGTGTGTGTGCATATGGGTGTGTAATGAACACATTACAGGGTAACATGATTAAAAGCATTGGGCTTGAATCCTGACTCTTCTAAGTAGTCAAATTATAGAACATTATTAAATATATTAATAAAATTAATTTCAGATGATTGTTATGAAGATTAAATGTAATATGTGCAAAAACTTTGACATATTAACTGCACCTAGGAAACAAACAAGTATCAACCACAAGAAACACATAGCACTGACTGTGAGCTGAACACTTGTGTATGAGCTTTGTATACATTAGCACATTAAAGCCGCACAACAAACTTACAAAGTGGGTACCATTATTACCTCCGTTTAACAGGGGGAAACCAAAGCATAGAGAGGTTAAGTAACTCCTCTGAAGCTATACTGTTACAATATGTTAGAGTTGGGGTTAAGCCTAAATTCACTGGTTCTAAAATCTGTGTTCTAGATTATCTTCTTAATAATAATAATTCATTATCATTAATGTGTGAAAGGACAAGGTATCTGCTAACATGGGAGGGGACTTCATAAATTATGTGGCTGTATGCATGCATATATATTGGATCTTGCAGCGAATTGCCTGTAAACAGCCTGGTCTATTTTTCTTTATGATGGCCCCATAAACTACGACCGTGGGATGCTGGGGGAAAATGTAGATTTGAAGCAGTAAAGAGCAAGACAAACAAAATGAAAGACCTGACCGAAGTTTTAAAGTTTCTTTCCATATACATACATAACTGCAGCTTTTTGTGTGTCTCAAAAGCAAACTAGGTAGGTCTTATCACACAGACACAAAATCTTTCATTTTTAACTTGTAGTTAGTAATCCTTGAACCGTTGACACCTAAACTACCTTTTGTTGAAAACAGTGTCAGAGAATAGAGTTGCTAGACTTCACAGATAAAAATACAGTATTTGGGACATACTTATAACAAAAAATATTCATTATTTACCTGAAATTCAAATTTAACTGGGTGTTCTATATTTTATAACAACCCTAGAGTCAGAATGCATGTAACTTAAACTTTAGAGATTGGTATATATTGCATTCATAAATTCTAGCAATTATTGAAAGTTTGAGGAAAAAGTCTAGAAGGCTATTTTAAAAAAAATTAGCTTGCATCATACATCTTTTAATAGAGGACACCCTCTCCATATTTTTTAATGTAGACATCAGAAATCATGAACAAAATTAGTATGGTGAATAAAGCTTTACACTTTAATGCTTCTTCAAAAAAGATCTCAATGCACCAGATTAAAAGGTTTTGAAACTCTTATCCATGAAATTATCTCAACTTGACTAGGTCTTTCTGGATATTAAATTAAATCCCCTCAGTTCCATGAGAGCCAGTTTATCATCTCGAGATAGTCAAAATAAAACTTTACATACACAGAAATATCTCTGTAAAGCTGTACTGTAGACCATGTAGCAATATAAATCACCAAGAAAGGAAGCAAATTTATCCTTGGAAGGAAACAGGGAGGAAAGAGAGGATAGCAGAATGGAAAAATCTCAATTTGGTCAAAACAGAACTTCCTTGAGTGTCATATTTTCCATTGTAACTGAAATAAGAACTAGGCAGCCTGTCAACCTACACATCTCAAACAGTTTTCTGAATGTGTGATACAGAGCAGGTTATGTAATCCATTTTTCACCAGTGAAGATCTGTCATTCAGCCAGAGCAAACGCAAGCCAAAATTCCCATTATTGTATGCCTGTCCTTTCAGTGGAGATGCCTTCTTTTTCAAAACACAAGGGAACCACATTTTGGGCAGTGTGTCAGGCTGCTGTTCTGTGAAGAGAGGGTCTCCCGCTGATAAATAACACAAAGCCTTTGCCGTGCCCTTGCAGGTGCTTATGTGCTGGCAGAAAATTTCTGATCTCTAATGTGTGTAATTATGGCCTTAATGTTCATCTGGTGAAGCACCACAAAGTTTTACACGTTGACCATAAAAGGAAAGAACCGAGTCTTCTCAACTCAGTTAGTTTTGCATTTTCACCATTTTTAATGACATTCATAATATATAGTTTATTCTGAAATTGTTTCCAGGCTTTTTTCCTTTTTAGAATCTTGGTGGAACATGTATGACAGCATAACCAAGCATAAATCATGATAACCACTTTGTGCAATGATTGGTATTACAATATTAGTACCCAAATATTTGTGATGCTTTACTGGAAAAACTCGCATTTATTCAAGTTTATCCAAGTAATTAACATGGAAAAAATCAAGGTCAATTTCACAAAGGTTGTTAAAACTTTCTTCTTCCTCTTTTCTCATAATGCTATTATCTTAAATGCTTTAATTATAGTTACTCTTCCCATCTTTTGTGTTATTACTCTCATGCATTTTAATTGTACATAATTTTTAAATACCTTTTGAACAACCAATATTCAATTATATTTATCCATCTGTTCATCCTCTCCTGTGTTATTTATACTTTCTCTTTTCCTGTTTCCATCTGAGATCGTTTTCTTTCTATATAAAGAACTTCTGTTAATATTTCTCTTAAGACGTGGCTTCTGATGATTCATTTTCTCAGGTCATGTTTTGTAAAAAACATTTTTAAGGATATTTCCCTAGGATAGAATTCTAGGTTGAAAGTTTTCTGTTTGTTTTTTTTTTTTTTTTTTTTCCCAGCACTTTAAAGTTGTCACTCCATTATCTCCTGTTTCTGTTGTTGCTGTTGCTCCTCTGAAGGTAGGGCGTCTTTTTCTCAGGCGAATTTCTTCTTTTCTTTGGTTTTAAGCAGTTTCATTACTGTGTGTCTAGTTAATGTTTTAATCCTGTTTGGGGTTCACAAACCTGGAATCTTTGGGTTGATATTTTTCATCAATTTTAGAAAAATTATTTGTCACTATCTTTTTAAATATTGTTTCTGTCTTTCTCTTTTCTTTGGTACTCCAATTACATGTATTTTAAAACTTTCCACTGTGGTCCACATGGATCTAATGCTCATTTGTAATCTACTTTAGTGTTTTTTGTTTGTTTTATTTTATACATTTTCTAATTACCTGTCTTTTAACTCCTTAATCTTATCTTCTACTCTTTAAATCTGCCACCAAATCCATCTATTATCTCCCCCTGAAAGTCTCAAACTGTAATCATTGATTGCCTCCTTGGCAGTAAAGACAAACACAATTCTGCTCTATTTTTCAGCATTTTTTTGCTTGTGTTTTTAGCCTCTATCCTTGTTTAGCTTCAAAATTTGGTAAATAACTTGAGAGTGAAGCAGCCCTATGTTTGAAATTCCTTTAATCTATAATTTTAGCACACCATTTTCAAGTCTTCCAGAAGCTCTGCTGGCTTTTCTGACATCAGTTTTCTGTGTGGTACATAACCAGTGTACACATCTTCTGTGTGCACCAAGAGTTAACGTATATACCTCGCTGCCGAGTATCCCTTCTCTGGATTAGTGACTCTTGCAGTTCTTATTGTTGTTTCAGCAGTTCTCAGATGCCTTTAATAGATTATTTTTATATTTGATCTAGTTTTGCTTGGACACAACCACTTCATTCTACCAAGAAGCTTTTAATTTTATTTGTTTCATTATTTAAGGACAGTTTTGGGTCCCCACTTTCACTGAGAGAATAATTTTTTTAAGATTCTTGGTGGAAAAAAGTATACCCTCAGTTTATTTCTAGGCACAAGGGAATCAAAACAAGTTTTCTGTTTAGAATGTTTTATTTTTCATTGACATGTTTTCTCAATAACAGATTGTATATTTAATTCTGAGTAGACCAAAAGAACTAGAAATAATCTGAGAATATTAACTTTATTGTCAAAATTTTACCTTATTTTTACATGGGAACCTATTTTTATATAATGTGGGTAAAGATTGACTTAGGAGATGCATTTTTGAGAATATTCAAGAATCTAGTCGATGAAACTATAATGAGATATAACTAATTCATAATGAAAACATGCCATTCAAAAAAAAAGATTCGGCACAATGACAGATGTATTGTCACTCAAGATAGAATTGAGACAAAATGAGCAAACTGCTAATAATTCTTATTTCTGAATCAGCAATATGAGCTATTCCTCTCAGAACAGGCAAAAGAAATAGCATGATTCTAGACCACTAGAAGTTTCTAGGTTAATGGACCACTGCTTCATGCATTTTCTTTTCTATCCAGAAAAAATAAAAGCTTAAGTTAACCTTGAGCCTCAAGACTGATGGACTTATACCTTGTTCCAAAAAAGATTTTAAATGACTTACATAAACAGAAACTAAAAGTGCATTTTGAAAGGGCAGAAGATACCAGGGAAAAGAAAAAAAATAAGAAGAAGATAATTAGATGAATGTATGTTATAAGGGACAAAACAAGGAAGCCATGCAATGTATTATCATCATGCTTCATTCAGATAAATAACATGTAGATTTTACTAATTTTTCTCTTCATCTTTTAAGTTATCGTTGAACCAATCAGTGGAAGTAAATGTAACGCTTAAAGTTCATTACCAAGAGTTTGAAAAAGGAGGTTACTAAATAGATTGGGGGGTTGTCTTTATGCTTACCTCCAACTTTGTGGTTCTGTAACTCTGAAGGCAAATGCAGTTAAGACGTACCTATGAGACTTGCTATAAAGAAGAACTTTCTGTTTCAAATAGATTTTTTCTACTCCAAAATTTCCTTCTCCTCAGATTTGAACTACATTATTTGTGCAAGCCATCTAATATTTAGTGGTTCACAAAGCCGAAATTGAGAAATAGGGGATTAAGAGAGTTAAGATCCCTGCCAAATGCATATAAAATGCATATCTGTGATTTAGAAAGATAATACCCATTACCAATTGAACACTCATTTATTAATATTTTCTCAAATCACACCATCAGAAGGCTCTGTGAGATGTTTCCTAACTCTAGCCTACCTATTTCAGTTGCTTCAGTGAACCATCAGCAAGCCCAGGCCACTCATCACACACAACCAGTTGAGACATCTTAATAATCTCATTATGCATTTCAATATGAACTAGTATTTTGGTGAAGCTATTAAAAATGTTTAGCATGCATTCATGTATGAATCTCCATCAAAGTTAGTAATAGCCTCAGTATGCTCTGACTTTTCAGATTCATGTCGCATATCGTATTCAAATTTAGGCATCCTATTTTAAAGAGGTTATGATAAACTAAAGTGTAAATTGAGGAAATTGATGAGGAGAGAAAGTAAATAAAAACATTCATCTAAAAATACTGAAAAGATTGGGAGTGACAAAGATAAAACATTTGTGAAAACAGCCACTGTCAGTAGTAAATTAAAGGATGATCTTTTTGAAGATGAAATGTAGTTCTCTGCTCTTCCACAGACAAATGAAAGAGTAAAGATGAATAAGTTAAAATAAAAGAAATATCCATTTTGTGTCCATTTTTTAAACTTAAAAAAAAACATTTTATAAGAACCTTGTAACAATGGAATGGGTTGCTTTATGAAGCTATGCCCTTTTTGTCATTGAAAGTATTCAAGCAGTGTTTAAATGATCATCCACTCCATGATTCATTCATTTAATAAATATTCATGGAAGGCTCATTATGTTCAATGCACTGTGCTGAGACTATGGGAGAGGTAAAGATGAATCAGACTGAGTTTTTCCCAGATAGTGGATCTAAGACCTGAATAATCAGAAAACAAGGTAAGGAGGGGAAGTGCCCTAGGAGATGTACTAATAACCTTGTATAGGAATGCAAAAGAGGGAGGCATGACTTCCAGTTCCTGGATGTTAGAAGAATATTCTCTTTTCCTCCATAACCCATTCTCCACCAACCAGCAGGAAATCAGTTTATATTAATCTTCTTATCAAAACTCTTTAACAGTTTTTCATTGTACATCCAGTGTCGTTATAGTGGCTTCTCAGGTCAGATGTGATCTGGCTTCTGCTCGTGTCTCCAGGCTCATGCTCCCCATGTACCAACACAGTGATCTTTCTGTTTCTGGAACATACCATGCTATTCATCCTCAGACCTTTCTGTTTTGTCGGTTCATCTGCTGACCAGACCTTGGTTCAGTTGGCAGTTTTTTTTTTCCAACTTTCAGCTTCTGTATCATTTCCTCCATGATCAAGTGCTCCATCTAAACTAGCTGAGGGTACCTTCCTTTATTCTCCATCTCTCTGTACCAATCACCATTTTATTTTCTCCCTAGTACTATCAGAATCTGAAATTGTCCTTTCTCTTGTCCATTCATTTATAAATGGTCTATTATCTCTCTGAACTAGATTGTAGCAAAAGTTTTTATCTGTTTCATTTGCTGCTGTGTCTTCAACATCTAGAGTAGAACAGTGCCTAACATGCTGTACGTATACCATAAGTACTTGTTGACGGCTGACTGAATAAAGAACTTTTTGCACAGGGTGGGAGTTTAGACAATAATTTTTAACTCCTTCCAGCTCCTATATGTTATAATATCAATTCTCACTGCTAATTCCTCTCAACTGGGTCAGGCTTTTTTTTTCTATCATGTCTAGGACTTTGGTCATTGCTTGCTCCTGCCCTTGTGGACACTCACCAACTTTTCAGACTCAAATGAAGAGGTGTCTTTAGGTGATTCTTTTCTAACTCTTTCTGAATCATGATTAAATTTTCTTTTTATAAGTTCCTAAAATGTCTACCAACCAGTGATTCTTTTTTTACATGTCATTTTGATTCTACTTTGTATTTGCTTCTTGTTTGATGGATGTAGGATTGGCAGCCCTAGCTAATTGAAATATAATGCAAGCCATATGTATAATGTTTTAGTAGCCACACTAAGAAGAGGTCAAAAGAATAGGTAAATTTAACTTTAATAATGTATTTAATTAAACCTAATATATCTTAAAAATTGCCATTTCAACATGTAATCAATATAAAAATTATTAATGAGATATTGTACATACGATAAAATTGTGTTTCATGGGAAATTATTTTACACTGCTTCAGTATTAAAATTGAACTTTAAAGTAGTTAAAATTAAATAAAATTTAAATTCAATCACGCTAGCCACATTTCAAGTGCTCAATTCACTGTATATAACTAACAGCTACATTTAGGTAACTGCAGAACTACACAACTAAATGGTGACAAACTGGCCCAAAAACTGTCCCTTCAACAAAGTCCTCAGTATTTTATTTATTGGATAGATTAATTAATGAAAGGGACACTCATTTTTAATAAGCAAATGAGAAAGTATAAATGAATTATTTGCACTGTTTCTCTAAATATGTGTTTAATTACTGGTGTTGCCAAGAAATGACATTAATAACAGTAAGAACAGCATTAGAAAGTAAAAATACTTGGTGTAATTAATGAATGTCATGAGACTATGGTGCTGTGGTAAAAATAAGTGTTCCATATGTATTAGTAAATTTTAACATGGGGAGAGTTAAGTCAGAGCTGTCTTAAGCCTCTCAAGATTTTGCTTCTTTCCTTACACATGCTAGGAGCTCTGTTAAACATGGTTGAGGCATGGCTGGAGGAAAGGATCCCACCAACCCTTCATGATAAGATAAAGCTGTTACCACTTCTGTTGCCTTGCTTTCATTTGAGCCTTGATTATAAAAACCATGAAATAAATAAGTAAATTCACACACACATTTATATATACATCAACAGAAGAGTAAATGAAGGGAAATGAAACGTAGAATAATAAATGGAAAATGTGATTTTAAAGGAAATTAATAAAATATTTTATAACCTAATTAAATAACCATAAGAACTTAAACACAAAAAGAGCTTAAATGTGGTTGTGAATCACCAATATTAAAAAATCAAAACTTTTTTAGAACTTGAGAGGAGCACAGAATAAAACCTATGACCATGGGGGGAAGAAAAGCTAAATGTTTAATTAATAAGAATGGAATATTTCTGTCATAATGATAGTAGTTACCACTTATCAGACACCAGCCGTGTGCCTGGCACTGTGCTGGATGTATTGGGTTCACCAGCTCCTCCTTTCATAGCAAACCTGGGTAACGTCCTCATTTAAAAGATGAGGAAATTAGGACTCAGAAGCTACCAGCACTTCACACTGCTAGGAGGTAGAAGAGCTAAAACTGAAAAGCAAGAAAATGCAGTATGGTTTCTATTTTAAAAAGTAGAAACAAGACCTTATGAAAAAATAAACTCCACTCTGATAGCCCCTTCCACACAGAAGGACTGTACTGAGCTGATAGCTTCCCTGGGAAAGTGGTAGGTCCTGGTCGGAAAGGGATTGTTTCCTTCTCTGAGGCTCCCCTGAAACATAAAGATGTGTGAGTGTAGAATTCATGTGAGATAATTCGTGGGGGAGAAAGGAGGTGAAGACAGAGCTACTGAGAGATGTCAGCTGAATGGTTTCGGATACGTGTAACCTAAACCTAATCGAGTTGCAGTGCCATGTTTCTGCCAGTGTCATTGGGACAGAATTTACCCAGTACTAATATGCAACACAAGCTGAATTCTCTTTGAGGGAAAATTTTTGCTATTAAAAAAAAAAAAAAGATTAATCAAGATATACAAGCCACAGCCTGTCAGGAAAGAAAGACAGCAAAATGTTAGCTATCCTTACAGAAAATACATTAAACAAACAAAACTTACCTCAGACACAAAATATACACCAAAAAAATCTTTTAGAACAATGATGATATTTAGTCAAAGTAAAGTGTGGCCACAAATGATCATTTATGGTAGATTTACATTTTCAAAGAAGGTTTTTTGTATCATTTTATAACCTATTTAACAGTGGTCTCCAAGGGTCTTATTTTTTTAACTCCTGAGTCTTTTCCATGTTATTTCATAGAATAACTTGTTTCTTTCCTCAGTGAGTTAGGGGTTTATTCCTGAATATTTTTTCTGCAATCTTCTCCTCCACACCACCCTCCCACTTATGCTAATTATGGTTGTGTCTTAGATTTTCTAAACATCAGATTAATCTTGAAATCTTTACTTCTGTGGATAGGGGCTCAAGGGTCCTGTATCAGAGATGAGCTTGGCTCTCACCAGCCCAGATAACACCAGAAAAGGATTCTTATGTAAAGAGGACCCTAATGTGCTGTTTGGGAGTGCCTGCTTAGTCTCCCTCTAACTTTTTGCCATTTTTACAGTTCTGCCAGAGCACACAGCTAATGTTCCATTGTATTTTTGCCTTGTTTTGTATTGCTTTGTCTCCCAAGTAAATTAAAATCTGTGGCTTAGCATAAAGAATGCTGTTTTAAGGGAGGGAGGCATGAATTTCAGTCTCAGTGCCCTAAGAATGTTGCTGATGAGACCCCCGCCCCAGTCACATCAAGGACTCCAAAGTTTTTTTCCTCAACCTCTGTTGAAAACAGTTTGAGATATAATCCTCAAACTTTTTTTGGGAAACAGGCAGGATATAAATTGTAAATGAATTAAAAAATAAGTAACTCACGAAAAATAAACTACACTTAGAAAAAATTATAAAAGGAGATTCTCAAGTAGTAACTTAGGTTTTGCTAATTGTGATGGAAAACTGAACAAACAATAAACTATTCTATTTTCTATGCAATCTTTGGTTCTGTTCAGGGAAAAAAAAAAAGGCACTAATAAGTCAATATAAATACTGGGTCAGCTTGGAAGGACCATACTTCAGTAGATAGCATTTCGTCAGCATTATCATAGATTGATTAGACAACTGTTTGGAACAATCCAGTTCCCTTTACCCAACCTTGAGGTTTCTCACCCTTGTATGATTATAACAGTTACTCTGGCTTCTTTGGGGATTCTGCTTTGGTGAGTTTGGAGTGAGATACAGAGATCTAGGTTTTTAAGAAGCCCTCCTGGAAAATACTTAGGATCAGGCTAGTTTGGGCAAACCTGCTTTACTAGTGAGAGAACTAGTGATCTAATGTTAATTTGGTTCCTGAGATTCTTTGCTATAAAAAAACAAAAACAAAAACAATACTCTTCAGCTGTCGCAAGAATTCTGGTCTGTTTGATAATCATATTTCAGTGGAGAAAAAAATCTTTTTAGCTTCATCGTTTATGTAAATGAGCACTGCCACCACCCCCAGGCCACCTCCCTCTAGCAAACTGCCCTGTATAAACCGAGAAAACTGTTCCTAACACTACATCAGACTAGAAGCGACTCTACCAAGATAATCACTGGTGAGGTTTTACCTGAAACAGTTTACTGACCTCTACGTTGCATTTAAATATCTCACATATTTTATATACAAACTGAACAGGAATTAAGGAGTACTTAAGGGTAAACACATCCTCTTTGCACACTGTACCAGAAAGTACTGTGTACACAACCAGAAGAATAAAAAGTGGGCAGCATGGGGGGGTCTCCCTATTTCCCCACAAAGGATTGTGTTGCTTCTTCAGCTTCCTTTTCTCCCTGAGTTTCCTCCACCCATTTACAAAGCCCTTTTTAGGGCATTTTAGCCATTTGTCCTCCAAACATGTTGTCCCTTGACAGTGTTGTTCTCTTCCTCTCTGACACTGGCCCTACCCCATGTTCTGCCATATTCAGGTGACTCCTACCAAGTGTTATAAGCAGTAGATAAGCACCAAATACTATCAGAGGGAGTATTATCATACTTTGTATTTGAAATCATATATCTTATCTTTGCTTTCTCACAAGCCATTATCTCCATTTTCCACATGGTGAAACAGACTCAGAAAGATCAAGTGACTGGCCTCCTTCAAATCAGTAGCAAGCCTGCAGCTGGTGCTTGCTTCTTATGTTCTCTAGTTAGCCCATGTGCCTGTCATTAAATTATTATTTCATTCAAGAATTATTTACTCTTTCTTCCAGATCGTTAATAAAGACATTAAGCAAAACCAGACCTCACACTGACCCTATAGTCAACACATTGCCCTGAGTCATTAGGGTTTGTCCTCCAGCCAGTTCTCAGTCCATGTGACAGAGCACATAGCAAAGCCAATGCTAATTAGGTTGGCAAATAAGATTTATTGAGATACTGTATCAAATGCATTACAAAAATATAAATATATGTGTGTTAAGGTACATTCATTGTGCTCACTAAGTTTTTAATTCTATTGAAAATGCTATCAAGACTGTCTGGCACTATTTATTTTTATAAATCTGTTCTTTTATAGCAGAGCTGTTTTAGCTCTTTTGATTCCATTATCCTCTCAGTGTTTTAATCTTAACAGTGGCTCTGTTATTTTTTAAAAGGATTGATTTCACAGTGGGAATCTGAGTACAGATTCCTTATTACAAGATGACTATTAATAAAATTAACAATAATTAACCCTATAAAAGAACAGGGGCCAAAGAGAATTGTGGGCATCTTAGCAAGTGTCACAGGACCAGAATGAGAATTTCTCATTTCCAGATCTGCTCCTTGGCACTAAACAGGGTGATTTCGGGGCCAAAATTACAGTGACTGAGAAAGAGTTCATACAACTGTGCTTATAACTGTGTCCTCCAAATGGAGCGACTCTCATTCATGTCTGACTTTTAGACTTGTTTTTCTGTAGTTTCTACTTCATTATGTTTATTTTCTTGTTCTGTAATTCATTGTACTTAACTACTGCATACGAAACTTTGATGATACACTGTAAAACTTTACCTGCACATTTTTCTACCTGTTTAAGCCATTTGTTTTATGGAATTCTTCTATCTTTTAGTGAAAATTTGAAATGTCATAAAAGGCAAGGAAATTCCATTTAAACCAAAGTCAAAGTGGTCTCCTGACGACTGCCCCAAAGCATATTTTATATGAATGGAAATTGGGTCAGCTAGGAATTAAATTAACAACCACCATATTTCTTTAACCACAATTGCATAACCTTATGTCCAGGATATTCACAGCTGAGGACCTTACCACCGACTTGCCAAAAAAATGCTACGCACATACAGTTTTTGACCTACTTTAAAAATGGTCCCTTCTGGGCGGACTTTTTTGTTTTACTATTGGCCTGAAACATTTCACCAGGACTATGCACTGTACGTACATTCCAAGTAACATGAGCTTTAAAATTTCAGTAGCCACCAACTAAATGGTCATCCCAGAAAATAATAGCTAATTTAAATGTGGATATCACATATAAAGCTCTCTGCTAATTATGGCACTCTTCATTCAATTGAGAGCAATGATGTATCTAGTATTTTGATTTTTTAATTAAAAGTATAGCATATGATATTTAAAAGGATTTGAAATCTGTTTGGGAGGGAAATAAATTACACTTTAGCATTGGGTGAGGAAACCTTATCCATAAAGGGATTCCACGACTTTAACTATATTTTTTAAAAATATATACATAGGGATCATTTTACATGTGAAATACCATGAACTCATCTCTTTATGATAATTGCTAACATAGCAGCAATCATGAGTGCATGCTTAGTAGTATCAATTAACATGAAATGATACTTACATGCAAGAAAAATGCATGATTCAGGTTTGAAGACTTGCTTGTGGGGTACTGTTCCATCTGCTGAGTTTTCTTTTATGCCTCAAGGACATTCTGCACAGGCAAGTTTACAGTTGTCCTAGACTGAAAAAGACCAGGGTGCTTTATTATTAGTAACAAACGTGTGTGTGTTCCTTTAAGGGTATCAGCTGCTACAAGAACAAACTTGCAAACCATTTTCTGGGTTTACTCCTATGTGGCAGTAAAAAGCTTTCTCTAAACTGATTCTTATGAGTTGGTACTATGTCATCGTTTTTATTGACTCTTGAAATATACAAATTAAAAATTCATGTAACTATTTTAAATGCCAACATAAAAGTAACTTCATAGATATTGATAATATCAAGACCTGATTTAGATGTAATTTATATTCTTGAGTAATGTGATTTCACTATGATTAATATTTGCTTAGAAGTTTCATAAGAGTATGATGTGGAAAGTGACTCATGTATCGTGTGTTGTGAGTAGAACTATCTTATGAAAGAGTAAGTGCTAATATTTTTGAGCATTTTCTAGGTTTTGCTCTGTGCTAAGTATATTACATACTTATCTTGTATCATTTCATCCCCACAACAAATCTCTGAGGCAAAGTCTATTATTAGCCCCATTTCACAGATGAGGACTATGAGACACAGAGAGGTTAAGTTATTTATCCAAAGTACACAGCCAGAAAACAGGAACTGAACACAAGTAGTCCTCTGCAGAGCTCTCCCCTTGAGCTCATGTTACCAGAAGACAAGGTAGGTTAGTAAATTAGTGGTTCTCAGACTTGGGCAAGGGTCAGCATCAACTGGAGGGCTCATTAAAACACATTGCTGGGCCTCACCACCAGAGTTTCTGAGACAGTAGATGTGGTCTGAGACCTGAGCATTTGCATTTCTAATGAGTTCCCAGGTAGTGTGATGCTGCTAGCCAGTGGACCACACTTCGAGAACCATGGATATAGATGACTCTGGAAGTCAGGAAAATTGAGGTATGTGCAGTGGAGATTTCAGGACCTAGAAACGCTACCATATGACTGAAGAAAGAAAAGGGGGCATTGGGACACTAGGAGAGCAAAACAAGCTGCTGGTTCGGCCAAGGTAGTCTAGGTAAGAGAAGAGGCAGGGCTGGGGGCCTGTACCCACATGCAAGTCTGCGGTCAAGGGGAGAGGGCAGGTGGGAAATCCTGCTCGGAAACAGGTGTCAAACCCAAGGAGGGAACTTTAAAAAGGATATTGAAAGAGCTACAGTAATTTCTGTTTAAAAATCAATGCTGAGAAAATATTTGACTTTCCTAAAGAAAATAATACAGCAAACAGCAGAGTGGCATACAGTAGTGGCAGAGGCACCAGTCTGGGAGACAGGCGATGAAACTCAGCTCTAAGCTGCTGGATCCTTTGGTAGCCAGTTTCCCTCTCTGAGCCTCTGTCTCCTCAGTCTTCATCTTACTTGTTCTGGTTCATCTCTAAAGCCCTTTCTTGTTCTAATGCTCTGAGTTTCCATTGATGGGGATAGTGGGTTATGACTTTCCAGTATATTTCCTTTACAGATTTGCTTCTTTTTCATCTGTGTTAGTTATAAATCAATCATCCCATTGCCCAGTCTGAGTTAGAATGGAGAGCAATGAACTTATTAATGATTCCTTTTTCAAAGAGGTGATGTTTTACATTTGTTTCTGGTTTTGGTTCGAGTCTTCAGGTAGCACTGCTGTTAAATTGTGATTTATTTTTAGCACCCAGAAAAGAGAGAGTTACCTAATGTTTGTCGTTTCTGGGGCCTGCCTTCTATGTAGAAACCTAGGAAAGCCATCAGTGTGGTCAACGGGAGAAGCGAGGTGCACCAAGCTTGTTCTCTTGTTTAGAATTGATGGAGGCTACTCGGGAGCCTGTTATATTTACTCTCAAACTAAAATGGCACACCACGTCTCCTGTTCACCCAATTCTCTGTATTAAAGAGTCGAGGCACTTTTTTAAATAAGTAGGAGAGGGAGCTGAGTTTATTTCCATGTCTTGGTCTCAGGAGAATTTAAGAGGGGGATGTTTCAGCCAAGGGACCAGCAGAGGGACATCGGGTGCTCACATTGCTCTGGATATCACTCCTGTAGCTGTCCTCTTCTCAGCCAGGGCGAGGCCGGTGATCTTTCAGTCTCCATTCCTATAGTGTTATTACCAAAACCCAAAAAGTGTATGACAGGGGGGCTTGAGCCTGCCTCTGAGTTTCTAAGCCAGAGCCTCCTGTTTCCAGCTCTAGGTGCGACTTCTAATACACTGCTAGTCTGAAGATAATCACAGTGGTGATTCTACAGTACATACTTTTTGCAGTATAAGGCATTTGTCGTACTCTTCATATAGCACTTTTCTTTTTTTGGCTATAAAAGCTCTGGTCCAGGAGACATGGTGGCTCGCTCTGGGTTGTCCAGAGAGGTGGCAGGAGCAGCAGAATTGGAAGCTGGGTCACTTGTCTTTCAGCCAAGAGATCCTCGGGTGGACCACTTCTCTCAGACTTTGCTCAGCAGAGCTTTTCCTGTCATACTTAGTTCGCACTTGCACACACACACACATATATGCACTTACACACATTTACATACTCATAGTCATCACTCGCACACTCTCACACTCATATAATTTTAGGAACACCAAGACATCTGCTTCCCAACGTGCCCTCCTGCTGAAGGCCTGACTCGTCTACTCAGATTCCTTTTACAAGATTTGAGATCTTGCTAATCCCCAGCCAGAGATTCTGACCAGGATGTGTCCTGCATGGTAGTTCCCTGGGGAGGCTCTGACTCCAGTTTTTCTAGTGCTAGATTAGGTGACCAACAGTGAGAAACAAAGCTTTCAGGAGAAAATGGTCAGGAAAGGATTCGACGGCAGGGGTCTAAGATAAAGTGGTCAGAAGGGAGTTGATGCCAGGGAAACAATGATGACAAGAGTGAGTTTTAAAGACAAGAATCCAGTAATTGAACAGTACCAGACTCCAGAAGTCAAATCCAGGTCCTAATTGTGAGGTGAGCAAAAGGAAAGGGAGGGTATTGAGGCTTCTCTGGTATCGGTGGATGGCGAGGGTGAGAGTGCTGTCCCAGAGCTCCACACTAACCATGAGGGAAGACGGTTTGGTTGTAGCTAGGTTTTACTGGCCTTTTGACCAGGTGACCCTCTTTGCTCTCTTCTGTGGCAGCTTGTGATATTTAGGGACTTTGCCTCTTCTTTGGACAAAGGAAGCAAGTGTGAGTATGCCTGAGTCACCAGTGGCAAAATTTAAGGAACACTTAGATTTATAATTAAAATTACTTTGCAGCAGTAACTATAGATCTATCCCCGGCTCCCGCAGTTGGCAGTCTGACAAGGGTTGCACAGGTAAGATGAGGTTTCCTGAAGGTGCCCTCAATTCTTCTGGGCAAACAAGGAAGCCTCTCAGGAAAGCACCCAACCTCTGGTGTGAGAACAATCTAGAACATGTTCTCACAACCTCCCAGAAGCTGAATATCAAGTTTATCCAGACTTGGATCATGATGATCCCTATACAGAGCTTTTAATTAATCACCAAATTAGTCAACAATGTGCAGATAGGTAAGATAATTATTTGGCATGTCTATCACCTTCTCTGTTTATGTAGTCTGCTTTATGTCTAGCTAGGCAAAGTGGGTGGCCAGGTGAGATTTAAGCAGTACAGAGCAAGGAAGGACACTACTTCAACTACAAACTCCACCTCTTGCCAGGGCACAGACATAACCTATTATATCCAAGGGTGCAGCAATTCCTTTACCAATAATAAAGCCAGAAGTTTTTCACCCTACCAAAAATGTATTTACCTTTTATCTTGCAATATACTTTCCTAAAAACATTTTTACTAAGAGACTGCAAAAAGACAAGAACAGAACTGCTAGATTTCAGGCCAGTCCACATGCCAGCAGTGAGTCTGCAAACACAGAGGTCTCGTGTTTTGTCAAGAGAAAATATAGACTGCGTAGAAATTAAAAACAAGTACCATTTCCTAATGAAACTTGGCTTTTATTCTAAGCCCACATCTGGACTAATTTACCAAAGAAGGCTTTATATTTTAAAACTTGAAAGGGAGAAACAGACTAAGTAAGATGTATCTTATGATTGACCTGGGATCCTAATTGTTATCTCCACACAAACCTTCACTTAAGGTTAGATTATGATACGGGGCTTCTTTGATCTTTCTACATTACTTGGATGGTGAGTCAGTTCTCAGTGTTTACTTTGCGGTATCGTGATAATAAAAATATTGTAGCAGTTTTGTTTTACTGTTCAGACTTTCTCAAAGAAGTAATCCTAATGCCAAATGAGTAATCAGAAACAACCAAAGTGTTTTACCAGTCGTTAACATTTCAATCGTAAGAAAAACCTATCTCTCAGAGAATTACCCCTCTACAAGGGAATAAAACAAAAGTGAATTGTGGAATATTTTTCAAAAGTCATGTTAAATCTATATAGCAATCAAACATATAAATATCATGTTTATGCATAGCATTCAGTAGATACAGTTTTTCTCTAGAGTTCCCGATAAGTTCTTGTTGCAGCCCATATTCACTGTTTTTGTTTTGCTTTATTTTAATTTGCCAAAACATATGCTGTTGACCATATAAAGCAAGATGGCCCTCTGTGTAGAATCCCACATGGCAAATGCTTGCATTTCAATTAAAACCAGATCTCTTGACATCTTTACGCATCTGAGCCCCAGCCATATGAGGGTAACTGTCAGCTCCCCCGACTCTTGATCAGTGTAAGCACATCTATTCTTAGACTATGAAATATGTGCCTTGGGTGTCGAGGGAAGAATTGCTGGCTTGTCACAGCTGCAGCCTGCTGGGGAGTACTTTGTGTGGTCTGTGAGCAGAACTTCCCTGCCTGCCTTCCCAGCTGTGCACGTCTGAGTGGAAGAAGGTATACCCAGGCTCATCATCCCTCTTTGTTCTCTCACACTAGACAGGGAGGGCTAACATGGGGCAGGCTAGGCTGAGAGGTGCAGAGGCCACTTTGTTCCCACTGAGCAAAAGAATAGCACAGAAAAGAGACCCAACAATTGTTCCTCTTAACATTGCCTGGAAAGAAGACAGAGGCCACTAAATGAATGAATCATTCTTTGGGAGCTTCTGTACCAGGCTGATAACTGTATTTGAGTCAAAACTGAATAACTTAAGGGGAAGAAGAATCTGGAACATGTTAGGTAGAAGATATCAGGGGAAAAAACCCTTAAAATAGCAGTTTAACTTTATTCACTGGTGATGAACCTGATGACCTCCAAGTCTGTTTAAACGGTGAAAACACATTTTTCCAGTATTTTCAAACCAACAAAAGATAGATTTTTGTATTTCTACACTAGATGGTGGTTTAATTTAAATAGTGTTAACTTTAAAAAAAAAACTATTTTTTCTTAAAGTCCATTGCTGCCAAAATTATTCAGAAGAAACAAAAGAATAGGTGTGAAATGAGTCATGAGAATTTTTATTTGGGTTAAAAATAAATAAATAAACAGAATCTTGAGTTGCAGGGACCACTGCTGACATGCTCTGTACCATCTAAAGCCTGGGAATTACGCTGTCATTTATCCTCACTCGGGCTTCCAGTACATCATAGAGGTCATCATGAAAGACCCCAGAGACTTGTGCCTAGTTACTGTGCAGACGTGGCCATTCTTCATTTTGTTCATTAGAAAGTCTAAAATTAAAGAGTCTAAAATATAGTTTCTGCAAAAGTCAAAAAAGGTAAAAATGCTTTCAATTTTTTTTAACTCTTTCCTACCGTTTATGTTTGAGTAAACACTTTAAAAGATTGTATAAACCAGTTTGCCCACCACTAGTACGGAGGAATCAAAATATAACATAGATTACTGAAATAATACAAGTGTCCTTAGATTTAAATAACATTCTTTGAAGAAAAATTATTCTAACTCAATTAGTTGATTGAGTTTGCCCTGGTAGCTTAAACTAAGTTTGTTTTTGTTGGAATACGTACAACTTTTAGAAATAGAAAGTTGGTTTGTTTTTATTAGGATAACATACTTTAGGTTCAAGCTGTTCATTTGAAGACAACTTTTGTCTTCCTTTTTAGAGTAAAATTTTTTCCAGATACCCTGCACCTGTTTTCACAACCCTGACATAGTCAGGACATTTTCTTCTGCTTAATATTAGTTGCTAAGCAGAATATATTTCAGTACACCAACTGTGAAATTGTCACTCAAGCAAACATTGCAAGTGTTTGGTAATCTGATAACACTTTAAATTAACAGTCATTCTGATATCCAGCAATCAAGGCTAGAATATTTAACTTGAACAGAGTCATGCTTTTTATTGTGTGAAATCAGAAATGTGATGAGAAAAGTCTGAAATTTCAATATTTTCCACTGTTTCATTGGGGTTCTTAATTTGACTTTCTTAATCTCTTTATTGGAAGCACTCTGTCATGACTGGCCACATTCACAAAGATAAAAAAATTTTACTGACAGCTGCACAGGATTTCTCTCAAGTAGAATAGAAACTTGTTTGGTAAAAAAAATGTTTTCACTTCATTTTACATAAGAAAATGTGAGGTCCAATCCAAGACTCTTGAATTAAAATTGTTTAGTGGCTTTTGTCGTTAAATGGGTTGATTTAATTTATTTACTCTTGCCAAATATAAGGCAACTGCAGGGGATGAACATCATTTTACTATAAAGTCAGGTTTTGAGGGCTGCTTGGCAACGTGGGGTGGAGGGGTAAAGATTGTCAGAGATTATTCATCCTCAAAGCCAGAATGGAAACACTGGAGAGCTTTTGTGTGTTGAGTGCTCCTTGAGTATTTATTCTGAATGTGCCTTAAGCAATCTCCAAGCGATTAAACAGAAAGTGGACTAGAGAAAGCTATTCCCCTTACCTTGCATCTAAACAGATACCAATATGGGGATTATACACTGGAGCAATACTTATTATAATGGAGTTTGGTGCTAAATTTGTTATTACGTCTCCATTTTCCAGTGGATTTCATGTGACTGGGATAAAGAAACAGTCTATGATAGCTAAACAAAGGAGTAGTCATTTCAGTTTATGTTTGAACTTCCACTCTTCTGTACAAGTCAAACAAAGTGGTATCCAGCTGCTTACTTACTCCAACCATAAAACACAGCTTTATCATATACTTCTTCAGGATATCTATAAATATACTATATAAACCATTGTAATGTGAGAAAGTTGAGGTTTCAGTTGCATCAGAACCAGGAAATACAGGGTTAGGATTGCCAAAGCAATTTAAACTCAGACACCCCCCCCCCCCCCATTATCAGCAGTATAATAGTGCCTTTCATTTTCTGCACCCTTCCTTTGTTACCCTTTGTGTTATAGTGTGGGCATCTGGTCATGGGCAATGGACAAGATGGGAAGCTTGGGGAGAACCATTAGGATCGTAGCACATGCTAATTCATCTTTTTACACTCACAATCCCTAAATAGTGTAAGCTTGAAACAGCTGTGTGGGTTTTTCTGTTGAATGCATCTATCCCTGTACCCACAGTATATCACATGGAACACAGCCTCTGAGTTTAGCCAAATCATTGGACTCAGGGAGAGAAAGGCTTTGAATACTAATAAGTATTTTTAGTAGCATTTGTTAGATTTTATCTAAGCACATGAGGAACCACTCAGAGAAAAACCTTGGAAAATACAAAAAAGTACGAAAAGAAAAAATACCATTTTACACTTTGCCGAAAGTCCTTCTGACCCTTACAGATGCTTCTACATTTCTATTTTACAAAATAGGCGTCCTAATCAAACAGTTTGTAGGCCACTTCTATTAGTTGTTAATATTTTTTGACCATTTTTTCACCACAATGAATATTTGTTTATAACATGATTATTTAAGGCTACATAGTTCATTGTATGGTTATAAAATCATTTGCTTAACTACTCTCCTATTTTTAGACTTTCAAAAAATATGCTATTTAAATAAGGCTATACTGTACCAAGTTTAATTTTTTTAGAATCATTTTTAGAAATAAACTTTTGTGTGGGGGCAAGCACATTTTTAAGGTTTTTGATAGCCATTGCCATATTGTCTTTCAGAAGGTCTCATCTGTACCAGTTAATATTCCCAGCACAATATTCCTTTAAGTGGAACTATTTATGGAAACTTTCATGCTCATATTTTACTTAAGAAATTTTTTGATAAATTAAACAATTGTGTATAGTCCTATATTATAACTATAAACAACAAAAATGATGAAAACAACATCTAGACTTAGCCTTTTATTCTTACACTGAATGAGAGCAGACTTTGAAGTTACTGTTAAGTATGTGCTTACTTCCTTCATGTTGATACGATTTTACTCTCTACCGTAATATCCTGACTCTTACATGCTCAGAAAAAAAATTCCCTTGAATTTGTAGAGATTTCATTGCTGCTACATCATTTCTCATTTTCTGCACTGAGGGCAGCACCTGAAGGAAACCTCTTTCTTCTTCCAGCTACCTAAGCCAAAGTTAGGTGATTTGGTAAAACCGTCCAATGCTCAGCTGGTACGTGTTTGTACACACACAGAAGCAAAGCAGGCACGTGAGTTTTGGCTTTGGAACTTGGTGTGCCTTCACCTCGCATGTCCACTAATCCACAAGTGGTATGAAGTGGCTGTGGTCTTAATAATGGCCCCTTTCTGTCTCTCTCCTCCCCACCCCCCTCTCCTTCCCCCTTCCTTCTACCTTCGCTCCTACCCTCCCTCCTTCACCTCCTTTCTCCTTTCTATCTTTCTGTCTCTTTTATGAGGAAAGAGTCAAAAAAGGAATGCAGTCAAGGAGAAAACACTCCAGTGAAGGTGGATGACAGACAGCTGCGGCCTGGTCCCCAAAATGCACAGATCAGGCCCAGCCTTGTTTTGCTCGTGGGCTAGGATGGATCACAGCCTTTGACATAAACTTTGGGATAATGTTTCTTCTTTTAAACTTTTGAATCTCTGGGTAAGTGAACAGATAGGGAGAGACACTTGGTCTTGTAGGGGTCTTGGGAGAATGATTGTACGCATTCAGCAGCACATTCGTGCCTCTAGGCAAATTGGTGGAGTTGCCTAAACCTATCAAACATGAAGTAAAATGATAGACAGCTAAATGGTCAATCATATAAAATATAGAGAACATAGTGCAATATCTGAAATATTTTTATGACCACGATCTAATTATCTTATTCGAGGTATATAGAGTATTTTTCTCTATCTCTTTGAATAGAATAATTAAGACAGGTTCTCTGATCTTCAATCTTCTGATCTTCAAACCAGTGACCCATATTCCTGGGTGAGCTGTTACATTGGCACTCCTGTACATTTCTTTTTGAAAAATAGTATTTCATTTCCCCTTGTCTTACATGTCAGCCAAGTTCTCACATCCTTCCATTTTTATTAACTATGGATGGATTCCAACCTTTTCACCCTGGTAAAGGAGGGAGATTTTCAAGTTTGTAGCAACTGCTTATCTAATTCAGTTTTAATAGGGTACACAATGTTGTTGGATTTTTTCCTGCAGCAGCATTTTAACCCTTACAGTCGGTGTGTCTTGAATTGGTGCACTGTTGTTATTTGTGAACGCCGAAGATCTGTGCACACATGCCCACACACACGTATATACACACACACACATACACACACACGCACGCACGCACTCCACACAAAAACTGTGGGAAAGTTAAGGAGAGCTGCTGTTTGAAAGGAAAGGGTACATTTGGTCAGTGAATGTCCTGACTCAAGAAAGCCAAATCAATCAAAAGCCAGCAGTTTTCTCAGGCTCCATTTCTCTTCATGACAGTTTAGTCGCAGGAAATCACACACACACTCACACCTGCACCTGAGAATCCTAGGCACTCCATAGCCCGAAGCATCATTCCCCAGTGTATGAAATGCAAGGGGCTTGCATCGGAGCCCTGCACTCACACTGTGTATTTTAGTTTCGTTGTTGTTTTGGTGGTGGTGGAGGTTGGTTTTTGCTAAACCCCAGGTGCAGAGAATCAATTTAATCATATTTAATTCAGAGCTCTTGATCACTAGTAATCTGGACAAGGCCCCTTGCATTTATGTATTTGTTCCCTTTTGGCCCCATTTTTTCTCCCCTATCACAGGAAACCATCCTAATGTGTTTAATACATATCCTTTATTTGCAAGGGTGCTCTATAAGACATTTGATAAGTTTGTGGTATCATTTTATTAAATTTTAAAAGAACCAAAAACATCTCTTTCTTTCAGCTTTTACATGTTACGAAGTGTATCTTGTGTTCCCACCTTTATTTTTATAAAAGTCTCTTCTTCCAATATTATCACTGTTAGAAACAAATTAATCTCCCAGGTGACTTCTCTGTCTAGTTCTAGTCTGCCTGCTCTCCTCCCAGAACGAGGCCCAAAGTATTTTGCTCTCATTTCCCTTCCAGCTCTTTCATCTTTCAGGACTTTACCAAAATATAATGAAAACTACACAGATTATTTGCAGGAATACTAGTGCATGGATGGAGTTAGGAAGTTTCAAACAGACTTTTCTTAATAAACCATATTTGTCATGACTTTTTTACCTGCATGTTTTTCCATATCTGCCCCCTACATAGTGTGGTTTGTACAAAAAGCACACAGACTCGGGCTTACATGTATTCCATGCTAGATGCCTGGGAAAACAGAGAGAAAAGTGCATGCTCTTGAGTCCCTTCATTCTAGTTAGCATATTAAGATTTAGTGGAGGGAAAAACCTGCTAGAGTGTAATCAAGGCAGTATTTATTTATGAGCCAAATTTCTCAGAACTTAATTTTTTTTTAATTTTAACAAAATCGTTGGGGTTAATATGGTCAAACAAGTATTCACTATAGACCTCTCCCCTCTTCTCCACTAATCCTTTATTAATCCTAATTTACAGATGAGGAAATTGAGACCTAAGGGAAGTATTTGTAGCCATATAGTTGTCAAGAGTGGATTCTATTTTTCTTAATTCCAAAGGCCATGCACCAAAATGCGTTCTCCCATAGTTTACTAAGGTAAAAAGTTGGCCTGACATTATAGGTAGGTCTACATTACTCTGTCATCCTCATTTCTTCTGTAATCTTGGCCCATCCTGTGTGCTAGAGGCTGTGCTGAGCATTGGCGATAAAAGGATCAGATAGCATGGTGTCTTCTCTAAAGAGCTGAAGTTCTGCGCAGAGCAGACCTTACTGCCCAAGCCCAGACATTCTTACTCAGGTGAAGTCTAGTAAAATGCACATCAACAGCATCCCTAATGGGGAAAAATATAAGAAAGGCCAAAGAACAATAAACGTAAAATTAAACCTCTTTTTTTTGGCTTACAGCTCCAACTGCTTTTTCTGCAGAATGATTCTCCCATTTGTAACTGCCAACTCACCTCTGATTGGTATTTCACATATTGGAATTACACTCATAACTTTAGGATCCAACATGATATATTGGTACACATTTACTACTACAATTATCCAACGTGATTATTTGGATTTTAATATCCAATTCCTAATTTTGTAGATATAAAAACATCAGAATCTGCTTCTGATTAAAAGAGGAAGACTTCCTAAGATCCATGTAACGATCTGTTTGTTCCAGTCTTGAAAAACCTGTTTATCAGAGTCCATAAAGCAGCATCAAGTTAAAATCAGAAAAGTGTCATTTTGTAAGTTACCTCCTAGACTATTGTGTAAGAGCTCTAGAACTTACTGCTAATGAAAACACAGTTGGATTCTTAGCCCATCTGATGCCACCAAACAGATCATCCAGTGTTGTAAGCAGCATCCTAATAAAGTAGACACAGTATGGAAACTAACTCTGGTCAAGAGGCTCACACACATAGGTCACCTCCAGGTCACTCATCTACATGAGCAGCATTTTATGATTTGGTTCAGTGATGCCCTGAGGTACACATTAACTTTAACTAAAGAGAATTGCTGAAGATTTCCTCAGAAATGAGTCCAAGCAATTTCCCTTCTTTCTTCATTTGTAATGTGTTGACATTAATTAGTACCTAATTTCTGGAGTTTGTTGAGGCTTCAGTGACAGGCAGAAAGGAATGATTTCTGAGCAGATTAGGCACACAAACTCCTGGCTCAGTTCCAGAGGATGGAGGTACAGCCTGGCTGCTCTCAGAGGCAGGTCCTCATCAGGCTGGTTCACATTCCTCATTAGCTCCCAAAGATCTGAGAATGAGAATAGGAAATGGTTCTACTTAATAGTAATAATCACTCTTCCTTAAGAAACTGAAGATACTCTTGTTAATATCCAGGATCTATGAAGAGAAAAAAAAATAGTCAGTTAATGACTATGCACAGTGACTGAGCAAGCCCGTCCAAAGCAGGTCTGACTCCAGGACACTCTCACTTTGTTATCTTAAATTTATGTATTTCTTCATGCATCCCTATCCCACATCTGCACAAGAAGCTTCTGTGTTTCAATGAAAATGAGCATTCTGCAGGGTAGCTTCATAATATCAGTTAGGCTAATATTTAGAATTAAAGTATGAGGGAGACTGAAAGATTAGTATGGGATATTTCATGCATATTATGTCTTCATCTAATAAAGGAAGTCTTCTCCCTGGTCAAAGAGCTGTGACCTCCCTGTGCCATTTCAGAACTTCACTGGAAAATGGTATTAAAGGCCGTTGTTTGCCCTTATCCTGCTATGTTAGGATCTTCATTTACAAAATATAGTTGATTATTAGAAAGATGGAGATAGAGAATGAACAAATTAATAAATAGTAAACATCAGGGAAGACAACTGAAAGTGCATTTTTAAAAAGTGAGTGTGAATACTATACAGATCTTAATAAACAATACAGCAACGAGCAGCGTGGAATAGTAGAAATACACAGCAACATAGAGACTGAGTGAAGCAGTCTTAATTTATGAAAATTAAGAATGTAAGTTCACAAAGCAACAATACAGATTTCATAAGAACACATACAAAGATACATAGCAAACACATTAGGTTATTTTTGGAAGCAAGAAGGAAATAGGCATGGAGACTAAAGACAAAATAGGATGAAGAAACAAAGAGAGGTGCTTTCCCAGGACCAGTAATTATAATGAGCTGTCAGCTGAGGGATATGATTATCTCAATTCTGCACCTGAATTTAAAAAAAATTAAATGTCATACTAAATGTCTCAAGCAATATAGATGCTCTGGCTCTCAGTTTTAATCCTACTCTGTGCTGTATGATAGTATTGTGAGGCCTATTGACAAGCACATCACAAAGAATCTTTATATATTTAGAATATTCCATGAACATTAATAGTCAAGATTATTATTGTTATGACTATTATTGTTCGTGGTATATTCTAAATACATAAAACCACTTTATAACAAGAATACTACAGAGCAATCTACAGGAAAGAAGACCATGACTCCACGTGCATGTTGCCTTTTCAGATGTGATCCAAGAAAAGCACAGGTGTTCATGCAGTAACAGAAAGAAAGCTTTGTGCACGTATGATTTTCTTGCATTTCTTTCAGCCCTTTTAGTTTGTTACCATCTGTTAGAGAAGTATCAGCCAAACTTGATCCACATTCAGGAAAAGGCAAAATTACCAATTCAATACCCAGCCGAGATATTTAGATTTACTGGTCAGAATACAGATACTAAAGAAACAACCAATATTTTCAGCAAGACAGTAATTGGACATATATTCTCTTATCTTCCCTTCAGCGCGTATTACAAGATGTGAGTGCCCGTATTCATACATAGCCTATAAGAATAGCCTACCATGAATAACTTACCCAGAGGAGAAGGAAATAATGACACTATTAAAGCAAGACCTCAAAGCAGATGGGGGAGGGTGTAGCTCAAGTGGTAGGGTGCATGCTTAGCATATACAAGGTCCTGGGTTCAATCCCCAGTACTTCCTCTAAAACTAAATAAGTAAGTAAACTTAACCTCCACTCCCCAAAAATAAAGTAAATAAAATAAATTAAATATAAAATATAAAAATTTTTAAAAAGACCTCAAAGCAATTTTGAAAATAGAATCTCCTACAAATTAATTTTTTAACTAGCTAATGGATATTTTAAGCACCAGTTTTTGTTGTGTTTTTTTTTCCTGAATGATTTGCATAAACATTTTAATACTTTAGAAGGCTTCAAATTTTATGAACCAAAACATAATGCTTGTGAATACATACCCACGGAGATCTTTACCCTGAAGCTGCCTTTCAGGCTTTCAGAGAAAAGCCTGAATAATGAAAATGTAGTAGATCTGGTTTTTAGATGGTTGAGCTTTTCAAGGGGATAGGTAATCTATCATAATGGAACATTAACTTCACTTAAAAAGCATACATTTATGGTTCTTATTTTATGACACCATTATGATTTTTACTTCTGGTATTGTTACTCTGTGATGTGTGTGAAAATACTGCAGAGATAAGTGACAAAGAGTTTAGTTGCCAGTTAGTTGGGGTTTTAAAGTTATTAGCCATTAGATTTCTAATACAACATAAAAAAAAAGCTATTATCTGTCATTGTGAAAGAAATGTGGGCTTGGCTCACACAATTAAAGTAACTTTTAATTACAAGAGATTGGATTTGCTTTCTCCATAGACCATTTTAAATGGAATGAATCAAAGAATTCATGTACTTTTTTTTTTTTTTTTTTACATCCCTTGATTTGGGCCTTCTTCCTGAATGAGGGATGTGACATGGGATGCTGTGTGGCTCAACCTAGTGACCTGAACAAAGTAAAAGACAGTCCCAGCATCACCTGCTCCCAGAAGTTAAAAGTTATTTTAGGGTGAATGGAAAAAAAGTCTGGACTTTTCTCTTCCTCGTAATGCAAGTTAGCATATACAAATTCTTTTCACTTAAATTACTGATTTATTCCTTTAAATCTTTATTGATAAGGGAACCTTAATTTTACAATCAAAAAATGTGTATTAAACACTTACAATGAATCAACCACTGTTCTAGTCACTAGAGGTGTGTTCTCAAAATGTGACCTCCAAATCACCTTCAACTGAGTTACTAAAAGTAGTGCAGATAAATTGATGACCGCTCCCCATCCCAGACCAACTAAATCGGAATTTTGGACATTGGAACCTAGGATTCTGAATTATTAAAAATACTCCCAAATTATTTCAGAAACCCCAATTAAATATATAGTCCCTGACATCAACGCCTAATAAAAAGATGGGAATGAAGATAGGAGACAGCAGATCCTGACTGATGGTCAGTAAAATCTGAGCAATGGTTTGTGTGACTTCTGGGATAAACTATTTAATTGACAATGCTCTACTCTCTATTCTTACCTTCTTCTGACATGGCCAACCCTGAAACCTTATGTTGGTGGTATCATAAAATGCTAGCATCTCTGCAGTGAGTAGAACCTTCTTGTCAATCCACACTGGCCATGTAGAATGAGCAAAAATACACCTTTGTTGTTTTAAGCCATTGAGATTTGGGGGACTATTTTTTGCTGCAACATAACTAGTTTACCCTAACTGATGCAGACACACCTTTCATCTTTTTCCCAATAGAGAGGTTTGTTATTATGTGTTATTTACCTCAAAAACAAGCAAAAGTTAAAGAGGAAATACAGAACAGTTGGACATTCTAAGGACAAAAGAAATCCCAAAGAACAATATCATCAATAACAACATTTATTGACTCCATATGTTAGACACTGTGCTAAGAGTTTTCTATGTGAAAATCTACAGGTTGGGCTTGCCAGGGATCACAGCAAAAGCAAAAATCCTAAGACCACAGTAAGTCTGGCATATTTGTGGAGCAGAGAAAAAGGCCAATGTACCTAAAGAATATTGGGAAGTAGGGGAGAGTGGTAAAGGATGAGGGGTAAGGAGTGGGATCAAAGAATTTATTAGGGATCAGATTACATAGGCCTTGTGAGCCATGAGAAGCATTTCAGATTTTATTTTAGATCCAGTGGCAGCCACTGGAAAGTTTTAAGCAAAAATCTACATGATATAACTTACATTTCTAAAAGAGCACTTTGACTCCCTGGGGCACACTGGAGAACACAAATTATTAAATACAGAGAGAGAAAAATGAATTTCCCATTGAATATCCTTGGGTTTAACTTTCATCTTTGGTCCATTTTATTTGCATGTCTATGTAGTCTTATAGTCAAACAGTCAACCTGTTTCACATTTCCATTACCACAGTATACTAACTGTAAGTAACTGCATAAAGTACGAACTTTGCTGCTAGCTCTTCAGTCCACAAATCACTAAATAAATAATAGATGCATATCCTGATCAATGACCAGTCAGGTCACTTCTTTTCAAGCCTGTCAGTGATTGGTCACTGCACAGTTGTTAGTTCACACACAGACAGCAAAGCCTGTAGTTGTGTTGCCTCCTTGTGTCCCAGTGACAAGCCCACATGACATTTTACAAAAACGGATAATTGAAAGAGAGAATTGGCAAACAGGGAGGAAAGTGCAACAAAGAAATAAAAAGTAATAATGCTGGAAATGAAATTCAAATTAAACACTCATGGAGTTACAAAAGCAATAACTGATGGTGAGAATTTTGACACCACCACTTCAGAGAAAGAGTGCAGTCAGAAAAGCTTAGAGAAGGCAAACTTGTAGATATAAATGAGGAAAGAAGTTGTGACAAACAGGATGACACTATCCCAGACAAAATTCCCTGTGCTGGCAAAACACTTCACATTAAAGACACCTTTAGAGATATTGCATGACACTGAGAGAGATACGGATAAAATGTCAGAAGCTGATTAAAATTTGCCAAGGTATAGAAAAGACAGCTTGAGTACATCATAAGTTATATGCAAGAAGAATAATGCAAGCATACTTTTTAAGAGTTCTTTTCAAAGAAATAAAACATTGAATTCTCAGTATTTTACATTATGATGTACTAAATATTAATATCAGTTTTCCTCTTCTTTTTCATTTCTCTATGCAGTACATTTATAACCAACATTTATATAAATCATAAGAGAATTTTCAGTGTTTGACAAAATTTTTTAAAGGTAATAAAACAATTTAAAAATTTCCCGTTCATTATGAGTATTTGCACAGTTGCAGTCTACACGGTCATTTTCACAGTCCCTCACTGCTGTGCAAACAAGAACTGCCTGTCCTGAGAAATTCAGTATGCGTCCGTATTGCCTATTCCTTCTATTCAGTGGATGTTGTAGCTTCTGGTTTTTATATATTTTGTCTTAGAAACTTGTTTTTGTTTCCCTGTGCTATTCTCTAATGCTGTTAGGTGAATTGCAATACAGTCATTTCATGGGAATACCCTTGCTAGAATAGAGATTTTAGGTATGATGCTCCCTCAGTTCCTTTCAAAATTTTCCCTTTTAGCTAAAGACTGTTTAATGGTCATTTCTTATTAATAGCAATAAGATTGGAAACTAACTCTCAAAAATTAGCACATTAAGGAAGTAACATTTTATTTCTGTTGCGGATTGCTTACGTTTATTTAAAAGGATCATGTAGAAGAATGTGAAAGATTTTTAGGAATATTTCATTTAATGGGAAAAGCAGGTGACAAACACAGTGTGCAATTTGATTCCATTTTTGTTAAATACACATATTTATGTATGTATGCATATGTATGCACATATGTATGTATACATGTACATAAATAATAATGAAGGACATAATCAAAATGTCAGGGGTAGTTATCTTAGGTAGAAGGATTATGGGAAATTTTTTTTTCTTGTCCTCTGTATTTTCTGATTTGCCTACAATGGGTACATCACACTTTTGTAGAAAGGCTATTTCAAAAAAAACTGCTATCTTGCATTTACATTTACTTAATATTTTAGTAATAAGAATGAACAATAAAATAAGCATTGAATTGTGTTTTTTAATTCTCTCTACTGTTCCCACTTACTTTCCTTCCTGTTATAGACCCAGAACATTTCCTAATGAGTCTGGCATCCCTGATGGTGCTGACTCTAAAAAAATATGAATCTAGAAAGATCAGCTTTTCCATAGTCAGAGTTGAGGTACATAGGCATATAGAAGTACTCTAGGAGACTCAAAATGCAAAAGCTTAAATTTCCTTGCCTCTAACTTTTAATGTGCCCAGACCCAGGGGCCACCCCACCCAAGCATTGCTGATGGGTGGAAGAAACCATCTGTACAGTGGAGATGGTGTTGCCTGTATGTGATTAGTTGAAAATAGTTGACAAAATCCACATGGTTAAAGAAATCAGGAAAGTGGTCACCAAGGTACAGATGTTTACAATCTTCCTGCGCAGTCATATAAACATAATCCGTCAGGAAAACAATGCCTGTTGGACTGTCTCTCACATTTGCACACTTAAATAAAAATTTTTAAAAGTTACTTGTTGAGCATTTACTCTGTGCCAAGTTCTTTGCTTAAAACTTAAATTCATTTTCTCATTTAATCCGAACCCTATAGGCAGGATACTATTATTTTTATTTAATCAAATTTATAGGAAATTACAGCTCAAAAATAGTGAGTACTCATCCAGGGACAGACACCAATCCCATAACAATAACCACTTAATGAACAAGAAAACATGGTTATATTTCTGGCTCATATGTCTACTTAATATAACTGTATTACTTGGTTTTTAAAAACTCAGCCTTTTATCTACAAACAACCGACAAGACGTGACATGATAACTAGTGGTAAAACAAACAAGTAACTGTGTGTGAAAACGTATTCTAAAAAATCTCGCAAAGTATATTTATTTCATTAACTTCTTACATAATTGCCAATTGCTTATAAGATAGCAACAGATTTTATTTAAAGCATGAATGTTTTAGCACTGTTTTTCAAAGTAGCCTTGGGTAAAATTTGACAAAAATAATGAAAAACATTAAGGGGCAGTTAAAATAACTTTTTAGCTTTACTAAATAAGGAAAACGATTTCAATGAGTCAAAAATACTTTTTTAACTAGAGATCGTATGAGAACAGTAAAATTAACAAACAGCATTCCTTTTAGACATTTCAGTGTGTCTCTCACCTCCTCAGAGACAAAACTCTGTCATGGTTGATGATTCTTACTGAAGACATTACTCCTAAGCTTTCATAATCGTCATGCTTGCTCTGATTGTTGATTCTCACTGCAGAAGCGCAAAGCCCTATTTTTTCCACCTTGGCCTTCCATCTCTGACCTTTCATGTCTTCCTGAAATCAAATTGCCAAATCCTGTTTTCTCCTTGCAGAGCATCTCCTAATCCTCCTAATGTAATTTAGACTGACAGGGCTGAGCTGCAATTTTCAGTAATATATCTGCAGATGAAAAGAAGGGTGGCCTGAGGGGCACTTCAATCAGGTTTCCAGTTGGACAGACCAGACTGGAGAGGCTCATCCCCATCCCTGGGTGTTGGCACCACAGTTCTTACCCATTTGCAACTACAACTTGCTCCTGGCCCCCAGTGCTGGGTGCTCAGGCAGCATAATAGAGGCACATTATTTTTATTACTAATAATAGCTAGTATTTGCAGAGTGCTTATTATGTGCCAGGCACCTTGCCAAGAGATTTTATATGACTTTACAGGACCTACCTAATTAAATTAGATATCTATGTGCTTTCTGCATTTGGGGAGATTAGTGGGCTTACTCAGTGCCCTAAATAGTGATGAAGAACAAAAATGATGTCTTCATCTCTCCCTCATTCTCTTGGCAGTAAACTTTTATTGAACACCTACTGTGTGTTAGGAATTGCAGTAGGTAAGATCTTGCGAGCAAAACATACAAATACTGTATTGTAAATATATTAAGAAATATATGTGATCTGCATACCATAAAAATCCACCTTTTAAAGATGTACAACTTGAGTTTTTAGGTTTGTTCACAATGTGCAACCATCTAATTCTAGAACACTTTCATCACCCCCAAAAAGAAACCCTCTGCCCATTAGCAGTCATTCCCAATCCCTGGCCCCCAAGCCCCAGAAAACCACTAACCTACTTTCTGTTTCTATGTACTTGCCCATTCTGGATGTTTCAAATAAACAAAATAATACAGGAAAATGAGGAAATATTTAGAAAGTAATCACATTTAAGGTATTGGTGCTGTTTTAGTCTGCCTAAGTAAATTAGTTAAAAGAATCTTCTACCTTCTCTAGCCTGCTTCATTATTGGAGTTCCATAATGGGGTGGCCCAGAGGAGAATTTCTATCATTTTGAGTCTTCTTGCTACACAGTCACTGAGAAGGATACTAATCATGTATAGGTGTTAATCACTCTCATATTCACTCTGATACTTGAGTCCTCCTCTCAGGCTCTTCCTGTGTCCGAAATCAGCTACCAATCACAAAAATAAATTAGGTTCTTTGAAGAATATTTATGAATATGTATAAATGATCACATATATATAGTATACCAAACAGAAAATTGTATATGAGTTATAATCCCATGTTGGACCCCCTGTGGGAAAAAAAACCCATTAGACAAACACATATATGGAAAGAAATATATTAGGAGGAAAGTAATTTTTGTTGTTGAAAATTGAAAAGAAAACAAAGAGAAACAGGTTTTGGTTAAGTGGAAGTGCCTAACTCTAAATTGATCCTATTCATTATCTTGCTATCAGACTTGAATCACACAAAAACGGCCTCTCACAAACCACCTACTGCAGACAAAAGGAAGAAGAAGGTCACTGACTGCTCCGAGTGACGGTTTCACACGCTCCTCTTTTGAAGACTCTTTAAGGCTCTTCTTCTCCAACTTCCTTTAAGAGGAATTTAGAATAATCTACCCATGTACAAACATACCTTAATAACTTAAATTTTGAAAAATACATTTGAAATATAAAAAATGCTGATGCTCGTGATGGGAACAGGGAGAGACTTCAAATGGTCACATGAAATCTTTTTGGAGTGATGGAAATGTTCTAGAACTCCATTATAAGGATAATTGCATAACTGTGAATTTACTAAGTTATTGAACTGCACACTAAAGTAAATTTTAAACCTCAATAAAGCTTACAAAATAAAAAGTGTGTAATTATATTGGATACTGGAAAGAATTACAAGAAAATGAGAAATTTTGGAAATTAATATTAAAGCATCAAAATTATATTGGAGAGGTATCAACCCACAAGCAAAGCTACATGATTTGAAGGGCCCAGTGCAAAATGAAAATTCAGCACCATTTTTCAAAAATCATTAAGAATTTTAAGATGGCAACAGGAGACCATTAAGCCAAGTGCAGAGCAGTGTTATTTATATTTATCATGTTGTACATTACAAATCTAGTACTTATTTATCTCATAACTGGAAGTTTGTACCTTTTAGCAGTCTTCATCCAATCCCCTTTCCCCCTAGTCCCCATGTCTGGTGACCACTAATCTGATCTCTTTTTCTATGAGTTTGGTTGGTTGTGTTTCAAGTATAATTGACCTATAACACTTTGTTAGTTCCTGGTGCACGACATAGTAATTTGACATTTCTGTGCATGTAAAACTGATCACCACAATAAGTCTAGTTACCATCTGCCACCATACGAAGATGTTACATTATTATTGACTATATTCCCTACACTGTACATTTCATACCCTTGACTCATTTATTTTGTAACTAGACATTTATACCTTTTAATCTACCTCACCTATTTCTCTCAACTCCCCAACCCCTTCTCCTCTGGCAACCAGCTGTTTGTTCTCTCTATAGCTGACTATTTCTGTTTAGTTATGTTTGTTCATTTTACTTTTTAGATTCCACATATAAGTGAAATAATACAGTATTTGTCTTTCTCTGTCTGATTTATTACACTTAGAATACTACTACTAGGTCCATCCATGTTGTCACAAATGGCAAGATTTCATTATTTTTTTTTATTGAGGTAGTCAGTTTACAATGTGTCAATTTCTGGTATACAGCACAATGCTTCAGTCACACATGAACATACATATATGCATGGATTTCATTTTTTTATGGCTGAGTAATATACCATTATATATATATATATAATATAAAATATATATATAGTACATCTTCTTTATTCATTCATCTATCAATGGGCACTTAAGTTAGTTCCATATATTGGCATTTGTAAATAATGCTGGAATGAACATTGGGACACATATATCTTTTTGAATTAGTATTTTCATTTTTTTTCAAATTAATACCCAGAAATGGAATTGCTGGATTGCATAGTAATTCAATTTTTAATTTTTGAGGAACGTACTTACTGATTTCCATAGTGGCTGCATCAGTTTACATCTCACCAACAGTGCACAGGGAGTCCTTTTTCTTCACATCCTCGCCAGCACTTGTTAGTTCTTATCTTATTGGAAATAGCTGTTCTGTCAGATATGAGGAGATAGCTCATTGTGGTTTTGATTTTCATTTCCCTAATAATTAGTAATGTTGAGCATCTTTTCTTGTGCCTGTTAGAAAAATGTCATCTTTGGAAAAATGTCTGTTCAGGTCCTCTGCCCACTTTTTAATCAAGTTGTTTGTCTTTTTAATGTTGAGTTGTATGAGTTCTTTTATTTTGGATATTAACCCCTTATCAGATACACTATTTGCAGATATCTTCTCCCATTTGTTAGAAAGCCTTTTCATTTTGTTGATAATGAAAAGCTTTTTAGTTTGAGGTAGTTCCATTTGTTTATTTTTGTTTTTCTTTCATTTGCCTAAGGAGACAAATCCAAAAGTATATTGCCAAGACCAGTGTCAAAGAGCATACTGCCTATGTTTTCTTCTAGAATTTTTATGGTTTGAGGTGTTACATTTAAGTCTGTAATCCATTTGTAGTTTATTTTGTGCATGGTATGAGAAAATAGTCCAGTTTGATTGTTTTGCATGTTGCTGCGTCCAGCGCAGCTCAGGACCCTGTCTGAGGATGGGTGACACAAGACTTAAGAAACAAAGAGACAAAGTAAAGAACAAAGATGGGACCAGGGGACTGGAGATCTCATGGATCCAGAGTCCCGAAAGCCTGGTCAACATCATATTAGGAGTATACAGCTCAGAAAAAAATGTGATCAAAGAAGAGAGGCTTTAGATATTCCATGCGATAAGCACCAAGTTCTGCTTGCTGATTAATTGATTAATTTCAGGCTTGTCCCTTCCAGGGACAGTCACTCTCCTCAGGGTATGCAAAATTTCTAAATCTGTCCTGTTATTGCCTCAGGGACATCTCGAGATAGCAGATATTTCCCCTGGGCTTAACCACATGCTTTCACGCCAGAACAAAGTTCTGTTAATGGATGATCTGGCTTTCCAGGACCATCCATTGTTTTACGCTAAGGAAGTATCTGCCCTCCTTCGTGCCCTTATAGTCAATCTCAGGATTGCTCACCACAAATTTTCTTTAGCATAATACGTGCTATAGGTCATCTACTGTGTAAAACATTAAAACAAAGCAAGCATGTGCATTTTAAGCAAGCAAGTGTGAATATAACATTTTAAGCTCATGGAAATTTAGGTGTGGCTTGTTTTCCAGCTGTTCATTTTCCAGCGGCTTGTTTTCCAGCAGCTTGTTTCCCAGCAGCATGTAGCTTTCCCAGTACCATTTATTGAAAAAGCTGTCTTTTCCCCATTGTATATTCTTGCCTCCTTTGTTACAGATGAATTTCCTATGTAAGTATGGGTTCATTTCTGGGCTCTCTATTCTGTTTCATTGATCTGTGTGTCTGTTTTTGAGGTAGGACCAAACTGTTTGGATTACTGTAGCTTTGTAGTATAGTTTGAAATCAAGGGTATAAAATATCTATTTTAATATTTTCTTCATTCTCACTTCCATTTCAGAATTCAGCCACTGGAAGAAAAGATAGAAGTAGCATAGAGATTTGCTTATGAGAATGAAGTGAGAATGGAGAGGTTTGAGGAGAGTAGTGGGGTTGGACAGAAAGTAAGATCCAGGAGAGGATATTTGGTTTTGTCCATATTCTTCTGTACAGTTACATTTTTTTATATCACTAGTATATTTTTGTATATTATTTGTGTATTGTTTCTAATTTCCCAGGAAAAGAAATTGGGGGGAGGGGAGATAGGTAAAATAAAATTAGGATTTAAAATAAACAAACATGAAAATATAAAAATTACTTAAGTACATGAGCAAAAATGCATTTTTATTTTTATTTAACAAGATCTTAGCTAATGACACAGAAAGAAAGACCAAGTGCAGGAATGCACTCCACACATCTGGGTATGACTGCATTCACCAACCATCCCCGTAGTCCGGGACTTTCCTACACACTCCAGGGAGGCCTGTGTCAGGACAACACATGAAGAGGACTGGATCTTCAAAAACTTATGCTTCATTTGAAGTTTTTATTTTAGCTTTTTTTCAAAAGATTTGGATATCCAAAATGGGTTTTATAACATTAAATAATTATCTGGATCTGAAAGTTTGCTTAAAAAAATTTGATTTTCTGCCCAACAAAAATTTCATAGTGATCTTCTACTGATAAAAAAACATGTTTTATCTTTATTTTCCAACATATTTTGAAAAATGAAACTAATGAGAATCTGGAAACCAAAAAGCATTTAATCTTTAAAACCACACTTACACAAAATCATATTCAGGTCTCCTCCACATTTTCCCCTGCTTTGAAGGTGTCTTCCACAGCACAAACATTTTACCAGGGGATGTTGAAGAACTTATCTGCTGACATGCTGTTAATTCTGTCTTACCAGCATTGATTTCTTTGGTGCAACAAAAAGAAAACTACATGAAATTTCCTTTTTAAAGTCCAATTCTTGTTACAAGTTTTGTGTTCTTCCCTAATCCTTGGCAAAAGTTCTCTTTTAAAGAGTATACAGTTCTTATGTGAACCTAAATGCAATGGTGATAAAAAGTGTTTACGTGGATTCTCTGACTCCTTATCTGGACAAACAGGGTGTAAGGCTGGCCTTCTGGTGCAGCAGGACACCTGATCATGTCCTTTTAGTGCAATATTGTCTTTACGCCCTCCTTCCTGTGCTGGTGAGCCACTGTCTTATTTTTAAATGACACCATGAGGTATAAAAATTAGCTACATGACTAAGGGCAAGACACAGCTTCTTGAAGCTTCAGTTTTTTTCACCTGGAAATGAGGCATTTATATTAGATGACCACTAAAGGCCTTTTCAAGTTCTAATAATTTATATGAAGCTTAGAAAGGGAACTATTATATTTATTTCTTAATGATGCTGCTTTAAATTGTTTTGGAAGGAAAAACAAAGTCATTCTTAAAAAAGCTTATGTTTGGAACTGAATAAAATATTCAGAACGTTAAGAACATTGATATGTGGTAGTGATATATTTTGTTATATCTTTTTTTTTCAAAGGAACATTTTGAAAAGATGCCAGAAGTTTATTTTTTCCCTTCCACTTCTGGGCTTCCTGTACAATACTCAACTTCTAGAAATATGAGAACAAAGTCTTTAGCAACCAAGTTCAAACGGGACATGTAAAACCCTTGACTTCTGTAAAGTCCTTCAGAGGGTTTGCAGATATTTGATCTGAATTTTGCTTTTTAAAGTGTATATTGTAAATTTTATATATAAGATATTCATATCTTTATTCAAAAATGTTACGTTTGTTTATTCAACAAATATTCATGGAGTGCATATTATATGTTGAAACAGTTGAAGGTCTCAGGATTCAGGAATAAACAGAAACAGACAAAAATCTTTCTCCTCCATTAAATATACATTCTAGTAGTGGTAGCAAAAAAATAAATCAAAATAAGTAAACTATATAGTATATTCAAATTTTATGAGAGCAACAGAGGAAAATTAAGCAGAGGCTCAAAATGAATTGAGGTTTGAGTAGGTCTGTCTGAGAAAGTGGACGTTCAGTAAAGACTTAGAAAGTGGGGAGGAAGGCAGAGGACCAGCTGAAGAAGAGGCCCTCGGGTGGAATCGTGCTGGGGACATGGAAAGAGGCGGCAGAGAAGGAATAGGGGCCTGTGAGTCACCACACCTTTCAGCCCAGTGTCTTTCTGTGCTTTCTGTACTTTTATGTGGAGCTTTCCTGTATTCTCTTCATAAACATTTGCATATGGCACTGACACTTAACAGGATTTAAATCTGTGCTTGTTCAAAATCAGGCCTATACTTGTCCATTCAAGCAAACACTATACATTTTTATGACAACAAATGTGGATTAAGTTAAATTACATGCCAAGCAAGGACTTAGGTATATCTTTTGTCCCTTTTCCAACAAGAAGTAAATCCATACAATATTGATCACCCTATATTATAATTAGCTCTAACCATCATCTTAAGTTTAGATTACTTCCAGTCTGACTTGCATTTGTTGATAAGGAATGCAGGCTTTTTTTTTGAAATATTGTTATCCCATGCAACTGAAAATTTTAAAATGTCATTTATATCTCTTTAAAGATTCTAGAAAGGTTTGTTAAAAGCATCTTGAGATTTCACAATAAGCTGCTACTTTGTACAATTACTTATCTAAATCAACATTCTTTTTCTCACTGAGCAGCCAGGTCAAATTTAGCTAGAAGTTGAGTGTTGAGACTGATATGACTGCAAATACCAACTGGAGATCCCAATACCAAGTTATTATGTTCATTAAAACAGGCCTGTGTATCTCACAAATTGAATAATAAGCAAATGCTATAAACTTGAAATTATAAAATAAATTTGTATTAATAAAATTGCCCCTTTATCTGGTGAATCTATGTTAATTTTTGCAGAGTTGGTGCCTTGTAAGAAATGGATGGAAGGTGATTCTGCAGAAATCCTAAGTGCAAGCAGGTAATGGAGTGTATTCTCTCCTTTTAAGTCTTCATTTATTCATATCCTCATATAAGTAGAAGAGTAATTTTTTCATTAAAAATACACATATACACACACGCACACATAAACACACACACATATATCCATCTTTTCATAGATGATTGATAGAGAGCTCACAATATTATAGAATATTAAAAATTTGTGAAATTTAGATGAAGGGTATGTGGGTGTTCATTGTGCTGTTCATTCAACATCTCCGCAGGCTTGGAATTTTTCAGAACAAAAGGTTGGGGAAAACTAAAGAGACTGGTGTCACTGAAGAAAAGAGTCTGAATAATGCTGACCTCAGATGTCACTTCTCACATCAGAGGGATGTTTGCCCACATTATTCACCAGATGAGGCTGATGAGCAGTGTTAGAGAGTCGAGGAAGCCTAAATCAGACTGGAGAATGGCTGTAGACTAATTAGTGAGCCTCATCAAACCTCAGTCGAGTGAATTTTATTGCCTTAATTCAGTGAAAAAATGCCTGAGGGGGAAAAAAAAGTTTACCTCTCTACCCAAACACAAGGAGTTTTAGAGAACATGGAATTTAGCACCAAAGGAGTTATGAACTGATATTTGCTCAGATTTGTTATGTTTATTTACTCACCCTAAGAAAAATATTTGCCTTTTGTAACAAGATTCTTTGAATTCATAGGAGAACATAGCTGATCCTGCAATTTTGGTCGTAAAAAGTATAGGGGGTGAAACAAATATACATTTCAGAATCCTGAATCGTGGCCTGCAGGAAATATAGGGCCTTGACTTTCTACCCTCAAGGTCTCAATTGCCCAGAATTCAGCATTTATGTTTACAATAGGACTCTGGCTTCCGATTCTAGCCTGACTTGCAGTGCCAGGTTTAAGTGTCCCTGGCTCACAGACAGAGTTTTAGCTGGCCTATTAGTATTCAGAGGGTCATGAACTGGAGCCATACCCGAAACCAAATGAAATAGGCATTCACCTCGACTGGCATTTGTAAGGCTGAGATAAACAGTAGAGCTATGGAGCAGTAGAAAAGGACCTTTCTTCCTCTTACCAGTGAAACAAATATTAAAATATGAAGATCAAGGATGACTAGAGATAACAGACAGCAAAGAACTGAAACCTCTTAACAGCAGGTGGTATCAGTGGGTCTTGTCTTTTGAAAATGTGTCAGATCCTTTTAGGACTTGGTAAAACATTTCTGGTTCCTATGGTGATGCTGATAATACTCTGTCGGTCATTGTGATATCTCAATCTACATTACGTAGTTTAAAAGCACCTTGAAACGCCTGAAGGTTAAATTAGTTTCTCCTCTAAATTGCTTGGTGTCAATTGTACCTCTGATAATTGGTGGAGATATACTCACTTTGTGAGAAATGCTGACCATTGTTTCTTGCCTCTTATAAGGCTCAGAAAAAGAGGAGATCCCATAAACTGAGTCCCTTTACAACAGCCCCAGACACTAATCAAAGTACATGTCTTCAGAGTGGAAGAGACTAAGTAATTCACTAGTCTCCAGGCTGTGCCCAGATCTCACTTAAAGAATGTCATTCACTGCAGTATTTCCCAATCCCGAGGGTGACAGTTTATTTGTCTGGTCCTTCCTTAATTAATTAGTTTCTTAGGAAGGGCATTTTCTAATAAAATTTTGGAGAAACAGTTCCACAAGTCCAAGGCAGACATAAACCACAAATCCAGCCACTGATCCACATCAAAAGCTGTTTTTTGTCATGTTTGATTAACCATCAACCACAAATTGTGTGATTGGGAAAATGGAAGAGATGGGCTTTCTATTTTTTCTCTTTCTCTTGCCTTTGTATTTTTAAATTCTGCTAACAGTAGATTTTTGCCAAGTTGTGAAATAAAAAAATTGAATTTCCAGGTAGACAGAGCTTCAGAAGTTTTGTTAGATCCATTCCTTCAAAAGTCTAGACTGGTCATTGTACAGAATTTTAGGTACCATACTCTGGGCCTTTGCAGGTTTGCCTTTTCAGTGGGGCTGACACACTGTCTTCCTGACTGGAGGGATCTTTCCTCCCCAGTTCTAATCCCACTGACAACATCACCATCCCAATGACTGATTGGAAAGGAGGCCTTCTCCACATGCTCAGCATTTACAAACTTACTGTGTGACTTCAGTGCCACTCTTGAGGAGTTATTTTCAGTAAGTTCAAGATTATCGTGTTATCAGATCAGATAATTATTATTCAGAACAAGGAATATGTTATTAAATATCTAACACACTATACAACCTACACTAAAAAATTATTTTAGTACACTGTAAAAAAAAAAAGAATTTTATAAGAATGAAATATCTCTACCACCAGTATAATTCCAAAAGAAAAAGAAAACCTAATTTTTCTTTGTACTATTAAATCAGAATAACAAATCTTTTATGAGCATAGCATTTGTGGTTTTAGCTTAGGGTCATAAGAATATTTGTCCCTTCTCATTTCATGAAGTTGACACTACGTTTTGCCTATTTTCAGGTCATAATAATAAGAGCTAATATTAACTGAGCACTTAAGGGCTGCCATGCCTCTATTAACTCTTGATCTTTGTATCAAACTCATTAAGCTGAATCCATTATTGTTCCAATTTTGCAAATGAAGAAACTGAAGTCTGTGAGGTGACAAAACGAGGATAACAGGAAAATTGTTCTCAAGGACCCTAGTTCCCGAGATTTTTCTGTTGTTCCTGAGATCTTTATTACCACACTGATTGTGTGCCATAGCCCCTCTTGTAACCAAATTTCACATTTTCTCACATTTCATACAAGTTTCCAGATGTATCAGTCTGCTCAGGGTGCCATAACAAAATACCATAGACTGAGTGACTCAAACAGCAGAAATGTATTTCTTACAGTTCTGGAGGTTGTGAAGTCCACGGTCTCAGTGCCAGCAAGGTAGGTTTCATTCTGAGGCCTTGTTTTTTGGCCTGTAAGCAGCTGCCACCTCCTGTGTGCTCACATGACCTCTTTTTTGTGAGTCTGCAGAAAAAGAGACAGTGAGAGAGAACTGTGTCTCTTCTTATAAAGATGCTGATCTTACTAATCTTGTCCTGTCAGATCAGGGCCTCACCCTTATGACCTCATTTAACCTTAATTAATTAAGAGGTTTCATCTCCAAATACAGTCAGGGCTTTAACGTGCAAATTTGTGGGGAGGGCTGGGAGAGACAGACATTTAGTCCATAACAACAGGTAGCTTCCTGTACTTCTAAAGAAAATTATTCCAAGTTCATTAAAATGCTTACAAATAGATATTCTCAATTCCAAAATTTCCCTTTTAAAAAAATTTGAACCATAACATGTACTGTAGGTCTCATGGGCAAAGAGATTAAAGAAGTGAGACTCTTCATTGCTCCTATCAATTTGGCTAATTAGATGAACAGTGGTTGACCTCTGAGGGGAGCTGTATCAGAGAACAAATGCAAAAATTCAAGCAAAGCGTCTGAGTCATTGAGAGGTCAGCTTTGATTAGACTCCAGATAAATTCATCAGCCAGTAGTGTTAACTTGATACCTTCACCCTGCCTGGGGTATGCTCACCCTTCTCTTATTAAGGTGGGAAAAAAATCATTAATCTAATCACATGTTATGATCTAGGCACATATGTATTTAGACACTTAAAGATTAGCACACAAATTCCAAATAACAGATAAGAAATGATTAGCTGGAGCATTTTCCAGGAATGCAGTTTACATTTCTTTTTTTAATTAACTCTAGTCATTGAATGATTTACATGGAAAAATAAGAATCTAGGAGTAAGCATGAATATTATATACAGTTATTGATTCAATAGAAAGGAAGATATCTAGATACAAAGCTCTGAGGCCTCCATAACAACATGTGCTCTCTTAGAATTTCAATTGTCTGACTTGGTTCAGATCCTACTCAACCCATTATGACATTCACTGTCAATATTTTTCACCAGTACAATGAAGCATACCACAGTATTTGAAACCATAGCCTGTAAATATTACTGTTACACAGCCTTCTGCTCCCACAGTGGTGAATCAAGATAAATGTTATGAATTTTCTCAAATTTATTTTTTCCACTATACACAGTGGCAGACTGGCCAGACAGACACACCTCTGAACATCTGTGCAACTAATTCAGGACCTTAGAGGCAGCCACAATCTCTATTTGCAGGTGCCAAATTAGAGTATTCCGTGAGAAAAATTTTACTCAGATGAATACCATGGCAGCTTCCTGCTCTTGTAGAATTTCACTGTGAGGGATGGTAAGTTCGCTGAAAGTACAAATCATAAAATAGATGAGAAATAGAGAGATAGATAGATAGATAAATAGACAGACAGACAGATAGGGAGACAGAGGGATAGACAGACCTCCCTGCTAGTCTACCAGACTTTCAATTCAATGGCATTTCAAAAAGTTAGCACTTTTCTGTGTCAGAGTAAAAATGGTCTCAGCTCTGAATTTATTTCCTTTTGATAGATGGATTTACACTTTTTCCCTTCTCCCTTCTTTACCTCACTACACTGTTACTTGTGAACCAGAACAAAGAATCAAGGAATATCATGTTCAGGGGAGGAATATTCACATACCTCTAACCTGCTAATCCTTTCCTAATCAGACTGACAAAGCACTTTTCCCTTCAGAATAAATGTGTTGGAATCAAATGAATTGCCAGAAAAGGTTTTTGTGCTTTGTTCTATTTTAATTCCATTCCATTTGGCCTGACTTTTGTTTGTCTTCCTGTCAACCTTCTATACTTGGCATTTCTCCTAATCTGCACGCAGGACTACATAGGAATGTCGGCCTGCGAGTCAGTTAAGGTAAACCTGGCCACCTGCCTCCCGGTTAGGACCTCCTCAGTAACCATCAGCTCTCATCATCCAGTGCCAACCAGACAGAAATAACCACAGGATTACAAACCTGCCCTTCCTTTGGGAGGATCACTGTCCCTCTTCCTTCTCCTTTCTGTTGGCCCTTTGGGATCAGATGTCTGGCTTCTTCAGCTCTGCAGTATCTTGTTCCATTGGCATAGGAATGTTTTCTGTAACTAATCCATTGACACTCAATGAGACACTATGACTGGTATTATTTTTATATCTTCTAAAAACTACATTTCCTTTAAAACTGAGATCACCAAATTCTTCCCAAATTCCACAGATATTTACTATGCAGCATATTAATGGATATAAGAAATAGTCCCTGCCCATAGAGTAAACTGTGCATAAGTAATAATGCTATAACACAAGTAGAATTTAAAAGGTATAAAAGTTCAGGTGTAATGGAGCTCAGAACAGAAGGAGAGATTAATTATGATTGGGAAAATTACCATTGTGGGTAGAGAGACAGCATGTGAGCAGTTTCTCAGTAAGGATGGGTTGAGAATTGAGGGGGATGGCATGAGGAGTAATCAAGAAGGCTACAATTTAGACAAAAGAATGGGAGAGACATGGAAAAGAGAATTTTCAAAATGCATCTGTGAAACAGTAAGTAATTACATTTTGCTTACACAAACTAAAGTTTCCTTCAGGCCAGCTAGTTTGGGTCTCACATGCGATGCTCAGAACTTTCACTTCATTCTATAGATCAGTGGTTCCCAAAAGCTGGCCGTAGGCCAGTGATGGTTTAAGTCTTAAGTTTTCACTGCATTGGGAAGAAATGAGAAAAATAAAGATGATTTGTAAGTTTTTTTGTTTAATGAAACAAAATGCATTCAATTTAAAGTTCTTTCCTTTATTCTGGGATTATATCTTTCCACTGATATTTGGAACTAACTGCAATTGCATTAATGAAGTGATGGTAAGAAGAGATGGCAGTTTGTTAAGAAGTTCTAATGTTCTTACTTGGCAAGATAAAAGCTGACAACACTGTTTTGGGCTCCCTGATGTATTTTTATTTCACTGGCCCATGAGATCCAAACTTTGGGGGCCACTTCCAAAGGTAATGTGGACTCTTGGAAGGGGGGCAATGTGATGAAAATTTCTCTTTAGGAAACAGAATATGTTACTGTGGATGTAGTAACTTTAGGAAGAAAAAAAAAGAGAAAAGTTAGAAGGGAAGGCACTAAACGAGACAGATAATGGCAGTATACAAGGAAGGTGGTTAGAAATCTATGCCAAGAAGCAATCAGGACCTAATTCAAGACACTGGCATAGAGAATTGAATGAAGTCCATGGATGCAAGAGTTAGAATCTGCAGCACTGGTAATTGAGCGAATGTACAAGCTAAGATTATAGTCTGAGCCACTGGGCTACCTGTACAAAAAATGAGAAAATAAAACAAAACAAAAAACCCAGCATAGATTTGGAGGAAACGTGGGATGTGACAGATCAGGGAAACTGGCAAAGCCTGCAGAGGTACACCTGGGAGTCATCTGGGTAAAAGTCCGAGCTGGGAGAGAACTGTCAAAGGTGAGAGGGTGGGAGAGAGAATTCGGAGTGGAGAACGCCTCCACTACTTGGATTCATTAGTTTAGCACCTCTGTTGAGAGGGACCAAGGCAGAAATTTACCTTTTCTTGGTGTATCCTGATCAATGAACTTTGATTTTTGCTGTCATCATTTCCTTATTGCTCAACTTCTAATACTATTATTTTGAAAAATCTCATAGTTTCTCAAGATCCTCTCTACTAGTGCATTTTTCTGTTACCACATACTTCAATTAAGTTCTGCATCACATCAGATTGGGGTGAACTGAGACGTTATGAAATAGCAGTGACTGAGCCTAAGGCATTTAAGTCTGTTCATCAAATATAGGGAGAGAGAAAGAATGAAATCTGAACTGGAACGACACTTCAGGATTATAAGAAATTGTGTAACTTTGACAGAAGAAGAGCACTCAGCTTCAAGTTCTAAAACATCTGAAGATTTTTTTTTTGTCCTGGATAATGGGATTATGGTTCAATTTTTTGAATATGGTAATAATAGTCTATATTTATTGAGCATTTACTATAGTCAAGCATTTGACAAGTACAACCTCACTTAATCTTCACAAAAAAATCTTATCAGGTAGATAATTTTAGTATAGCTTTTTTCCAAGTAATAAAAGCTACATTGAGACATGATAAATTACTTATCCACTTTCATGAAGTAGAAAATGACTGAGCTGAGATGAGAATTCAATTGTATCCATTATGCTTCATTTTTTGGCAAATGATAGAAACTCCAGAAGAAGCCAGTTTAAGGAAAAAGGGAATTTATGAGTTCCTGTAACTAAAATATCCAGGAGTGAGACTAAGGCTAGCTCCGGGAGGAACTTAACAAGTAACTCACACGATGTTATCGGCATACAGTGGCCCTCTCTTCATCCTTATCCATATGTCTCTGTGTTTGCTCCATCCTCAACCAACCTCTCCTGCTGTGATGTCAGAAATGTCCAACAGAGATCCAGCCTCATAGCCACGGGCTTAACCAGGACCAGCAGGAAAACACAAATGTCTCTTGTCCAGCAGTCCCAGGAAGCCTCACTGCATCCTTTCATTGTGATTGGATCACAAGCCTGTTCCTGAAGGAATCACTGCAGCCTGAGCAATGTTATCCACTAAATGGTCAAGCCTAGAGACAAGAGTACAGTAATCCAGGATGCTATTAACAAAATTAGGGTGCACAGATGCTGGGGAGCATTATCAGTGTCTCTAACACCTGCACTTTCTTGCTGAAGAATCTGAAGTTTTAACCACTGTATTTGTCCAGTGAAGATCTACAAAGAACAGAGATGAGGTTTTGTACATTAAAAGGAGGAGGACACTGTTCATGGGGCATCCTTCATGATTCTTTAAAAGTTTCGTATTCAAAATTACTAACACCTTGATTGGGGAAAATGCGTATCAGAAGGACTAGACCTGTCTCTGCCATAGTTACAGCAGAAATGAACACACTCCTCCAAAGAGATTTTCTTTCGGGGGCCAGGAAGGAGGGAGATGGACATTAGACATTTGTCCTGGATCGCTCTTGAGGTGACTGAGAAAGAGACACAGGCCTCAATTTCTTCCCTTTAAGCCAAGTGTTTACACCGGAGTCTGACTCCGAATTCCTGCCATTCAGAAGATTTTCTTCCATTTTCCCACTAATATGCTGGATTTAGATTGAGGTACTGAGGCATTAGTGCCCATTGCTCCATTTATCATTTTAGAGCCTGTTAAGATCCCACAAAAGAACCAATCTCATTTTTGTAACAGGTTCCTCCCAATGAGAAAGGGACAAAAAAGAGAATGCTCTGATCTGATTTATGATTGTCTGTTTCTCTAGGAATATTAACTTGCTGGTTCCCTCTTCATCTCAAAACCTTTTTTTTTTTTCCTTTTTAATTTCCACTGACTCTGACATGTTGTGGTGAGAAGAGAACAAAGTATATGAATGCTTGTTATTTCATGGATATGTTAATGAAATGGTTTATAATGCAATTAAATCCCAACTCTTTGTGCTTAAAAGGAAAGAAGAAACACTCTATTTGGTCATCCCCTAGTTGTAAAAATTCAGCTGAAAGTCTATTACTTCCTTTTCTTTAAAACTTCAACTTCCTAGACAATATTGCCAGACAGACGAAATAGTTCATTTCTGTCCTTTTATGTTGCAGTGAATGTAGAAGTGGCTGTACTTCAATGGTGTGGGTTTTAAATGAAAATTGAAAAGCCTGTATTTTTCATAGTTTCAACACCTCATTTAACTCTTTGCTTAGACTCAAAAACCTCTATAGAAATAGAGAATATATACCTTTGCACTTACAAAGCAAAAAATGTTCCTGTTGAAATTTAAGCATAAGACAAATGGTGAACTGGACCCAAAATGAAAACCGGGCTATAGTTTCTCTTTTTTCCAGAAGTCTGTCAGATACAATTGAAAGAGTGTCATAAAACATTTCTTTTGGGGGGTCTTTTATTCTCAATCTTCATTTTTCTCTTCTTGATTGCTTTCTGATATTGGAAAACTGAACTAAAATTTCTCAAAAGAAAAGAAAATAGTGATAATATGGGCTCCTATTCTTCACTTTCGTTGTTTTACTCTCAGATAAAAGTGATAAACAGGGAGCTTGGGTCTCCAGACTGGCTTCCTCTAGCTCCCATCCCAAACTTCCCTCCAGTGGGGTTGATTGCCACTTCCCTAGAGCATACCCATCAACTTTTCCCCGCTCTGTTGCCTTCTGTGACACTAGTGCATACACCACAACTTTTATACTTACTGAATAAATAGGTAGAGCATCAGAACAAATGGGATGGCCAGTAAGGCCAGGACTAGATTAATTTGGAGGCAGAGTCAGCAGACTTTAAGGGCTCCAGCAAAATTGGGGCACTGGACAGAGAGAGAGACAGAGACAGAGAGAGCAAACACTTCTACCTTGATGAATTTACTGGCAGTTCTAATTTTTGCAATCAGAACATCTTTAAGAAAATAATTTATGTTCAACATGCATATGTTTTTTTAAAATAACATTTGGAAAAATGAACTCTTACATATGAAAGGGTATCACCCTTTTCTTAGAGCTTAGATTCTCTAAATCCAGCTCATCAATTAGCTCCCCAAAGCCAAATGGCATCTATTGCCTTTAAAAATAGATGGAAGGAAGCTTCAATCTTGTTTTTATCTTAGAGATATCTTCTGGGAGGGAGGATATCTGAAACAAAGTCACAATTAGGACCGCAAAGTTTCTGAAAGCAGCTTTTCTCACTTCCTGGGTGCAATTCCCAGGGACCTCCTACTGTATCATCACAAGATTTGGGATCCCTGTTCTGCTTCCTAAGATAATATCTACAGCAGGATTCCTCAGAGCAGATCATGGGTCACTGGCCTCAGAATCACCTGGGGTGCTTACATTTATAGGCCTGACCCTCCAGCTACTCAATTTGATTCTGCAGTTTGGGATTGGGTATCTGCTGTTTTACAGAGTACTATCAGCACCCCACTGAAGTTTGAAAACCAGCATGTAGATGTGTATCTTCATTCAAATAAATACATCTTTGGTATAATAATTTAATGTGTAAGGAAAATATTAAAGGCATGAGTTTAAAGACGTCTGTAACACAACTGTTCAACCCTACCAGAAGCATCTTTCATTTGGATAAAACTTAAAGCAGAGATCATTACAACTAATCTTTAAAAACCTACTTAAATATATCAATACCTTTTCTTCCATTGATCTATATATCTCCCAGTTTGGTTTCTATCAATATAAATAAATAAATTCTACATACCTTTGGTATTGTTTTTTAAGAAGGCCACATCTTATTTAACTATATTGGTCATGAATAGGGTGGCATTTTAAAAATTGTTAGTAGAAGAACATAGAAGACAGAATGATGATTATATTAAAATGAAATAAAATTGTCCAATGGAGTGACTAAATTATAATGATGATTATCTGTAGTAATGAACTATAGAGCGCAAATCAGGAAGTAAAAATATAATTTTTGGATATTAGGCTCTCCTTATACTGACCATAAAATTTTAAAAAGTCACTGCCTCACCACTCACAAACATTTCTATGTTTCCTTCAGAATCAAACCAGCCAGAAATACCAATATATTTCAAAGAGCTTGATTTCAGATGCAGTTCAAAGGGAGGGCAAAGTTAGCAGTAGAATCCTTTATGGGCACTAACCTTATGTGAGTAAATCTAATGAAAGATGCCATATATTTGTAAGGAAAAAAATGCACCCTGAAACATTTTCAGTGACACTGCACAAAAAGAACAAAAGTTACCAAGATACAAACAATCTATATTGATTAGATTTTATTATAGAAATGTTGAGATCTGCAGGGTAAATGAGATTTGGCTGTTATGCCCCTGCTCTCCTGTGGATTTCAGATATCTAAATATCTGTTGCATGTAACATGCCTACTTCTGCCCTCTGAGTCTTAATCTTACAGATAATTTCTGCCATACTTTCGTGTTATTAAATTCACTTCTGCCCACTGAATAGAAAGCTCCCAGGAAAATAGATTTTTGAAAGTTTTTTTAAAAACACAATCTAACAAATGCCTCATATAGATGAACTCTGGCTCTGATGAAAATATGGGTGAGCTGTCTGAAAGTTGTCAAAATGTGACTTAGTCTTTCTACTATAAAATATATGACACACTTGATTTTGATAATCTAAATTTTTTATAGATACGAGATTTACTTTGTGTTAAAAAGCTTACCTCCGTGATAGTGCCAGGGTACTTCAGTTTCAGGAACAGCAACAATCAGTCATTTGGGTCCTTGTATTCATTTACCTCTTATCTCCTGGGGTAAGTCTATGTAACAGACACTGGCTGGTGAACAAGGAGGAGCCTGATCCGACAACCTTATGTTCTTTTGGAGTAGATTAATAAACAAAAAATAAATACTAAACAAAAACAATAAAGAAAAGAATTACAAGTTATAAATGATATTATAGAATAAATAAACAAGAGACTACAATAGAAAATAAAGCTGCAAAGGGCAGGGGAAGTCCTATGATTAGGAAAGGCCTCCCAAAATAAGTGATATTTAACTGAAAAGGATGATAAGAAGACAGCCATGTGATGAACGAGAAGAAGAGATTTCAGACTGGAGACAGAGCGTATGCAAAGAGCCTGCAGCAGGAAAGAGTTCAGCCTCATTAGGGAAGTGTATGACGCCTAATGCTTTTGAAGCATAGCAAATAGGACAGAGACACAAAACAAGATGAAAGAAGTAGACAAGGGCCTCATTCAGAGACTGGAAAGCCATGGTAAGGTCCTTGAAACATATTCTAGTGGCCTGGGACACCATAGGAGATTTTTAAGTAACAGAAGCCATTTGTACATTTTTAAATGTTCAGGTAGAATAAGAACCACTTCATCCAAAGCTCTTGTACCCCTCCATCAAAATACAAAGATAACAAAGCTTATCTTGACTGCTACACACCCTCTCTTCTGTTGTAACCGCTGTTCCTTTATGGTGAACCTGGTCTCACCTACTGCTCTGGAGCTCCTACCTATCTGTATGCCTAAGGAAACACTCCGCACACTCAACACCATTCCTCACAGCCCAGTCTCAACTCTGCTTGTTATCTCTTCTGGGTTAAAGCTATCTCTACCTTTCCTCTTCATTTCTGTCATTTTTCATAGCATCATCACAATTTATACTGTCTGCTTGCTTCTTTTACTCTTTGTTCCACTACCAGACCATAAGGCCCATAAGGGCAGGAATCATGGCTGTCTTGAGCATTGATAGCCTCATTCCTGTAGACTGGCTGGCAGTGTTGAGTAAATGAAAGAATTTATGAATCTTCTCTTCAGCTGTTATTAACAGCAGTTGGGTTATGTTGATAACTTTGGCAACTGTCTCTGCTCAACTTTGATATTAGGACAGATTTTTTACTTGCTATCGTACTACCAGACTCCTATAGAGGCACAGAAACTGTATATGTGGCTTCAACAGTAGCCCAGTCTTTCTTTCCTTGATCCAAGTTTCTGGACCCTTTGTCTTTCCTGATATGGGTAAAGCAGACTCTACTAAGCAACAATAGGAAAATCTCCAAGAATCCTGTGCTAATGCAACCATGGTTTCAAAACCAACTATAGCTGGGAATGTGGGAAAGGAATTAGAAAAAAAGAAACATAGATTTTCTTATCAAAACATGGAAGACAATTGGTGAGGAAGATATAACATAACATATGCAAATTCAAATTCCTATTTTATTCAAATAAAGCAACCATCCTTTTCTAGATCAATATTTTCTCATCATCCTCAGAGGTAAAACAACTTAAGAGGATAAGTAAGAGGGCATTGCTCTCCAAAGCACTGACTTATCAGGCCATTAGGTTGGAATAAAAACACACACAATTAAAGCCTAATAGCCACTTCACAGTTTTTAACCAATCACCATCATTGATCTTTCCTTATAAGAATAATGAAAGTTTCACAGATTTAGCTATTTCACCAAATTAATTTATAGTTTAATTAATTTTTAATGAGCAGGTAAAATGCACATGCATTTTTTTTTTACATCTAAACTGGATAAAATATTCCCAATAAGCATTAAAAATACATACTATCTGGTCATAAACTGTGTTGTAAACAATCAGTATTCAACAAATATAATGTAATAAATAAAGAGATGGTTTAAGAATTCACAGTATAAAACTAAGAATTAAATATTTTTCAAAAAATTAGAACATTTTATACATATATGTTGTTAGTATATTCTGCAAATCTGTAGGACTGTCCTGTCATTACAAATTAGAGCATCCAGGTATGCTTACTCCCACAAATATTTTCGGAAAACTTTTTGCTGATATTCATAATAACAGTTTTATACCATTTTGACTAAAAATGTGAAAATGATTTACACACACAAATAAACTAAGTTTCTATAAACTAAGTTTCTCTTTATGTAATGAAGCAGCGTTTTCCATAGCATAGTCTAAGGAAGGTAAACCATTTCATATTCAGGTAGATCTGTTCAGAAGGTGTGATAAGGAAAAACTGACCAACAATGACTTCAAGTTATCGTCTTTCTAGGGAGCCTCATTAATTTCAGAACATTTGTCTTTGCACCTTGTAACGTTCTCCCTTGAAACTTTCAGTCATGGAAGATTTTGGAATAATGTTTATTTCAAAATTCATCACTTCTATAAATCAAAACATTAGGGAGAAACAAACAGATCAAGGTACATATATGTTAACAAGTTCTTGCTCAGATTCAGCACCAAATAAATGACTGGCAGTAATTAGCTGCAGTTCAAGAATTCCAAGATACAAAAAATGCCTTAAAGGATTAGTTAGGGCTTGACATGGAAGGACTTCTTAAGATTACATGAAGCACAGGGCCTGAGAGAAATCTTTCCTTTGTAATTTAATAGGCAAAAACCTGAAAGTAAAATGTTCACATGCCCTTCACAAGCCTTTTTGAAGTCTTTTAGCTAGTTAGTAATAATTTGATTTGGACAATATTAACTGCTAATAAGGTGTGGGGGGATAATGTTCTAAGGATGCTGTTCTACATGATAAAATAGCATCTGAAAAGCTGAGTCGAAGTTCAAGAGGAAAAGAGAAGAAAGTGAGCTTCAGAATGTTGATATCTTTTCTACTATAGTAATTGGGCTTACCAACACTGAACCATGAACAATACTGTGATTAGAGTTACTGTTTCATTTGTTTTAGGATGTTTATCTTAAAATATTCTCAAACTTACAGAAAAGTTGCAAATAATTGCAAAAAAAACCTTTTTTCCAGAACCATTGAAGAGTGAGTTGTTGATCTGATGCCCATTCACCTTCAAATACTTCAGTGGGTAGTTCCTACAAACCAGGGCTAGATAATCACAACATAACCATCAAGCCCAAAAAATTAACATTGACATATTATGCCATCTCATGCTCACACCCTATTCACGTTTTGCCAATTGTCTCAATATTATCTTTTTTATTAAAAGAATCATGCATTGCATTTACTTATCATGTCTTTTTAATGTCCTTCACTCTGGAGCCGTTCCCTAGTTTCACTATGACTTTCACGATCCTGACATTTTTGAAGATTACAGGCCAGTTATTTTATAAAAGGTCCTTCAATTGAGATTTCTTGAAATTTCCTCCTTATGATTAGATTCACATTGTGCATCTTTGGCAGGAATATCACAGAATGACATGAAACTCTTTTTCCCTTTGTAATTAGTGATTTATTTTGTGAGATGCTTCTTTTAATCTATATCAAAATCCCATTTCTCATCATATTTTAATCTATTCATTTATATCAGTATAGATTCATGCATTCCAATTTTTCAATGGCTTACAACTCATTATTATTATTATCATTATTTATATCTATGTTCAGTTTATCCCAAATTTGGTTAGTGGCAGCCACTTTCAGCTGGATCCTGCATCCTTCTGATATGTCCCCATCATTCTTTGAGCAGTTCCTTACTTATTGTCACAGAATATTCCAACATCATGTTGTAATCTCCCCATCCAAACCCTGGAATCAGCCATTCCTTCTTTGCAGTGGAAAATGGTATTTTGCAATCAAGATCTGGGTTTTATATGTGCCACTGTCCACTGGGGAGTTGCTGTTCCCCAACCCTCTTTGTAGACAAAGCTGTTGAGCACATACATGTGTGTGTACTTCATTGACATTTATGTTTATTTCTGTATCTGCATCCTGAAAACCATGTATTTATACTAATACCTGGTGTTTTATACCAATTCCAGTCTAACGCCACAAGGTTCATCCTAGTTTTCTCCCTCTCTGTAACTCCTTTCTCTGACAATGAGAAACTTAGTTCACATTATCTTTAATATACTTCTTTATTTGATCAGTCCCCCATAATTAACCAAGTGTTCATCACCATACCTCCTTCTCCCTTGCATGGGAGCCCTCTCCACCCATTTTGGGCTACACTACCTGCTCTGAGCTGCACCCTTGTACGAATGCCCTCCTTATCGTGGTGCCTCAAACACTGTGCTAAGCTGACCCCATGCATATATGCTCTCCTTGCCAAGCTCTGGCTCTGACCCTCACCCTCTTCAGAGTCCCACTCCTTGCTCTCAACAACCATGATAACCCTCCCAACTCTCTCTTTTTTCCTCCCTTCCCGTCAACCCCCTATCTTGCTTGGCCCCTATAGAGCTTTCAGATGAAGTTGTTTGAAGGGGAAAAAAAAAAAGAGAAAAAGAACAGGAAAAGAAAGACGAAGAGGAAGAGCCATTGTTGCTTTTTATTACTTTCTAGCTTTTCTTGTGGGGATGGAGGTCAGTGGTACGATGAGAGCATTGGTGGCAGAGTTGATGATAGAAAATCTAAGTTCTACTTGCAGAATAAACATTTCTTTCACCCTAACTCAGAAAATTGTGTGTAGGAGTAACACAATATTATTTGAGGAAATTCATTTTTTAATAAATTACATGTTATATTGAGTATTTCCTAAGAGGATAGATTTAATAATGCAAGGAAGATTTTTGTTATCTGCTTACACTAGGATCATTAAGATAGCATATTCACACGCATAAAATGCAGTGGAAGAGTGAAGAAATTATTTACAGACTTTAAGACAAAAAGAAAAAAAAAAAAGCATTTCAAATTAGCCAGATATTGACAAAAGAAAGGATTATCTTGCCTGGAGTAGCCAGGTAATTGCTTTAATTCTTACAGCATAAAGTGTTCTTTACCACTAGAATGTCTTTCCTGCTCTGTTAAAAGCAGTTATCCCTTAATACAGGCTCTGACAATTTGTAGTACAAATATTTTCTACCAATCCAAAATTATAGGTACTTAAGGATTCTAAAAACCAGTTATTAGAGAAAGTAACATTGTAGATGCACTGGCTCTAAGGGTAGTCCATGGACTTAATTCCAGGATTGAGAGCACAAATAATTTTGATGATTTTTTTTTTTGACTGGGAATCAAAAGTACAAGAATTATGGACATTTATTGGCTAGCTGTGTAGAGTTGTTCTCATGATTGGCTATCATATGGCCTATTAGTATCTGATGTTCAGCCAGAAAAATATATTCTTTTTGAAAAAAAGAGGCAATACACATGAATATTCTACATTATATAGAGTCTTTTTTTCTGGGAAAATGTCACCACCCTATCAGAATAATTCAGTCCCTAAGAGAGTCATCATAATGATGAGCAGTTACTTCATCCTCAGTTTTTTTCTGCCTGTGAAGCATTTATTAATACACTTAGTCCAATTATCCCCCTCTTGACTTTGGTTGTCAGAGAAAATGATCCAGGAAAAGAGTAAAAAGTGGAATAGGAGATAAAAACTATAGTGTGCCTTAGTGTTGTCTGCAATGTGAAATTGTGTTGTAACAGTGAAAGAAACATTAATTCATACCTTCTCAGTGGTCATCACTGAAAGATCCAGGAAACAAATGATCTTTCCTCAACTCTTTTTTTTTCTGAAAAGTAGAATTTTTTTTAAATGATTTTGGATAACCTAGTTTTCATCAATCACTTTTAAATATTTAAATGGAAGTGTGAGAAAAAACTGTTCTGTTGTTCTTTTCCACTAAGCAGTCACTTACTCTGCAAATTCTCTTTTAGTACATTCTACAGGTCTGCCAGTTATGGTAGTGTCCTTGTAACTCTTTCTACCTTTGAGCTGAGTCCATTTCTCTCTAGATAAGCCTCCCTCAACCCCCCTAAAATAAAGAAATACAGTAAGGCTCATACAGAGCCCTTTGATTTGCTGAATCATGTTTCTGAAACTTGCACCTGCCACTGAGATTTTTTTCTCTCATTTTAAAGTGTGAAACTGAGGTTATTTACTTTCTAATTTGAATGATTAAACAGCCTCTGCTGGCAAACTAACTTTCCTCAAATAATAGGAAATAACTTTGTGATGTTAATGTCAGAGGTCTTCTCCCCAGGATCATCCATGTTTCTTCTTTCATGCTCTTCTTCCAAGTCTAATCAGTTCCTAGGTCCAGGCCAACCAGTGTTTCGAATATCTCTTGAATCTGTTCCATCCTCTCTTTCCTTTCTTAGAATATCTTAGTATGAGCCCTCATCATCTCTCACCTGACTAACTGTCTCCAGTCCATCCTTTAAACGACTACCAAAGCAACCTTTAAACCACACATCTAGTTATTGCAATTCTCTAAAAACCACAGAGTGTCTGTAATAAGGCATCACTTGTTTGTCTATGGGTGTAAAATGGTAGAAAAGTAATAATATTAATTAATTTAATTAAATTAAAGCACAGGCTGCTACAATTAGAAGGTAGGTTTTCTTTCGATACATAGAATCACCAAGTTCATGTTTCCAAATTAAAGGAGCTTTTTTCAACTTGGCTTTTTGTTGGAAGTTTTCTCACTTTCCAAAAAAACAGAAATAGTTAAAAACCCCTTTTCCTCTGACTCAATATGGTAAGAGTAGAAATAGTAGAGAATTCTAATTGAATGGGCAGATATATAAGGCTCCATAGCCATGAAATGAAGAGGGAAGCTTTCTTCTGGGTAATAAGTAACTTGAGGCAGATACTTTATAAATTATGTTGGGGTCTCGCAGAACTTCCCTAGAAAGACAGTTGTAAAAACTTGGCAAAATCAAATTTATGCAACCTCAAGCTTTAGAACTTATATAAAAAATACCAATTCAAAGAAACATCTATTTTAGAGCACAATGACTTGGCACCTTCAGAATAAACAAAAAAACAGAATGTTTAAAACTAGGTGGATAAAAATTGGAACAGAAGAGAATCATTTTCATTGATTATACCTAACTAAAGATTTTGCCAATTCTTTCATTAAAAAAAGCTAAAAGTTAATACAAGCTTCATATGTACTATATATGCATAAATATACTATGTCTGTATTATATACATACATGTACCATATATTATTGGACCATGTTATAAACTGCATCTAGTACCTTCAATAACTTTTAATTAATCCTCTGTTGTGTTCATAAGTTACATAAAATAAAGTTTCAATTTTTGTTTTGGATAGATGATTAGGAGAGGTAGACCCTACCTGAAAATTATAGAAAAAATTCTGGGGGTCAGAGTGAACAGATCAGATAAACTGCTTCCCTACTGATGCAGGCAACATCCATTCTCAGAGTGCATAAACAGAGTGCATTCAAATCTCTATGCCTCTGCTCGCACTGTACCTTATGCCTGAAAAACTGTATCCAGTCATAAAGGCCCCACTCAAAAGTCACATTGTCTCTGACTCCTTCCTAAACTACCTGGTCTCGTTTCATTTTTTTTTTCTTCCCTCTCCTGCCATTGCTTTTCATATATACCTCTGCAGTATTGGCCACAATGCACTATAAATATTGGTTTATTATATTAGATGGAGGGAATTTTGAGAAATATTCTGTATAATAGCAGTTACTAGAAATTAGGGTATATAAATTTCAATTCTGTATTTCCTTCTGGTAAATAGGACTTTCTCCTCAAAAAGGTATCTCTTCCATGTTAAGAGTGTTAGAATGAAGATACTGAAAGAGATACAATCCATAGAAAATTTGGAATCTATACTAAAAAAGTGATGAACAAAATGTGAAACTAACAGCAAAAGTAGAGCAAAAAATAATTCTGTGGACACTAATTAAAATTCAGCCTTAAAGAGCTCTTCATTTAAAAAGGAAATTTCATCAGACACCTTGTGTACTTTCATATCATCTGGGCACCCTCTTACTGTAGCCACCCTTTGATAATCAATTCCACACAAGCTTTGGATATATTTAAGCAGATGCACCTGAGACCACCATGGCCTTGGGCCACATTTTATTCACTTCTCTTCATGCCCTGGGACTTCTCTGATGCTGTGGCTTGGGATGTTCTGTACTTAGGTATGTTCAACCTTGAAGTATTAGGAACTTAAGACCCATAGGACTTGCCCTTGAACTATTGAAGATTATGAGCTGACAATAGTTTATCCTCATGTTTATCTCCAGGTAGACAATTCTAAGACATAATCTTACAAGTTCCTCAAAAGGTCTCATGATTGATTAGCTTTGCCCATCTTGGTAATGCATCCTGGTCTGGGCTTTTTTTTTTCTTTTCTTTTCTTCTCTATTCATTCCTACTGCTCCTTACACTGGATGCCTCAGGTCATATTCCCAAACAAACTACCCACACCCAGGCTTTTGTCTCAGGCACTGCTTTCAAGGAAACCCACACTACATGTAAATCAGAATTGCAATTAGCCTCTTTTCAGAAATGAACATAAATAAGAACTCTGTATATCAAAAGTGGTGGGAGATGGCCAAGGAAGAACTCGGAAGAAAACCTATAAACTTAAGTGCTTATATAAGATAACAAAAGAGAAAGAAAAAAATGAACTAATCTTTGATTTCAGAAAGCTAGAAGAGGAGCAACCAAGCGAACCCAAAGAAAGTGGCAGGAAAGAGATTAAAAAAGATAAAATCAGAAGAAGACAGAAAAGTGGACACAACACACACACACAAAATCCCTGCATTAATAAGCAAAAATAAAAAATCTAAAGCTAGCTTTTTGAATAGACCAGTAAACTAAATAAACTTCTAACAAGTGTAGTTAAGTCTGGTAAAGCTTATTAAAGCTAAAAGCTAAGCGGATTCCCGCAATTTTTAATACACTCATTCTTCTAGAAAAAGAGGAAAAAGCATACATGCCTCCAATACCAACCTAGACTCAAAAACATGCTGGTAGTAAAAGATAATGCATGTTACTTATGCCTTTTCATATCCTAGGCCCAAAAAAGTAAAAATACCTAAATGTGTATTTTGAAGTATATCTTTCATCTTTATGTTAAATATGTCTTTGAAAATTGCTTCCTGAAAAAATATTCACTTTTTAAGTTTTAAATATATATAAATTATTTTTCCCTTTTCTCTCATAAAGGGGAATACTTCTTCTTTGCTTCAGAAAAGAGCACTGAATGTCTAAGGTGGGAAAAGACACAGTGACTAACTCTTGAACCATGTCCATACCAGAGGAAGGAGAAAGTGAACAAAAACAAATGAAACAAAACAGAAACAAATGACATTCAGCTAGATGGTACTTTCTCATTCTCACTGAAATGTCAGAATCCAACTAATTAATAGTAATCAGAAAATAGACATTTTGAATTAATCAGAGTTTAGTGGGCACTTATTTGGCACTGTGGGAAGTTTCATAGATGCATATACAGAATGCTCTAAATGAAGATAGGCTTAGAGTTAAAACATGGCTTCCATTTGCTACTGTGTGACAGTGGGCAAATTTATTGACTCCCCATGGTCTCAATTTCCTCATTATAAAATAAAAATAATAATAATGAGTTACCTGTACAGATAGTACTTACAAACACTGGGAAAAATACAAAAGACAGCTACCTGAAAAGTTTTGTAGATTTCAGAGGAAAGTTGAAATTTTAAATAAATGACCAGTGTGTGGTAAGTTCCTGAGTTTTATTGCTTCACATAGAAAACCTAAAGGAATCAACAAAACAACTATTAGAACTACTAAGTGAATTTATCAAAGTCACAAGATATAAGGTTAATATATAAAAGTCAATAATATTTTATATATTATCAGCAGACAATTAGAATATAAAATGTAAAATATTTCTATTTATAATATCAGAAAACATAAAATACTTAGAAATAAATTTTACCAAAAAATTTTAAAAACAAAATCAACAAAAATTTAACAAAAGACCTTTATACTGAAAACTATAAGACATTTTAAAGAGAAAATTGAAACCTGAATGCATATAGGATTATATTAGTTCATGGATCAGAAGATTCAATATTATTAAGGTATCAATTCTCCCCTAAATTGATCTGTAATTCCATGCTCTTCCAATCAAAGATCCCAGGAGGTTTTATGTAGAAATTGTCAAGCTGTTTTAAAAATTTATATGGAAATGCAAAAGAAATGCAAATAAAATAGTCAAAGTCATTTTTTAAAAAGATTAAGTTGAAGGACTCACTGTACCAGGTTTCAAAGCTTTCTATAAAACTACAATAATCAAGAAATAGTGATATTGATAAAAGAGTAAACACATAAATCACTGGAACAGAATAGAGCTCAAAAATAGACTCATGGTCAAATGATATTTTGGACAAGGGTACGAGGGCAACTGAATAACAAAGGAAATTCTTTTTAACAAAATGGTGCTAAAACAATGTATCTATGTGGAAAAAAAAAATCCTAATTCACACCATACCAAAAATTAATGAACTTAATAATTCAGAAAGAAGTGATAGACGTAAACATCAAACCACAAACTATAAAACTCCTAGGAAAAACTATAGGGGAAAATCTTTGTAACCTTCAAGTAAGCAAATATATCTTAAGTAAGACACAAAAACAATTGATAGAAGAAAAAATGGGTAAATTGGACTTCATCAAAATTAAAAATTTTTATTCTCTGAAAACTACTGTTAAAAGAATAAAAATTCAAGACAGAGACTGAAAGAAAATATTTGCAATATATCTATATGACAAAAGATTTATATCTAGAACCTATAAGGAACACTTACAACTCTGTAAAAAGACAAACAATCCAGTAAAAACTGAACAAAATCCAAATACTAGGGGAAAAAATGACCAACTGGTAAATGGATAAACGAAATATGACCTATCCATACACATCAAGAGTTAGCTAATCCATTAATTAATTAACTCCTGATACACACAACTGTGTGGATAAATCTCAAAACCATTATGTTGAGTGAAAGAAGTCAGACCCTACCAGAATGATACAATTTATAAAAAAATTTATATAAAAGTCCAAGAAATGCAAACTGATCTACAGTGACAGAAAGCAGAGCAGTGGTCGCCTTGGGCCGGGGCAGAGGGAAAAAGGAACTGCGAAGGGGCATAAAGGCCCTTTTACAGGGAGTGGAATTGTTCTGCATCTTCATTACTATTGTGACTTTACAAAAATACGTATCTCTCAAAACTAGTTAAATATGGGCAATTTATTGCATTTAAATTATACATCACTAAAATTGATTTTTAAAAATAAATAAATAAATAAATATTGAGAGAAACTGTACCTTCTTCATGGAATTTTTGTGAGCAATATATGAGATAATACTCTGAATGCACTTTCAGTGACTTACAAAAAGTATTTAATGTTTGCTATTTTTTGTCATCATCATTATTATTGATATGACTAAGACTGATCAGTAAGTCTTTTGTATGTAATGAGAAGCTGAGTAGTTTCCCATCTCTCCTTGATGATGGCACTGATTTACATATTCATTGAGCCTCCTTACAATTTTCTATTTAGTTTCAAAAATGAGGTCTTGAGCTAAAATGGCATCAGAAAGTTGATTCTTCTGCTTTAGTCTGCATTCACAGAGCTGCTGGCCTGATCAGTTGCAGGAAAGCGAATGAATAAAAGCCCCATTTTGTTGCCTACATTCTTTTTTTTCAATTCACAGGCAGGTATTATGTATGGATGCATCTCTTTGCCTTCCAAAAAAAGAACAGTATATGTAGATCTTTTCCTGGTGTTTTCTTAGATTCTTGTTGCTTGCTGAAAAAGAAAGTAAAATAGTGCCATGGTTTCTCCCACCAGATCTTAATCAAGAAAAAAAGTAAAAAGTGCTCCATATTTACACTGTATCCTCCCTAAGCCTTCTCATAACCCACTAACAGACCAAGAACACAGATACTGCCTGTCAGAGTGATCTCAATGCACTTCAAAACTCAATTCCACTCCAAAGCTTAAGTAACCGGGAGATATACAGAGATGCCACCAGAACTACATAACCATACCTGGATTTTAAAACTCTTGAACATTATAGCCAGGCCCTAGAAATTAAAGATTTAAAAGATTGGGAAGTAGTTAATAAACCTAATTAAGAATAATGCATTTTAAAGATGTTTATTCGAGATAGAAGGAATATTTGCTGTTTTTTCTTCTTATTTTTAGTATTATGTGGGTTTTAAGTCTGTTTATTTACTTATATGCTTGAATCAATTCAAATTTTACAGGTATTAAGAGTTATGGCTCCTTGAGTATTCTGGAAACTGGAAAATATTAAATAAAGACCCTGAAGAAGCCATAGCCAGAGTTTGTCCTAATTGGATCTGAAAATCCACGAGAATACTTAAACTAGTTTCTGGACAGTTTTCCTAGCCTAGTTTACAATGCATTAAAAATAAACTATAGGATCAGAGATTCTTTGAATGTGGACAAAAGCCTTGAACACAGGACTTGTGGGAACAGTGTTTAAAAACTGAGTGCCAAAGTACAGTGTGCTTGAGTTAAGCATATGCTTCAGGTTTGTTTGTGTGTAGGTCAACATTTATTACATGAATACCTGTGTAACTGACTGAGTTGGGGAAGGAAGACAGGAGAGGAGAAAGGAAGAACATCTAGAATCTGGAGAAAGCAGAAACTTTTAGACTGTCTGTGGCCTTGACTGATTTTTCTCTTCCTTGGGCTTTTCTTTCAGAGTAAGATATTGCTCAGGGATGTCCTGTGTATCTAATAAGAGTACAAGTGGGTTCTGTGCCTTCCTTTAGTGTATGATTAATCTATTTGTCTTTTGAAGACTTTCAGTCTGGGATCCATCCAAGATATTTTATATAATCATCCAGTGCTTCATCTGATGGATGAGGACCCATAAAGACAAAGAAATATTGCAGTCCTGGGTTAGCATTACCAGAGCCATGAGTGTCTTCCAGAGTGCTGTGTGTGCTGAAAGACAGGAAAACATTCCTGGATGTGATAGTCATTAGGCTGTGAACTCTCCTGAAAGCAGGGGATGGGGGTGGGGTGCTAAGAAACTTCGCCAACTGCGTCATTTAAAACCAGGTTGGAACCAGCCTTGGGGGACACTGGGCGCAGTTAGAACAGAGGCTGGATAACCCCAACCAAATGGGTCTTTTCTTCTTTAATTCCTATATTCCTTTTGGAAATTTGTTCTTATTATTAATAAATTGAAGACTAGAAGTAGAAAGACACAGAAGAACCTATTATGATTTGCAATCCAGAGGTCTGATTTTCATGTTGATATAATGGAATTTAGCAATGCTTCTCTTCTTTGAAAGTCCCTTATTTGTAAAGGAACAAAAGCTTTTAACCAAAATCAGAACATATGGACTGACATTATTTCTAACTGTTGTGCCAACTGTTTAAACTCAGGCAATATGGTCACCATAGATAGCTGCTAACTCTAGCTACACAAAATACAGTCAAACAGCAAAACAGACCTGGATGCCACCCATGTAGGAAGACTACAGCACTTCACTCATAGGACACTCCTCAGGCTCCTTCCATGATCATTTCAATTCTTTTAGACCTAATTCTAACAGTCACCTGTGATACTGTGATATAATAAGAAATAAATATTTGGTCTTCATCTTCCATTCTTGGTGCAGAGTTCCTAAATCCTTTATGATTTCCCTAGTGGTAGGAGTGTCTTTTGTTATAATATTTAGTCTTTGTTCCTGGTTCCTGACATAAGAACTGCTAAAACCCTCAGAATTCCCTGAGTGACTGGTGAGAGGAGCATCTTTTATTATTCTTAGTAAGCTCCTTACATCTGACTGAGTTTATGCTAACGAGGTGACACTTGGTGGGCCCCTAGATAGGATGAGAGCTGGTTGCCAGAGGAACCAGCCATGTGATTAGATAGTTGGAACTTTCAGCCCCACACCTCCAACCCCCAGGGAGGTTGGTTCAGTAGCTGATGATTTAATCAACCATGCCCACATAATCGGAATTCCATAAAAACTCTAAACAATGGGGTTTCTGAAAGCTTTCAAGCTGGTAAGCACTGTGATGTTAGAGAGCTGATGTGCCTGGAGTGGGCATGGAAGCTTCCCCCATACTTCTCTTCCCCTTGGATGTTCTTTAGTTGTATCCCTTATAATAAAGCAGCAAACATAAATAGTTCCCCTGAGTTCTGTGAGCCATTCGAGCAAATCATTGAACTTGAGGAGGGGTTGGTGGGAACCCCTGAGTTATAGGCCATTGGTCAGAAGTATGGTTGGCCCAGACTTGCATTTGGTGTCTAAGGTGGGAGCAGTCTTATGGAACTGAGCCCTTAACCTGTGGGTCTGTGCTAACTCCAGGTAATTACTGTCAGAGTGTAATTGAATTGAAGATATCTAGTTGGTATCTAAAGAGTTGGAACATTGGTTGATATGAGAAAAAAAAAAAAACCCTCTCATTTTGTGTCAGAAATGTTTTGTGTAAGTAACAGATCAGAGTATTTACCTGAGTCTCATGGCCCTCAGTAATTATTAGAAGCAACAAAAATGGGGACAGAAGAAAAGATGCACACAGTCAGGCACATGTACAGCAGAGACAAGTGACCCATCACAGACTGATAGAAAAATCAAGAACTCCAAAAGCTTGTGGTTTCCTCATTGTATTAAACAATGTCTAATATAGTTATGGGCAAAAAATATCTACAGGACACAAGAATCCTAAAGAGTCTCACAGAATGCAGGGATAGCCTTATGATTAAGTGCACAGACTCTGAGACACATAGCCTGGTTGTGAGTTCTAGTAGGTGTTGCCTGGCAGTGCCTCAGGTCTCAGTTTCCTAACTATAAAGGGGGATAATAATAGTATCTACCTTATAAGATTATTGTGATAGTTGTATGACTAATATATGTGTAGCATGCTTAGAACAGTGCCTAACACATTCTAAGCACTATATAAAGCTTCACAATGATCATTATGTATGTATATATAAACAGAAGAGTCTGGATCGTAATAATAATTATACCATAACTTTGAGGAGTGCTTCAGAAGATCTCTGAGAGGTAGACAGGACAGACATCATTATCACACTTTCCTCCTCATTTTGCAGAGTAAAGAAAACAAAGCTCATACTTTAATTAGCATCTTGTCCAAATTGTGAAAACAAAGTAACATGGTAAAGATTAAAAACTGGGGAAACGATGTGGTTCCTAGCCCATTTTTAGGAGATACCTACTTTTAAAAAGTAATTGAGCTAAGAGATTTTTGTTACTGTTGCTTAAAGGAATGTGGTGGACATATCTGGAAAAAAAGAGTCATATATGTAGATATTATCTACTAACGATACCACAGAATTGAGGTGGTTCATGTAAAACACGTATATGCTACATACTTTATTCTTGATTATGTTGTTTTGTTTTCTGAAGTTTAAATAACTTCCCACTTTTCTTTCACCTTACACAAAGACCATTACCCCAAAAATCCAGACAGAATTCTGAATTCAAAGATACCCCATAGTGGGAGCAATTAATAATTGATCATTGGCTTCATTATTTAAATAAAACATTCAAATTAATTGGGAAATGTCAAGTATCTGTAATAGAACTCACCTCCTAGTCTTCATTTAAATTAGTCGTTCTAAATTACATTATATGCATAGATTTACAACAGTCGTCATAATTGCTAAATATAAATTCTAGTAAATAGAAATACCAGTAACATTCAAAGTGACTGTCATTAGCTGCCATATAGGAATCCTAAACACAGATTTCATGGGACAGGGCTTTAGATAAGCTGGCTTCTAACCTAATGGTTAAATACATGTACTAGGAGCTGAGTTCAAGTCCTAAATATGTAATGGCTTAGCTGTGTGGCTTTCAGTTAATCCTTAAACTCCTCATGCCTCAGTTGCTCCATTTTACTAATAAGGAAGCTTTGAAACTCACACAGCTTAAGTGAAATATTAAGCTTACATAGTTAGGAAGTAATAGATCTGGGGAAACATGGCCAATAATAATCGCTACCTTTTATTGAGAGCTAGTCCATATTCCAAGCACTGTGCTAAGCACTTTATCTACATTATATCCTCTGACCCTCAGAATAACCTATGAGGTAGATCACCATTTTAGAGGTAAGAAACTTAAAATTTGGGGAGGTTAAATTTGTCAAGACCCATAGCAATTGCAAAAGCCATAATAATAGAATGGTTCCTGGCAATTTAGTAAGCTTCCAAATAATATTAGTTACTATAAGAATTATTAGGATTACTGGGCCACCATATTACTGTCCAGGTTACTCTGTACAGGTAACATAATATTTCTGGGCCTTACCAATAAAATTTGAATAATAATAATTTGGGCCTATTTTTCAGGCTTACTGTCATTATTGAATTAGAAGCATGTGTGAAAGTGCCTTGTAAATTCAAGAACATGTAGTTGCCAACTAACTTTAATGGCCTTAGAAGCAGTTATTGAAGTTTTCAGATCAAAAGCATTCACTACCCAAAATAGACGTAAAGAAAAGATGGAAAATAAAGATATAGATCTCTTACCCCAAGGAAACCAATATGGAATGTAGATAATAAAGTCACAGATTTAAAAAAGGCTTTGAGCGGCTCAGATGGAAGTAAGAAATTAGGTCACAGAACACTCAGTAATTTTTCTCTGTTTTGATGGCTTTACCAATACGATGACATCTGCTGTCTCTCTTCCCTTAGTGTCTTATAATATCTGGCCATGGATGACACCTTCCTGATTTCTAAGGCTATTCTAGGCTTATTATTTAGTGACATATAGAAAAATAGATACATGGTAGATGGATATAAGTGAGAGAGAGAAAGAGAGAGAAATATCTTTTCTATCATTTAAATTGGAACTCTCTAAGGGTAACAAATACATGGCTCAATCTACAATTTTCTATCAAAAAATTGCTACATGAATTTCCCCATTTCCATAATAAAGAATCAATAGTTATGCTATATAACTGAAATATTAAGATTTAATTACACTACTTAAAACCATAAGTACAACTACCAAAAAAGAAAAAGAAAAAACCAACATCTAACACAATTCATGAGGTAGAAGGGATAAGGAGGTAGTGAAGAGTGTAGTTATGCTGGAGTTTGTTATCTTTTGTAACAAAAAAATAAATAAATAAAATGATCTTGTCCAAAGTTAAAAATCAAGAAATAGAGCATATCATGTACACTTTTAATGCTGCTATCAAAAGAAGCCAAAGCAGAAACTGATAGTAGCTGTAGCCTCTAGGAAACAGAAGCTTGGGTGGAGGGGTAAGTAGTAGCATTGGAAATGAGAATTTTCCTTCTGTTTATTCTTCTATATTATTTGAACTTTTCAGACTTCTTTAGTAAAAGAAAATTGGTTCATTTAAGCCATGAATCCTTTTAGTGACTCCTTTTATCTTCCAGATAAAGTTTAAACTTCTTAGAATATATTAGACCCTTCATGATCTGGCTTCTGCTTCTCCAGGCTTCCCTCCCTGCAGTCTCTCACACCAACTTTTTCCTCCCCACTCTAACAACCTACATATAACATCTCTTCTGAACATATTCTCTCTTTCTTCTGCACCTTATCTATCTCTTACCTGTGATGCACAGTGAGAAATATATTTGATAATTTGATGTGTATATCTATATGTACATACAGATAACAGAATTGTACAACACAATACCACGTTCAGGGCCTTCTGATACTTTCTGTTCCATTCTGGTTTACTTTTCAAACATCAGTCCTGACTTTGTTTGTATTTGATACTTACCTCCTGAGCCACAAACTGTCACCACCTTCACTACCTTGGCACATTCTGATCCCTTGACCTACATCCTGACCACTTTCTCACTTCCCTGGGTAAATCTCTTTTAGCCTCCAAATCTCAGCTCAAGCATCATCTTTTAGAAGCCTTCCGTGACCAATACCCAGATGGAACGAGCTCTTTCTCCCCTACCGTCTTCCTCTGGGTTCCCATAACATTACTATTGTGGCACTTTCTGTTGTGATGATGTTTTTGACTCTCCCTTCCACTAAACTGTAATTTGTCTAATATTGCCTCATTCAGTATTAAATATCCAATACCTGGCATATAGTATGTGTTCATTAAATGTATTATTTTAGTATTGAATGAATGAATCTCTCAGTTTGAAATAACAGCAGACCAATTTACTAAAGGATCAATTTGCTAAATGACAAATTCATCGAATTCACTAATTTACCAAACATATTTTAAAGAACAATTTTTAAATGTATTCAATGGTTATGAACATACTACTTTTACTATTATATTCAAATTTGTTGCTATAGTATTGGTCATTTAGTGAGTTGGCTTATAGAAAAATTAGCTGTCAGCAAACTGGCTTTAGGAAAATGGTTTAATTAGTGAATTGATCTAGAGCTCATAACTTTTTCTGTTTAATAAATAATGACAGTAATGTTTTCTTCCTAAGAATATTGAACATGGTGAAATAATTTATGTGAAAGTTGGATAGGGGGCATCTTGGAAGTTTCTATATATTCCTAAGAAAATATTATTACCTATTTTTAGTTATGCGGCTAGTATGAAAAAAACTAATTCTGCCTGAATTCGTTATATGCTATTCAGAAAAATATTTTTGCTTGTCTCAGCCTCAGACCTCTTATGCTTAGTTGACACAAAAGCATTTATATCAACTTGTCTTACAGTAACTCCATAAGAAATCCAGCTAGATAAAGAAACCCTATATTGGTCGGCTTTTGTAGTTATAACAGAATACCATAGACTGGTAGCTTAGAAAACAACAGAATTTTATTTCTCACAATTCTGGGTGCTGGTAAGTCCAAGATCGAGGTGCTGGCAGATTTTGGTGTTGGATGAGGACCCACTTCCTGGTTCATATACAGCTATCTTCTCACTATAACCTCACACAGCTGAAAAGACAAGGGGACTTTGTTCCTAGAAGATGGCTTTAGAACTAATTATTTTTGAAAACCCAAAACAAATCTAAGGAATTTATCACAAGGCTCAATAAAAATTTACTATTATTATTATTACTCAGTTCTTACTTGTGGTTTAATCTAATATCTTGAAATGTGATATACAATTAAAGTTTAAATCAGTCATATCTCCTGTAACATATCAGAATAAAATAGAGTGCAAAGAAGTAGCTTAAAGAAATGTATTACCCTTCAGGACATCTGAATTTCTGTCTTCCCTTTAATCTTCAGTTATATCCTTGTGATATTTATTGAACTACATTTTATCCTCTAGAGAAAAAAAAAAGAGTTTAGGAGTTGAATATTGTCTTTAGTTAGCAGAATACATACCTCCACTAAGGTGCTTAGAAAATTCAACCAACTTCCTTCACTCTCTGCTATTAACAGGTGTTTATGCTAAAATCTGTGTAGCAGTGCCTATGTCCACAATTCAGCTATACTCCCTTTCATCATTTCCTGAATGAGCTACCATCTAGTAGAAAAAGAAAAAAAGAGGGGGTATTGTTCCCTTCTTCTCACTGTCCCACACAAAATACTGCAAAGATGTTGTTAGGCCTGCCAAAGCAAACAGGACAGATTGTGGAAGGGTATACCACAACCCCTGTGGAGGAGAAGATATGTATCTTCTTTATAATAATAAAGGTATGAATTTCTCCAGTGTACTGTACATACACAACATGTGAAGCAGTTGTGAATTGTCAGTGCTGTGCTGGGTGTGGTTCAGAGATGGGTAAATTCTGAATATTCATAACTTTTTCCTGTTATATTTAAACAAATGAATATCCACTCTCTAGCAATAAAGCTGTTTGGAAGCTTTTCCTTGCTAATATCAAGCCTCTGCTTTAACAGTAAACATTCCGCCTGCTTCATAGCTGTGCTTTTCAACACGCATATGTTTTCATTGGGTATTTATTATGATTATCCCCCTTTGTATGTTCATTATAGCAAAGACTATGTCCAGTCTCCCAGATCCTCCTGCACATTGTCTGTGGATGCTTAGACAGTGCTCATTGACTGAATGACTGAACACAATGCAACTAAAGGTGTTCCTCAATCAGTAGTCTAACAAAGTAAACTTTCCTGCAGATTTCAGGGGCAATATTACCTGCCTGAGGTTTTCACAATAGTCATCTGTCTGCCTTTTCTGATCTGAAAGTGATCACTGTGCCATCTCTTGCTGTTCTCTGAACAAGACAGAGAAATGAGCTGTTCAGAGCTTGGGAGGTAGATTAGAAGAGGAGAATGGCTAAGAGAAGCAGTCTTAAAATTTCAAGTATCTTAATATGTTTATAAGGATTTATGTTTCAAAGTTTCAGGCTGAGCAGTGAAAAAATAATAGATATTTTCCAACTGTAAGCACACACACTAAAAAGGTGTATCTGAAACATCCTACCCTATGGTTCCCCTGAAAAGAAATGTGAGAATTGGATGATTCAGCAGATTTTAAGAATTTATTTCCTTAGAAGGAGGTTAAACTTATTGCCAAGTATTGAGTGAAGTATGATTGATTCTCTAGGAGCCCAGGACATCTTTGTAAACACAGGAGATAGAGATGAATACAACTCACTTATTCATGATAGTTGCATGACTTGAACCTTTTCACATGTGCCTGGACCAGCGGAGCTTAGAAAAGTCTGACCAAATGCCAACATGGTTTTTGGAGAGGCTTCCCCTCTCACACCAAGACTGCAGATATTTAAGGTTCTCTCAGTCTGAGGAGGTGGGAGGAGCAGTTTTTCACACCAAGCTGGAGAAATGAGCACAGGACATTCTAGGAAGGTCCAGGAAAGCTAGGTACCACGGAAAATATAATCCACTCAATAAAGTCTAAAAAGCCTCCCTTTGGAAGAAAAAGAATTTTTTTTTTCTTGCTAATGCAATTGTCTTTAACACCTGGGTCTATAAAATAAGAAATTTTATAATTGTATTTAGCATAACAGAGAGGAAATAATATATCACAGACTTGGGAAAACGTAATTAGAAGGAATAGAGAAATGGTTTGGGATAAGAAACAGGCCTTTTTTGTCTCTATTGAAAAATCTTTCAAACTTAAGACTTCTCTTCTAGTAACCTTTTGACTGTTCTTTCTTCTTAAGATTGGCCCTTGGATGCGCTAACACTCCTTTTAATCTGTAACAGTTGTTTATTCTCCCAAGCCCTGCCAAAGAGTAAAAGTTGTACCTGTTTCCTCATAACTTTTACTTGTGAATAGAACAGTATTTGTTTTTCAAAAACTTTGGAGGGGGGCAGATTCTCTTTTTATCATAAATGACACTGATAACCATCAATTCATTTTATATACTGTATGTCCAAAGGAAATAGCTTTTTTAAATGATCTTTTTTTGTGGTAAAATATATATAACACTAAAGTTACCATTTTAGTCATTTTAAGTGTTCAGTTCTAATGCATTAAGTACATACGCATTGTTGTGCAACCAACACTATTATCCACCTCTAGAACTTTTTCTTCTCAGCTATACTGAGATATAACTGACATTGTGTAAATTTAAGGTGTACATGTTGATGTGATATGCTTATATACTGCAGAATGATTACCACCAAAGTGCTGGCTGACACTTCTATCACATCACATAATTATCATTTCCTTTTGAGAACATTGAAGATTATTCTCCTAACAACTTTAAGTATATAATACAGCGTTATTAACTATAGTCATTGTCCCATACATTAGGTCTTCAGAACTATTCATCTTATTACTGAAATCTTAGGCCCTTTGACCAAGATCTCCCCATCTTCCATACTCCCAGCCCCTGGCAACCATCACTGTACTGTTTCCAAGTCTGGCTTTTTCCAATTCCATATACTTGGATATCATATAATTATCTTTCTCTGTCTTATTACACTTGGCATAATGCCCTCAAATTTCATCCATGTTGTTGTAAACAGCATAAATTGATAATTGAAATAACTTCAGCTATTTAACTGCAAACGATGACCATGATACTGAGAACAACTTACTCTTGTGAAGTTTTGATGAAAAATATTTAAAATGCAGTCATCCCTCAGTATCTGCAAGGGATTGGCTCCAGGACCCCCCCAGCAGATAGCCAAAATCTGCAGATGCTCAAGTCCCTTATATAAAGTGGCATAGTACAGTCGACCCTCCACATCTGTGTATGGGAAACCCTCAGACATGAAGGGCCAACTGTACATTAAAATATGAAAAATAAAATATTTGGTAAAATATTAAAAATTTGAAGTTTTATGTCGTTCATTTAATTCCCAAAATTTGTTGTAATACTCAAGCCAAAAATAAATAAAATTTTAAAAGTCCAGTGAACATTTCATAAATATGTTATTCTCTTCAAGCATTAAAAATAAAATTTATAAAATAAACATAAATTTTAAGGACCATAAACTCCATGAACATTTCTCCACATGTGAAAATGAGCAGAAAGAGCCACTCTTCTGTATGTAATGAAGACTCCATAAATTGTCTTGAGGCAGTTTAATTTTGCTCACTTACTACTCCAACCCCACAGGCCAGTACAATGGAACCGTGTCCTCATCTCCACCCACCCTGCCAGAAGAGCACTGCAGAGGGAGAAATCCGAGTTAAAGAGGGGTCGGAGAAGGTACGGAGGACCAGCTGAGTCCCGGAGACATCCCTGAAAAACCATCCGAGGAGGTTGCCAGAGTGTAATAGACACATATCAAGTACTATAAAGTAACAGTTCATAATTCAGTGGGTTCCTGATGATTCTAAAGTATTTTTAAGGAACTGAAAGGTCATTTCACACTCTAAGGAGGCAATCCAGTAGCAACATCGTCTACTGAGTTATTTTAAAGCAAACAACATTAGGTGACTCGTTCTTTGTCAAACTGCTTTTGACAATGAATGGGATCAAGCTAGTGGTGGACTAATCAAACCTTGATGGGTGTGGGACTCCCTTGAAATAAACTCCTCCCCTGGGTTTTTAAGGCATCGGCTCCGGCAGATGGGACCTGCAGTCAATCGGATGTGTGATTGCATCATGTAAACGACACCCACTGGACTTGCCTTATTTACTCTTATGAAATTCCTGTCAGTTTTGAGACATAAATAATTCAAGCAAATGGCTTTGGACACCAGAGACTGCCAATTATTGTTGTTTCACCAACTCACCACCATTTGTTTTGGTCACCAGTGTATTTCGTTTAAAAATCTAAGACTTCCAGTCTTGGAATAAGTTACACATCAAAGCAATTTTCTTTACCTCCTATTTCTTCCAAACTAGTTTTATTTGTATTTTGAAAGAAGAAATGGAAATTTATCATTCAGAATGCCTTTTGTGTCTCTTGATTTCACTACAAAAGTTCAAATATAATAGAGTTGGGAATTAAATAGTACAAGCAATTACATCAGAAAAATGGAGCAAAGCACTTTCGGTATTTTTAAAAGAACCATAAAATTCCCAGAGTACAATCAACACATTTAAGAATTCAAGAGAGAGAATTACAATGCTTACATCAGCCTAATAACTGAAATGAATCCAGCATTTCCATTTTAAAGCCACTAATCCAAGAATAAAGGGGGGATGAAACAAACTCAGACAGCTATAAAAGAGCTATGTTTGGGACTGAGTGCTGCGGCTTTGCCTCAAGTTTAGGGTTACTCTGGTAGAGCCAGAATTTTCCAGGTGGGCTGCAAAGTCATGCTGCTTTCCTGATCCTGTCTCTTTCGACATTAGGCATGTGATGAACAGAGGCATTGATATCTATATCACTGACTCCACTGAAGAAGAATTTTATTATGACATTCTCTTCTCTTTTTTCAGTTCTGCACTGTGCATTGTGAATCACTATCAGAATGTTTTTCTTTTTATTCTTTAAAGTATAATGTGACAAGTTCTGTAGCCTCAGCTAGCTGCAAAAACAGATCTACTGAAAAATAACACTAGCATAACTATCCTTGAACCCAAGCAACTTCCAGAACTGAAGCTACCTCATTTTAGTTCTGTTCTTCACACCTCCATAGGAGGGGGAAGAAAAAGAGTTCCAGACTCTGAATTAGTCATTGACCTTCTTCTGTAGTTTAAATTGCTGTTGTGTGGTGATTAAATGACGCTCCATGAGGCACTCAGCCAGTGCCAGTCAATAAGCCATTAGTTCCATCAAATGTTTTGTCATAGCTAAGACCCAAATTCGATGATTATTCCTACAATCAAAGTTTAGTCACTACAAGAAAAGCACATTTGCTATTTCTAAAAGATGAACCACATTGTTCAAATGACTTGTGATGTCTTCCTGCAAGGTTTCAGTTGCATCAGCTCATTCCTTGTTCTAGAGATTTGGAGATAGTGCTCCCGATTTAGGATTGCCAGATTTGGCGAATAAAAATACAGGATGCCTAGTTAAGTTTGAATTTCAGATAAACTATAAATATACATATGTATTTTTATTATAAGTATGTCCTGTGCAAAATTTTGTAAATAATTAACCCTAAAAAAAAAAATCAGTTTATCTGAAATTCAAATTTAACTGGGCATCCTACGTTCTAGCTGGCAGTCCTACCTGATGACATCACTATTAAGTAGACAAGTGAATCTAGAGAAGGATCAGGATTGATGGCTACAGGTGATTCAAGGTCCAACTGAGGGTCAGGTGGTAGCCAGCACAGGGGCCTTTAAAAATATTTTTTCCTGCCAGCATAAGGGAGATTTGCTGGCAAGGTAAATGAAGCCAGGCTCTGGAGAGAGGCTGAGCCCTGGAGAGAACATGGCTGACAACATAGGCCTCAGTGGTACATGGGCTCTCAATAAAGGACACGCACCTGCTCCCAGTGGGTTGTCACCATAACGTGGTTTTCATGTTTGAGTATTCTTTTCAAGACTAATGATGTGTAACAAAAATTGTCAAGCAAAGCCAGGAAAAGACCTTACATGGAGAAACAAGCCATCTCACTTGTTTTAATAATCACCCCTCTTTTAGGCCTCTCTGACTGTTCCACCTAATTGTTCAAAGGAATCAAAAGTCAAAGAGCAATCATTTATTACTTGAAGCAGGTAGTGTTATGGAGAAAATTCCCAAGAGACTTTTAGCACAAATCTCAGTTACAATTTTTGTGAAAATGTATTAAAATAGTAGAAAACAAATTACACAGGTAATATGTAAAGTTGTGGATGAGTGTAGAGAGATGGTAAAAGGAGATGGGCAATAACTAAGGCAAATTGCTATTTTGGAGATAGTTTTTGCAACATTTTCTTAAAAACCACGATTCTTGTGTTTATCATCACCTTGATGACTCTACGCCCTACTGTGTCCTGTACCCATAAAAATACCTAAACATGGCTTTTATGGTCCCGAAAGTAATCTACTTTGTGATCCTCTTTGCACCCTTAGAAACATTACTAAAGAAACATAGGAGATTGGAGTATCCTTTCCCCTGGTATGTTTTCTCTCTCTCCTCTCTCTCCTTTGTATCTAGTCCCACAGGAGCTAGCTGAAAGGTAAACCTCTAACTAATGAAGTAATTAGTGTAATTTTTGTAATAAATATTAAGATGTCCTTAATAGGCAAATGGGTTCAAGACCTGTGCTGTCCAATAGGGTAGCCAATAGCCACATGCCAGTATTTGAATTTAATCTAAAACTCATTAAAATTAAACAAAATTTAAATTCAATACTTCAGTCCTACTAGCGACTTTTCACATACTCAAGAGCCAGACAGATTAGTGGCTACTATGAAGATACAGGACATTCCATCTTCACAGAAAGTTCCATTGGACAGTATTATTTTATACACTGTTACATTTTCATATTGAACAAGGAAGAATATGCATATCCTTGGGTACCATTCTGTGTTACCATTGTGGAGAAATAGAAAAAAGGAAATAAAAAGACAAAAGACATGGTTAAGCAATTTAGTTGGAGAAAACTTACTAGGTTAGGCATTGTAAGTACAACAATTTGAGGCAGCTTTGAGCAAGTAAAGGCAGAAAGATAACAGATATGTAAATATGCATTTCAAACTTGAATGAGGATTACTATTGCAGCTGTTATTAGGAATAGCCCTATAGGGAGCTCTCAAACAAGGCTGCTAGGGTAAACTCCTTATTTACCACTTCCTAGCTATTTGATCATAGGAAAGTTATTTTCTGTGTTTCTGTTTTCTCATCTATAAAATGGGGATAGTAACAATATCTACCTTTTTCAATAGGGCCACTTCATCTATGTGATTGGTGCTCCCTAGACTAAAAAAACAAGTTCATTTAAAGGACTTAAACAGTATTTGGCATATAAATGTTAGCTATACTTAAACTATTTCTCCAAGGGAAATTCCCCAAAGGGAAGAATTGAATAGTAGAATTTGAAAATCATTCATGACTAGGGTTGCCAGCCAACCTGGTTTGCCCTCAACTGAACAGATTCTCAGTGTACAGAAATTTCAGTTTTAAAACTAGGAAAACCCAAGGCAAGCCAGGGTAAGTTACCCATAAAAAAGAAATATATTTAACCATGAGAAACATCCAGAATAGATAAAATTTATTCACTCTAGCCAATGATTGCCAATATTAGTAACAACATCTGACTAAACATTATGAATTTCTTCAAACTAAATATAAGGGTCAGTGGATGAACAGGATTAACATGGCTCTTGGCACAAAAGTCAAAACTGTCCAGCTGGTGCAGAAAATAGCACAGTTCATGTGGCTTGTGGCTTTGAGATAACAGCACTGAATACCTCAGCATAGGTTCAGACGGTTGAGCCAGGACTGCTTATTTTTTTTTCCTTTTCTTTTTTGACTGAAGTAAAAATGTTTGAATATATCCCCTTATCCCCCATCCCTGGAAACCTCAGCTCCAAAGGAAACTGCTGACTAGGAAATGTTTAGTTGCTGCAGGGCATCTTGTTTTGTTGCTCTATTTTTTACAAACCATAAAAGAGGAATTGCATTTTATCCCCATGTATTTATTGCAGCACCATTGTTCAAATGTAATCTATACCTTGGCACTTGGAGAAATGAGGCAAGAAGTGCTCCTGGTAATGGTCTTAATTAAATCAAGTATTTATGATTTCCTCTAAAGGCCTTTATTTGCACAGCCTAGAGCAAGAACACAGCAGGGCAGCAGCAGTCAAATCAGTAGAACAGATAGAATTAGCATGGTGGTCCTAAAACGCAAGTTTTATTCCACAAGTGTCCCTTCAACTAAGCACTAAATTGGATTTCACTGGGCGAGTCCCAACCACCCAATGCTTTTGTGAGTCCAGTGGACCACAGCATTATTACTCGTTCACAGTTATCTGGAATGCTAAGAGGAAATAAGGGAGGCTAACAGATAGGTAATTCCAAGTAGAGATCTTCTCACTGAGTAAAAGTTGAATATGTCTCTTTTCAATGGGAATTTTTCTTGCCTAATAACTGTTTCTTAAGTGGTATTCAGGTGTCTTACCTCTTCACCATTGTGAGAATGGCCAATGGGAGGTCTTGGGCATAACGAACACGGATATTTTCCCTTTTTTCTTTAGCCTCTTTGATCTTTGTCTTTATAAACAGCTGTGCAAAATTTTCTACCAGATCATCTCTTTCTCAGTTCACGCTTATTAAACGAATCACTAAGGAAGGGAGCGGAGTCCTGAATTGTTGGAGTTTGCTTAGCGCACACTGTGGGGAGAAGGCAACATGAGTACAGAGAAACCCAAAGTTAGCCTCCAGTTAGGGGTGATCGTCAGTGAGGGAAGGCAGCAGGAACAGAAATAAGTTAGTGGAAGTAAAAGTAGATGTCATTTTTATTTCACTTTAAAATATTTGAAATAGCCTATGGAGACAGTAGGGAGGAGCGGCAGTTTTATCTTTTGGATAATATTTCACCAGGATCAACATTAAAATCAGTGTTCACCTCTGAATACTCACAAATTGGTCAGCATCTCCAGTGGATTAGGAGAGTATTAGGGGAGAAGAGGAGTTATTAAAATCAGATGGCGGATACCCACAGCATGGAGTCTCAAGTCAGTATTGGGGAGATTACCTTGCAAAACTGTTTGGCTTGAAAGGCCGTTAGGCGGACCCTCATGGCTGGTAATTTTACCCATCACCCAGTTTGTATCATGTAGCTATGTAATTTTAAATAGTAGGTCAAGGATCGAGTTTTCTTTTTCATTAACCAGGCTCACAGTATTAATCTTCAACAAACATCCTTACGAATCTCAAGGCAGAATACCAATGAGGCCAGGCACTCTTTCTTTCTCTTCTGTGTAGGAACGCCTTTGAAGTAAATGAAGTTTCGTGCTTGGAATAGATGAAGAGACCCATGTCTTAGGATGGAAATCAGACTGAAAAAGAAGTTAACAAGAGAGAGATTTCCTAACCCGATAGTGAGTTAAGTGACTGAAGTCTGATTTAGCTATTCTGCCGACTTGTGGTACAATCTTTCACTTTATTACATCTCTCGTCTTTCTACCTGCAAGATCAGAAGCAGTAATCCTACACTGACATGTGAAAAATTTCAGGTTATCTCTCCTGGTTTTGCAAATTATCATAGACATTTGGGCCTAAGGCTTGAAAGAAATTAGGCCCTGCCTAAAATAAATCATGTCCCAGGAAGATAAGCGGTTTCATAAAAATTAAAGCTATTGCCCCTGGCAACTGTACTAGACTTCTTAAAGCCTCTGATATTCACTACAATCTGTTCCTGACACTATTAGGTGAGAGAAAGACTGGACTATTCTGGAGATTAATAAAGCTTGTTAACGTTTTTCCATCTGTCGATCTATTACAGTATTTAGAGACACCTCTTGGATTCAAAATAGAGAAGTCAAATCCATCTCAACATTGGAAAAAGACTCTTTTTCTAAAGATTTTCTGTGAAGGAAATTCAATATCATCCTTCGTTAATAGATCTCAGCTCCCCTATATATTTCATGTAGTTGTTAAAATAAATTACTAAGAAAACTAAAGGGAAAGCAGTTTACTAGAAGAAAGTACCATGTAAATGCACACTTAACACTGCAGGAGTGGCTCTGCCAATGTCTCAAGCTCACCATCTGGTTTTTAGGGATTCTCCTTTGTCCTCTTCAAAACTGGATGAAAATAGGACACCTCTCCCTCAGAAGGAAATTTTTCAGGAGATTTTGAAGTTGAAAATTCTTTTTTGTAACTTCCCAGCAAAAACTAAAACAGTAGTTTTTTTAAAAAAAAGAAAAGCAAACAGAGAAGTTAATAGCCGTGCTTGGTAACAGTTTAGCATTCTGGGGCTGGGCCAGTACAACCAGGAGTTGGTTGGATACGGGAGCGATGTTCTCAAACGGCCCAGAAATGTGAGCAATTGTGAATCTGAGCCAAAGGCACACCAGAACTCTGTGTGTTTTACTACAACTTTTAGTAAATTTTAAATTATTTCAAGGTAAAAACCTTTTTTCAAATAGAAGTCGTTTTTACAACAAAAACAAAAGAGTCAAATGTTTTTCGAGATCAGTAATTCCCCAAGGGTGGCTCTGGACCAGCTCATCACCTGAGAACTTGTTAGGAATGCAAGTGTCACATGCAGTGAAGAATCTGTTACTGGTTGCAAGAGAAACTTTGCCACACTTTGAAGCCAAGGGGCACAATTAATATGCAGATATGTCTCTTGGTCAGTGGGGAGATATCTCAGGTACAGAGGAGAGACAGGGACTGAAGGAGCATAAAACCTGAGGGAGCAGGTACACAGGCAGCATGGGGACAACCTGCCTATCTGAATATAGAAATCTTACTACTCAGAGGAACTGAAAAACCAAGAACCTGCCTTTGAACAAATGAGCAGAGAGGAGGCAGTATGCTAATACTGGAATAAGTCCTGGAGGGTACTGCTCCTTGAAAAACATCTACATTTATACATGCAGCTTTCATCCCACCCCAAAAAATTAGCACTTTAAATACTATAACACATGTAATGACTTATAATGAGCTCTCACTTTAAATATGAAGGCCAGACACATGCGCAGTATCCTCATACAACACACAGTCAAATAGCGAGCACAAGAGAAGCACACAGCAGCAATTATTCCACAAGAAAGGTACAAATCTCAACAGCGTTTTAGTGGAGGCACGGATATCATTTAGCTGCAGCAGAGGGTCAGAAAAGGTAGGGCTGAGGAGTGTTTGAAGTGGAACGCGAAAGCGTCGTCTTGAAAGACAAACCACATGTTTCTCTTTTTGGAATTTCTAATTGAAAGAAAAGCTTCTGGCGAAGGGAGGACCAGGATGGAAATGTTCAGAATGGGTCTGGCAAAGCAGTGGTTCAAGGAATCAGGATTATAAACCAGAATTGAGAGCCAAGGTAGAACCTGAGATGAAATTTTAGGAATTCATACAGGAAAGGTATTTCAAATCCAGAGAATTTGTGCACAGTATTGATTGCAGCAGAGCGGAGGTAGAATCAGGCAAGCTGTCTGTGAGTACCAGCATAACACAGTGCCAGGAGCCGGAACATGGGGCCTCTGGTCTCTGCAACACCGTTGGCTGCCTCTGTAGCCTGGACCACTCATTCACCCTTTCCAGGCCTCAATTCCTTCACTTATAAAATGGGAAGTGGGGAAGGGTCAGAATTAAGATCCCTAAAGTCTAAAGTCTTTCCATCCCTGAAATCACCACGTTAGGTAAGCTGAGGAGACAGCAGCGATGATGAAGTAGACTAAACACCTGCTGAGCACAGAAGCTCAGCAAATATGGGTTGACTTGAAAGGCACCTGAAAAGCCCGATTCCTCTGGATGCCTGTGAAGGTGGTCTTGCAGAAGCAGGAGCAGGGACCAACTTGCCAGGTCAGCCTGGGCCTGACGGTTTTGTCAGCTGTGGTCAGCACCTCCTCAGACCTGGACTGTCCTCATCGAGGTCACTAGAGTCCACCATTTTATGGAGAAGTGACTGTAAAATTGAAATCTGGACACCATCAAGATGTGGCCTCCAGAGAGGAGCTGCCTTTTCTGTCTACTAAATCAAATCATTTCATTTTCAACTGTAAAGTAGACATCTTCAAGGAAGCCACTTGAGTATTAAGATCCAACCAAATAAGTAAATTAGTTGTAGAGAGAAATGCATGAAAGAAATTCTTTTCTAAGTTATAGCCTAAAGTTCCTGGCTTTGCCCAACAGAATGAAGCTCAGGTGAACTTACCACTCTTTGTCACCTTCAAACCGGGGCTTCATCAACCTGGAACACCTGGGCCTAATTAGGTCCTTCATTTTCCTTGCATTGTAAACTTTATTGTCAAAATGATTGCTCCAGCTATCCAGGGTGTTTTACCTGGCTGTGGGCAACCAAAATGACTTAAGTTGGAAATTACCTGTGAAATACCATTGGTATGGACAGAAGAAAGGTCCAGCTGTTTCCTGTGACAAGCGAACCCAAAGCCTGTATTATCTTGACTGAGTGCCTAAATTTACCAAGAAAATCTGGGCACAGCAAATTCATTTGACATCTGTATGCCAATGAGCACTGGAAATTGTAAAGAGAAAATTTATACTGGAAAGAATATTTTTTACTTTTATTTACTTTCCTCCATTAGTGATGTGACCTTTGAATTTGGAAACTAAATTACTGTAGACAGAAAAAAATACATATTGGCTAAAAGAATAAGGCTAACTTTTGGTGCATCACTGCCAACAGCTAATACCTTAGATCTAATAGTCTTAACGAGCAATTTTCTTAATAGTATCTGTTACTGAATACAAGAAGGAAAATAGGCCTCATATACTGAGTGTTTAGTAAATACTAATTTCTGGAGACAATGTTCCAGTTTTAAGAGCTACTTTCCTATTCTAAGAATATAAAAACAGGGGAATACAGTGCTTTTATTAAAATGCTCCTGATTAAGTTTAGCCTGAATCTAACCATTCTCTCTTCCCCAAGCAGGAAGAAACCCTTGCCCTTGAATGTTACACTTTCATAACAGCCCTCACTAATGAATAATATAATGTAAAACTTCTAAGTAACTGTTATTTAAGAACTTTAATTTATGTTTGTTGAATTTATTTTTATTTTGATCAACTGAAAAAGTTAATTTGCAAGACGATTTTCAGAATCTTGTGTGGGCTTTGGTAGGTGATTTTGTCCATCCTAGCTATTCCTCAGGGACAACTCCCTAGTGCCACTTTGAACAGCAGGAAGAACTAAGAGCACAACTGTTCTCCTCTATGATGTGAAAATATAAAGAGGAGAATGCTATTTGGGAAGAAATTTGCTTAAAGAGCTGTGATGAAATACAAATACTCTGCTGGACGAAGAAGCTCTAGCTCTGGGAGCCAACAAAACCTCAAATAGAGTGAAGGTTCCATTCTGCATGTTAGCCTGGGCTTCTTTATTGGCACTGGAAACACATTCAGAGAGATAAAGGAAAGTATTTCTCATCCTTTTCTCTCTCTGTGCAAGATGCAGATTATTTTGGCACAGCATAACAAACTACTGTCTTTCTTAATATAAAACAAACACAAATTCAAAACATCTTTTCTTTTACTACATACTTCCAATGTTAAAAAAAAAAAAAAAAAGAGTTGGTAGATTTTATTCTTGTGAGATAAATACAGCCAAAAATACAAAAGCCTTCTCCAGTCTGCGATGGAATAGTGATGTTGAACTATAAGTTGCAGAGATGTTAACTATAGGTGACTGTCTTAATGGACGGCAAAGGATTGGTACACAAAGGTGTAAGGAAATGAGTGTGTTAAGGGTGGAAGCGTTGGCAAGACAAAGGGAGGAGAAGTTTGCAGAGATGTTTTCAGATGAAGGCAAGGATTCTGTTCAACACACACTAAATAATGAAGTTCAGGGGGAAAAAAAACCTTGGCACTTTAAGAGAAAATTTTATTCAATTTTAGAGCTATTTGAACGAAGAGATAGAAAAAGTATGAATGTAAGAGAACAGTCAACCTGGGATGTGGAGTAAGATGCTGCTTTCCCAAAATATAGAAGAGATAATTTGAGAGAATATTTGTTGGAAACTTTGACAGGTCAGAATTCAGATGACACTTAGGAAAGGAATTACAAATAAAACTGGATGTTGTTCCTCATAAAAAAGATTCTTACTATTGCAGGGTATAAAGAAATTAAAAGAAAGTAGCTTCATTTGGACCTGGAGTGGAGAGACCTAGGGAAAAATAGATACTTCCAGAGGGAGTCAGCCTGTTTAAAGGGATGTACCATGAACATTTGGGAGCACACCTCATCTTTGGAGAAAAATTTTCTGTGTCTCAGCACATAGGTACTCATGCATGCATGCATACTCATGTGGAGAATGAGTTAATGGGTAAAACCATGAAGAAGTTATGCCAGGGTAGGGTATATGGGCATTCCAAGGGTAGGGCAAGAAAATAAGTTCATTATTGGATGCTTTAAATTGCAGTTAAATAGACTCAAATCAGCCCATTTTAAACCAAAAAGAAAATTTACTGATAGATGTAACTGGAAATGACAAGGATGAAACTGAATTTGCACTAGATTGAATAAACAGCCTCAAAACATGTCATCAGAACTCACTCCATCTCCTCCGACATCTGCCTATGTATTGGACTTACCTTGTTAGTTTCCTCTGTGCGATGAGGAATTTGACACTCTCAGGATCATGTCTTTTGAGCTTGGGGAAAAGTGAATGAAAAGAGAGACTCACAAAACTCCACAGGCAGTTATCTGATGGCCTGGCTGAACGCTGTAACCAGCAGGACTGAACACTAACTGGCCAAGCCTGGGTGCTCAGCTCCACAGAGGACTGGGATAGGCAAGCCCCAAACACCTGGAAAAATAGTGAGTGAGGCTCTATTACCAAAATGAAGGTGGGCAAACTATAAGCAGGAAGTGAGAAGAGATTCTGTATGAACACAAACAGCAAATGTCCACTATGGTTTAGTAGCTAGGTGGAAAGCAACAAGGACATGAACTAACTTGAGGAATTGTTGGTTAAAGAAAAGGATAGAACTGGGAGATTCTTAGGAAGCAAAATTGACAGGACTTGGCAATTGTGGGTACCCAGTTCTGAACTGGATGATATGGCATTTGAATTTTCTGTCAAGAATAGAAATTGTGTAAATAGCAGAGACCTAAATGTAATACATCCATCACAGAAATGTAGGTGTGCCTGGCATTTTGTTTAATGCATACAGCCACTAGAAAATAGCTGAAAAAGAGGGGGAAGTTCCAGATAACCCCTCATTACCTGACTAGATCTGCTGAGTGAAGAGTGGAGCGATTTACCTGAGTAAGAATAAACAATTGTTGGAAATGATGGTCTGTTCCTTTTGGAACTGTCAGGAACATTGATTAGAAATCTGACACATCATCACAAAAGAGGATAATAAGGAATCGGTGCCAAACTGTCATCCCATGAGCTACAGTAATTTCAGAGCCAAACAACCCTGAATTTGGACCCAGAGGCCTGATTGAATAGTTGTGTGACTCTAAGCAAGCTTATTGGCAACTGATTCCTCAAATATAAAGTGGCAAGAATTGCAAAACCTACATCTCAGATAATGTTCAGAAATTGCTGGCATTGAAAGAATTCAATAAGTGCAAGTTCCCTTCTGACTGGTGCCCAGAGGAAGTAAATTACCGAAGACAAAGTACGAATTCAGAATACAAAGAGGAGTATCTATCCAGTCCATGCTACATGCCAGACCTCCTGAATATATAATGCTATATGAGAGAGGCGTTTCTAGCTTCAATGAGTTTGCATTCTTATTAAGACTAACAAACAAATAAACAAGATAAAATCATGATGTAAAAAGTGTTTTGAATGAAATAAACAGGGTGATATGATAAATAGAAACGTAGTAGAATCTACCAACTGACAGATTGATTACCTTGGATTTTTCCATCCTGGAAAGGGCAGAGACTTTTCCTCAACAGAAATAACATCTACTCTACATATGGGTGTAACTTTCCTGTGTGCTGCATCTCCCCACATGCACCGCCATTCAAGGAATGGCAAAATGTATCACTGATACGTGTGGAATCTTCTCTAGCTCTCTGAGATAGAATCACTAGCAATCACATATGTACACAAGGGAATTAACACCCCATAGGACAGCTCTTTTCCAGTGAAGGAAGAGAGCTTGTCAATAATATCTGCTATTTTCTGTCCTTGGTGGAGAGAGATGCAGAGGAGCCAGGGGGGAATTCTGTGCTGTAGTCCTTATAGCATCTTGGGAGATCCCCACAGGAACAAGCCAAGCAGCACTTACCAACAAAAAACACACCATTTTGAAGAACACACACGCCTCTAACTCAAGCTAAGATCCCACCTTCTCTCTAATTCTCCTCCTGCCCATTTCTTACAGATTATTTTTGACAGTTCTATGCATTACTATCTGGGATATTGCTTGGCAGATACTTTGAAATGTAGCATAAGGCAGTGTGTAATTCGTAATAATTATATAATGAAATTGACCCTCCAGTAATTCACCAAACATGACACAAAGAGTTCTTTATTTTAGATGACCAATTTTGTGAAATTTAATATGAAGTGTTTCTCATTCAAGGTGAGCAACTTAGTAGAAGTTTTCCTTTAAAGGATGTTTTTAAATTACAGATTTTCAAATTGCTATGAAGCATACAGTGATTGAACATTGCTCTCTGATTATTCAGCCAAAAATTGGGACTCTAAGATGAATTCTTGATCATCCATATTAATTCACATGCTACTGAGAGGCTCCCTTTAAATTCTTTGAAGTATAACAGGTATTATCTCCAGACTATTAATGTTCAAGAGAGCGCACTGTTTGCCAGCCTGTGAGCTTAAGTTTAGACAAATATTATTTTAATATCTGTTAATCCTTTAAGTTGAATGATTTTTTTTTTTCTATTCAGCAGCAAAAATAAATTTACTCTTGTTCCTCTGATAACGGATAACTGTTTCCCTAGACGAGGATTTTGGAAAATTCTGATACGGTGGTGCCAGGGCACTTGCATTGTTCATGCAAAAGCCTGAAGTGTGCACAATATGTTGGCTTTATATAAAGATAGAGGCTTAGGAACTGGAAGGTGTGAAACGTCTTTCCTCAGTGTTGTTTACTCACATTCTGGAAAGACCCACAAGGCTGATAAAGCCAAGCAATCATTCACTGAAGGGTTTGTGCAGATTTCTGAGTGGGAATGCTATAAACTCTGCACGGAGATGGAAGGATGTTAAAAGATCACCTGAAAGAAGTCTCAAAGCACACTCTACAAGTAGGCCAAAGGAGCCCCTGAAGAGAGGAACTGTGGATCGTACAACAGTGACTGAAAAATTCAAGACCCTTGAGTCCATTCCCATTGAATACACTTTCCCTTCTCTTGTTTCGTAGCCCGCTGTGGGCAAATTATTTGTGCCCCAGGCTAGAAGATTTCCTACTTTCCTGAACAAGAGGTCTTTGCAGAACTTAACAGAGATTTTTCCTTTTACTTGCACAGCTTGAACTCTCCTTGAGTGGCACTGTCTTCATTCCTATTATTTCAAAAATGAGGAAATGAAAGAGTAAACTGCAGTAAGATCTACCAAGGTGCCAGATAAATTCAAAATAACTTACAATTGCAATGTCTTCAACTAAAAAGATTCCATACCTTTACATTAGGGAGCCTCTACTGTTTCTGAGCACAGCTTTGGTTAGAGAAATTTGTGTAATCCCTCTTGATTATAGGAGAAATGAGCAATTAATTAGAAAGACAACTGCAGGGAGGTCAGAACGCCAACATCAGTAATGGCCCAATCTGACTGCCATTAGAGATGAGACGATACTGACTAAAATCCTTTACTCATAGTGATGCCAGCTTTTACAGTCTGTTATTAAATTGGTTGTTATTTTGGAAGTAAATTGGTCATCACTATAATCTTTAAGAGGATTCTCAATATGCTTAATGGAAAGTTTGCCCCTCATAAGATGACTTGGGATAATAGATTTTTTTCAAATTGCTGTGAAATCTAGAGAACTCTTGAACTTGAAGTTTTGCATCTTAATATTAAAATCTATTTAACAAATTGTTGATACATTGTTATAACATTATGATTTCCTGATGTTTTCTTTCCCCCAAAAAAGTCTGAAGAATATAAGAAAGTCTAACTTAAATCCAGTTTATATTACTGGTAAATCTATAATTTTCTTATTGTTATTACAGATTTTTATGTATTTATTATCGTTTATCTCTACATCTAAAACAATTTACCAATAGGCACAGTAAGGGCCAACTTACGCTCAGTAAAAAAGGGGGAAAGTGCTGATTCTACAGTTTGTTATCTGTTTATTTTTAGAAAAACAGAAGCCTTATGAAAATTATTTAGGGCAACTGAGAGTTGAGCATGTTGTTACACATCCATAGCAGGATCCCAGGTGCATGGATGGCAAACTCAGACTCCCCACTGGCCCAGATCTCTTCCTCCAGCTCTCTGCCTAAGTCCTGCAGGACCATAGCTCCCACCACAGCAGGAGATACACTGCTACCAGCACCATATCAGGCAGCAAGAAATAGAAGCACTTTCCATATTTCACATAGAGATGACCTGAGTTTTTATTGGTTTGTCTTGTATTGTTTTATTGCTCAAATATTTCATGTTCATAAATATGAGCCCAAGAATTACTTGTGTGTAAAGAAAAATAAATCATAATGAGGTGCTGGAGTATGTCAGTGGAGGCAGAGTAGGGGGCTTTTTTTCAGATGGGATGATCAGAGATATCTTCTCTGAGGAGTCAACACTAGCAGAAACTTAATGTGGACAAGTTTGACAGGAATATAAAAGAAAGCTGAATATCATGGCCAATTGATTTATATAGGTCCAGCTTTGTTGGTAAGTCTGATTGGTTTTAAAGCAAAACTGATCTTGAAAGAATACAAAATCCCTCTATGTTTAGGGAAAAAAAAAATCAGTATCTTTTATGATCATTCCAGTGCATAGACCTATACAGGTAAAATATAACATAGGATGTCAGAATAATCATTGTTTTTTGTTTTTATTTAGTTCTTTCATGTATATCTGGGAAGGCAAATAGGTGGAAGGAAGGGGTAAAAATCAAGTTTTAAGAATAAGATTAGACTGAGAAAATCTAGAAAATTCAGTCATTCATTCAACTTATGTTTTTTGAACATCTATGTATAAGAGAATGATTTAATGTTGGATTTTCCAAAACATTTGCAGTTCCTCCTAGCACTTTTTAAAAGCACTTTGCACAGTATCTTGCACAATATAGACCCCAATTAGAATTGAATGTATTGAATGAGGCAAAGAGAACACTGGATCCTTATATGTCATATATGGAATAAAGTCAATAGATTTGGCACTATTTCCTAAAGGGTATTATTATTTACCTAAATTTTAAGTTTTTATTTAATTTACTGATAATATATTACATACATAATGCACTTTAGTCTGTATATTACCTAATTCCTATTTTATTTGATGATTTATATTTTATCCTAAAGTGAAATAGAGGGGCCTAGGAGGTAGCACCAGGAGCCTGAGCTCTCCCTCCACCCTGTGGAAAGGGGCAGGGTGGGAGGTCGAAACTGGGCAAATAATTAATTAATTAATCCAGTCTAATTATTTTATTTTGCTGAAAGTGTATGGAGTAAATAGAATTAACATGCCTAGAACGGGCTGAAGGTATGATAACAGGTTTTGATTATAAGTTTGGGGGACATCATGGGCTCATGACATATTTGAATCCACATAAATTAGAAGGAGAGGTTTACTGCAAAGTCTAAAAGACTCTTGTGAAAACCAATTTTACGCATATTTTTTCCTCATTCATGAGATAAGAAATGGCCTTTGTTGTCATTTTTAAAATGTCAATTAAAATTAAGTTTGGGGGGGAATGAGTTAATCAACAACCAACAAATTTTGACAGAAACAAAGACAGTAAAAAAAATGGACTATATCTTTCTGTGAAAGGAGACACAGAAGTCGTGTCTGTTTCTATTTGAATGTCCTCTGAGAATCACAATCCAGTCTTAATCGTATAGTCCTGTCTGCATTTCAACTCTGATTCAGGAACTTCTCATTCTATTTGTGTGACGTCTGATACAAACACTACAATCTTTATTTTTACTCTAACCATAAAGTTCCTGAATTCCATCTTTAGAGTTCCCCCATCTTCTGCTACTTCACATCCTTCCCCTGTTTATCTTCCCCTCTCCCCCAGACCCCCGTGGAAACTACTGCTCCGACTCCATCACACAATAGTTTTTAGAAATGCAGGGCCCTTGTCCTGCTCTTAGAACCTTCTGTTTCAGTCTCCACTATCAACGTTTTAAAGTAGATGGAGAATTGTCAAATTCTTCCTCAGGATAGGATTCAGAACTACCATCCTTGAAGCCAAGACTTTTTACCTCTCATGATTCCCTCTTCAAGAAAGTGTTGGTGTTACTGAAAGAAAGTTCCACATCTGTTATCCCCTTACCTCGCACTCCTCCCTTTCTGTTCTGACTACTTAACAGATGCTCAGAAACAAGGTCTATGCCACTTGTACTACAAGAATAATGTAGCTAAGACTCAGGGAGAGAGAATAATGTATTCTCTGGAAACCACCCTGCTCTATTCATAGCAGTATGACAATTAATGATTAATGAGTTGTCCTTTTATTTCTGAGGATAATACCACTGGTCCAAGACTGGACATTTCCTTTGAATTATTTTTGAAAGTGAGGAATGAATGTACAGAACCTTTCATAGCCCATCACTTATTTCCTTTTTATTAGATAGTTGCAGGTTGGCTGCCTAGGGTAAATGAAGTGTGTGACTATATACCAGCACATCAGGATTTTTTTTTTTAATGTAAGGGTGAGGTTAAGTGTGACCAAATAAGCAAAGAAGGCTGAAAGGAAGTGGTGAAAGGAAGCATTTAAACAAGATTAAGGTAGATTTGCTGCCAGAAGGAGGCAAAATAAGAGACTATTGAAAGGAATATTAACAACTATTAAGGTATATGAATTGTATGCAGGATATGAAAATAAATGGACACAATCCAGACATTAAGATTGCATAGCTCTAAAAAAAAAAAAAAAGATTGCATAGCTCTGATGGGCCCCAACTTGCTAAATTTTACAAATCCAAATGAAGGTGAGTTCGCAGGTCATATTTATGAGAAACAGTGATTAAAGAATGAGAGAAGAAAACAGGAAGTCATCAGTGCTCTTTGTTGTTTTATTTTGTCTACATGTACTTCTTGGTCTCTGATAGTCCCCACTGATTATTAAGCACTGATAGTAAATAAACTTATAATATGTATTTGTATGTAAATATTTAATTACTTTGGTTTGTAAATTTAAGCCAAGAAAAAAATATACTGAAATGGTTTAGTTTTCTGTCCTTTCATTGAAATACCAATTTTGGGTTATAATTATGTACTTTAAATATTTAAAATATGATATCTTTTTTGTGTTGAAGTATAGTTGATTTACAATGTTGTGTTAGTTTCTGGTATACAGCAAAGTGATTCAGTTATATATATGTATATGTATATTCTTTTTCATATTTCTTCCCCTTATGCTTTTTATAGGATATTGAATATAGTTTCCTGTGCTATATAACTTATCTATTTTCTATATAGTAGTTTGTATCTGTTGATCCCAAACTCCTAATATACCCCTTCCCCTCCCCCCTTCTCCCTTTGGTAACCATGAGTTTGTTTTCTCTTTGTGTCTGTTTCTGTTTCGTAAATAAGTTCATTTGTGTCATATTTTAGATACTACATATAAGTAATATTATATGGTATTTCCCTCTCTTTCTGATTTACTTCAATTAGTACAATAATCTCTAGGTTCATCCATGTTGCTGCAAATGACATTATTTCATTCTTTTTTATGGCTGAGTAGTATTTCATTGTGTGTGTGTGTGTGTGTGTGTGTGTGTGTGTATACACCACATCTTCTTTATCCAGTCATCTGTCAGTCAACATTTAGGTTGCATCCATATCCCGGCTACTGTAAATAGTGCAGCTGTGAACACTGGAGTGCATGTATCTTTTCAAATTACAGTTTCCTCTGGATATATGCCCAGGAGTGGGATTGCTGGATCATATGGCAACTCTATTTTTAGTTTTTTAAGGAACCTCCATACCATTTTCCTTAGTGGCTATAGTGGCTTCCAACAGTGTAGGAAGGTTCTCTTTTCTGCATACCCTCTTCAACATTTATTATTTGTAGACTTTTTCGTGATGTCCATTCTGACTGGTATGAGCTGGTGCCTCATTGTACTGTTGATTTGCATTTCTCTAATAATTAGCAATGTTGAGCTTCTTCATGTGCCTATAGGCCATCTGAATGTCTTCTTTGGAGAAATGTTGACATAGGTGTTCTGCCCATTTTTTGATTGGGCTGTTTTTGTTTGTTTGTTTGTTTGTTTGTTTGTTTTATTGACTTGTATGAGCTGTTCATACATTTTGGAAATTAAGCCCTTGTCAGTTGCATCATTTGCAGATAGTTTCTCCATTCCATAGGTTGTCTTTTCATTCTGTTTATGACTTCCTTTGCTGTGCAAAAAGCTTATAAGTTTGATTAGGTCCCATTTGTTTATTTTTGCCAAAATATGATATCTTTAAGCATACCAGTATTTGAGGGGAAATTGAATTATTTAGTAATATGATCATTTCCACTATTCCATGTACCTGAAATCAATATGATATTGTAAATCAACTATATTTCAAAAGAATGATCATTTCTATGTATCACCTCTATTCTGTGATCTATAATCTTTATAGAACTGCCAAAGTAACTGTTTAGCAATGAGCCTCATTTTGCTGCCAAACAAAATATCTTGTTCTTTGGGTGAAAATAAATCAAAAGCTTTTTGCTGATGTTTTGTTAGATATGTATGGAGAAGTAAATAATAGTGACTCTTGTAGCAAGGGAAAAATCTTTTTCTTCTAATCACCTTAGTTTCTACAGTTGAGATCCTGTAAATTAAGCTGGCAAAAGATAGTTTATTAATTTGTGCATCACATATATACATGGGAGCACCTAGTGATGAGTAACTCAAAGGGCTGGTTAAACAAAGGAAAAAGGGTAGGGTTTGAACTTCTAGACAGAGAAAGCAAATTATGGGAAGGAAAATTATGCTAACAAGGATTGCTTCATAAGGGTTATTTTACAAATTTAAGTCAGTGTTTTTTCCATTGATAAAGGTTATTAAGAGTTCTCCTGGTACAGGAGAGGGAGATACCTTTACAAATGAAAATTTCCTTTATAAAAGGAAAACTTATTTTTAGATTGTTTTCTGCACCTGCCTTTGGCTCAAAATAATCCATTATGCCAAAGAGGCAGGTTTGGTGGTGGCATATTCTGTTACCCTTCAATCTCACCAGCTAAGTAATAGGACTTCTGTATTTTTTCAAACTTTCAGAGATTGTCAATTCACGAGATAGTGGAATGAATGCCATATGGGCAAATCCTTTTGGCATAGGGATACGTTAGGATTCTTCTTCAAAATCCTGTGATTCTATACTCTTTAACAGGGGATGTAAACAAAGACACTCACACTCTTAGAAGATTAACTTCTGAGAGTAATTATAGAGTCCCAATCCATGAGATAGAATGACATGGTATATTCAAGTGAGGTTATTGCTAGCTCTTATTTTTGGTTTGCCAAGAGTTAAACAAGTGTCCATTTTAAAAGTTATTTTCAGTATTTAGCAAAATGACTTTTTTTCACCAATGGAAGAGTCAAGTGACAGCCAAACCAGCTATCCTGTTTGTCTCCAAAACTCCAACTTGCTCGAAGAGCTGACAAGCTTTAGGTAGCAGGCAAAGCTTGAGTGAGAAGGTCACCGTTCAAATAGGAAATATATATCATGTAACCCTGGGTAACATCGTCTGCTTTTCTGTACCCCAAGGGAATACCAAATGAAAAAAAATGCCTAAAGCCTATTACCAAAACTATCTTTTGAAAAAGTCAGCTCCTTATAAGCAAGAAAATGTGAATTGTTATATTATCATTTTACTGGGGCAGTGGCCCTCAGATTTCTTTCTGGTTTCCTTCAATAAAAAATATTTCTTCCTTGAGGACTCTTCAGCCCCTATATTTTCTTTCCTCCTGGCTTTAATTTATTTTTCTTTCTCTCATCTTTTGAACTTATTTTTATTCACCATATCTTAACACTGCCTCATCATATGTTTTTTTCCTTACTTCATCCAAGATGGATAAAAGATTTTTCAGTATCTTTATAATCAAATGTTGTTGCATCAAATATTCTTTATTCATACACATAGAATTGTCTCTTGGTGGATTTGATCAGACAAGGTGGTTTTTAAAACTTGATACTACATTTCACAATCAAGTCTTGAATTTTTCAGTTAATCCTGACAGACAGAAATCCCAGTCCTGTCTTAATACTCAATGTGAAAGTATTATATTACTAATAATTTTGCACCTGAGCATACTGTATTAGTATTGAATCGCACAACTGAACTATGAAATCCTATTAAAGCTGTTTTCCTTTCGTTACACAAAAGGCAGCATTGACAGCATATTTTGTCAACATTGAATACTGTGGACAAGGAGTACTAAATTACATTTTTAATCCATGACACCACCTTGAAGAACATGGTGTTCAGAATTTATCTAGATATTTTGAGGAAAGAGTAGAATGCTATGAACGTATATTGGCGAGTAACTAGTGGCTGAAGTTTCAGGTGACAGCTGTAGCTAGAAAAGCTTTTCTCCTGCTGTTCATAATATAGTGATTGAAACCCCCTCTTTCAAATGCAGACCTCCCACCCTCATTTTAGCAGTCTGTGAAATTTTCCTTGCATCATTGAAACACACTCTAAATGGGGTTTTCTTTGAAGACCACCCAGAAGTTACAGCTGGTGTAAAATTCAGCTGATTGGTCCAATTTGTATTCGTGTGTAGTCCAGTGAGGAAATAGATCTATGGGGTTTTAAATTTACTTAAAATTACCTTATTTCCTGTGGGTCAAAGTGACAAATAAGAAGAGCTGAGATTCCTCAATTTTCTCTTCCAAATTCTATCTAAAATTAGGATGACCATATAATTTATCATCCAAGGTGGAACACTTGGATGCTACTAATGGTTATATTTCAAGTAAACTGAGTCTGTCAGAGTAAGGAACAAGACAAAATGGACACACCAATGAAAGACCTGCAGGTCTAGAATGCTTTGTCCACAGTGAATTGGCATGAACCTACTGGTCATTGACATCCCTCTAATAGCATACACTAATCAATCACTCTGGTTTACAGTCACTGACTAATTGTTACTAGTATGTGATTGCAACCTATGTTAGGCTATCTCCCAAGTCACAATGTAGTTAAATAAATATGTAATAAAATTTTTTTATACATTTTAATTTCCTATTTTTTTTGTAGCACAGTTTTTTTACTTACATTTAAACTCTACAAGACTCGCTAAGAAGAAAATGTTTTTCATTTTTCCCCTTTCTACTTGTATATTAAGTTATGGCTAGGAAATGCTGTGTATTAACCAAAGGCTTTTTTAAGTCTCTTTACTCTCCTCTCGTGTCCTTTGCATTCTTTTACATTGTATCTTCAAACACCTCACCTATTTTTATTTTACAAGCCAGGGAAAATTAAACTATTAAACGAGTCAGTTTAAAAATGTCAACGTAAAATCTTTTTCCTTCCTCTTCATTAATCCTGGGCCTTTTCAAATGTCATCATTGAAAACATATCTGCATACTTTGTTTCTATTGTCTGGAATGAAATAACTGGACTTGAGTTTGACACTCACATAATGTAATTTTAATACAGAAATAGAGCCTAAAATTGATAGCATTACAAGAGGCTGCTGTTCTTGTGACAATGTGCTGCTCTGTGAAAACCCCTAGCATTGTGCTATGGAGATACATTTGTCAACCAGATATTTATTAAGCAACCCGATGTCAGGTGACTAGACGATTCAGGGTGTTGTGGCCTGACCAGGGTGAGTAGGGCATCATGTTATGGGTGGCTGATCATAGGATGTATGAGCATCAGTGGGAGCAACAAAGGAAGATGGATTATTTATAGGGGGACTGGATCTAGTAATATGAATGATAACAAGAGCCAGGTTTCTCAGTGTTAGGGAAAGAAGCCACAATAAGAAAAGTGAGAAATCTAGAATGAAGCCTACAGTTTGAATTGGAATTGGAGGTATTGGTATAAACTTATGATCTTAAATATATATACATAGATTTAAAAATAGGGATTGAAATGTGTTAATGTGCATATATATTTATATTTGTATTCATACATATATTCCCTAACTCTGTCCACTGAAAGGTACCAGAAACAAGCAGCAGCGTCCCATATCAGATCTTGTCCACCAAAAGGCATAAGGACTCTTTGGAGGATTGACTGATTCCTGCTCGCTACAACTAGAAAGCCTCCTTCTAACTTCTGAATCCTTGTGGTGCTTCATGCTAATTCAGTGGAGACAATGATGGCCTGCATTATGCCACAGGTATCTGCGTACCCATTCCCCCTCTAAGACGTGAACCATGTCTTCTAGATCTTTTAGATCCTTCTGCATGCTTTAGAACTCAGTGTTTCTTAGACATAATAGGGTCTCAGTCAATGATATTAGAAGGAAGGAAGGCAAGAAGCCAGGAAGAAAGGAAGGGAGGAAAGAAGATGAATTTTCCAGATTTGAATTTTTTTCATATATATTTAATAAAATGCGTTCAATAAAGCTCTTCTCATACATAGCATATCACATTACAAGTAAAATATTATTGCCAAAAATATGGCATAACCATGGCATGGAACAAGAGTTTCCAAGAAGTAAATCCAACTCTGCTGATAGATCTTGAAGACTTATTGGGTTGACCTCCAGCCAGAGGTCATTTACCAGTAGACAGAGAGAGAACCCACAAGGGCACCCTTTACTCTAGTCTACTGAAGAATTTCACTACCTGCTTCCTCACCTGCCCAACTATTTAGTATCTCCCTTCTTACTCCCCTGAAAACAGATTTCAAATCTTCATGGAAATAAAGCTTAGCACTTCTCAAAATCTTTAGAACTCCTGATAGATGAGGTCTTAGATACACCCATCTCATGGATGACTCTTTGGACACACAAAAAAACCCATTAATGTAAGTAGCACCAGGGCCAATCATAAATGAAACAATTTTCCCCTCTATATGCTACTTTATGCTGCTACTGCTTAATTATAATTTTATTGAATACAGTGTCCACCATGCATTCAACAAAATTATGAAATTTGCGGTATGATTTTTACTTACAGAATACTTAGATTGAGTTCAGATGCTATATGGACATCCAGTTCTTTTAAGAAATGTTCCTATTTCCTGGTAAAGTGTAGTAAGATCATCTATTTTCCTTAGATTGCTATAAAAAGATATGTAGAAAATTTTTGACAAAAGTTTAATAGCCATCATTTACGGGTTAAGGCCAAATAAAGGAAATTTAGGTAGACCATATAATATTACAGTTGTATTTCTGGCTTTATGCCATGTTTACAAAATAATTTTTATCAGAGAGACATTGGATATTATAAACTTCTTATTTTACAAATGGAGGAACAGAGACAGGGCAAGTCTCACCATCACAAAACTCACTTAGTTCAAAGTATAAATGAACCCACTGTTCTTTCCACTATATCATATATTTGGTTTCATGTTGGTTTTGTATGTGCTATTTTCATATGATTCACATGTGAATCTTCTCATTTTGATGGTAGCTATACTTCAGAGACAAATAGCAAAGAGAAAAGCATCATAACACAACAAAAATGTATTGATCTTAGATCCATGGCCACTTGAAAACCTTTTGTCAACGTAAAAAATCAGGACTGACTTATCCCTAACACGTAGATTGCTTTATACATAAAATGTCTTCAGGAAGTATGTATTAATTTGATTCGCCTGTTTAAATTTGAAACTGTCATTCTGTCTTCATGGTTGATGTCATATTTGTTCATTGCTGGCAAAATAAAAATTATTTGAAGCTTTCAACTTTTAAATATTTTATGAAATGATCAATATACTTTTTGTGGTAAAATACAAAAGGCAATTACAACTTGACCTACCAGTAAACAATTTTATATTTTATGTTAATTATGATTCATAAATCTTTAATTATGAGTATAAGGAAGACCTACAAAAATAATTGCCAGCAGTTTCCCTTTGATATTAATGTATCATACTGTCCTGTGTAATTTAAAATCAATGCTAATAACTAAGTTATATCTCAGAAATGTAAAAATCTTGAAAAACACAGTCATCAACTATTATCTTGCAAAAATGTTGCTTTGTTAGTCATTTTGAGATGTGATTGATACTGTTCTTTCTGCCTACACACCCTCATCTCTTTCCCCATGGAGTGTTTAATAAAATTATGGAAACAGCCAATTTCTGCAGAATTTCCTATGTATCTACTGAACTACCAGAATTGCTTGGCTTAATTAAGGGCACAAAAATACAATACTTAAATCATGAGGTTGTTCTGAGGACTTCTCTTCAACTGCCTAAAGTAGAACAACTTATCCTTTTATCTAATTAATGGAAAATGTATACAGATATTTGGATTAATTATTCATGTCTTGGACAACTGCAGCTAATCTCTTGCATTGGGTGCCTGTTACTACATTTTCAAAAGTGAATCTGAAGCTTTTTTGCCTTACAATTGTCTATTTTTATTTGCTTCTTATTATATACCTAATTCTAAGTACAGTGCCTAGTAGAGTAAGCATAAAATAGAACTGGTGAAAGAACGCTGAAAGTTTTGGTAGCATTCATAGTCCTCTTGATATTAGAATATATGTATCAATGTTAGAGTAAACGCAAAGTAAACTCTCAGCACTGGATAGGTGGATGAAGTGGTGTATGATTAGATGGATTATTTGTATCATTCATCTTTGAAAATACATGAGCCATTTAACTTTTATCTGTGAGTAATTAGATGCTGTAATTATAATTATAATGTGAGTTCAACAATAATTTCTGCACCACCAGCAAATATATTTTATTTAATCTCCAGCCTTCTTAATTCAAGCAATAGTAAAATTTCAGTGCAGTAAATATTGTATAACATTTGATTTTGATTCCTAAATATTGGCTTATGATTTTTAACATATATTTAGATGTTAAAATGAGAGCATTCCCAATGGCTCTTAGAAAAAGTTCTAGTAAGGAAGACAGATTTTGAATGTTAATTCTCACTCTATTAGTAATTTAACAGATGACCCTGAATTAATTTTTTTTTTCTTGCTCTTGGCTGGGACCATTTTGGACCACTTGTATAACACTGTGAAAAATAAATAAGCCCATTTTATTGATTTTTCATAACTATATATCTATTAATTTAGAGAGTTAAAAAATAATTTTGACAAATGCTGAACCCCAGTTTTTCCTACTGTTTATCTTAGTCTTAACCTAAGCCCTTCCCTTTTTTTTTTATTTCAACCATTTTTATTTAAAGTCTTTTAAAATTATATGAATATTCATGTTGCCTTAGTCAATAGGGTATAAGTGACTGTTATCTAATCTTTCTTTTAACTTTGAATGTTGCAGGCCACCAGGGTTATCTCTGTCAACACCAATGATTTTAGAGAGAATGACAGATGTAGAAGACATGAAAGACAAGTAGTGAACGCGTACCAATCAAGACAAACATCGTAAGTTGATTTTTAAATATAATTCCCTAATAGCAGCTTTGTTGATTTGATTCTTTCTCAGAAAAAAAAAGTTACATATTTAAACTCTCATTTATTAAGAATACTGACTAGGTAAGGTCTATGTCTTAATATAAAAAACTCTAAAAATGATTAAACCCACACTATTTTCATTGAATTTTACCAAAATGATTTTGTAATAAGTTAAAACAAGTATAATTGATTAGGCAGTGTCTACAAAGACTCCTGAATTTTAATAAAATTTATCCATAGATATTTCTCAGGCTATAAAGTAAAAAAGCTATTCTATGGAAAAATATTCATAATAAACCAGCCAGTTTCTTCAAAGAGAGTATATCTAAGAGAATATATGATGTAGCAAAGCATGTGTAGCATTTAGACCATGTCTGGCTAGAATTTTCAGTATTCAGAGTATTTGTGTAATTTCTACCCATGTCAAGATGTAATTGGTAAATCTATTTCTTATGAAAGATAAAGGGAAAACCTTGGCCAGGTTTGGAATCAAAACTCAAATACATCTTCCAGTATTACCTGGTCCTCTCTGGATCTTACTCATCTCCCTTCATCTGTGCAAATCTCAGCTTGATCTCAAATTGCCCTAAAGTCAACAACTTTTGCAAACTAAGGAAGCAAAATCAGGCCTTTGATCATAGGTGTTCTCTCTTACAACAGGGAGAGACTAAAACAGAAGAAGCGTCACTCACATAGCTCTCAAAGGGGAAAGATTTTTAAAATTCCAAAAATATTTTTAGTTTACTAAAACAGCCTGATTCTGTCTTCTAAGCTCATAGTTATCATTCTAAAATCATTACTGAGAAATTATTGAACCAAAAGCATTTTTAATGCATTTTTGTTACTAATTCATGTTGAACCACCTAGGGGAAAATCCTCAGAATGATCTCCTTTTCTGCTTGCCCAGGAAATACCTGGGTTGAAGAAAAATCAACTTCATCAATAAACATATGTTATCCAGGTGCCAACATAAAGGTGGCAAACTATTAGATTCTCTCAAATCGGTACAAAAACAACAAAGTTAGCAACATACTGAGCCTCTTAGCAGTCTGAATTTCCCACACCAGGTTTCTTTTACTGACAAGCTATGATTTGTGTTACCAAAAAATGTCAGCTCCTAATTTGGATGAAGCTGAAATGAATTATACATAGGTCATTAGAAGCAGTGTGGTCTGCAATGAATGAGGGATCTCAAAAAAATCCAACCACTGACGCGCTGAGTGTTTTGAATAAGTCAGTCACTATCCATCTGCCTCAATTTGAGTATTCAAAAAATAATGGTGTGCAGAGAACTAATTATTAGTGTATGCCTGTAAATTATTTTGAACTTCTCTTAGAAGAACATCAAACAGAGAAAACGTTCCTGTTTGTAATGACCATTATTTCCTTTGGGGGAGGCCAAAATATGTTTCTCTTCTTACATTTTTCCTGGCTTCCCAAGTCACTGTTGCCTTACTGTTCCTGACTGATTTATTTTCTTAATGATTATTTCTAATGATTTTTCTGGCCATCTCTTATAGGCTATTTTGTATCATTCCCTATCTAGAGAATTAACCAGAAAAACGTGGATATGTGTGCGTTGCTGAAGGCAGGGGCGGGGGAGGGGGGAGGGCTCTTACATCTTTGTAACATTTATCTCAAGAAGTGGGGAAGGTCCAGTTAAGGAAGACACAGCTACTTCTCTTTACAAAACAGGGACGGCAGAGAATTGGGCTAGTTCCCTGATCCTAATTGAAAGCTGTATATGGTACTATTGAAATTAAGTTTCTCAATATGTGAAACTTTGTACTCTTACAGAGGAATCTAGGCACAGGCTAGGACTGGGACTAGGAAAAGAAAAAAAAATGGCACAGAACAATGTAAAACCATGAGACAGTGATGGATAGTTCACCTAAGAACCCAAATAGCCAAGTATTACAGACGTTTTTCACCTGTGGATATAAATGGATTTTTATTTATTTGAACTTTTTTAATTCTTGTTTTTTATTGAACCATTGAGCTAGAATGGCAATTTTTTATTGAAGTGAACCATTGGGCTAGAACGGCAGTTAGATGAACTCCAAAATTTTGAAAGTAGGAGAGCCAAAGGGAATTAAGGCCACCTGTCAAAAGGAATGATACTGAGAATAATGCCAGGAATTCTAGACTTACACGAACCCTGCTATCTTACAAACACATCCTACTGGTAACAGAGAGGTACAACTAAAGAAAAAAATGTGATCTGTTCTATAAACGTGCATCATCTCCCCCAGGGAAAAAAACTCAAAATATGTACTATTTTGTGTTGGTTAAATCTGTGGTAACTGAAAGACCCATCTTGCATGTATCACCAAACAAAGTAAATAGGGTTTTATATGATACAACTTTCATGTGAAGAAGGACAACTAAGGCTGGCAATAGTATGAGCCCACTATACATGAGAGCTGAGTCTACACCTGCATGCTGAACTTACCTTCCTCAGGAAGCTTTGAGGGAAATTGTATAGGGGGAGAGGAACCATTAGAATTGACATTACCAAAGAGATTCCAGTAGCAAAGACTTTTAAAAACTAAACCATAAGCAGGGACTTAGTCTGAGCCACAGAAGAAAAATAAGACAAATAAAATTTTCATAAATCAAAGTGTGCTTGTCTTGGACATTTTGCAAATGGAAAACATTAGATTATGTTAAATCTTAAATCATTTATTTAAGGTTGATATTTTATGTTTTGAATTTGCACCACCATCATTTCATAAACATCAATGCCAGCCTGTTTAAACTGTTTTCTTTCTTCATCCTCATACCAACATGGAAGCTAAACAGGAAAAACCAATCTGGCCAACTATAGATAGTTAACTTAATTTATTTTTGTCCATGTTTCAATATGAAATGTCAGGATTGTGGAGAGGAATTGGGGGAAGAGTAGATCTAAAAATAATAGTGAACATCGTATAACTGTGGAGGATCTAGTCAAGAATGTCCAGCAGCTGACCATTAAACCTGCCACCCATAATTGAAAATATTGAAGCTGCCCAGTTTTGAGCACTCTTATCCATAGCAAAAACCCATGGAATGCCAGCTGTCATTGTTTTGGCACACTCAATATTGTTTCTTCTCCTGCCAGGCCCACACATCTCCTTTGCCTCCCCTAGTTATTTTTACAAGCCAGGCAGCCCTCCCGACAGCTTCCCCTGCTGTCTCTGAGTGCAGTCCTTTTGAGATTTCCTACCTAACTTGTCAATACTTCAGTGAAAATAAGCTAAAAGCTACTAGACACGAGAAGAATTATCCTTTTAGTATTATTATGGTTATTATTATCATTATTACTAAGATCATGTAAAAGAGATTCTAAGGCAAGAGCTCCACATACAGCCGTCTGGCTTAGACTGCACACCACACAATGCCACGCAGCTTCATGGGACAATATTCACAGGGACTATGATGTGAAGGGTGCCTCCAGAAGCTGTAAAATGTGGTGCTTCTGTTCTACATGTCCACAGGAGTATGAAGAGTTTAACAGTCAGATGAAACTGGTTCTCTCTTCTCAAGTGTCTTCCTGCTATTCTTCCTAAAAAGGTGTATAAATCACTCTTTTATTTTCAAGTTGTACAGAGAATACAATTTCCATATTCTTTCATGATACATTACTAAAAAAACTAAAGAAGGAAAAAATCTTAAATATCTAATCATCCTTACCTAACAGAACATTTCAAAAAGAGGAAAAGGTGTTTAGTTAGTTTGTTTCATTTTTCAGCTGAAATCATAAAACACCAGAGCTCAGCAAGGAACTTCTTTATTTTTAATGTGCAAATGTACAAATTGCATTTTCTGAAAAGAAGATTTTAATTCTGTGAATCGTGTTCACATGTTATTATGTAGAGTGGCAATTTTAATTCAAGTCATTTCAGAATCAAATGATTCTATTCCCATCTACTAATCTTAAAAGGCCAAGAAAATGATTGAATTTTTATTGGATTTAGTTTGCCTTTTTCCCAATTAAGTTGAATATGGGTCAACTTTTTACAGGTGCTGTTCTAAATCTAAAAGTATCTTTATTAATGATGATCTCCTATTATATTTAAGAAAGTAAAGGACCCTGGGAATGATAGATCTCCCTTTCCTATTCCCTCAAGCAGTGCTGAGAAGAAGGAAGTCACAAATATATAAAGAATCTCACTGCTACCCCCCAATCTGAAAGATATCTTCTGGTGAGGAGGAAAGCATGACAAGGCAGAAGATGAAGCATGTCCTTCTGGATTTAACATCCCCACAATGAAGAGATCATAACACACCAGAAGCCAAAAGAACTCCCTAAATCATCTGTCTGTTTTTCTCTCACTTAAAAAAAAAGCTGGAGAGACCCATGTAGTGACTTCCCCAAAATCATTATATCCAACTGCAAATGCTTATCAAAGTTGAATAAAAAAGGGGAAACAAAAACAAAAACACACCAAAATTTTAATAACCAAAGTAAAAGAAAATTAGAAAACCCTATGTGAAGTTCATCTGCTTTGTTGCAATTAAATAGCACCAGAATCACCTAGAAAAAAATTCCTAAATTTTGCCCTTTACTTTCACCCCCACAGACAAAGGAAGGGAGGCAGAGAGACAAATGGAAAGAGAGAGGTGCATGGGGCTGCCAGAATGAAGGCTTGGCAGAACAGAATCTGGAACCGAAGGACATCTTCCAAGGAGCGGGGCTAGTTATGTGATGCTAGCCCTCTCCATGGGGTACATTCGTGGGTTCTTCAGATACAGCTCAAGGTTTAATATGCTCCCCCTGCGCTAGGACCTTCTGCTGGGTTTCTCTTGCCACACACTCAGCCCCACTGGGTTGGGTCCTGAGAAAACTCAAACCTACCCCTTTATGTGCCCATTTGGCCCACAGAATATTCTTGAATGTTTGACCCCCACAAAATTACAGAGTAAGTCCAGCTTGACCAACTGCTGGCTCCTCAATCCTTGCCTCACTAGCAGAGAGAAACACACCAGTTTCTTGCCTTCAGAGTTTTCCAGATAAGCATAAGCACAAGTCTGCTCGTTTTTCAACAGTTTTAATGTTCTAGATAATTCTTTCGAGTGCCCCCTCACTTGAGTAAAAGGGAAAGAACTACTGTCCCCATCCTCCTTTTTCTTTTGTATAAGTGGGAAGAAAAGAAATCTCATAATATTTTCTACTCCTTAAACTTTTCCTCAAATAATTTACTTGATCTGTCTCTAGCATCCTTTTATGTGGACTAGAGTTGCATGATGGTCACAAATCTATATGTCACCTGTAAAGTGCATGCCGCAAAGATGTATCTAGCACAGCTATTTAGACCATGAAATACTCATCATCCATTGGCCTCAACTTTGAGGTTTAGCCAATGTTCTAAACTATCAGGATAAGTCCTATTTGCTTTGTTATATGATATTTGAAATATTTTGCTTATAACATTTGTTTGTGTCTACGTATTTTGGATTGGTCCAACTCACATTTGTTAAATGAGAATGCCTTGTTTTTCTTCAAAGTTTGGAAAAAGTAAAGCATCTACCAATACCTTATTTTCACAGAGGGGCCATGATTTGAGCCTTTTGGTTTAATGGTTCAGTGAAATGTCTAACAAGAAGTTCTCTTTTTTTATTAGTTAAAACAGCCAATTCTTGCTAACTTTAATTTTAATGTAATATAAATCAAATCTTCTCCCATAATTATATATTTTCTTTTAAAATGCCAAAAGAGGTAACATATGGTTTAGTCTATTAAATGTATCTTCTAAATGCCATGCTTTCCTTTCAAAACCAAACAAAAGGGTCAGCCCTTATTCAGGACCTGGATGGATTGTATACCTTATTCTGGTACAGATGCTCATATCCACAAATTTGCAAATAGCTTTGGAGGCAAAAAGTAAAAAGCCCATCTTCATAGGGAGAATGTGGACTCTAAGCTGTGTGACTTTTAGCAAGGCACTCACTTATCTTTAGACCTCACTTTCTTATTTATACAGCAGACATGCTAGGTGCCCCTTAAAACCCATGTTTCCCTCTTCTTTCTAGGTAAATAACTAGACTACATTTCCCAGCCTCCCTTGCAATTAAATGTGGCCATGTGATGAATTGTAGTCAATGGAATGTGAGCAGAAGTGATGTGTACCTTGCAGGTTATCTCATGAGAACCCCCTAGATATGCTCCTCTTATGTTCTTTCTTCGCCTGGCTGGCTAGAAAGGAGATGATCCTCAGGGAGACTTTGACAGCCCTACTTAATGGACACAAACCTGTTTGTGCTTTCTCAGAATGTCTCACTGTCCCTTTCTTTCCAAAGATACCAGTCAGTGCCTGGACTATTCTGCAACTGCCTTTACGGTATTGTTGATGAGTTCTCTTCAACTGTAGCCCCAGGTGAATCCCCATGCCTGTATGGCCCTCATGGCCTACTCATATCCCATATGCTCTGTGATCCTCTACACTTTTGCATGAAATGACACATTGTATCTTTAGTGGCTGGCTCCCTGAGTGGTCCCTGCGCGGCTGACCACACAACCTAGAAGTGCTAAGGAGTTAGAGCCCTGTGGCATGAAACTTGACAACTAAGAAACTAGAGAGACCAACCTTGGTTGGATAAATGGCTCTACATGTGAGAAGGCCTCTCTGCTGGGCTCCTTTTCTTCAAGCATGTCTTGAGGAAAATGTCCAAAGAGGGATTTGCTACTTCTCTTCCTCCTTTTCCCTCTCCTAAACCCAGCTGCCTTATGCCTTTTCTACTTACCCATTGTATTTAATGTGCTTTTCTCTTTTTTATGTTTTTAGACTCCTACCTTCTCATGTGGACTACTTTATACCAGAGTGAAGATACTCCAATCCATGTATATTTTATGGAGAGAGTTTCCATCATGGAGGCAAGTATATGACGTATTATGTATTATTTTTCATGAGTTAGCTCTTTCCCTTTGTTTGAAGAGTCAGTCTGGCTAGCAGTAAAATGATAGAGAATATATTTATCTTACTACTCAGACTGTTTGAAGTAAGAAGAATGTGATGACAACTCTAGGTCAATAGCTTTAAAAACATGACCCTTAAATGAACAAGAAATTCCCCTGTTGTGAGATGGGAATGAATTTAGTAAAAAGAACAAGGACAAAGATAATTGTGCTACCCATCTGATTGTGCAAAAGAAGTGACTGAACTTTCTAAAAGGACTCCAAGCAGGTTTAATTCCTCATAGGTATTGTGTACTCTGCTGCCTTTCTAGGACCTCTTTATGCCATGCTTCTTGTTTTATTTTGAGCCCAGATTTAACAACCATCTCCACTTACTAACCATATTACTTTTGGCAAATAATTTAAATGTTTTGAGTTTCAACATTTCACCATAAAATGTGAATAGTATTTACTTCCATAGGTTTTGGGAGGATCAAATATAGTACTGTGCTTAAAATATTCTAACATATGATCTGTCACATGGCAAGTACTCAGTAACACAGTATGTTATATCCCTCCCTTTCCTTGATCTTCATCCCTCTGTAGATAGTTGAAACCATGAGTCAGTGCTAAGCATGATCAGGAAAGGTAGATCATACCTGATTGCAAGTAAGAAAGTTAAACTCTTGCTATGGGTATGTCAGGGTCCTGAGGCAGGAGAGATGCCTACTATACAGGTAAATGGACTATTTACAAATGTCTCTTTTGATAACTCCAGGGCTTCTGTTAGGAAATCAAATGCTGCATTAATGTTTTTGCCCTCTATCTAGGTCACATAGGGAAGTGTAGAATCTGGCCTGGAAGTTTCTCTACTCCTTTAAATCACTGTACATTTCTGTACTTATCTTTCAAAGACAAAGCAGAATGCATTAAGAGAAGTCAGGCAAATAGAGTATAAACTGTACTGCAGAATGCTTTCTTTTTATTGGCAACTGAATGAAGACTGAAGTGAAACAGGGAGGTAGACAGTTTAGTCAAATGATGAGTGTGATTAATGTTCTAAGCAATTTCTAACTGAGTCAAAGCATGTATTTTACTATTTGTTAATGGCCCCTAGGGCTTTTGGTCCAGTTAGTTTTGACAGGCTTCAAACAGAATCTTTAAAAACACACAAAAAGCTACTTCCTGAGCTAGAAACAAAGGAGCTAGATAAAAAATAAGATAAAGAAGTTGATCATTTGTATATTTCATATAAATTTCTCTCTGATTAAGCTCACTTCTGGTAGATATGTCACATAGTGTCTCTTTATATTTATTTCCATCTCCATCTGTAAAATGGGGAGTCTTATTACTGAAAGGAGCCTCCATAGATTCTGCAGTATGTGATCCTGTCTCTTAACAGGCCAAAAACCCTAAATCAGTCAGTATCTAACCAGCTCACATAGCTAATGCTCTTTGTTGGTCACCCACTCTGGTATCTAATAATCCAAACAGTGGTAAATAAACAACAAAAGAACATAAATAGATTATGTTTTTTTAATCAATATATTGTGTCCACTTCAATTCAGTTAATATCAGCAACCATTTGTTGTTTACATTTCTTAGTATATGCAGACTAGAGTATTAGGTGCTACATTTAGTTTATTCAGGATAAGCATGGTACCAATGAGACTACATTTGTAAAATCAAGTTCTCAAATAGTCTAGTTAATATAGATAGATCTATTACTTGGTCACAGATTGCTTTCTAATCTTGAAACTACAAAATCATACACATCCATTCCTTGGAGAAGAGGAAGACCAAGGAAGAAATTATAGTTCCATTAGACAAAAGAATCCAGGCACAAACCCCGCTAAGGAAAGAATACAAGCCGTCTGCCTGCCATAATTCCATCAGGTTCTCCCCTTACACACACCTGATAGAGAAATCCTGATCACCACTTTAGGGGACTATAATTCTTAGCTTTTTAAAGCTTTAGTCAAATTAAAAGTTCTTCAGTTTACTGCCACATCCAAAAGCAGTCCAGGCAGCGGGACTCAGGAGTTTCATTTCTAACCATTGAAAGTCAGTTGCTCTTCAATCTTGTGCTAAACAGTCTTACTTATTTTTATGCTGACATTTTCTAAACAGAGGCCTTATAACATCCTTCCTTGCAGCTTATCCTCATGAATCCTACATACAAATAATTTAAAAAAAATTGTTCCCTATTGCTGTAAATAATTTTATATTGGATGAATCTTGTCTACCCAAGAATAATAAAAGGGAAGGAGAGACATAGACACTAGAACAGTTGGTAGACTCTGGTTGCCAAGGTTTTAAAAATATGATTCTTTCTCTGAAGCCAGATAACTAATATTATATTTTTATCACTGTCTTCAAATTGCTTTTTTATGTGAATGTTATATTTTTTGATCCCATCAGTGCAGTCTTAATTGTTGAGTTAGATACCTGACTTACTTTGAAATTGAGGGTGCAAATGAGGAATCTTTAGTAACTGCAAATTTTTATGTACTCTGTTAGTAATTACTGTGGTTTCCTAAATGTTTTTAAGTACTCAAATTTAAAAAGCAATTGGGGACTTTAGGGAATATAGAGTAAAATTGATTTTAATATATCAAATTACTCCAGAGTTTCCTACAATTTTTACTCAGTTAGGAAGAACACATAAGTCTGTAAACCTCTGAGCTTTAAATTTTGGGGAACTTATTCCAAAAATTTTCTGGAGTAGATACACATTTTGCATAAAACAAAACCTCTACAAGAAGCAACATTGCTAAAGTAGTATTATTTTCTCTAACCATGTAGAGAAATAGGAATATGTAATTAAAGGTCATGTTCTATTTTTTTCTTTTCACATGGAAAATTAAAAATAGAATTGAAGACTTTACTGTGGCTGCCAACTCCTAAGCACATGTTGACACCTGTCAAAATGAATTGAATGTTAACAAATGAACAACCACTACAGCTCCCCTTCATCAGACTGCCTCTTCATTTTGTTGATAGTTTCTTCCACTGCGTGAAAGATTTTTAGTTTAGTATAGTTTCATTTGTTTATTTTTGCTTTTGTTTCCCTTGCCTGAGGAGACATATTCAAAAGCTATTTATGGATCCTTTGCTTAACCTACTCGCTAAAAGTTATTTGCAACCCCCAAATCAATACCTGCTGAGCTCTTGAGGTCATTCACAGACACGTGCAGAGGAGCAAAAATGTGTGTCATCCAACGGCCACATCCCAGCTGGGGCTGAACAAGGCGACACTCTGCCTTCTTATTTCAGCTCTCGTACTATAAACAAGCATCCTTTTTGTGGTCTGTTTAGTGCCACATTTTTCACATTTTTGTGCTTTTTCTCGGTCATTCCACTGTTTGAAACATCCCCGAGCAAATAATAAAGTCCTGTATAGTGTTGTTGAGCACAGGAAGGCTTGATGTGCCTTAAAGAAAATGCATATGTTAGATAAACTCTTTCAGAACAAGTTATAGTGCTGGTGGCCATGAACTGAATGTTAACAATATATTTAAATAAGGTGTTTTTAAACAGAAGCACACATAAAAGAAGATTATGTATTTATTCATCAGTCACCACACAGTCAGTGTTTTGACCAGAGGCTCACAGGGACCTCACCCTGTTTTCCCTTAGTTCAGTATTCATTCTTTCAGCCTTTGTGGCAACTTTGGAGAATACCACTACCCCGAATAAGGTGAATCTTATGTAAATACTTGTGATCAGAAGTCGTCTATGGATGATCAGACGATGGAGATCCTCTCAACCTACACTTCAGTGTGATCCCATGGCTGTCTTAAGCTGATCTTTTACCATCTCTCACTCAACCAAGAGCTTTGATCATTTTACCTTCCACCTCTACCTCATTTTTGTAACCACATGTTGACTTGGGATCTCCTAGTTGATATAATAGGCCTAAATCCGAACAGAAATCTAAAGCTCCCCTTTTGATTGATACAAATACCCAAGGATTGTATGTTTTCTGCTCACCTCTGATTTGTTCTACTGGTTCTTATGACATTCAGTCTATGTACTGCCTCACTATGCTATTTCCAATAAAGATTATAAATACACAAAAATCTCATATAAGCCGTGGACGAGATTAGTGTTATTAACCTGAAGTTTGGGGGCTGTGGAGACAAGACAAATCATAGTTCAGATAAATAAGCAACTTTATAATGAACATTATGCTTTCTTATTTCTAAGGTATTGAATAGCCACACAATCAAAGGAGAATTTTCAGTGCTTAGTCCTCCTCCACTGTGTCTTGGACTCACCACCATGTACCATACCTATACCCTTTCAGGAGTGTATGGAGGCTGTCAGCCCACTGGTGGGTGGGTCCAGGTCCCGACACAGCTGGCAGAGCCCAAGGGCCCCAGCATTGGTGCCACTATGCTGGTAGGTGGGGCCATGTCCTGGGGCACCTAGCTATGGAGCCTGGTTGGTGGGGTCTCTGGACTGCTGCTGACTGGCTGGTAAGCACGTAAGCTCCCAGTACTAATGAGCTAGAGGAAGGACTTCAAAATGGTGCTCCCAGCACCAGTGTCCTCATGGTAGAATGAGCTCCCCAAAATTATTGCCAGAACTGTTTATGGCCCTAGAAGGAGACCCAGTTGTTTCCTGCTTCTTTGGGAGACTCTCTAATAACAGCAAGTGGGTCTGACCCAGGCTCCTTTGAAATGACTACTTCTGCCCTGGGTCTTGGAATGTGTGAGATTTTGCATGTGCCCTTTAAGAGCAGAGTCTCTTGTTTCCTACAACTCTCCAGCGCTCCTGTATGCAGGCCCCACTGCCGTTCAAAGCCAGACATTCTGGGGGCTCGTCTTCCTGTTGCAGAATCACCAGGCTGGGGACTCCTTGTGAGGCTCAGGCCCCTCACTTCTTGGGGAGGGCTGTGATTAATCTCCCATTTGTGGGTTGCCTTCCTGGACTCTGCTGCGTCTCTTCCTGGACTCTGAGAAGGCCCTTCTGTCCTTCTCATTGTGATTCCTTCTTTATACCTTTAGTTGTGGAAAGTCTTTTCTGCTACTCTTCAGATCATTCTCATCGATAGTTGCTCTGTAAATAATTATAATTTTTGTACACCTGTGGGAGGGGTGAGCACACTGTCTCCCTACTCCATCTTGGCTACACCCTGTTATCTTAACCCCCAAATTAGAAAGGCTCCTTTTCAAAAATACCATTCCCTCCTCCGTTGATATCCCATCTCACGAATAAATACTCACTAACTCCATCTTCCTCACCTTAATTCTAAAATCCAGGAGGTCTAGTTCATGCAAATAAGATTGCATCTCCTGGCTTAAGGATAAAATGTAAAGGGAAACTAAATGTATTTTCTGATAGACACAAAATGGGGAAACAAGGATATAAGAAGCATTGCTGTATATAGTAGAGAAGATAGGAGAACTTGTCTTGACTTCAGGGTTAAACTTTGCAATGAAGTCACGCTTTATGAACACCATCTGCTCCAAACACATAGCAATAGTGGGTGAAATATTAAGAGAAACCAACAAAGACATAACCAGATATACAGAAAAGATAATATCTAGGCTATCCAGCATAGATGGGAGTTGCCATCCACGTCAAAAATGAGTAGCAGCCAGTGGGAATTTGGCTCCTGTAGAGGAAAGGGAATGAAAGTGTTTCATGCAAGATGCAGGCAGGCATGTTACTACTTGAAATCAGGGCCTGATATGAGGTCTCTTACATGTGAAAGATGAGAAAAAAAATTGGCAGACCTGCTGATGGGGGCTTTTTAGCTTTATTGGTAGCTGTGAGCCCAAGAAAAAACATAAGCTTAGTACTAGAAGCTTCGTTAAACTGCTTAGTAGGTCTTCCATACTTCCATACATTATTGGAGTATGATTATGAGTTCTAGTTTTTGACTGAGGGCCCAGAGAACTAAGTGGAGTCAACCATACAACAGCTCAGTAATACAGGGGATAGAGGGAAAAACCCACTCAAAATAAGGCTGAAAATTCTAAAACAAATTAAAAACATGAGAAGCTGAAAAAAAGCAATGAGAAAAATAGATTATACTTGAAGTAGAATTTATTTAATAAATTTTTGAGTTTGAAGTAATAGTTGAAGGATTTCAAAGAAAACTAAGGGTGCAACATGTAGAAGTAACAAGACATCATGAAACCAAATTAGGCAGAAAAGATGTAAGATCAAGTTCACATTAAAAAGAACCAATCAGGTTTCCTTTGTGATCTGGGTATGTAAGCTCCTACCACACCTGACTCTTCTGTACATAACAACTCTAAACTCTGGACAAAATACAAAAAGCAACAACCTGAAGGTACCAGAGAGTGAATCAAAATAAGGGTTGAGGTTCCCATTTTTTTACAGAGTCAAGCCTGAGGGCAAATAGAGGTTGATGTTGCACAGGGTGGCTAAAACTCTAATAGAAAAACCACAGTCCTTCTTGCCTGAATAATCACAGGACAGAGTTCAGAGCAACCACAAACACTGGAAAGTGGGAAGGAGGGGAAGTCTAGAAAAAAAGAAACCAGAGAAGGAAAGCCCCAACTTCTATGTTTAGACTGCACAAATCTCTGCTAATCCCTGAACCATGCATGCATTGGACAGACTCCACTAAAGATAAAAGAACCCCTTCTAAGATTTGAGCTGTTTCCCAAGAGTCAGAGTTTGCAATTTGAGTGCAACCAAATTAACGTCTGCTAAAATACAAATCCAACACTCTTTGAAGGAATATAACAGAGTTTCCACAACATAACATTTCACAATATCTAGGATAAAATCCAAAATTACTCAATCGGGAAAATATGATCGATTTTCAAGAGAAAAATGTAATAAACAGAGACCAGTCCTTGATGATCATAAATTAGAAGTAGTAGACAAAGATTTTAAAGCAACTGCTATAACTATGCTCAAGTACATAAAGGAAAATATGTGCACAATAAATAAATTTAAATACAATAAATAAAAGATGGAAATTCTGAAACTTAGAAACATACCTGAAATTAAAAAAAAAAAATTTGGATGGGTTTAATAGAATGAAGGTGACAGTAACAAGCCAGTGAACTTGGAAGTTAGATCAATAGGAATAATGCAATCTGAGGAACAGAAATTTTTTTTTTAATTTTTAAAAAGACTAGAATTTTAGGGGCCTGTTAGGCAATATGAAAAGTTGTAAAAATATGTATACATAAGTAGTATCATGACAGCAAAAATTAGAATGTTTAGAAAATTAGAAAAAAAATGTTTGGATAAAAAATGGTGAAAATTTTCCAAGATTGATTAAAAAAAAAAACTTACAGATTCGGCAATCTCAAGGATCTTCAAGCAGGGCTACTGTGAAGAAAACTATGTGTGAGCACATGATAGTCAAACTGCTGAAAACTGAAAATAAAGTAAATGTTGAAAGCAACCAAAGGAAAATGATACATTACACATAGGGCAATAACAATCTGAATTATCATTAACTTCTTATTGAAGTTACTGAAAGCCAGAAGACAGTGGAACAACATCTTTAAAAAGCTAGGGGTGGCAAAGGGGTGGAAGGACTGTCACCTCAGTGTTCTGTATCCAGTGAAAATATTCCCAAGTAGGAAAGTAAAATAAAAACATTTTTAAATAAAATAAAAGAAAATATATAGCCAGGAGACCTATTCTTCAAGAAATACTACAGGAAGTTCTTCAAGCAGAAGGGAAATGATACCAGATGGAAACTTGAATCTTCGGGCAAGAATGAAGAACATAGAACTGGCAAATGTAAGAAGTATATTTCCTTTTCATTTCTTTTAAACACATAGGACTATTTAAAGCAAAAATTATAACACTGTCTTGTGGGTTTAAAAAGTGTGATGGAATATATATGATAACTGAGATGTAAGTAATGGGGGTAAATAGACCTATATTATTCAAAGGTTTCTTTATTTCATGTGAAGTGGTATAATATTAACTCTCTGGAGATTGTGGGAGAATAAAGATGTAAATTAAAGGGCATAATTAAAAGAAGTTATATGAAGTTACAGATTGTAAAAATAGATAAATTAAGATGGAATTCTGAAAACATTCAAATGATCCCATTTAATGCAAAAAAAAGGACAGAGAAACAAAATCTTTTAAAAGGACTAAAAAAAAAAAAAAAAACTCCCAAATAATAAGATAGGAGACCTAAATATAATCACAACAGTAATTTTATTAATTATTAATGTACTAAACACTGCAATTAAAAGTCAAGGATTTTCAGAATGGATTTTTTAAAAATATATACAATATAAAGAGATGCATGTTATATTAGAAAATAAAGATAAAAAGTAAAATGTAAAAATTTTAAATGAAAGTAATGAAAAAAAAAAAAAATACCATGCAACCAGTATGCTTAAAAAGGCTAAAATGTCTGTACTATCACATAAAAGAGAATTCAAGAAAAAGACTATATAAGAGCTAAAGAAAAAAGAAAATTTGTGATGATAAAGGGCTTAATTCATAAGGAAGACATAATAACAGTCCATCAAAACATATAAAGCAAAAAGTGACAGAATAGAAAGAAAAAATAGAAAATTCCATCCTCTTAGTTGGAGATTTAATACCCCTCTTAGCAAATGGACAAAATATCAATTAGACAAAAAAAAAAAAATTGTCAATCCAGAACTTGTTACATAGTTAAAGCCAACATTAAGTAGTGAAAGGAACAAAAATATATTTTCAGACAAAGACTTTATGAAAATTTCCCATCCACAGACCATCAGTAAAGGAACTATTAAAGGATGTACATAACCAAAAGAAATACAAACCACAGAAGCTGATAAAATGTCAGCTATTTTAATAATATTAAAATACAAATAAATCACTTGTGTGATTAAATGGTAAAAATAAAATTCTAGGTAATAATAATAAAATTGCAGAAGGATGTTTAGTGCATACTTAAAGCATACTAATACTTTTGTCATGTTTAGGAAAAGAATAGAAATACTAAATAATGGAAGTCCTATCTAGAAAAAATAGAATTCAAAATCTATCTTAACATTTTAAGAGTAACACTGACACAATAAATGTTTAAGTTACAGCTTTCAAATAACAGAATAAAGAAAAATTATCAATCCAACAGAAAAGAATCACAAAAGGAAAAAAAGAATCACAAAATACAAAGTAAGATAGCAGAAATAAGTTCAAACATACGAATTACCACCAAAAAAACTGGAAATAGTTCTAATTATAGCAGTTATCAATGGACTTTTCTTTAATTCCAACCTATACCCTGCTTTCAAAAAACCTAGAAAAAATAAAGCTAAACTTAAGATTTGAAAATAAAAGAAAGGAACAGAGATATCAAAATACTAGACCCTTAAAAAGCTTGAGTAAGAATATTCATATCAGGCAAAATAAGATTAAAAGTCATTAACCAAGATAAAGAAGAAATGTATATAATAATAAAAGTAACAATCCACCAAGAAATAATATTCATGAACTTGTATACATCTAATAGCATGCACATAAACATGAAAAACAAAAATCTTTAATTATGGTTATTAGAAACATACATCAGGAGGAATTTCTTCTACTGACACCTGGGGAACTGACTAATTAAGAGACCTCAGATCAGTCATTTAAACTCTGCTCCCTTTCTGTGAAATGGAAATATGCATGTTTGTCTAAATAAATGCAGTGTTTTTGTTTTAACTAGATAAAACTTAATAGACAAATACATACTGACATATATATATGTAGATATGTATGTTTATACATACAGATACTAACACAAGACAAGAGGAAAAAGGAAGAAAAACAAAGGATCCATCACAAAAATTCAGGTATTATCAAGTATGGAGGCTTACACAGAAGGAAGTGGATAAATAAGGAGGAAAGACAAGGAACCACAAAACTCATGCTGGACAATGGAAAGAAGGGGAAAAAAAAACCTGATAACAAAGATCTGGATCCAAGGAGCTACAAATAGTAAGTAAGCAGACAGAAAATACATTCCCTTTGGGAACTTGCATTATTTAAGTCACATGATTAGTAACAAGTAACATTAACTATGTCATAAATGAATAGTTGATTAATATTAAAACATAATTCTTGTTTCTAAAGTGTCTCCTAAAGTCTCTTAAAAATAACAATAATAATAAGTTTTGGTTGGATTGTGTCAGGAGGTCATGCCACAAGTCACTTGCTTTGGTAGAAGCTTTTTAAAAATTTTTGAATACCCAATGAGTTGCATCATAGAAATATGTAAAATCTGACAGTTTATAAGACAGATTAAAGAAAAATTAGGTACTTTTTGGTGCTTTAAAAACAGAAGTAGTTAAATAGTAATGCAGTTCACAAAGAAAGTTGCGAAGTTCCCACCCATTACTTTGATCTGTTGCCAGCATGTGTGATACTACTTGAAGCTAAACATAAACTTCATCAATTCTCAATATTCTTTTATCCCTTGGAAAAGTAATGTACATTGGAAGACTCTTCACTGAAAAGTAGTTGTCTGAAAAACTGAGAACTAGTACAAAACAAGCTAAAAAGAGCAGGTTCCTCTTCCATAAACCTACAGTCTAAGGCAGATAAACCTACTACTGATGAAGCCAAAAGATTAAATTATGTCAATAGAATATAAGAAAATATGTCAGTTATTTAGAGACAAGAGAGATTAAGTATTTTCTTGCCCATGAGCTTCTTGAAGGTAGAATCTATGTCTTCCTCAGCTCTTTTTCTACAGAAACTAACATAGGGCCAGGCATGCAACATGCTCAGTATTTGATTCTTGAATGGAATTGAAGAAGGCTTTGGTGCATTTAACTGTATCTGAAATGAGAAAGGAACACTAGAAAAGCCAACGTGTGTGGAGAACAATGACACTTGTGAATGGCTGTTTTTAGCACCCAGGACCCACTCATGTTTCTCCTGGTAACAGTGCCCTGGTGCTAATTCTCCCTCCCTCTCAGTACATGGGCTCCAGGTGGACCTCCACAGATAGCTTAAGGATGGTGTGTGAAACGGACCTAAGCCAAATAGCATGGCACAATATCCTGGGCCAGATTAATTGGCTCAATGATAGCGCCAAATTAGAGACAAAGAGATACTTACAGGAATCCTGGAGCAAACGTTCACTCTTTTTTCCATGGCATTTGAAGACCAGACCACAAAAGATGAACAGCTGCTACAGATCATGAGGAGAGAACCCTCTTGGGGCCAGAGTCAACCAGAACATTGTAGAGATGAGAGACAGAAAGAGAAACCCCAGTTCCAGTTGGTTGATCCCCTATATTCAGCTAGAGTGTAAGTCTGCCGGTCACTGTTATTTTGAAACACAGGTTTCAGCAAAGAAAAGGGGCCTCTTCCTCTTTCCTTCACTCATCTCTGGTCCTCACAACCATCCTCCTTATTTTCTTGAATCTGCTCATTCTACCCTTTCCCAAATATACTTGTGTTACAGAATTGTCTAATGGGTATATAGGCCTATTTTCCTTTTGAAATATGAACTCACCCAGGAAAAGGATTATGTCTTATTCATTTCATATCCACAGATCTACACAATTTAATTTCTGGAACCCAGTAGGCACTCAAACTAATTATAGAGATAGTGGGAATAGCAATGTGGAGAGAGCTGTAAAGCAAGCACAACTAGGTTCAAACAAGGTATTGTCTATAGTAGAGAACAGCTTGGTACCTCAGTTTCCCCGTGTATAAAATAGGAATAATAATAGAGCCTCCATGATTTTGGTGAAAATTAAATAATGTTTAAAACGTGTCTATATGATGCCTAGCTTACGGAAAGGCCTCCATAATTATTAGTTTCTTCAACTGCATTTCCAATAAACATTGTATAAATTTATAATTCAGGAAAGAGGTAAAGAGAATGTGATAGAGGACTATAGTTACGGGATAAAAGAAGACCAGATTTAGAAAATAATATAAAGTAAAAACAACAAACTTTGGCAAAGGACTAAATAGAGTGAGGAACACAGATAATTAAATGTAACCTTGAAGATTTGAGGATTCAGACAGACCACTCATGATTTCATCATGATGCAGGAAAAAAAGCACGAACCATGTTATCATCTGGTTAAGAAATTCTCCTCCAAAGTTCTAACTATATACTCGGCAGCAGCATTGGTAAACTGGAATTTAAGTGCTGTGAACATCTTGATTAGTCAGAATCTATAATTCTCTGTCAGGACGTCCATAAGCCATTCCAGTAATTAATCACCCACATTTGTTGTAAGCCTTGAGCTCACTGATAAACAATTTAATGAAAACACACAACATGTGGCAACAACAAAAAAGAAAGAGCTGAATATCCAAAGTGAGGTAGAGCTACCCTATAGAAATAACCTTAATATGTAGTTGGTACCAGGCCTTTCTATGGAATTTCCACTGAACACTTCTAAAAAAAATTTTTAAGGCAGTACTGGGGATTGAACCCAGGACCTCATACATGCTAAGCATGTGCTCTACCACTGAGCTATTACCCTCTCACCCCCGCCCCATCCACTGAACACTTCTGTTGAGGTTTGTTGACTGGAAACACGAGGAATAAGTCTAATTATCAAAATGAAGTGGAGGTTGAAACATCTGTTCAATATATGGATACAGTAGAGATCAATGAATGATCAATTTTAGCCCAATAATCTCTTTTTCATTACTAAAAAGGAGATCAGCTTAATTATGACAATGCATTTCCAATGAAGGAGTGGAAAATGATGATAAGGACAATGGGATTATATGTATATTATGTGTAGTACTTAAGCACATTTCTATTCAAGCGATATGAATCCCTGTATACAAATTTAGACAGAGTGTAGCATCTTGGCTATGGGATCTTTGGTGAATAGATATTTCTGGATAGGTGACTTTTTGAAAGTTGATTTCAAAATTTTACATACCCAAACTCTTTTAATTATGTTGGGTAGAATTCTTTCCAAAATAAATCACTTCATTTGCCTGATTCTTTAAACAAATAATATTAATGACTCAACCTTATAAATAACAATTATTAAAGCCATAAATATTTGAATAGCCTTCAAACTAATATTTTCCTTGCTAGGAACTTATCTTTATAGCATAAGCATAAAGGTACACAAAGATTTCTCTTCAAATACATTCATGTAAGATTGGTTTCATAAATGATTATATGATGTATACTCAAAAGCCATTGAGATAGTATAGATAGATAATAAAATTCACATTTACAATATTTTTACAAAGTGAAAAATGACTATGAACATGTCACACTTTTAAGAAAGGAACATATGAATGTTACTATGAATGATATTGTGCAATGATACGATGGTGACCTTCAGGCCTACTGATGAGCAAAAAATTAGGCTTTATTACCATTCTTTACAGGTCTTGTGCCTGACTCTTGAAATGTTTCTGCCTTTCTCCATTGCTGTAAGACTGTCTGCTCTATCTTTTCAACATCAACACTGCACCTGTCCTTAGCAGCCCTCCTTCATTTTCTTTCTCTTAGAGTCATGAGATTGAATAGGACATCAGTGATCATTGAAACCCATCACTTTCCAAATGTTTGAGTCACCTCGTTGACAACTCTTTCAAATGCCATCCAGCTGAAACCTGTACCCATCTACTTATGACATCTTACTTCTTCCCCTGGCTGCCTATTGCTCCTTTCAGTTTTGTGAATATTTTATCTGTTAGTCCCCTTACAATGTTCATCTTTTGGGTTTAGTGATAGTCATTCAAATCTGAACTCCTTTCCAGTTACAGTTTTAAAATATTTGAAAATCACTATCACGGTAGCCAAAGTCTTTTTTTCTTCATTTTTCAGCCATTCGGTGAATTGTTACTTACCTCCTACTCTGTGCTGGGCATGCTCTAGACATTGTGAAGATAGTAATGGAGAAATCCAGTAAGGTCTCTGTCCTCATCAAACTCACATTCTAGCAAGGGAGATAATAAACAAGAACATGTATAAGCAAACAAGTTAATTACAGATCACAGGAGGTGTCAGGAAGAACTGAAGTAGGCTTTTGTACCAAAAAGTTACTGGCAGAGATTGAGCACAAAGGAAAGAACCATATCTGAGTAGAGACATGAAAGATGAAGCTCTACCTGTGGGGAAAGAAAGCATTTTAAGCAGAAGGAACAGAACATGATTTCACTCTCAGATAAGAAAACTAGAATGACCTTGGAACATAAAGAAGACAGACAGCTGTGGCTGGAGAGGGTGAGAAATGGGAGGAGCAGGAAGTGTGAGATGAGGCGGGAGAGGGAGGCAGCCCCAGATCATGTAGGGACTTGGTTAAAGACTTAGATTTCTTTCCAAATCCAAAGGCAAATGACAAGCATGTAAGTGATAAAATCTGAATTATGTTTAAAAAGATCTCTTTGGCTGCCTAAACATTACAAATTCCTATAACTATTTCTCTCACAGGATGATGTGCAGGACTTCTCTTGCATGCTGTAGTTTTTCTACATTGTTCTACATGTCTCCAGATGGTAGCCCAGAGCTGAAGGCAGTGCTTTGGGTATGATCTGAGCATTCAGCGTAAAATGAAATAATCACCTCTCTTACCTGAGAAGTTCCTCTATTACTAATGTAGCTGAAGATTAAGATGTCCTGCAAGGATGGAAATCATATAAAGAAGCTTGTCAAAAACAAAAGTAAATAAACTCTGTTTGAGGGCTTAAAGAAGTAGTTCTCAACCTTACCTGCCCACTTGAATCACCCCAGGAGCTTTGAAAAAATGCCTAGTGTCTAGAAAACATCCCAGAGCAATTAAATCAGAATCTGTGGAGGTAGTCTTTTAAACATCCCCAGGTGGTTTCATTATGCACCCAAGACTGAAAACCATGAGAAAATGGCTAGCCCTGTGCTTCTCAAACTTCCATGGGCAGAAGAATCATCTGAGTATCTAGCTAAAATGCTTATTCTGGTTCTCTGGGTCTGGGGTAGGGCCCAAGAATCTGAAATTCTTAATCATTTCCAGGTGATACATTTGCTGCTGGTTTAAGAGCCACACTGTGAATTAGCAAGAGGCTAGCCCCGAAGTTCTCACAACATGCACTAAAATCACTTGGTGGGTTTGTTAAAACACAGGTTGCTGGACTCCACTCAGACATTCTGATTCAGTAGGTCCAAGGTGAAGCCTGGGAATTTGCACCTCTCACGAGTTCTCAGGTGATACTGAAGCTGCTGGTCCAGGGACCACACTTGGAGATCCACACATCTTTCTAGTGAGAAAGGAACACATGAACTGTAGGCTCTGAAGTTTGGAGCACAGACTTTGTAATTTTGACTCTTGTGACCCAGAAAACTTTTCATGTCTTTTTGTTCTCCTCTGAATCCCATCTAGACACACTGTTATGTATATTCTCCATAGGAAAATAAAAGGAATTTTATTTCAGGAAGGAGAAATATGACAACAGCAGTTCAGTAAATATGCTTTTGTGAGAGGGGGATTAATCTGGAACACTGAACTTAGCCCTGATATGCTTTATTACTAAGAAAAGCTTACACTAAATTTTGAATTATTTCTTTCTCATAGATTTTAGCTACAGCATGCTACCCATTGCCCTACTTAGTAAAATCTCTGACTTCCTGAATTCTTTCATTTCTGTTGTGTATCTGCCTATCTACTTTGTTTCAGTGCATCTTTGTGTCTCTTTCTTGTCAACATGCTGCATAATTTAAACTACTAAAAACATATGCGACTGAAGTGTGGAGAGTTAAGTACCATAAATAGAAAATAAAGTGAATTGCTCTTTCAGCACCAAGGGTTTCTCAGTAGACATTTTCCTGAATAACATCTTTCCTTCAGACTCATCTACACACAAAAAATGTGACAGATATATTACACTTCATTATACGTATTTCTGATGTTACGTCATTCATTTCCTTTTCCTGTGTATCGTTATAGGAGTGATTATTTAAATAACTTTATTAATAAAATGTGTTTAACATAATAAACAAGAAAGTCTCCATTTTCCCTATAAAATATTTATATAGTTAATAAATAAATTTTTGTTGATGTCCAGGAACTACAAAATAATGTTATCTATAATGTAGATATAAAAAACTACCAAGCTTAGCACTTTTCTATGAATCAGTTAAGAATTCATAGTTTTTTAAAAAAAACTCTGGAACAATTATAGCACAATTCACCTCAATACAGCAAGAATTCTTACAGTTCTAAATTATAGTATGAAGATGCAAACTACACACTTGTCAAACAAGACATGGGAGGGTAGATGACTGGAAAGATCCAAGTGTTCTATCAATTACCTGTTATTCTCAGAACAAAGGACAGTAATGAAAGGTACATAACAGAGTTCTTTCTCCTATTCAATTTAAAATGTCAAATTACTTTATTTTTTTAACCCTCCTAATCAGAAACAACCTCTGAAGGATAACAAAAAGAAAAAGAAAGAAAAAGTTCCCTTCAAGCTGCATTTTATTGAGTTATTTTTGAGAAGACAATAGAGAAAGATTGACTTGAGGACTTTCTAATAATAAAGCTATTCTGGCAGAATCCCAAACAGAAACTAGAAGTTTCACATTGAAAAAATGAGATTTGATCGACATCTTGCCTGACATTAGCCTTGACAGTTTAAGAAACCAGGGAGTTAACATTAAGTGCCTTGCAAAGAAGTATAGAAAAACCAAAGAATACACCAAGACTCAGATTCTTGTGATAAACATTAGGTTAATTCCAGACAGATAATTCAATGATATGCTAAATTTTGAATTATCTCTTTCGCACAGATTTTAGCTACAGCATGCAACCAACTTCATAATTTCTTTGATGATTAACTTAGCGGATTACCCAGTATTGACCAGCTCCAGGATCCATGGCTGGAACTGCATTCCTAAAGTCACCAGGTTGACTATTGCAGGTGCACTGAGTCTGATATGTTTTTTTTAACTGAGTTAGCCCTTGTAGGCAACCCTTGGAAACAATTAGAATTTTGGCTGCTGGAAAGGCAAGATGACCACAAGCACATGTAGCCAAAATAGCTCTACATAGGAATTATGATTCAAGGCAATATTAAGTGTCTGTAATTTCTTCTGTGATACGAGATGGGAGAAACTAAAATTACGTTATTGGTTAGACAGTACTATTGAACAAACAAAAACAAAAAAAAAATTTTAAACCCAAAAATAAACATGCTTTTGGCAAAGAAAGAAGCCCAGAGAGTAATATGCAAATGTAAGATATTCTGATTGAACTGATGGGGAGAAAATCCTATTTAGAATTCTACAGAAGGCCGTTAGAATCCAGTATCATCGAATATTTTCATTAAAAGCTTGGAGTGAAGATTTTAATACTAATCAAATTTATAAATGATTAAGAGAATGATAAAACTTTTGAAATTAGGATTAAAATAGAGTATGAGCCTGAAAATTTGGACAGATGGGATAAAAACAATAAAAAATAGTTCATTTGATTAAAAAATGTGAAATTGTTCACATAGGAAACAGTGATTACAGTGTTCTGTAACACTAACAAAAACAGAACACCGAAGAACATAAGAAAAAATAAAAGATGTCAATTATGTGTCACTAACAAAAAATTTTAATACATTTTATTCTTCATTAAATATAGTATTTAATACAACTAAATGAATTTCATTGGCATTGCTTTGGTCCCAAATGAAATTCATTCTGGGAGTATTATGTAATAAAATAGACACAAAATAGATCATTCAGAAGAGAATAGAAGAATTAACAAAAAGTTAAGAAACAAATACCTTCCTTGCAAAAGTTACAGGAATGTTAGTCCAGAAAAAAATGAAAACAAAGCAAAAATGATACAACTTGTACAATGTATAAATGAAAAGTAGTACTAGGTGTAATGGTTAAGAGATTTTAGAGTGGGTTTGAATCCCACCTCTTCAACTTACTTCTTTCCACAAAAAAAAAAGCATGACTTGATAATTTACCTCACTTTCTAAATTTCCTTATTTGTACAATGCAGAATATAATGGTATCAGATTGTAGGATTGTTATGAGAAATAAATGAGATAATAGTGTAGTTTACATTGGTTTCTGAGCTCTTTTCCTATATTAATCAAGAAAATTTGTTACAAGTATGCTCTTCTAAAGACAGAAACAGATACACAAAATAGATCACAATGATGGATTATTTTTATATTCAGTCATTCTTTCGCCAAAATAATGGGAATGGTCTAAATCAGATTCCCTTTATAATCTGTATTACATTTCATGAGTGCCTTTCATCCTTGGACAAAACTAGTTTGTTCTCGGTCTTTTTATCTTTTGTACTTTAAATTTAACTTCTAAAATTTCTAAGCTCAACATTCTTTCCCACCTAAAACTTCTAACTTCACTCATTTCTCATTTCACATACATTTATTATTTGTAGTCTACTTTTTTCTTGTCTTTTCCCCAAAAGGTCTACATTTCCTATCACGTCTCTGACTGCTTGATCAAACTGTCTGTCCTGAATTTCACATGAAATATGAGGCACTCTAGGTAGAACATTTGGGGAAAATCCAGACCATGAATCTGTAACACTATAACTGAATGCACCATTTCATATATTTTACTGTATATAGTTCTCAAAAAAGTTTTCACATATCTGTAGGCAAATTTACTAAAGATAGATATGCTTTTTCTAATTTGCTGGACATTTATGTGCCTAAATGGGAAAAAATAAATGATACACGTAGGTAGGTGTGAATATGAAATCAATCATTGCTAGTACCAGGCAGTCTTTCATGATTCATGAATCCTGTCACTGAGATATGGAATATCTGAAGTGTCAGATGAAGGAAAACTCAGCTCAATTTCATTAAAATTAATAATTTTCATAATATGAAGGTTGTTAAAAACAAAAATATTTATATAAGAAAAAAGTAATTTGGAGACTTCGTCTGCATGCTGAAATGATATAAAATTGATTATTCAAATTACATATTTTTATGTGCAGTATGACAGTTCACAGCTAGATACAGCCAACATCTTGATGACAGGCAAGGAAATACTAAAGAGATTTTCACTAGGAAGTCTAACAGAAATCTTAAACCTAGTAAGTCCAAAACTAAACTCATGTGTTTCCTCACAGACAGTATTTAACTTTACCTGAGCCCTCTGCTCCCACCCTTTGTATTCGAAGAAATGGCTAGTCACAAAGCACCTCCCTGCCCTCAAATATTTCAAGATAACTCATCTCCACCCTTCCTCAAATGACTCAGGTAAGTAAGAGCCCTCTCCATTCTTCCTCATGACTCCCATAAGACAACTTGATGACTCCCTTGAGCACTGGCCTCTCCCTCAAGGCCTCTTTCCTTTTCTTTGAGATGGCCGTCATTAGTGGACTTTCTCCCAACTGCAACAGACTGAATAAAATCACCTCCTTGATTGTCTGGTGCGTTTTGTCTTTCACACGCCAAAACCCTGTTCCAACCCAACTCAGCTGATGGGAATCCATCTTGATGGTGGCTCAGGCTAAAAAGCCTTAAGAGTGATCCTTGATGCCTGTCTTTCTCTCAAACACCCCCGTTTAATCTATCAAGAAACCCTTTTGATTCAAACATCAAAATGTATCCAGAATCTAACCACTTCGAAACAATTCCTCTGCTACCACTATTGGTCTAAGTCTCTAGCATCTCTTACGTAGATTCTTGAAATAGCCATCCCACTGGATTCCTTACTTCCACCCTTGCCTGGCCATATAGTCTCAACAAAACAGCATGAGTGAACTCCTAAAATTCAAACGATGCCATTGCTCTACTCAAAATTCTCCAAAGGTTCCCAAATTCAGTCAGAATCCTTACAGTGGCCCTGAAGTTCTCTGTGATTTGAGGCCCCATAATGTGTCTGAACTCCTCTAACTCTCCCCTGCTAACTCCATTCCAACAAAACAGGCCTCTTTTCTCTTAAAAATGCGAGGCAGTCTCTCACTTCAGAATCTGTGCACTGGTTGTTGCCTCTGCCTTAACTCCCTTCCTTCAGAGAGCTGCGTGGGTCACTCCATCAGCTCCTCCAAGTGTTGGCTCAAATGTCACTTTCTCAGTCAAGCCCACCTCTACCATCCTTTTAAAAATTGTACACAGAAGCCAGCATTTCACATCCCACTGTCATCCTCTGTTTTTCCCAGAGCACATGACTCCTTTTAATACGCTCTAGAATGTCCTTGTTTTTATGTTTATTGTTTGTCTCTCCCTCTGGGAGGGAGGATTATTATGTTTTATTCATTGATATATTGTTTAGTTCCTAACTCTTTTTTTCTTTCATTAATGTATTCCTTGTGCCTAAAAGAGGACATAGCAGGTAGTTCAATAAATGTTTGTGGAAAGATTGATTGGACAAATAAGTAACTGAATGAATGAATGAAGAGAGGATATAACAATACTAGCTCTCTGTTAAAAGTAATAATGAATATAGTTATGAAGTTGTGCGCTGATGACCTGGATTGTTTTCCGTGATGATTCTACCAGAATTTTTCCACATAATAACTCTGGTGTACATCCCAGGCTCTAAATGTAGTAGGAAACCACTAGTATTACTGTGTACCTGGCACTGTGGACTCCACTTACACATTTCTATAGTCACACAGCCTTACTAGGGAAATGGTACAAGCTAAGTTGTGAAATAGGCAAGACTGTATCCATGAGATGATTCTGCCTATGAATTCACTAGAAACTCATAGGCCTCCCATTGTAGAAGTGTATCAAAACCTGTACTCCCAATATCAAGCCATAGGCTACTGGACATTTAATCAGGTAAAGAATGTCCATTCAAGCCTTGACAAGAGCTATACAGAGAGGCAGAAGATGAGTTGAGGAAATGAGACTCTTCAGCCCTCTGCATTATTGAGAAGAGATTCTTAATTGGGCTAGAAGAGGACTATAGATTTAATTTTAAATTTCTAAAAATAAATCTTAATTTTTTCCAATCAGTTCACTTTTTAATTCTGCTATTAATTACAATCTTTTTTTTTTTTTTCTGTTAGTGGCACAAAAGCTTTATGATGAATCTCTGTGTGTTTTAACACCAAGATTGTCTAGTAAATGACATGGAGCAATGAAGTGTAATGGAAGCAACTAGACTTTAAAACCTGAAAGACTCAATTCAAATCCAGTACCAACCACTTATTATGTATCTTTGGGCAGGTTTTTTAATTCTTTCAGCCTAAATTTCCCCATCTACAAAATGAGAACAATAATCTGTGCTTCAGAGAGAGGTTATGAGGGTGCAGTTAGATCCCACTCACCCCTACCCCCGAGTCAGACACTAGGTGTCGCTCCTAATAGTAATTCAATAAACACCTCTTCCATTTCTTACCATCCTGAAGTTTGGGAATGAAGAATTCTCCCTTATTCAAATGCCAACTGGGAATTAAAGAATTTTGTCTTAGATTGCTAAAATTTCTCCCAGTAATGTACTTTCTGCCATTTTCTGTTCCTTAAACGCTCCAAGATTGTTCATATCTTGAGACCCTGACCTCTGCCTCCTACCCTTTCCCCCATATTGTTACAGGCCTTCCCATGAGATCTCAGAAATTCCTTTCCATTAATGAGGGCTCCTTCTTGCCCTTGTTCCTGTCATACACCGTATTCCTTAAACTCTACAGCATTTTTAAAGTTATTTGGTTTATTGACTTGTTTACCTGTTTATTTCCCCACCATCAGAATGTACATTCTTAAGAGCCTTGTCTGAATTATTTATGGCATTACTCCCAGGATTTAGAAGTTTGCCAGACTCATTAGTGGGTGCTCAAAAATCATTTGCTTAATGGAAGAATTAAAAGAAAGGGATTATATTTTAGCATGATCCTTTAACAAGGAGTAAGTATCCTGGATGCTGACTGCTTACCAGGGGGTCTGGGGGTATGGATCCCCCATCTCCCTTGCGGCACCCCCACGAGGGGTCAGGGGAAAAGGAAACTTCATCTGTTTCACTTAGATTTCTGTACCAGTCATGCATTCTTCACATTCTTTGTTGATGGACAGTCCCAGCTGGGACAGCTGAAGAGCACATTAACAATTCAACAGCAAGAGCCCGACCTCTGAGAATCCTTTCCCACTCTTCTTTTGAAACATGCCCCACTCCTGAATTCAGCCAGATTTATTTCACTCAAACTTCTGACGAACATGCACTGTTTTCATTCCTGGGTTCATTCTCAGGCTCCAGTCTAAAATTGCTCCTGGCACAAACACTACCTGAGCCTCTTCATGTGGCTTGGATAATTCGAAATGATGGCATAATTAAATATGAGAAGAAGAATAGAAAAAGAAAAATGCTTATTATTTTTGTACTTGTGATTATTTGAAAATGGATTTCTTTGGTCCCATTTTTGTTTCAATTTATTAAGCTGAGTTAAAATATATCTCCTTGGAATTTTCTCTGATATCAATAAGGTATAAACATATGTCATTTGAACATTATATATTAGAACACACTTAACTTTTTATTATTTAAACTCATTGGGTAATGTTGGCTATTAGAATTGAGGTTATCCAATTTCTCAAATGTATTTGATTTCATGGCATTTAAGGATTGTGGTATATTCCATTCTGTCATCATTTTATAAATTTTCTTGCCACTGTGTATACAGATGAGTGTGGGGATAGAAATTTCTCCTCTAGAAGAAATTATGAATTACCATGGTAGGTCTAAATTGGTTCACAGAAGAGTAACTTCACAGGTTTTTTACCTCTCTTAAAAGGTTATTTTCCAACTTTTTGAAGTTTATTTTTTACAGAGCATATGTAATGTTAAGAATGACAATTTGGCAGAATGGGAGAAAATTTTTACAAATGAAACCAACAAAGGCTTGATCTCCAGAATATATAAGCAGCTCATACAACTTAACAAGAAGAAAACAAACAACCCAATCCAAAAACGAGCAAAAGACCTAAACAAGCAATTCTCTAAAGAAGAAATACAAATGACAAATAGGCACATGAAAAAATGCTCAATATCACTAATTATCAGAGAAATACAAATCAAAACTACAATGAGGTATCACCTCACACCAGTCAGAATGGCCATCATTCAAAAGTCCACAAATGACAAATGCTGGAGAGGCTGTGGAGAAAAGGGAACCCTCCTTCACTGCTGGTGGGAATGCAGTTTGGTGCAGCCACTGTGGAAAATAGTATGGAGATTCCTCAAAAGACTAGGAATAGACTTACCACATGACCCAGGAATCCCACTCCTGGGCATATATCCAGAAGGAACCCTACTTCAAAATGACACCTGCACCCCAGTGTTGATAGCAGCACTATTTACAATAGTCAAGACATGGAAACAGCCTAAATGTTCATCAACAGATGACTGGATAAAGAAGAGGTGGTATATTTATACAATGGAATACTATTCAACCATAAAAACCAACAACAGTAACGCCATTTGCAGCAACATGGATGTTCCTGGAGAATGTTATTCTAAGTGAAGTAAGCCAGAAAGAGAAAGAAAAATACCATATGAGATCTCTCATATGTGGAATCTTAAAAAAAAAAAAAAAAAAAAACACACAAAGCATAAATACAAAACAGAAATAGACTCATAGACATAGAATACAAACTTGTGGTTGCCAAGGGGAAGGGACAGACTGGGATTTCAAAATGTAGAATAGGTAAGCAAGATTATACTGTATAGCACTGGGAAATATATACAAGACCTTGTAGTAGCTCACAGCGAAAAAAAATGTGACAATGAATATATGTATGTTCATGTATAACTGAAAAATTGTGCTCACTAAAATTTGACACAACATTGTAAAGTGACTATTACTCAATAAAAAAATGTTAAAAAAGAAAATGACAATTTGGGGGAATATATATTTTGCCTTAAGGACTTACATTAAATCAGAAAAGATTGTGTGTGTCTATAATGATTGCAGTTGAAATAATCAACAAACACAATAGGGAAAAGGTCAGTCCCTGCTGTGTTGTGTTCTACTATCTTACACTGTGCTGAATGGCTGAAGGATTCATAACAAGAGCTTTTTTAATAGCAAGCACACAAAAAGTATAGCTTTTCTCCCATGCCTTCAAGGAGATTATTGTCTGTTTTCTTTTATTATCATTTACATTTTCATGGATATTAAATTTATTAACTTAATATGCATTTGTTTAACCTATTCTGTATATATGAGGAATACTGTAAAATTACAATGTTTCTCTAGAAAATTAGGCTTGCATTGCTAATAAAATGTGATAGTTTTCGTCTTCTAAAGGATAATCTTTTTTTTTTTAATTTTCTTTATTCATTAGCTATGTGTCCAGAGGTTTCATTTTTAAATTTATGATTTACCAGAATTCTTTACCTTAACTATTCTATGAGCTGGTGGTTCAAGACATCTCTCTTACACCTTTGTATAGAGGGGAAAAAAAGCAAAGCAAATTCTCTCCCTTTTAAAAGTAGAAGTAGGCCTTAAGTCTTTAATGTTTTCACTTATTTTAAACACTGATCCTATAAAACAAAGAAGATTTTGATGAACTTCAATAACATTGAACTGAATAAAATATTTTTACTAATCTCATGTAGAAATTAGCATTTTCTCCTACCATTGTTTTATAATTATTCTATTCCTTACCAGTCTTATTGTTAGGGCTACTAATATCTAAAATAGTATAATTTCTTAGCAAGAGTAATAATTCTCAAACATTATGAATAAATAAAATAAATGTTAAATTGAGAACCAATCTAAAACTAGAGAAGAATTATAACAAAACATGCAAGAAAAGGAAAACAAGAAATACTGAAAAACAGATCCATATGCTGCTTGATTCTTGAGATGACTCTCCCAATTTGCAAAAGGAAAAACTTAGAAATATCAAGAGTGTGCAAACCATGACCTTGACACCAGAAGAGCTGGATGTATACATTAGCTGAACATTTTAAAATCTGAAGTTCTATCATGTTTAAGTGTAAATTCAGAAGATGGTGCAAATACACATTGAATCATCAGAAAGAGTCTACAGTCAATAGAGAAATGCTGAGTCAATCACTGAAAGTGATTTCTTAGCCCTTTTCTCTTCCCATCTTTGGTTTGTTTTTGTTGGTATTAGGAAAAAAAGATTAAAATGAAATAAGAGAAAAAAGTTACGCAGCATTAAGCAAGGTAAGGAATTTGGGGAGGAAGAAATAAGCCATGTTCTTTTATTAATGGAACATACAGTGTGTAATTAGAAGTATAAACATTTTTAGGATATATAAATGGGACAGTCGTGAGGGTAGGTGTGATTGATAGAAATGAAAGCCACGGAATTAGACAAGCTGAAAATATTTCTCCACCACTATTGTTTAAAGAAACTTATTCCTCAATGAAAGTGTACTTAAGAATTTTCCTTAATGGACAATTTTGTAAATGTGCATTACTGTACTATGAAAGCTAAGCAATTTTAAAACTCTTCTGTTGAAATTGAAGAAGCAAGAGATTTGTAGTTTAAAAATGAGTACTTCATTGTGAAATTTCACCCTTTTTTGTCTTGATTTCAGAAAAGATTCCACGGAAAACAAGATTGTACAGAGTGAGAACTAAGGCTAAAGCTTCCAAAGTGAGTAACGAATCAAAAATCCTGCAAGGTATCATTAGGCTAAGGAAAAATTTAATGTATTGATTTGATGAATGCATTTACATGATGACTGACAAGTTAACATACTGGTTCCACTGACCAATATTTATGGGAAGGAGTTGGGGGAAAGGAGATTCTGGCAGCTTGTGCCTACCATTTGCGGACTGTCCAAAGCCAGCCTTCGAAGGGGAGTGGTGAAGGACTGCGGCTGCATTAGAAAACGTCCTCTGGACTGGCTCTCTGGGCTTGCTTTGAACTCTTGTTCATCATTATTTTATGTGGCAGCTTGTCTTTATGTTGGTGGGAGGGAAAAGAAAAACATGGGAGACTTGCCTTTAGGTTCTAAATCAAAGCCCTGCTCTGCTGATTGCTGGAGTGGCTTTTCAGAGGCAAGCAAGTGGGGGCGTTAAAATTCCTTATTTCTGTGGACTAGGAGCTGAGGGTTTTTTTTTTTTTTTTTTTTTAATTCTCAGTAGCAAAAAGAGCATTTTTCAATATATCTTACATTTACCTTGAAACATCCCCGGGTTTGGTTTGGTTTGGTTTGGTTTTTCAATTTGATTGGCATTTAGAGAAGATGAAGCAAGGTGGGAAAACACTTTAAAAGGGAAACTACAGAGAGGGTGTGAGGAGGTGTCTCTTGTCATAGGACTTCCGAACCAGAAGGAATCGGGCCATTGCCCCTAATACACTGTCTCGATAGTGACCCCAGGTCCAAAGACATCAGTTGCCTAAGACTCCTATTCAGAAAATCAGAGCTAGATTCTCCTCGAAGGATTCCCAGTCCACCCTCTTGAACACTGCCCTATGCTGCCTCTAGCGTTAGACCAAGAAACTATAGAGAGTTGGAGCAGCAGAAGGTGAATAATAGCTGGAGAGAGTGGGAGAAACTCCTAAGGAGGCAAAAAGTGAAATACCTAGGTCAGGATGCTTGAATATTTGCCTAGACAAAGAGGAGTAGCCTGCTCATCGTAGGCATTAAACTCACAGGACAGAAGCTACTGCTGAATACCTGTGACACTTATTTTCAACTTTGGAAGATCAGCCTAGGCAGGGAAGCGATTAGCCTTCTACTCTTCTATTCTTAGCCTTCTACTCTTATCCAAACGATTGTCTTTCCGTGAACATTGCGTAGGCTTGTTCTTTATAACATACTTCCTCACCTGTGTCTTAGATGTCTCTCTTAATCCTCTCTCCCCGCTGTAAACTCAAGCCATATTTAGATGGACAGGAAAAATCACTGGATTTCTTATTCTGGCGAAAGTCCAGAGTACGACTGCTCCCCAACACTCTCCAATTTAGGCATACTAGGAAGACCCTCAATGATCATTTATGGGAAGGAAGGGGTGTATTTTGTGGCCGCTGGTGGACAGCTAGAGAAAGTGGTGGAAAGCTGGGCAAGGGACCACATCTGTGCCTGTGCCGAGCCGCAGAGCAAGAACAACCTGCACGCGTTCTCTGCTACCCTGCCCCGGCAACGGCTGGCACAATCACCAACCAAGAACAGGCTGGTGCCGCGGGTGGGCAAAAGCACCGCGGCCGGCGCGGAGGGTGGCGCTGGCAGCGTGAAAGGCGTCTTTGTGCAGGACTTAGGGGAGTGGGTGTGAGTGAAGGAGGCGCGAACGGAGCCGGACCTGGAGTCTGGGGTTCTGGGACACCACTACCAGCCACTCGGCGGACGTGCTGCACGGATCCGGGTTGTGCCGGCAGGGGGAGGTGTGGTGCTGGAGGGGTGGGGTGGAGGCCCTAGGTTTGGTTTTTGAGACAGGAGTGGAGAGAAAACAGGTTCGAGAAAGCTAGAGAGAATTGAGGAATTTGCATCCTGTCCCCTCCCCTAGGTGTCACAGATATCGCTAGCTGGAAGGGCGCAGCCCCTCGCCAGGCGCTCACTCAGCAGTGGGGGAACCTGGAGAGTAGCCCCGAGGAGGAGCCTCCCTCCTGCCCCCGGTTACCGCTGCCCCCACCTGGGGGGGAGAGGCGGGCGCCGTGCTGCCCTCCCTCAGCGCCCCGGCCGCGTGGCTTGCGGCTTATTTTCCCAGCTGGCAAGCGTCGCGCTGCAGACAAGGGAATGCCTGTGGTGAGTTGTTTATTTTGTTGAAGTTTGCGGTGGGCCGGGGGGACGTGGGGGGCAAGCGGCAGGCAGCGGCCGGGACTGTTTTGTTTAGGTCTCCGTCCACCTGTGTGGTATAAATCTGCCAGCCTGGGGCGGTGGGGGGCCAGGGTGAGAAAACTCCAGCTCTCCAAAAGGCCTCTTTTGCCACTTGCAGACCTAGAACCACATTTGATTCTTCTCTCTTGGAATCGGCTAGATCCTAGCTAACACCATCTCCACGCCGCTGATCAGCGCTTCCTGCACCCGCAGCGAACTGGGCTGGCGCTCCAAAGAGGGTCAGCGCCCACGACCCGGGGACAGCTGGCTATTGAAGTTCCTCCTGGGTACTCTTACCCGTTCCTTGAGGACAAGGGGAGCTGAGGATTGATTTGATACTAGGGGCATAGTGGGAACTTGTTTTGGCTGCTTCTGCCATGAAGTCTGTTCAAGGGTGTTGGGTCTACCCGGTACTACAAACCGGGATCCAGGTTGGTCACAGTTTCCCAGACTTGAGGCTGTGGGGGGGAGGGGGGGTAACCGGTTGGCTCCCGAGGGAACCCAGAGGAACCCCCGGGGCGGATGGCAGCCACGGCCGCCGCTGCGTTTGCCTGTAAGAAAAGCCTAAATACATTAGCGAGCTGGTAAAGCTTTTAAGGCCTTCTCGGAGTGAGTGGCTGGCTAATGAGAGGTTAATTTTGTTTGGAAGGGAAGGCTGCGCTGGTTTCCTGAGATAAATGGACAGGAAGCGCATTACCTCCGCACGCTGGCAAGCGCTTTCCAAATGCTTTTTGCACCTGCTGCTTTGAGCGGTGCGAGGCGCGGCGGAGCCCGCGGGGATCGCGGGGGCCCGCTGTGTACACTCGGGTGATGAGACCCACGCACGCCCCGGGCCCTCTCCTTCTGGGGGCGCAGTGCTCACCCCCGGCTCTGGGTCTCTTCTCTCACACCCAGGTCCTGCGTGTTCCGGAGCTCAGGGACCCCTTGATCCCGCCAAGCTCCCTCCAGGAGCGGAAGGGTTAAGAATGATGTAAGTACAACCCACAAGCTGCTTGCCGCTGGGCTGTCAGACTCGGGGCTACCTCAGCCCCTGCTTTGCGTCCGCGGTGAGCTGGGGAACAGCCGGGGAGCCCTAGTTACTCTAGAATGGATTGCACAAATCACAACCCCGGGTCTGATTCCTGGCTCCGCTGCCCACTATGATCTGTTAGACAGAGACCGTCGTATTAGATTTCTGGAAATAGGGATTCTGTATATTAACAGGGGAACAGTTAAGACATCACATAAAGATTCAAGAGAAGAAACCGCATCTTGTTTAGAATCCATTAATGTTAACTGGCATGTGTTTTAATTCTGTCCATTTTGCACGTTCATACCATGGGATGCTTTGCTGTATCCTCTAACTATACTGTTCTGGTCTCATCTTTCCTTCCTAAAAACAAAGAAGAAGGAAGAGGAATACAAGTGGCAAGAAACGGTGGATTTGTGAGTTGTGAATGCTATCACTTCACAGTTATCTTCTGGTTAAAATATAAAATCTTGTATAAGTCATCAATACTATGTTTGTGTTCTAGCTCCCTCCCCAGGATTTTTCTTTGTAGAGTCTTAAAATCCTCCTTAACTTGCTACATACAAGCTGGGAGAGTGGGTGCGCTGTAAGTGACCATTCACCTTGCTCTGGCTTTCCAAGCGGATTCAGGATCTTGTAATAGTCCGAATTTACCGGGCAAGTGTGTCAACTGACCTAATGTCTTGAAAATAGAAACTACCTTGTGGTTTAATTGTGAAAATTAACATTTTCCTCTAGCCAGCTGAACGGTTATGCAGCAGTAAAAAGTGAATTGTTAAGCTTATAAATCTTGTTTGTCAAATTTTACAACAGAGGAGCAATAAAGTACCTTAGAAGAAATGAAGTTTTTCTTCTAAAGAACAGTTCCATTTCAAGACATTAGGATTTGCAGTGACTCGAGGGTGCCCTCTGTTGATAAAATCTAGAGCGCCCCTGTACTTAAGGAACAGGATGTAGGAGGGAGAAGAGAAAAGGAGGAAAACTAATAGAAAATCAGGAGCGAAGACTCAAACTAAACTGAATTTGATCCTTAATTCTTGGTTATGTGTTTTAAAGTGTGTTCAATAAAGTGGGATGTGTCTTTCATAGGGGTGGAATTAAATCCTGGAAAAAGAAACATCTTACTGTTTGTCTTTGTTAGCAAAATCCTGTGAAAGATAGTGTTCACATTTGATTACTTTTAAAAGACAGTTACCAGTATTTCATTAACTTTATTTCATTGATTATATGTAGTATTTGCAAGAGAGTAAATTTTTGGTCTATCAGTATTTACTTTGCAATATTACCTAAAAATCATATAACTCCCCCCAGAAGTCATTTCTCCAGGCAATTCTGAAGCTATTATTAAGCATATTATGGATATACACAAGGCTCGGATTATATCTTGGGCAGTGAAAGGTGTGTTTACCACTCGAGTCATCATAGTATGTAATAAGTAAGTAATGAAAACTTGCAGTAAAAATAGATAGGCATCCTTCATTGAGGACCTAGTATTTGTACAATTCAGAATGTCTATTGAGAAAGCCTGAATGATGGAAGGTTTGCCCTCAATTACCCTGGTCCATTGATTAGCATATTGTAACATGTGGAATATTAACGCTTCCGTGGTTGATACTAAATTCCTAATTAGAGATTCTGCGTAATGTAGCAGGTAGAGTGGCAGACTGCGATTTGTATTTAAGTGAATTTAAAATGGCAGTCCTGAGCCGTTTGGAGAAGGGCAAAGGCAAGGCAGTATGAAGTGGCTCCCAGCCTTTTAGGCCATTCTTGAGATTAGATACCACTTCACACCTACTGATAACAAATTGGAACCTATCATCAGCCTCACAACATGCCTTCCTATATCTCCACTGGCAGCATGTTCTCTGGCAGACGATTGGCATTTCCCCTCATTATTGGATCCATACAATCGCAAAAGTAGCAACTGACCCGCGGTTGAATTAATCTGCTAATAGACTGAAAATTTGTGGAAAAGCCACTGAACAACAACAAATCATGGCATAATTACCCTACACTGCATTAAAAACTCACTATCCTCATTAATCTAATTACACTGTAACCGAACACGTTGAAGTTCGCCCACTCTCAGACCTCTCCCTGCTTTCGGGAAGGGAAATGTCAAAGAAACAAGAACAACAGAGCCTCTCACAGCTGCCAGCGAATTCCGCCGGGAACTGGCAGGTACCTTCCCAGCCCATCCGATCTGTTCCGGACCGCGGGTCACATTCGGATTTCCTACGCGACTAGGTGCTAGCTTCACTTAACATCCGCAACAGGCTCGGGACGCGGTTCCGCGGATGTGATTGGCTGAGAAGGGACCTGCCACACCGCGCTAGGTAAAAGCGCCCGTTTCCTTCAAGGAGCCAGAGCCGGAGGAACAGAGTGGGGCATGATTTAAAAAAAATTTTTTTAATAAAAACCTTGGAGTGAAGTGGAACCTGATCACATTAACTCAAGGAGAGGTCAAAAACCCGTTCTTTTGTAACGACGGCAAGAGAGTTGGTGTCTTCGGTTTCTGTAGGTCGTCGCTGATGGAGGTGGAGGAGAGAAGGAGGGAGCGGGAGGGAGCGGGAGGGAGCGGGAGGGAGGCTGGGCCCGGGCGCAACAGACAGGACGCGCAGCCGGCGGACGCGGAACTCGAATTACACTGGGCTGGCTGGGGGCGGGAGGAAACGCGCGGAGCAGGCGCTTTGGACCCTAGCAGTGGCAGACTGGGCCGAGAGGACCGCCTAGTAGCCAATGGGGCGGGAGGGCGGGGCGAGCGTGGGGTGGGGACGGCGCGGATTGGCGGGTGTAGGGCGGGCGGGGCGGCAGAGCGGAGCTGAGATTGAGCGCGAGGGCCGACGCGCAGATATCCGGGCCCCGGGCGGCTGCTCGCTGGGGCTGGGTGCGCCTCCTGTTGGTCCACACCCGCGCTCCACGCCCGCTGAGCCCACGCTGGCCGGGGCCGGGACGCCGGCGCGCTTCAGGCGGGGCTCGGCACTCGCTCACCGTCTTTGTGTCTTCTTTCCTCCTCGCTCTGCCCCCGCCCGCTGCCGTCTCTGGCCGCCACGATGCCGTTGCGCCCGGTTGCCGCCGCCGCCGACTCGCTCCGCCCGCGGCGCGCTGCTCGCTGCGGCGGTGGCCGCGGCCCGTGTCCGACGCGGGCCTGAAGGAGGAAGAAGAGGAAGCGAGGCGCGTCCCCCGGCCCATGCCGCAGCCACGGCCCCGGACCTGCCACGGTGCCCGCGCCGCCGCCCTTGCCGGAGCCCACGAGACCTGCATGGACGGGCATGGGCTTGAGAGCAGCATCTTCCTGCGCCGCCGCCGCCGCCGCCTCCTCCGCTACCGCCGGGGCTGAGCAGCGCCGCCGCCCCTGGCTCTGCCCGCCGCCCCTGGCGCTGCTGTTGCTGCTGCTACTCAGCCTTGGGCTGCTCCACGCAGGTACGAGACGCACCCTCGAGGGGAGCCAGCCCTAGGGCCAAGTGCTTTGTTCCTCCACACCCCAGGTCCCGAAGGCGCTTGCTGGGGCGGAAGGGCGGCAGGGAAAGGCCTCACCACCCCCTGACATGCACCTTAGCTGGGCTTGCGGCTCTGCTGCAGAAACAGTCGCCGACGGAGCGGCGCTCCAAGAGCGCAGGGGAGAGGCCTCGTCCCCTCCCGCCCTGCCTCCTGCCTTGCCCGCCTTCGGCTCGGACCGTTGATAAATCTCCCCTCCAACAGCCACTTATCAAAGATGTAGCGGGCGGGGGCTGCGCGCCGCAGACAAATGTTCCGGATGCTTTATTGCACTCTGCTTTGGTGTTTACTGAAAGTCAGGCTGGGATCAGGTTTCCGCCGCAGCCGCCGACTCCTCGGAGGGGAGGCAAGGAGCCTTCTGCTGCTTCTCAAAGTTGGGAGGGGCGGCGAGGCGAAAAATCTCACCAAATGGAAAGATTTTCACCACAGTTTGAAAACGTAGGGGTTAATCCCAAAGTAACTTAAACTTCTTTAAACTGGAATTTCTTTTGTATTTGCGAGAGCTGCTTTTAACTCAGCTTTCAACCTTTTTGGGAAAACTCGTACTTTGTGACTGGCCGCGTGTTTTTGGGTCCCAGGAGAGGTTGACAGATCTCATGCTTCCTTCTGGAGGTCGGCGCTTCGCCTGTGGAAGCAGCTGTGAGAAATCTGTTCTTAGCAAAGTACGCCTTCCTCGCTCATCTTAGCGAAGATGAGCCTTTTAGTATGTGATACTTTTCTTTTTTAAATGGTTTCATTGGCACAGTATGTCAATTTTATCTCAGTAAAGCTGGAGGAAAAAAATCCAGGACGCTCTTTACAAACAAGTATCTTATCGGAGTGTGTCTAGACAAATAACTTTTTAAAATATCAAGTTGATAGATAATTTATCTTTTAGTTTGAGAACAACTAGAGCATTAGATAAGTTTTCCTTCGAGATCTTTTTGTCCTATCTTTGTAGGACAGCAATCTGGAGAATCCTGGGCTTTAATGCCACCCAATTGTACAGAGTAATTTTTATTTATTTATTAAGTCATACTAGGGGTGTTAAAAATCCGGGAGGTCTTTTAAGTAATGGAGAAAAAATGTGTCATTTGAGGAGACGACTTAATTTACTTTGTGTAACTTTGCATTGTGATGTAACAGCTGCATTTTAACACTGTCTCTTGGGGAATCCTAGACTGAAGTCTTAATAAAGTGTGTAAATACCAAGTTTTACAATGATTAAGGCTGTAAGTTAGTAACTTTAGAACCTTAGGAAATAATACGAATCTGCTTACAGTTACATGGAAAATTTTTCATGATGTGTCAGAATAATCTGTTCAGGAGTGTTTTGTGTGAAAAATCACTGTCCATAATGTCAGAGTGTAGGTTTCTTGAAACGGAAATTGAAGTAGTAGGCAGGACTGTGTCCCTCTTGACTGCTTCGATATTGTTTCCCTTAGTTGCCATAGGGTCCTATAAACAAGATTGGAATGTGGTCCTTGAAGATATCTTTGCTGGGCCCATGAAAGGCCTAAGAAGTTGGTTTAAAGGTTTAGAAAATTAAGGTGCCTCAGTTCACGAACTTGGAATATGAAACTCCTCTCAGTATCCTAATGTGCCCGCACTAAAGCCTCTGTTAGAATTTTCCCAGAGTTGCTGTGGTGAGTGATATCTGTGGACAACTTGTTGGAATGGAGCGATTAATCTGGTTATAGAAAAGAGGTCTCCTTTTGAGAGATTTCTTTGCAGAGCAGTGCTATTGAAATGCTGGGGTTGTTTCTGCTCAGAGCAGGGAGCCTAGCTGAGTACTCTTTGCAGATGGGCTACCATATGTTTTATGCCTGGATCCATATAATTTGCCTCATCACCCCATATGGCTCATTTTGTTCACTTCAGCATATCTCATTTCTTTTATCATAAACTGGTGATTGCACTGCAGATTCACATGTGCCATCCTGGCACTGAGAAAACTGTCTTGAATGGTGAGGTTTTTATGTCTGAATCATTAATAAAAACTCTAGACCCACAAATCCTTTAGTAAATTTCACTTACTGGAATGAAAATACTGTCACACCATTCATAGATGATTTGATTTGAAAAATAGATCTGTAGCTGCAGATTTTGAATTCTGCCCTTGAGAAATGAAGAGTACTTTTACTTTTTTTTTTTCCCCCTGTAAGCAAACTTATGCACTTCCTGAATGGAGATCCAATATGGGAGTTCCTTGCTTACTCATACACTTCATGGCCTTCTTGGCTACATCCTTGCGATTGTTTCTGCTCAGCCATTGTCTTGGCATTTTGACAGGCTTACTTTACCGCTTATAACAGTCAGAGTGTGCATTGTCATTATAAATTCATGAAGCCTGGATATTTCTGGGTGTATACTGCAAATTAGTCATTATACAGGAGCCTGTGGTGGAGCTGAAACTGCTGACCCGAATGCACTGTCTCTAGTGAGTCCTCCTCCCTCCTGTCATCTCTATTCAGAAAGGCTGTTAGAAACCTCTTCCAGAACAAAGGAACCCAAGGACTTCTGTTTTCTGTGAGATTTCTCAAATGAATCGGCACCTACCTGCTATGCATGGGGGGGGGGGGGGACGGGAGGAAAGGAACAAAAAAAGAAGCTGGGAATCTAAATCCTGCTTTTCTCTTCGTTTCTAAACAGTTGCATCTGTGTTTCCATGCTGGTTTTACTTTTGATATCTTATAACCATTTGAAATAATTATAAGTGAGTGCATGCTCGCATAGATTTTATAGACCATAAAAAGAACAGATCGTCACTGCAAGTTTAGCGGAAAGTTCTTGTGCTGTCATTTGTATGTAGTCTAAGAGCTGTTCATTACTGAGTGATCTTGGTCCAGTTTATTTTCTTGCTTTCTGCTTATTGTGAATCTGATTTCAAAAGAAAAAAGAAATGACACAGTAGTTACTGATCTTTTTTTAAGCTATCAAGTATTGTCTTGAGAATCAGGAATTTAGTGGAGATGTGACATGCGGAGGAAGGAAAACAGGATTTGAGGGAAGGCACCATGCCCCGAGCTTCATACTAGCTGTTTTTATAATCCAGCCAGGATTTTCCTATCTGTAAAATGGCTTTAATGCCTCTTAGGGTTCTTGGTTGATTGGGGTTTTGTTTACATTTTTGCTTTTTGGAGTGAAAATAGTTGAAAAATGATCTGATCTACTTTGGAGAGAGGAATTCTATAAATATTGGAGCTGCTTTTGTCAACTTTGCAATGAGCTAATAGAAAAGAGGCCAAACATATAAAGATGTGTTTGTGATTTTTTTAAATTGTGATTTAGTGATAGCTATAAATCCATAGCAACAAAATATTAAAATATTTTAATCTTCTTTTTCACTTGTGTTAAATCAAATACCTAATCTTGACTGAATTTTTTTTCTCTTTTTGGTCTTTGAAATTTAAAAAAGGTGGGGGAAGCATCTTGAGAGGTTGTCACCTCCTACCCTTTTCTTCCAGCTGATGCCAGAAACAGATTACAGGCTGTTTCATTCAGATTTAAAAGCAGTTTACTACTGAAAAGATTAAAATATCTTCCTAAGATGATTATTAGTGTTAGTTTTAGTCTTTATCCGATGAAGTCTTAAATCTTGATATTATCCTGAAGTTTTGTTATGCCCCAATCTTGAATAATTATATACTTAATAATACTCTACTGACTGATTTTTTTCCCCTGCCTACAATAAATATTTTATGCCTAGAAAAGATCACAGAGTTTTTACTTTAGAAAAACCTACTCATTTCTCAGATGAAGAACTTAAGATTTGAAGAGTCTAAGTCTCCTCCATAGTTTAGAGACCTAGAGAGAATGTGCAGGTAACACAAATACGTGTTACAGTTCATTTCTATAAAGTCTTAGATGGGTGATAAAGAAAAGTATTTTTCTTCTCAGTAATTCTGGTGTTCCTACTTTATGGAATATGGTATTAAATTGATTGTTGCACACCACTGACCTAGTATGTTCTACTATGCAGTTCGTTCTGCTTTTTATGCTTTGAACGGTTTTATAAATTTTTATATGAGAAGCTAGGGCCAAAACATTATTTGAAAATTGACTTTTTAAATAGTAGGGCAGTAATACATGATTTTTCATTACTTCCTTTTAGCTTTGCTTAAATTATAAAGTTTATATGAATTGCTGATTTAAGGGAAAAAGTAGTTTATATATCCTCTAAGAATTCTATGTCCTGTAGTCCTCTGGTTCTGGAAAAAAAAAACAAAAAACATAGTTGGCGGACTCACCTGTCACTGTTGTGTACTTTTTGATGCAGTGTACTTCTACTGATAAACTGTGTGGGAGCTGGAATCCTAGGGTGATGGACGTTGCAGGATAAGTGACTAACTTGGTCAAATCAATCACTTTATTTTTTCAAGAGAACATTTACACTTTGTAGAAACCAGGAGATTTAAGTGTTAGTTTATTTACAATTTGTTGATAAACATCCCTCAAGAAATGCAGAATAATTTAGTATTTGGATTTTTTTTCTCTTGTTATTCTTTCCCTATAGCTGTACTAGGATTGGATAAAGGGGTTTTAACTAACCGTGTTATAATTTAGGGGTTTCTCTTCCCTGAGGTACACAGAGTTTATTCGTGGTTTTGTGCATAGACAGTGCTTTCCAAAGCAAATTACTTATGTAGTTTTCAAAAATCAAAACAAAGTTCACATCTTTGACTTGGCCTTAGACCAAACTAATCTTTCTCAAAATCTATAAACAATAACAAAGCTGATCAAATATTTCATTTATCATTTCCTTGTAATTTAAATTTAATTTAATTTAAGAACACTGGGCTCAACTCCTGTTTACTCACAATGGCCCATGCTTTAAAGTTTAAAGTTAACTAGCTGCATGCAGTTTTTCTCCCAGTGGCATACTTTGTGAGAGGCCCGGAAGCACAATACAGCCCTATTTCTGAAGGCCTTCTTAAAATAGGAGTCCATGAAATAGAACAAACAGTTCCCAGAGGAGAATGTCATTTTCTCATGTAGCTCAGGGAGTTGTGAAGCGTTTAAAAAATGTTTGGTCTTATCTTCTTTCCCACAGGTGACTGCCAACAGCCGGCCCAATGTCGAATCCAGAAATGTACCACAGACTTTGTGTCCCTGACTTCACACCTGAACTCTGCCATTGATGGCTTTGACTCTGAGTTCTGCAAGGCTCTGCGTGCCTATGCTGGCTGCACCCAGCGAACTTCAAAAGCCTGCCGTGGTAACCTAGTCTACCATTCTGCCGTGTTGGGTATCAGTGACCTCATGAGCCAGAGGAACTGTTCCAAGGACGGACCTACATCCTCTACCAACCCTGAAGTGACCCATGACCCTTGTAACTATCACAGCCACGCAGGAGCCAGAGAACACAGGGTTGGGGACCAGAACCTTCCCAGTTACCTTTTTTGTGGCTTGTTCGGAGATCCTCACCTTAGAACTTTCAAGGATCACTTCCAGACATGCAAAGTGGAAGGGGCCTGGCCACTCATAGATAATAATTATCTTTCAGTTCAAGTGACGAATGTGCCGGTGGTCCCCGGATCCAGTGCTACTGCTACAAATAAGGCAAGCATACTTTTTTGTTTCTCTTTCTTACAGCTTTCAGATATTTGATTCTTAGACTTTTGAAGTGTGATACAAAAGACCTAGTTTAAAAGGAACTTGTCTTGGTCTCCTTGGCACACAATTAGCAGGATGGATGGAAGATTAAATGAAAATTACTTGGTAAGAAATTTCTCGCTGGAATTCTAGGGCTTATGTAAAATGTGGGTCTGAATTTAAATAGGCAATGATATGAAAAATAAAAAGTAAACAGTGAAGTTGGGTTCTCTAGGGAAAGGCAGGCCTGTTTAATGAAAAAAATAAGTTCTTTTGGGGGGAGGGTATAGCTCAAGTGGTAGAGCGCTTGCTTAGCATGCATGAGGTCCTGGGTTCAATCCCCAGTACCTCCTCTAAAAATAAACCTGGTTACCTCCTGCCCATCAAAATAAAATAATTAAATAATACAGTAATAAATTAAGAAAAACATAAAGCTATTTTTTTTTAATTTTTTTAAAGTTTTTTTTTTTTTTCCAGTGATGTGTGAGTGCAGATGTGTGTATCTCTTGAAGAAATCCATGTTGAGATTTATCAGGTGACTGAAATGGATGTTCTGAATAAAGAACACTGTGAAGCCTGAGGTGGTAACCCATCAGAAAATTTTATTGGAAACTTGGAAGCTATAGTAAAATGTAATGGCTATAAATTAGCTTCCCCATTGGCAAACCCACAGGGGTGTTTTAGTTCCTAACCTTGTGAACCAAGGAAGTTAAGAACTGGATATTACGGAGTAAGGATGTATAACCCCACATAATCTCAGGATAACCACTGAAGTCAGAAGCTGAGGGGGAAACTGACAAAATGAAGTTAAGCTTACCCTTCCTAGCTGCCAGTGTCTGATTTGTTGGTTGATTGTTTTAAAGAAACTAATACTGCATAAGAGATCCCCTCAGCCACCTTGAAGGCACCAATGTTTAGGAGCGATGACTGGGTTTCTAGTTGCCAGTCTGTGCTAATTCAGGCCTTAGTAAATAAATAAAGGGGTCAAAAGGGGTTGTCTACTAAAATAGTGTTCCAGGTAACCAGCTCCTTCCCTGTCTCCCCCAAACACAAAATCATACATACCGATTATCTCATCTTGTTTAATTTCCTTTGTTTATTTTATCTATTCATCAGTTGGTTTGGACTGAAGTATAATTGACAGGGAAAAAGCTTCTGTAATACTTGTTCTTTTGATTCCAGAACACCCTCCCTTGCCTCCAAACATACGTAGCATAGTTTTTAAATGAATTTAAATGATTTTACTTGGCATTTTGTGGCAGGAATTTTATAACACTCCCAGACACACCTTGGAGACACCCCGGGTATGTCACAAACCTAAGATTAGAAATCATTGCTCTGAACCAAGAAGACTATTACATCGCTCTAGACCTCTTAGGGGAACTCAAAACTGTTTACATTTCAGCTCCCAAAAAGCCCGATCTTGCCTTTCCAAATCTTGTATCTCAAACTTTTCCTCCTCTGGTTTTTATAAGTATGCAAATAATTTTTCCTATCTGTATATTGAAATATGTATATGCTGTAAGTTATAATATGAAACTATACAATTACGAAGTTACAAGACAAGCTATGGCCAAAAATCCGTCATTATTGAGGAATCGTAGGGCATAAGACCTGGGAATAGTCATTGTAAAGACATAACACTGAAAATTCAAGAAAGCAGTTGCATTGGAAATGGACAAAATCATCGTCAATTATGCAAATAATTGAGGGCTTGCAGGGTAACCTTCGAATAATACTTTTGATGTTGAGTGCTGTGTGCTTGGGAAAATACAGTTGACCCTTGAACAACATGGGTTTGAACTGCACTGGTCCACTTATGTAGATTTTTTTCAACAGTAAGTATGACAGTACTACACAATCCTTGGTTGGTTGAATCCTTGGACACAGAATCCTGGATGTGGACGGCCAACTATAAAGTTACATGTGAATTTTGAACTGCACAGGGGTCTTTGCCCCTAATCCCCACTGTTGTTCAAAGGTCAACTGTATTGTGTTTCTTTTCACAAGCCCAAAGTTTTATTCTCCATGCCTTCTATCAAATCACATGGCACTTCTTTGTTATTCAACCTTTCAGATTTCTATTTTTTTTTTCTGATTGTATTGAAAATATTTGGGGACAACTGGTTACCTTCTGAGTACTAATATATAGATGGAATAACTGACAGTGAAGTAGTTTAGATCGTTCTGTTTCAGGGGTGGTTGAACCTATCATAGTTTTTAGCAAATAAAAGGTACAGATTTGTTTTCCTCTCTCACTTCGGTAAGGATCAAAGGTTTCACCCGTTCCAGAAAGGAAAGGGGGAAAGCCATCTTCTAACATAAATTCAGGCAGACGATGAGAATGCTTGGTCTTTAATTGCACTGTTGGAAAGTATTTCCCCACATCTGGTGACCATGCTGTTCAGCAACAAATTACTCTATGGCTTCATGACCTCTAGTAGTTGTTTTTTTCCGTCTTCTTTTTCGTAACTCTCTCCAAAGCCCCCAGAAGCATCTGGAAGGTTACTGTTGAAGGCCTGTCTCCATGTTGGTATGGCTTGTACTGATTAAACCAAACAAAGGCCTAAAATTTTGCAGTGCAGTTTCCTTTTACCTACCCAGGGCCAAAGTAAGACCTTTAAAAAAAAAAATTCCAAGCAATTAAAAAATGATGGCAATAAAAATAAAAACAATATGAGACCAAAAAAAGTACATATGAAGTAAGTTCCAAAAAAGATCTAATTTTTTTCCTTGCTGTCTACTGCAATGCTTTAAAAAAAAAAAATCTTTCAGAAGAATTTTTTATTATGAGTTACAGCTTTACTGAGACCTTAACGTATATAGGTAAGCCAGGAAAACACATTGCAGATAGTGTGTCATCCTTGTTGTGGTCAAGAATCTTTAATAGCCTATATGCTCGGTGTCAGTAGATTTAAAGACTGACCAATGCTACCATACTGTTAGAGGCTGGCCAGTTGTGATACTGTAATTGTTGTGTATAAGGATCCATTCATTTCCTACCCTGAACTAAAGACTAGACTCGGGTGTTTTGCTTTTTCATCCCCACGCCCCGTCTGCTGCCTGAGGGGTACTGCAGGGGTTCCTGGCACACCCACACCCACACCCCTCACCTGAGATCCACGTCAGCTCTGGGCCACCCTCCGCACCTTTGTGAGGGGCGGCTTCAGGCCTGCAGAGAGATGAGAGGGACAGGCTCAACTGGCAGACTTGGCTGCATGGGAAGAAAAGCAGTTTTTGTTTTGGGCGAAGGAGGTAGTCCACATAATCTAGACTCTGGGGGATACATGGCAGTAGCTCTCCTGGGCCTCACACAGATCAGTAAACCAGATCATCAGATCATCTGTGCAGATGCTGGACTTCTGTACCTTCCGTTCCACATTCTCTGCCAGCCTCTCAGTCTCAGCTCCTGTTTCCTTCATTCTGTGTATCTGTGTATCTCTCTTTGTGGATTTAATAAGGGATTGTATGTGCCATGATTACAGAAGGTGGTTTTGGAATAAATTATTTTATAAATGTATTCCTAGTAGCATTTATTAAAATCATCAGTTTCTCAGGGGCATTGAAAAGGATCCCTTTTCTAAAAAAGAAAAAAGAGGACACTGTGAACTCAGCTACAAAACAGAAACAGACTCACAGACATAATAAACAATCTTATGGTTACCAGGGAAAGGGGGTGGGAAGGGATAAATTTGGAAGTTTGAGATTTGCAAATGTTAACCACTATATATAAAAATAGATTTAAAAAAAAATTCTTCTGTATAGCACAGGGAACTGTATTAAATATCTTGTAGTAACCGATAATAAAAAAGAATATGAAAACGAATATATGTATATGCATGGCTGGGACATTATGCTGTACACTGGAGATTGAAACATTGTAACTGACTACACTTAAATTTTAAAAATCCCTTTTCTAAAAAAATTTCAAGAATGCATTTATTACCTAAACAATAGCAATATTTTTAGAAATTACTTTTTGCAAGTAATTTGGATACATTTGCTTTATTTTTTCTTTTGTTTTAATGTCCTTTCCCATCACTTGAGCTTTCTTAGCCTATTCTCTAACCTTATTAAAACAAAATTACAAGTAAAAAGGAGGATTGAGATGACAGCAAGTCCTTTTATGTAGATGTTCTGCTACAGATTTTTCTGTGCTTCTTCCTTTAGTGAGAAAAGATGGCTTACCTTCAGGCAGTTTGATTTGGGGAAAAAGGTGTATTCTTCGTGCTTGACCAAGCCCTGCGACTGTTGGCCAGGTGACCACTCTCTGAGGTACCTTGTGTACTGTGGTGCCACTCAGCTGTGGGCCACCAGCTCCTGATAATCCCCTGGGCAGAAGCACTTGGCCTGTCCGTAGCATGGGAAGAGACCCTGCCCATCAAGTATCTGTATTTTCAGAAGTCCATAATTATTTCTAATTTTCAAACTCTAGCTACTTTTTGGGAAATGTCCAGAAAACTTCCACTGGTTGTTGATAGTAGAGATACAGAAAGACTTTGTTGGTTTGGCTCATTCTTGCTTGCTGTCTTCTTCAAACTGTGTAACCCAAGGTGTTCCCTTGGGATAAAACACTCTTCAGTTGTAAGGTCCTAGAGCATGATTTGGGCCCTCTCCTCATTTCTGATGTGTCTTATCATGTACTGTTGTTTGACAGCAGTATGTGGGCATGTAAACCAGTTTTCTGGGTCATTCTCTGTTGGTTACAAAATCAGAGCCAGAGGTGCCTGCATTGCAAAGGCTCTCAACTATGGTTTTTAAGCATATCTCTGCATCAAGATTTGGAAATCTGTCCTCTCTTGACCCTAGGCCTAGTACATTTTTCTGTAGCCAAGTTTTTGTAACCGGTTACCTTTTTAGTATGTTGATGGAGACAATGTACACTCCACAGTGGTGATTGTTCTTATTTTCGTGAACTGATATGCCTCATTCTCCCATCTGCTGGATTATCTTTTGACTACTATGGTCACTGTTCTTGCATGCAGCATCATTGCAGGGGGGGCATATGGCATTTTCTTTGAGAATATAGAGCCCTTTTCTTCTGGAGAGCACCAAATGTCTGGCAGAGACATTGTAACTAATCCTTAAAATCTGAGATTGCTCTTTATTTTATTGTGAATATCTGTTATTCAGGTAATTCTTGCCATCCCTTTAAGATTTTCTCTTTGTCATGGTCCTCCTTGTTTTGCAGAAATGCTTAAAAAAAAAGACCAATTGAGGCATATAGCGGAACAGATGGGAAAGAAGCTTGCAGTTGTATCTCCCTGCTCAGTATACTATACTCATTTCTCTGATCAAATGTATGATAGTTTGGTTCTGCATTTGAAATACCAAGAATTTAGGGCCTATTGTGTATGGGAGATGCAGAGGTGAATGTAATCTCTGCCTCAGTCTAAAACACATAACTAAAATTTGCAGCTGTTGGTGGAGAATTGTTGGGTTTATGTGACAAAACAGCTATTTTCAAGGTTTCTTTTCAGAACATTGGTGGTCCACATTCATGAACTGGTTTCAAGTGCTGCTACTCAACAAGTTGTCTCAGGGTGTTAGGAAGGAACAGGAGAGTGACCCAGAGAGATGGGCTGCTGGACCTAGGGCATAACCCACCCCACTGGTCACTGTCATGGGTCAGTGTTTCTACCCCTAGGATTTGGCACAGTCTCCCTTTCCACCTCCCATAAGTGGCTCCTCACCTCCCCCTAGGTTTTCTCAGTCCTATATAATCTAGCAGAGTCTAGAACCCTGGCTGCAACTTCTGAAAGATTTTTGATCTTTGCTTTAATATTAAAAAGCTTTCTAAGGAATTTGACTATCAGAGTCGCCAGTTCTTAGTTAAATTCATTTTTCAGGGTCCCATCTCATCTTTAAAACTCACAAAAGCGTGTCTTAGATATCCTTATCCTCCCTGCACTTATTTACTATAGAAACAATTTTGAAACTATTTAAAGAATAGTTTTTAGAAGAGCAGAAATCAGCTGTTTCCTGCATAGCTCTTGTTTGTACTGAATTATAAAATCTTAGGCCCAGGAACTAGTCAACTTTGCTTCATATAGGTTTGGCAGATTGTCTGGAGGTAAAAGGATTTTCAAGCATACGTGAGGAAAGGAAGCAGAAAAAAGAGGAGAAATTACTAGCTCCATAGACAGAAGTGGGCCTACCTTGGTTATTCTTGATGCTGTACTTCCCAAGCAAGGAACACCTTTAAATTGTCCATGCACATTCAGATACCCTGAGTAATGGGTCTTTTACCGTCTTTCTAGTCTCTGGAATGAAGAAACATAGATGTTAGTGGAAACCATCTAAAAATGTGTAAAATTTTTGTCAGTGTATCTTCCAGTTTTATATTTTGAATCTTCCTTACTGTGCCACTGCCTCTGTCCCAGAGGTGGTTTGGAAAGAGCGAGGGGAGCTTCAGAATCTCCCATTTGTAAGTGCAATTCACCCAGCTCCTGCCTGAGCCAGGCAGGATTCCGTGTGGGTGCTGTGGGCCTCTGCGACTTTAAAACAGGTAACACACTCCATAGCTTAAACCAGAGGCACGAGGCCAAGTCTGATACACAGCTGAGAGTTAGAACTTGTTTTTCTGTCACTTTTCCAAATATCTCTGTCTACCCTGTTAAATTTTCTTTTGAGTCAACATTTTGAGAGGAAGGGGCAAGGAGGAAACATTGGATGGTTGGTACCCTTTTTTTGTTGGCTTCAATTAATGCTAACCAAACAGTTTCTGCCTGTGCGGAATGTGGCATGTAAGAGTTACCTACAGTGTTGAACAATGAGAATGCTACCTTTCCCATTTTGTCTTTGTTTGTTTTGACTGCCATAGAACTCGCTTTTCCACTGTCGTGAATTGTGTTCTTGTGGGTGGGGTAACTTCAGGACTTCTTAAACCGCTCAGCTTGTCAGTAAGTGATAACTGACAAGAACAGCAACACACACCTAAGATACAGAACTTAACCAGTGAAAACAGTGCTGCTGAGTCTAGAAAGAACTTCAGGTGGAACGGTCTGTGGAGAGAGGATTTCCGTATGACCCAGTGAGTTGGTTATTTTAAGACTTGGAGCCCACAGAACCTTTGTCTACGTCTAGTGGGGTTCTTTCAGTGTTGGAAAGTAGGATGTATTCCTGTGTATAGAACTGATGTGACAGCATTTAAACACTGACTTCCCATCTCCTCTGCATGTGCTCCTGAAATGGGGGTCAGGGTTAATCTTGCCATTTAAAGGTGGGTCTACGTCCACACACTTGCACACACATGCACTGGTGTGGTGTCCACGCCTTCCTCTCTCCCTGCTTCGGGAAGGTGAAGACAGAGGGAGACTGTTCTGTAGCTTTCTGGTTAACTGGCTTCTTGAAATGTATAGTCACTGCCTCTAACCACCTAGTTCCTGAGTGGGCTTTCCTTTCCTTTTTTTTTTTTTTAATAGCCCTGAGAACCTGAAATTGAACCTAGAAGTGACAGAAAAGGAGTATATCATGAAGGCCTTCAAGCCCTTTTGCTTTTTGAATCAACTCCCAAAACTGAAAAAATGATCAAAGAGGCTGTGATTTCCTAATCCCCATGGGTTTGGGAAACAGCTGTGCTGAACCAAGGCCCAGAGCCTTTGCCCAAGGTCCTGCCACCCCCATGAGGAGGGAGATCCCTGAAAGCAAGACCAGCTAGGGCAGATTCCTGCCCCTGGAGTTACTGCCTTGGGCCCTGGCTCTCACCTTTCAGAATATTTTTAGCCTCTGGTCTAAAGCACAGTGGCAGCCTAGGCCTGTAATACTGTCCACACATGCCTGACTTCACGTCAGAAGCATAGTGAGTTCTACATTTGCTGGCCTCCTCATAATGTGAAGTCTGGATGCAACAAACAAATAAGAAGTCCCTTGTGGAGTTCTCCGAATGCTAAGACTGTGAAGACCAGAGGCCTTTCCTCCCCAAACTCAGCGCTGCAATAGCTCTGGTCTTTACAAGGAAACTGGCCGATTTCCCTGCCTCTGAGCCTATTTATACTCCAGCGTTCCTTGTTTTAAGTGTGCAGAAATTGCTCTTTGGAAGTTGACTTCTTTCTTTCTTTCTTTCTTCCTTTCTTCCTTTCTTCCTTCCTTCCTTCCTTTCTTCCTTTCTTTCCTTTCTTTCCTTTCTTTCCTTTTTCTTTCCTTTCTTTCTTTCTTTCTTTCCTTTCTTTCTTTCCTTTTTTTGCCTGTCCCTTTTATGTGCCATCCCTGGGCCTGCTTCTCTCTCTCTCTCTCTCTCTCACATGCTCTTTCCAACCACTGAGCTTAATGTTTCTCCCCTTCTCCCCTGGACCACCCTAGCAGCCTCAACTGTGGGTGTCCTTCCCCTCTGGTTTGGTTTCTTCTTTCTCCGTCTGCTGCCAAGAACCCCTCCAGCAGCCAAGGCAGCCCTTGTTCCTGCATGCATTACCTAGGGCAACACTGAGGAATAAAGAAGTCTGATCCATTCCATTTCTCTAGAATCCTGTAAGTGCTCCTAGACCAAGAGCTCTATAGAAAGAGACTCGTCAGGGTAGAGAAACCTATTTTGTTACCTCTTTAGAAGGGAAAACGTTCTTATAGTCTCATTCAAGCCCTAAAAGGATTCTAGAGTGATTTTTTTCCCCTACCACACTTCTTTTAAACACATGTACTCCTGTCTTCCTGTTAGTCTCTTGTCCTAGTCCAATGAAGTTATTTAAGAAAAAATACACTTTTGTAGGTCTTAAGTTCAGACTTCCTATAGGTAGATAGCTGACATATAGGCTGATAGTGGTGGTAAAATGACATCCAGTTTATTAAGTTCACACCTTTCTAGTGGATTTTTTTCTTAGTTTTTCAGGAAAAGTGTCAATAGCACCAATTACTAACCAACCCAACATTTTTTTCCCTTAAATATGGTACATACCGTCTCCTACGTTTTATATGAAGTTGTCCAAACAGGAAGTTTTTCTAGCTGAATATGCTCTTATTTCCTGCTCTTGTTTCAAGATAGAGAGGTCCAGAGTTCTCCTTCCCGAGATACACATGCCTGATTTCTCTGCCAGGCAGGGACGCGGGCGAGGGGTGGGTAACCAGGGCAAACACTGGAAGAGGTGCCTTCAAAGGCCTCTACTTCCTCTCCGTGCTTCAGGGTTCCCTTGGCTCTGACTTCTCCACGTTTAGAAAGATCGGCCCTCAGAAGTAAAGATTAGGTGTTTCAGAGCTGGAGATAGAGCACGCATGTTTTTCCTTTGAAGCATGTGGTCTTGTTGGAATGGTTTCTTTTTTGCTTAGCCTCGCGGTTGGCTTGTAGGGGCTGCCCCTGAGCTGGGTCAGAGCAGAGGGGCCACGGGCACAGGTCCACTTCCTCTCCCACAGTCGCCTGTTGTCATGGCCTGTAATTGCACCCAGAGGATCTGAGGAAGTAGCTGTATCAGCTAATTATATGAAATAAAATTCATTTTATATTCCTTTAACACAAGCAGAATTTTAACCAGGTACATATCAAAGTTGTGTTTTCCTGTGTTCCAAACTGATTTCTCTGACTATTTCAGTTCAGTTTGCTGGCCCATCTTAATCCAGGAGGTGGGAGTCCCTTGATCTAAAAGTCCAGTTGTGGTATTTGAGGATTCTGAGAAGGTCCTGCACTTGTTTTGCAGTGCAAAATGGCCTGATTAAACACCGATAAATGTTTCTTCCAAAATACAATAAGCACAAAGAGTTAAGTGGGGAATTCTGCTGTTTGAAAACCTCTGCGCAGCACTTTGCAGGGCTGGCTGAGCCTGAGGAAGCTCTGTCTGTAACATTGGCAAGGCAGTGAGTGCCTGGCTCTCCTTTTTGTTGGCTACCTCGTTTTTTTGTTGATTTTTTTTTTCTTTTTCCTGGTAGAAAGGAGAGGCAGGTGCCTCTAAATATTGGTATTTCACAGCAGACCTTAACTCCTCATTGCCTTTCACATGTAGAAAGGTTGATTTGTAGCTGCTATCTTTTTCTTCCTAAGAGACCCTGTGGGTGGTAAAGATCTCAGGGAGTGAGGCATTAAAAATGAATGAGGAGACTGGAGTGGGTTGTCTGAGATGGGGGGTTGGGAGGGGCTGGGTAGGGGAGGTTTAACAAAAGGCATTGATGTTTTAAATGCACAGAAATGCCGTCCATCAATAATAAATGGTGTGGCATAGAACAGATGTGCCAAATTGAGTTATTACAGCATTTGCATCAGTTCTAGAAGGGGGAGTGAGTAGCACAGCTGATGTCTTTAAGTGGTCTGTTTGAGAGCTTTAGAATCCAATTTTGAATGTCCTGTTTTTACCTTCCTATGGCCGCCAGTTGGAAAGGTAAAACGTGTGGAATTTCCAAATATTCCAATTAAATTTTGAATGTTTTTAAAGTAAGAATTTTTAAGAGTGAATAAGTTACGTATTTCTGAAGGAGACAGAATCTGAAAATGAATTTCTGGCCCTTCATGGCTGAGTGCTTGCTTTTTCAGACCTCAAGTTGTAATTGTATGAGGAATGAAATTACATTACAAAACTTGGAAGACATATGAAACTGTTACCCAGCGTTTTCTGCATTGACATTGATTGTATCTCTAGGTACCTCTTCAGTACCTACTTCAACTACAGAGGACCACTCAGGAAACCTCTCTCGTGCTTTGAGATCAGTCCGTCAGCCTCAGCATTTTGATTCAAGGGCATGTATGCTCTGTGAGAAAGTATTTCACCTAGAAGAGGAACAACAAGAGAAATACCAGATTCGTTGTGTCATAGAGAAAACACGCCAAGGAAACTGGACAGACAGACAAAAACCTGTTAGGTAAACTGGAATATTCTGTAAGTGTAGGTAGTAGTGCAGAGGTCAAGCTTTAAGTTTCACTTGATCTTCTAGAGGGGTGGGAGTTCCTGTTCGTGTCACAGGCATAGCAGAGGACAATAATGTGAGAGGTGTTTGCAGTGATTCCTGAATTGGAATTGGTGTTTTTAATGAAAACAACAGAGACTAGGTGAGACGTGGAGCGGTGCACTCTTGACCCTTGCTTGCCTTTTTGGAAACTTGTTTGGAATTGGATCTCTCTGTTGTGTTGTCCCAACAAAACTAATTCCTCTTTCATTTTCCTAAGGTGAACAAAAAATGCCAAGGTGGTTTAAATTTGAGGTTTGTTAGACTAGAAGAACAGATTACTTAGCTGTTGTAGAAGAGTTCACTTATTCTTTGAGTGTGAGTGTTCTAGTTGAAAATGTGGGTAGCGATTCTATGAAAAGTCTATTACTGACCCTTATTTTAGCCATCTGTATTAACTTTCAACTCTTTCAGGTGCAGAATTTACTTGAATTAATCTTTTCACCTCTGAGGGATCCCAGCTTGCCTTAGAAGAAACAAAACAAAGCAAAAAAAAAAAAAAAAAAAAACACTTGTCAAACTGTCTTTAGAGCCACCAAATAAATCTGTTTTATAGTCCCATTAGATATCTAGCTCAAAATTCCATTCGCTGTGGAAGGTCCTATGGTTGGATGCACAACAAATTTCCTGAAATCATCTCTGGTACACCTCCTTCAGGTTGTTAAGAAGGTGTTGAAATGTGAGAAGGCTGGTCGTGAAATTAAACTGTGGCTCAGGTTAATTAGGAAGGGAGAAAACCACGCATTTTCACAGCACATTGTCTGGCTTTTAGTTGCAGCTGCAAACAACGGATATGAATTTAACCAGTTGCTGCAGCACAGCTGGTTCAGATCTGGCTTTATAACTGGCTGAAGTGAGATGAAATGGCTGGAAAATTCTAGTCAAGTAGCACCAGTGGGAGCATGTGGAATTAAATCGTGTGAGCAAATGCTCGCCAAGTTGGGGAGAAAGCTTGAGACATAAACTTGAGGGCGGTGGTGAGGACTTGCAGAGAAAGGGTGGGGAGCGGGGCCAGCACATTTTCTGGTCTTTTTAACAAGGGTCCATTGTTTTGATTAGGTCCTTTGCAGGAGGCGGGAGGGTCCCTCTCGTGCTTGTAGTCACTCGTAGCGTGTTTGGCCTGTGTCTGTCTACCTGACTCCTTGACTGAAGTCACCTGATACTTCTTTTTTCCCTCAAGAAGAAGAATAAGCTATTCTCTCAGTTACTGATAATAACTCAGATGTCCAAATGTAGTCTTTTTTCTTTCCTTTGGGACCATTTTCCCACCTTGTGAGCCCCAGAAAGCCCTGTCTCTTCCTGGTGGTCTTCCTTCCTTCACCTGTACCAGAGATGCTGAGGATGTTGGAGGTAAAGGTGCTCCAAGTGTATCTTTAAGTAACTGTTCTAATTAAAGAAAGGAAATGGATTCACCAAAGAGAAGCTTTTGCCTTATCAGTAGTTTGTTCTCCATGAATTGTCTGCTTCATTTGGAGAGTTAAGAGATGACTGGGGAACAGATTTCAGGGAAGTTGAAAGGACCTGGTGCTGTTTGGGGAAAACATTTGCTGTAACTAGGTTTAGGGTACTTACTCTCTGCCAGTGCTGGGAGCTGCATTTGCCAAGTGGTTTCCCTGTCATGGGGATTAGTCAGTCATGCGCAACATTTGGTTAAGGGGCTTAGAGAAGACTTTCCTGAGGCACGAGATTGCTAGCTGTTGCTGGGACAGCCCCCTCCCCAGCTCTCCTCTTCTTCCTCAGTGTTGATGAGCAAGTTTGTAGTGATGAGACATGGGATATGGTTTCACAGTCCAACAGAATCTTTTTAGAAATCAAAGTTCTGGAAGGTATATTGTTAATTAAGCCTTTAAGGGCTTCTGCCTAACTCAGGAATCTCTCCCCCCCCCCCCCAGAACTATACCATGCCTCATCTGTTTTTAGGAGGAGATAAGATACAAATTATCAATAAAGATTGCCTGTATCCCAGGGGGAGAGGTATAGCTCAGTGGTAGAGCTGATGCTTAGCATGCAGGAGGCCATGGGTTCAGTCCCCAGTACCTCAATCAATCACTAAATAAATGCAAGTTGAAAAAATTGCTTATATCCCAACAGCAGCACTGTTCTGTCTTAGGAAAGTAAAGAAAAAATTTTTCCTGATGCACATTCCCTGGATCTCTGTTAAAATTTTCATTCTAAATACACAGGACTTATAATTTTCCCTAACAGTGACGCCATTCACCTATGAGGCAGGAGCAAATGGGCTGAGTTTGGAGATTGTCTCTCCAGCCATTCAACTCCAGAATGGAGCCATTCAACTCTTGCTCTGGAGGCATGGACCATCCTATGGTCCTGCCCTCGTGTTAAACTTTGTGCGCATTGCTTCCCACAGATCACGATTATCTTCAAAGCCCACCCTGAGTGCACCGATCAGAAGGTGTACCAAGCTGTGACAGATGACCTGCCGGCCGCCTTTGTGGACGGCAGCACCAGTGGTGGGGACGGCGACGCCAAGAGCCTGCGCATCGTGGAGAGGGAGAGCGGCCGCTACGTGGAGATGCATGCCCGCTACATAGGGACCACGGTGTTCGTGCGGCAGCTGGGTCGCTACTTGACCCTGGCCATCCGCATGCCCGAAGACCTGGCCATGTCCTACGAGGAGAGCCAGGACCTGCAGCTGTGCGTGAACGGCTGCCCCCTGAGCGAGCGCATCGACGACGGGCAGGGCCAGGTGTCCGCCATCCTGGGACACAGCCCGCCCCGTTCCTCCCCGGCCCCGGCCTGGCCGGGCTACACACTGGAGAGCGCCAACGCGCAGTGCCACGAGAAGATGCCGGTGAAGGACATCTACTTCCAGTCCTGTGTCTTTGACCTGCTCACCACCGGCGACGCCAACTTCACCGCCGCAGCCCACAGTGCCTTGGAGGACGTGGAGGCGTTGCACCCCAGGAAGGAGCGCTGGCACATTTTCCCCAGCAGCGGCCGGGGCGCCCCCCGCGGCGGCAGCTGTGTGTCTGTCAGTCTAGGACTCGCCTGCTTGATCCTTATTGTGTCTTTGTAGGGGTTGTCTTCTGTTTTTTTCTTTTTTCTTTTAATTTTTTTTTTGTCTGTAACAAAATTTTAGAATATATATTGTCATAATATATTGAGTAAAAGAGTATATATGTATATACCATGTATATGGCAGGATGTTTGTCCTGGGACACCCACCTGATTGTACATATTGTGTTTGACTGTTCTCACATATGTTGGATGTAGTGTTCTTTGATTGTATCGATTTTGTTTTGCAGTTTTGTGAAATGTTTTATAATGTCCCTGCCTGGGACCTGTTAGAAAGCACTTTATTTTTTATATATTAAATATTTATGTGTGTACCTGGTTAGTATGTATACAGTACCTATGCACAGACATCATATGCAGCGTTCCCTCCGAAGATGACCAGCGACGTTGTCTGTGGCTCTTCTTGGCTGCGCCCTCCTGTCCTTTCCTGCTGCTGCTCATCACCACACGTGTGGCTCTCACCTGCTGCCTCCAAGTGCAGCCGCCTCGTTCCTTTGAGCTAGGTCCTCACCCCATTCTTCTGCCCCAGCTTGATTTGGAAGGACAGTTAACCCCTCTTCGGGTGATTTTGGCGCTGTTAAACACTGATCTCTAGGAAGCCCTCTCCCTCTTTAACAGCTGTCACTTTCTCAGAGGGTGGGGAGAATATTAATACAGTTCTTAGTAACTAGGAATGATTGTTATAGCTCAGCACTTAAAGAGTATGGTAGGTTGAACCATATGAAACTGCTGTTTTTATAGGTCAAAAGGGGCTGGCAATGGCAATTTCATAGATAAATACCAGGCATTGCTAGACCCCAGTAGCTCCCGGACTTTGTCATCCCTTACCCCTGTTTAAACTGTAGCTTTTCCTCTCTTTTAACTCTATTCTGCCTTGAACAAACTAACTGCAAAAACATAAGTTTAGTAATCAGGCCTTGTCTTTACCTCTGTAATTTGTTCAAGCCCACGTTCTTAGCCTTCACTTCCATGGTTGCTTGGGCCCAGAAACACCTTAGGAGCCCAGGGACTGGGGTTTGTTAGGTTCTTTCTTTAATATCAAGGCCGAGATCCTATCACCAAGTTTTCCACCCTTCTTTGCCCTTTACACCGTGGTCTTACAGTTTTTGATGAATCTGTGTGCATGATGAAATGGACCAGGGCATTCAAGACAGAAGAGCTTCCTTGGCCTGGCTCCGTACGCAGCTAACTCTGGGTGCAGGTTAGTCCAGACATTCTCGGGCAGCATTGCACCCCAGGTGGCCTCTCTGTGTAATCAGTTACTCTCCCTCTTAACGTCTGTAGGTGAATATTATTTAGTCAGTTGCTCACATAACTTGGTGAAATCGCTGTAAAGTAAACTTATCTCTTTGCTTCTTTCATTGCATTGTTGGCATCTCTTGCAAAAGGAAAGCACCACCAGCAAAAGGCAAGCACAGTGAGATGGTGAACTGCAGGATGGGTAGGTTTACATTGTTAGATCTAAAATGTAAATGTTTGGTTCCAAGAAGAAGTGATAGAATGTGTCCTTTACCTTAATCATTTACATAAATGCAAGCAAAAATTAATGAACTTTCAATACTTAGCATTTTGGGTCAAGACTGTGCTTGGTTTTAGTTGGCCAGATAGTGTCTTCCCTTCCCTTGTCCTGTTGATATGGCACTGCCAGAGGCCCAGACTGGCAGGAAAGGAGGGTGTCATTCTGTGAAGTTCTGTTTCTCTGTGAGCTGACCTATCATTCAGTCACAGGATGGAGCTGTGGATTCATCCAGAGGCGGCAAACCTCTCAACCTTCTTCTGGTACATGAGAGAGTAGTCTTGACCTGTTTGGGAAAATTGTGAAGGTGTCCTGCTTCTTACTAAGGGTGCAGTGCCAGAGAGTTGAAACCTAAACCTGTTACTGTTTTATAGAGGCCGGACTGGGGGGCCTACCTTCCATCAGCTCTGAACTATGACTGCTTTTGTTCACCTACAGAACCATGTGCCAGGTTCAGAAGCTATAGTTAGCTGGTGATTTTGTTATGTAATTGAGTAGAATGAAGAAGGAAAAGTATTTAGGGTACTTCTAACCACTATTTTTGTGCAAATAGTCTAAAAGTGAAGTAAAAATAATAGTAGACATTTCTACAGTATCTGGGTTTAGAGTGTATATGATTAATATACCTTTGTCCTTGTCAGGGAAAGCAAAACAACCACCTCTATCCACAGCTGAGAAAAGGAAATTGGGTGGTTTTGCCAGTATCATTTTCCTGGAAAGGATGCTTACAAGCGTCCTCTCCATCACTAAGGTTAGTACCAGTGAGTTTAGCTATTCCCCCTGTATAATCAGTGTCCCTGTATGATGCAGTCATGCCCGCAGATAACTGTATCAGAAATACTGGTATTTCTCTTGAGAAGGGCCTGGTTTATCGTCTCTTGTTTCTTTTCTAGAATGTCTAAAGAAAATGCTACTTGGACATTGGTTTTCGAAATCCTCCTTAACCAGAAGAGTTTCGGGTCATACCAACACGTAGGTAGGCTGTAGTTGTTCAGAGGTCTTCTGGGGGAGCTTAAAACTTGTGGGAAAACACTGGTTTTCACAGATGCTCCACATGGCTGTCTTTAAAAGACTCAGAACATTTTTTTGTCCTTTCCTTCTCTTTGTTATGCTTGGAAACCCCCGCAGTGTGTCGAGTCTTTGCAAAGAAACCTTTAGATGTGGTTCATAGGTATATGAATAAGTATCTGTGTAAAACAGTGAGTGTGCAGTGTGTAAATACTTTAAATTATTATGCTAGAAAAATAAAGTTACATACCATGCTGTGGAATGTTTGTTCTGTGATTATAGTGACACCTGCTGGAAGAGCTGAGAAATAGCAGAAGAAAGGGACTGAGGGTGTCTTCGTGCAAAATCCTTCATGATTACTGACAGTAAGTCCACTGCCTGAACACAGACTCAATTATTTTCCAAACTGTACCACTATTGTAGTTTTTCCTCTTTAAATTCTAAACAATTGCAAGTAAGTCAGTATCTGTGAGATTGGTTTACAGGTATGATCCCAAAGTTCTGTCTTAAGTATTAATTTTGGTCCCCTGCAACCATGGGACCTGCATTTGGCTTGGCAACAACTTACCTCTGGTGGGACGGATCTTGGGGGCAGGATTTTCTGGCTTTAGAAACTTGGAAATCCCCACTTCTTGGGTGTTCTAAAAAGAGACGTCACAAGATCACAAGTTGGTCTTTGTTCAAGAAACATGTCAAAGGGTAGAAAAGCTTGAAAAAGAATTAAACCGAAGGCACAGGAAATCACCATGACTGCTACTTGGTAACAAACTCAATGGAGCAAATTCTGATTGGGGAAACCTACGTCATCATTTGGGGAAACCTACGTCGTCATTTCTGAAATAGAAAGTTAATCCTCAAACTTAGTGTTATGTGTAGCAGTTCAGAGCAAATGAAAAAGGAAAATTATGTCAGCTGAACCACACAAATTAGGGTGACAGTGTTACAGCCACCGAGTACCTAATGCATGTGTCTGTACTGAATGAACAGTAAGAAACGGGAAGCAGTTCACAGTTCTTTGTCATTTCACTACCCCAGGTCACTGTATTGTTTCTGCTTCCGTCCATTTTCTGTGTGTCTTCCGAATGGACAAGCCATATGCGCATTATCATTTAGATGGTAACTTCCTTTGAATTTACTGCCCTTCTCTCCCCGCGTACCTCCAGTAAGCAAGATGCTTAACGCTATCAACTTCAGAACACACAGTCTTTTGTGCCCTAAATGTGATGTCCGTGAGGCCCGTGCTTGGAGTGAGGATGTGAGCAGTGAGTGGATTTACAAGGAGACAGGCATTCAGGGCCCAGGAGGATACACTAACAGATTCTACAGAGGTAGACTGTATGCCTTGTTAGAATGATGTTCAAACCAGTTGAACAAACCAGTCCTATCAACTAAAATATATTAAAGTTAGGTCCATCAAACTCCAGCAAGAAGAAAGCAACAGGGCAGTGTTTTCTGAGATTTCTTCATGGGTGACAGTTTTAGGACCCATTTTTTATTTCAGTGATGAAAACTCCAACTCCAAAAGAAGAAAAAAATAAACTTTCTGCTACCAGACTGAATATACAAGACCAAAGCACACATGATTTAACCAAGTACCTGCCACAAAAGTGACATTTTAAAAAACAGGATTGTCTCAATAATTTAGCACTGCCAAGAGAAATGATGCTATTTGACAGTACAAGGGGCTTCCCGTGGGAAGCAGTAAGGTAGGGGTCCCTGGAGGGGAGGTTGAGAGATGATAAATTCATTTTCTCTCAAGACATTCTTTGGAGCCACCAAATAGCAATGCCGTGAACTCACTGTTGGCCATCAGTGCAGTGAGGACTCTGAGGAGCTACTGATCAGCTCACTGTCAGTTACCAGGGAAGGATTCTGGGCCAGAATCATCACATGAATGTTTGTCTTCCTTCTTGGGAAGGAAAAGGAAAGAGTCAGTGAAATAACCTGGGGCAGCACAAAATAGAACGTTCTCAGTGTCTTGTCAAAATGAAAATTCGTTTGACATTTAGAGGTTGTGAAGGAGGTGAAAGGTTAGCTGGGGATCTGAGTGGAAAGGGGGCCACTGGACAGGAAGAGATCACAAACCAGAATGACATTTGGGGCCACAGGACCATTATTAAGGGATCGTTTGTGTGTGAATATGTATTTTATATATCTCCCTTAGAGGAGGCAGCACAGCATCGCAGTCAAGATTATGGATGGTAGAGTCACACAGTTCTGAGTTCATATCCACACACTTTACTAGGTGTGTGGCCTTGGACGTGCCAAGCATATCACCATTTTGAAATGGAGATCTCTGTAGACCGTCGAACCTCAAACATTCATTGTGAGAGTTAAACACGTTACCACATCTAAAGTTCTTAGCACAGCACCTCATACAGATCCGTGCTCAACATCTATCACTCAAAAATGTACCTGAGATGGAGAATCGTGTGTTCACTTTTAGGAACTGGTAAACCCTTGAGGTATCTCTACAACTAAATTTGCGTTTATGCCCCTCTGGACATTCCAGAATTTAGGGGTGAGTCAATGTTCTGCAGATAGCAGAGTTTAAACATGTCCATGATGGAGATGAACTTTGCACCACGCCTCCTAAAAGAATGGGTAAGACCAAAAGCAAACGCTGTGCATACCAGATGCCTCCTTCCTGCACCCTCACCGCAGCGCTCCAGAAATCTCCGCCTAGGCTCTTCAAGGACACTCCTAAGAGAGTAGTCCTGACTTGTGAGCAGCTGTTTACCCTGGACAGAAGTTCAGAGATTGAAGACAGCCTAGGGACAGGAGGAACTCTGAAGAAAAGCTGCTACTAGTGAAATTATTGCTAGAGATTTCTGGTCCTATATGACACACCTCAGTGAATAGGAGTCCCAGTGGAGAAAATATCCCAGTTTGGGGAAGGATGTTCTGAAATGTTTTTATAGATTGGATTGCATGTAGAAGGTTTGGAAATGCTCTCCAGTGCTCATAAAATAAACTTAACTCTTATCCATAGATCTCTTCTAGGGGTTCAGACTGGGCCAGTTACAACATCCCTATCTTCTTAGAATTGCTTGTGGAGAAAATGAGAAAAAGGAGAGGCCACAATGGTGACTGGCAGACTTTGAGCAAGTCCTTCTGCTCTCTAAAGTTAGGAGATTTTTCAAATGTTAAAAAAGAGGGGAGGAATTATGAGAAATTGCATACAGACCCTCAATAAAAAGGCGACATGGGAAAAGGGTAATGAAAAGAAAAGGTGTTGAAAGAGACTACAAAAATAATAGAAATGGAAAAGAGAAAATGGAAAAAGTGACAAAGAAGTAAGGGGTGAAGGAGGGAGGGTTGGGAAAAGTTGTATACAGCACATAAAAGCACAGACTAGAGACAAAAACGTGGGCCGTGTTTGAGATATTTATGAAGACAAGCAGTGACGTGGAGGAATCACATACCCTTGGACAGTCTGGCTTCTCCAGAGACACAGAACCAAGAGAATACATACATCTGAAGAGATTCGTCACAGGAGTTGGCTTGTGTGGTTATGGAGGCCAAGAAGTCCCACCACCTACCATCAGCAAACTGGAGAACCAGGAAGGTCCAAAGGCCTGAGAACTGGGAGACCACTTATTTGAGTCCCAGAGTCTGGAGGCCTGAGAACCAAGAGCTCCAATATCCCAGGGCAGAAGAAGACAGACATCCCAGCTCAAGAAGAGAGAGAGAGAGAGCCTGCCCTACTTCCCCTTCTTTGTCCCAGCTGGGCCTCTGTTGGCTGATGCCTGCCCACGTGGGTGAGGGTAGACCTTGCTCAGTCTCCCGAGTCAAAGGCTAATCTCTTCCAGATACACTCTCACAGACACACCTCAAAATGCATTTTACCAGCTACCGGCCTCCCTTGGCCCAATCAAGTTGACTTGTAAAATTAGCCTTCACATCCCTCTTTTATATATTTGCTATTAAAATGTGTTATATGCCCCTAAGACATTCAGGGAGTAAGAAGGGATCAAAAGCTTGATATAATCAACAAAATCTAATTGGGGTGACTTCAAGCACAAGGGGGAAAGGAGGCGCTGGTTGTAAGGTCACAGAGTATCGCGCGGACTCTAGGGCAGGAGCGGCGCCAGGTGCACAAGGCTGGAAACAGAGTCCGGAAAGTGGTTAGGGTCTCACCTCTGCCCCTGACTCCACACACACTCTCTTTTCGCTCACTCTGCAGGCTGTTTCCTCTACTTCACAGGTCCCCTTGGTGGAAGCACAGCGTTACGGTTCCATCTGTTCTTGGGGACTTTATATTCCCCAGGGAGTGGTCTCTCCCGCCCAGCTTAGGCCAGGTAAGCAACCATAACCCCAGATGGCAGCAGGCATCTGCTGTGTGGCACCACGGGCCTCCGGCAAGCTCTGGCACTGTAAGAGCTCTAGGCACTGGTGGTGTGGCCCACGTTACTGAGGCTCTGAGATGACCTCCCCATCTAAAATGTGACCCCCTCCCTCCTTCTCTGCCCCCAAACCTTGCATGATTTGTTTCCTTACTGTCTTACATTACACTGCATTTCATGTCTCTGTGTTCATTGTCTCCCCTGCCAGGAGGTAAACTTCACAAGGGCAGCGATGGTTTCTCCTGTGGACTGTTTTGTTGCCAGAGAAGACAATCGTGTTTGCTGTGTATCAGTAGAGTGTTTGTGGAAGGAAGGAGGGAAGGAGGGAAAGAGGGAAGGGAGGGAGGGAGGGAGGGAGGGAGGAAGAAAGGAAGGAGAGAGAAGAAGACAAGCTGAGGTTCCACTTAGTGATGCCTCAAGAGTAGAGCTAGGACTGAAATTAGAACACACCAAGACTGGAGGAGTTGAGGGTAAGCTGACAGATGTGATTCTTACCATCAGGAAGACTTTAAGCTTATGGTAACCATTTTTTCCAACATTTATCAGTTACGAATATTGAGGTGGAGGCTGTGTGAAAGGGAAGGAGTTGATTCTAGAACAGGATTAATCCTGCATCCAACAGAGATCTAATAGCTGTTGATCATCTATTACGTCCCAGGCACAATGCAGGCACCTTGCAAACTATGAGATTTGAGGAAACTGAGCAGGGAGGGTGAGCGGTTAGACTGTGATCACCGAGCCGTGAGTGGGGAGCTTACATTAGCATCCAGGCTGACTAGGACAAGAAAGCCCACTCTTGCCACATGAAACCATTCTCAAGCCCAATAGTGTTTTACTGTTTCTGTATGGTTTACATTAAATTACAGCACCTCCTTGAAGGATAATACTAACCAAGTCTGGTTAAATAGCTATTAAACAAAGCTTCTTTTATGAATAAATAAATACTACAAATTACCATTTTAATTGTTTGCTAACAAGGCATCTAGAATATTTGAGAATATTGCCATAGAAGGTAAATAGTACAGCTATATATAATCTTGTCACTTAAATTATTACAAAAATGAACTTTATCATCCTTGTTTGAATTAGTGGGGTCAAAAAGAATGTTTATTCTGTTTTATGTATAAATACCTATATAAACACATATGTATATGCATAACATTGATAAAAACTTTTATGTGTCAACATTACTAACAACTTGACAAAAATGTGCCAAAACTTGTCAAGTCATCAGAACCACATTCTTTGGTGACCATGGGATAGGATTATGAATTCAACTTATAAAATAACTCACTGGAATTGAAGAATGTTAATGAGTAGGAAAATTGGACTAAGTGTAGTATGAAAGGGAAGGATTATTCATTTAACAAACATTCTTTGGGCACCTACTGAGTACAAAACACTGTTGAATGCTAGAGATTCAAGTCTGAATAGTCATATTTCCTTACTTAGGAAATTATAGTCTAGCAAAAAGGAATATTAGGTTCAATCCTCAGTGCTTAACTTTAAAATAAAATGTTTTTAAGTGGCCTAATACATTTTTCATATAGAAAGTGTAATTTATTTCTATAATAGCAATCCACATTTTCATTAAAGTACTTTCTCTCATGGTTGTACAGATTGGCTAGGTCCTGCTGGGTGGTTCTTTCTTGGACTCTCTCATGCAGTGGTGGTTGGAGATCATCGGGGACGCAGTGACCCAAAAGCTTAACTGGGCTGTGCATTCAAGATGGCGCACTCAAATGGCTGGCAGTCAGTGGTGACTGTTCACTGGGAGGTCAGCTGGGGCTGGGCACTAGAATGCCTGCACGTGGCTTTCCCTGTGACTTTGACCTGGGCTTTTCATACATAGCATGGCAGCTCTAAGAGGGAGCATATGGAGAATGAGCCTAGTGCAAAAGCAGTTAAGATAAATCAAGTGCAATTAAGGGCTACACCAGGAACTGGCCTAGCGTCCCTTCCACTGTGTTTCGTAAGTCAAAGCAGTCACAGTGCTTATCCAAATTTGGGGACATAGAGAAATAAACTCTTGATGAGGCAGTCTCAGGATCACACTGTTGAAGGTGATGAGGGGTTAGAGTTATCGTTAGACGTCTTTGGCAAACACCATCTGCCCAGATAGAAAAGTCATTGTTTTGAACAATGTTTCATTTCAAATCATTTTAACCTCGCATTAAAATTTTTAAATGCAGTAAATCGCCATCTACCTGGAAAATCAAGATTATCCTATCTACACGTTCCGAAGGGAGAGAAGGAAGTGCCACATTTGGGGAAAGAACTCTTCTCCAAAGGTAAGACAGGTACTCGTTCAGTTCTAACATGCACACCACACACACCCACACCCCACATAGCACACAAACGAGTTTTTAATATCCAGGGCTAGATAACAAATCCAAACACAGGCTTCAGTGATAATAAATCTAGTGCTTATCTTAGAGTATCGTAGCCTTTTCAGCTCTTCATCAATTCAAACAACTTAATCTATTGAATCATCTAGATGATACCCTAAGTGTTTTGGGCTGTAAAAAAAGCTTATAATCCAGAAACCGTGTCTTCCTGGAATTTACAACTTATGCCAGAGGGCAGAAACAGCAGCTCTTCTTCATGATTAGCCTCAGCTGTGGCTGATGGGTCCTTTAGTACTGAGCGCTTTTGTTTTTCAGCTTTTTTCCCCAAATGTGCTACCAGAATAAGTTGCACAAAATATGGCATTAATTTTGAGTAGGCTGCCTTTTAACCCGCATTAATTTAGAAACAGTTTCAAGCATCTCTTGTTTACCTATCCACAGAGATAAGATCATTGTAGAAGTCTCAAGATTTTTCTGCATTGCTGTGTATAACAGAAATATGAGCAATTTTCACAATAACGTAAATTAATTTTTTTATGATTATCAACTCTTCGTGTTTGAATAGAGTCATTAGGTAGGTCTGGAAAGCTCCAAAATATTCTCCCAACACTTAAAACCTCCTATGTCTCTGCATGTTTTAGGCAGTTTACTGAAGTGGGGACTTAGAAAATCCCAGATGGTAAATATTCAGGTTCTGGCGTGGCAGGGAGAGAGAAGAGGGTGTTAGAAGGTTGCAGTTTTTCCTGACAAGATCTTCCTCCTGCCTCACTTTTTGGTACGATGGAGAGAAGTGTTTCCTTCACATCACATTCTTCCTGAGCAAAGATTCAGTCCTATCCTGGCTCCCATCCCCAGTGTGATGAGGTTACAGAGAAAGGAGCAGGAGGCTGGCTCACTGAGGGGCACCTTCAATCTCTTGTGAATATGTGTTGGGTATGCAGGTCAGTGAATCCTGGGAGTGGGCTCAGGTGGCTCAGTGAAGAAGGTTACTTCCTTGGACTACTTTTGACCTCAGTTTAAGCAATTTATTGATACCTGGGACAATGTCATTTTAACCTGACCTTAAAGTAAACTAAACAAGCCAACTGACAGTGCAGTGATCACCCACCAAGAAGCCAATTTTTTACGGGAAAGAGATCCATTTAGATCTTTAGGAAGAACTTGATAGGGACCAGGGACCAACTGTGGGAAGAAATTTCAGAAGCAAAGATAAATGGTTTGTTTTTTGGAGGAATAAATGACTCAGTGTTCCAAATGCTCCATTTCATTAATCAGATTGGCAAGTGTTATCAACAAACTCTGCTTCTAGCAAATTGATTATCTGATTAAAATGGGAAGAAGAATATGCCCAAATAGATAGGGAGTGTGAACTAAATTTTATAAGATTTGAAATACTCTTAATGCATTCTTTTCTCAGTGTATCAGTAGTATGTGGGGCAAGGAAAAAAAATCTCAAGGATTTGCTTCTTTTTTACAAACTATGCATCCCTTGTTCTCTTGAGATTCTTTCTCCACCTTGCAAGTTTACTGAAGTGCACTGACCTCAAGTTACCCTTGTTCATGCTGCTAAAAATGAACTCCTTAGGGTTATATTGTGTTATATTGTCTATGCATTTTGTTGTGCCATTCCTAAATATTTCTAGGTACCTAAAAATGTTTAGGGTAGACAATAAAATCACTAAGTGAAAACTGGAAGCAACTTGCCCAGATATCAGAGAAGAAAGGAGCGTTCTTTTCACTCCTCCCATGGAGTATCAAAATGACAAAGAGAGGCATTGATTAATCCCTAAACTCTTGCTCTAATAGCCGACAAGCAATGTTGCAGATGGGTACACACAGATATGTAGGACATTCAGATTTCAAGTCCTGGGCCTTCAACTCCTCTGTCTCCTGCACTTGGACGACTCAGTGCTACAGTCTGGTTTATCTGGTCCCCCTTCACCTGCAGTTCTTGCTTAACTAATCTACTATGTATAACAAGACGCCTTTCCCGGCAACACTTCTGCAGTCTCTTTCTCACGAAATGCTTTGCAAGACAGCTCTCCCTTTGACACCTAACTCAGCGTAATGCTGTATCCTGTGTAGATTAATATTGCGTTTGTCCCAAGATCAGTTATCTGGCCAACTTGACTGTCCAGAACACAGTTAAGAATGAATAGGAAGATGAAAAGTCATCCAAGCCACCAAAGGGAACTTACAAAATACACACACAGAATCTTGTGCATTTTACTCACAGAAGAATCTCTGGCCATCACTCAAGGTTTATTTACTTCCACTTTAGATACAGTTCAGACCTGCTAATAAAGCAACTTCTTATTCACCATTAGAAGAGAAGTAGCCAATACACAGAGGGAAGAAAGGGCTCGGAGAAGCAGGCACACTGGCAATAACCATAATAAACCCAGCAACTGCTTTGGATGCAGGAGCGAGAACTTCAAAATGTACATCAGTATAAAAGATACATCATTCAAAATTAGAGTGTGGGAGCAAGCGGACTTACGCATCTCAACATCCCCTGAGGCCATCACTGAGGTTCATTATAGTAGAACTGAGTCATCAAGAAAAGGTTAAATTGTATCATGAGTTCCAGGTCAGAGGCAGAATGTGTATGGCCCATTACATAGTTTTTCAATAAAAATGGCTGAAATAAAGGATTTCATTCATTCATCAATTAAATAGACGTCACATGCTTACCATTGCCAAGCTCAACGTCCATCCCTTGCCTTTTGTTTTTAATTCTAGATGACTGAGGCCTGGGAGATAAGCTATCTGCTCTTTCCTAATGACCTTCTCAAAGTCACTCCCAGACTAGGCCAGGCCATAAAGATAGCGTATTCTCCCTTGTGCAGCCTTGCTGCAGCCCCAGATTCTCCCCGAGGACTGTTTGATGTGACTGAAGGGGGTAGTGGAACAGAGCCCCAAAACACCTGTTGTTTCATTAACTGTGAGAAACTCAATGAAAATAATAGATATTACAACCTGAGGACACCTTTCTCTCTGTCTTTAGTGTAAGGAATAAGGCTGTCTCTTGTTAAGTTACGGGCTCTGTGCATCATGTGGCTGACCACCTCCCCTGTTCTGCCTTGACTCCAGAAAGCACATGACTAAGGCTGTGCTCCACCCCTCATTAATGGGGGTGTCACAGGCGTTACTTTGTGCACTGCGGTTTGTTTCTGTACCTTTGTTTTCCACTTGCCTCATCCTCCTCTCTTATTTTGAATATAGATCTTTTTGCTCTATGGTTTGTTGTATTTAAAAAAAAACAACAACACTTGTGTGGAAGCTATCATGTGCTAGACACTGCTGTAAGCCCTTTGCAAATATTAACTCACTTATTTCTCATAGTTTTGCTATACAGTAGGTACTATTCGATCCATTTATAAGGCATTAAAAATGAGCACTGAGAGATTAGTTATTATATGTATCTTTTAATCTACATAAAATCTTTTTGGAAAATAAGAAAATGTACAGCGATCCATAAACAATTCATACGTTTAACTGGAATATTTACTCCACTTATGTAAATACTCCTTATTTCCCAGAAAGATCAAATATACAAGAGATGTAGATAGACAGAGATGTATGCTTACATTCAAGTGATTTTAAAGTGTTCACAGGGTTCTTCAGGCCCTTAAAACACCCTGTGATCTGATCAGAGACACCTGGGTGGGAAGTCACTGCAGTGATTCCATGCTTCCTGGTACCCTCCCCTGGCTTTCTGAGGGATGTGTTTCCCACCTCTTTGTGTCGTGGGCTACGGTGCCTGCAAGCCCTGGTGAATGGCCTCAGTCGTTCATCTTACTGGTTAACACTGCTGTTAGCTGCCTAAGAATAAGCAACCCAAGTCTTCAAAAATCCTGAGAACCGAGGAACAGCTTTTCCATGATTATCTCAAGGATTCTTTCTGAGATTTTTAGTGCAGTAAGCTGTAAATTGTTTCTTGAAGTATTGAAAATCATGGGGCATCTGGATTAATTAACTGAGCAAACTTGAGTGAGTTCTTTACTCTCAAAGCACAGTGCTCCTCTCCTCCTGGGTTGATACTACACCCTGGAGTTTGGCTATGGACAATTCAGAGGCTGAAAGAGGTATTACCAGCTCAGAGAAGACTGATCTCATTACCAGGAACAAAATGGCACCCAAAAAAAGAAAAAACCTTTTGACCTGTTATCCACTTTAAAATCAGCCCAAAAATGAAAGCAGAAAGGAAACAGAAAGTCAGTTTTTGATGATACTAAAATAAATTCCATATTCCATAAACCCTGTGGAAGTTAGAAGTGAAGGGGAGGGTGATCATTCATCTACCAGAGTGAAGAAACATCCAATGCAGATAAAAGTAAAGGTAGACACCAGTGGGAAGCAAGTCCATTGGCCGGCAGCATTTCTGAAAGGCTCAGGAATGGGAGAAACCAGGTACCCAGAAGGGCCTGGCTGAATTCTAAGTTGTTCTTCTGAGCCAGTTTTTGAGTGGAGAACTTGGGTCTTAACTGCTTCATACGTGATTTCCCTGGGTCCATTGTCTTCAGACTGTTAAAGTTCTGCTTCTCTAAAACACAGTACAACTGTCTGCATGTATTTTATACATTTGAAATGTAAGATTAATCACAACTTTTGCTAAAAATCTCATTATGTTCTAATAATTTCTAAGCTTTTAGCAGTTGTACATGTGTTATTTGGATTGTTTGATCAGAAATTCTTGCTTGACATTCATCTAAACTGAAATATTCTTTTTGCTCATGGTGTTTTCTAGTCAATTAAGTATCATCACTTAAATTTTTTAAATTTGCATTTTTCATTATTATCATGCAAAGAAAGTACATCCATAGCTTAAAAGGAGTTCATTACAGATTAAAAGGAGTGATGCAAATGGCAGGGTAATACTGCAAGTAAGAATAAAAGTGGAAATAGAAATAGGAGCCGAACCCCAGGGTGAACAGAGAATGTGGCCCTGCATGAGCTGCAGCAAAGGAAATTCAACGTGCACTGATTTGCACAAGCAGCCAATAAAGAAAAGTGTGATTGAGTACAATGATGAATATATGATAAATGGAGTTTATTGGAAAATGGATCCACTGCCACGGGTCCCAGTGCATTATCTGTTAAAACACTTGTCTGCAGTGACATATAGCCCTGGAGGATTTCTTGCTTAGTGACTGTTCTTGTAAAATCAATCACAGTTTTACAAAACTATGCAAAATAATGTTATTCATTACATAACTGCTTAGATTTTTTTTCTGAAGGCAGATAAGTGACCAAACGACAGACTGATATTTATTCATATTCATACACCTGCTACTCTGTATTGATGTGAAGACTCTAAAACCAAAAAAGATCAATGGCATGTGTTTCATTGGAGAGAAAGCAGAATAATTTTGAAGAAAAACATGTCCAAACAGCATGTCTTGCTAGGTATCGATAACTATATAACACCATAACAATTAAAACAATGTAAAACTGCCTCCAATGAGAAAAATAATCAGTGAAACAGAACCGAGGCCAGAAGTTGACCCAAGCATAAACAGGAACTTGATGTATGATGGAACTTATCAGTCAAATCATTGGCCTTAAAAGAATGAAGTATTTGGTAAAGTGTGCTTGAACTATTGCCTATTCATATGCAAAAAATTTACCTTGTAGCCTTACCTCACTCTAGATAAAAATACATTTCAGATGATTTAAAGACATAAATATCAAAAGAAAACCTTTTTAAATATGAGAAGAAAATACAGATTTATTTATTTATGACAAATTAAGTAAGAATTTCTTAAACCATATACTAAAAGCACAAGAAGCAAACTACAGGTGAAAAAAATGGATACATCTGAAATGTTTAACTTTGACACAAAATTTTAGGACATATTTATGTAGAAAAATATTTTAAAATATGATTCATTGTTAGCTTGGGAGAAGCATGAAGGGAAAGACTTGGGGAAGGTATGTAGATTTCAATTACATCAATAATATTTTCTCTCTTAATAATATGTATAACTTAAGCATATATGACAAAATGCTATGGTCTAACAAAATTAACTTACTGATGTGGGTTATATTGTTTTCAATAACTTCTCTATTTTATGCTTAAAATAGTTTATAGTAAAAAGATAATTAAAGAATGCTTAAGAGGCATGGCCGATAGAATGAGTTCCATCATATGTAAAACAGTCATTCCAGAAGGAAATGTTAGAGCGAATGCCAAAATGGTTTTGAAAGAGATAATGCATGAATATCTTCTAAAATTGATGAAAGACATGAATGAAGATTTAAGCACATACATCTCCACCCCCATAATGACTTCTCATGAATGCACCCGTTTCTTCAAGAGCCATATGATTTCAGCTGGGATCTCTTTGGCTACAATTTGTACTAAAAGAATAAACGTGTCTGGACTGGGATGGAACAGATGTATTGTGAAACTTGAATATCAACAATTAAATATTCTCAACTGCCTGCCAATGAACAAATGAAAGTTGAGCTAATGATAAAATTCCTTTTTTAAATGACACTGTTAAGTGTTATATAATATGAATGGCATACAAAGTGGAAGACTGATCATTTTCCTCTGTGTGCCAGCAGATAGTTCACTTCATTGTTAGTCACTGATGGTCAAGGTATAGTTCAGATTTTTGGCACATAGGCAATACATGTAAGGTAGACATATTTGATAATTTACTGTTTATTTACTTTTTACTGAAAACCCGGGCTACATGAGAACAGAATTTTCATTTTGTTCACTGGTTTCTTTTTGAGCCATGATATAGGTTAGGGGTTAGCAAACTATGGCCCCCAGGCCAAGTCTGACTCACCACCTGTTGGCCCACCAGCTAACAATGGCTTTTATGTTTTTAAATGATTAAAAAAAAGTTTTTTAAGAGTAAATTTCCTGATATGTGAAATTAAAACTTCAGTGTTCATAAATACAGTTTTTTTAAACCAAAGCACATTCATTTCTATATTGTTTGTGCTCCTCTGAAGCTACAAAGGCCAAGCAGTTGCAGCAGACACCGTGGGGCCTGCCAAGCCCAAATTATTAACTCTTTGGACGTTTACAGAAAGAGTTTGTTGCCAATCCTCTGATATAGGTTATAAATGTGTCTCTCAAAACCACTGCAGCTGAGATGTAGGAAGAAAGAGATGTAAATTGAAAATAATTTTATATATTAATGCCTATTCACACTGCTTTATCTACAGGGAACAGTTTTGCAAAAAATATGACAATCATGATTCAGCACTAAGTGAAATGGTAAAAATTATTAATTAATTCAGTTGTGGTGCTGACTGTAACCACTTTCCTCACGATACGTAAATGATAAGTAAATGACCTATAAGAAAATGACTCTGCTTCTGCACATCACAGTAAACTGGCTTTTGGAGGTAAAGCTGCTCATGTAAGTGATTTGAAAGGAGAGATGAAATAAGACACTTCATCAAGATACTGAAAATGCCAGTAAAGAGAGTACTTTTCACTTTCAGGTTGTTATTAGTCTAGTGAACAGCCAGAATCTAACAATTCAAGACCAAAATCCCTCAAGTTTTAAGGTTGAAAATAGGAATTTGAATGGGAAAATGCTGAAAATAAATTTTCCTAAAAAGACAAAATTGTGGTTCAAATCACTGCCTTGCTGAGTTTGACTCTTTGCAAGCTCTTGAATTATTTTTCATTCTTCAGAGAGTGAAATCAATGACATATGATTGTGCAAACCTTGTCTCCACCTAGACGCTAAAACCGAATGTGAAGAAACGTTCCAGAGCCAAATGAAACCCACACCTTCAACTGTACATGTTGAAACAACCAGCCTTCTAGTTTTTATTGTTGCCATTGTTGTTATCAGTGTGGTAACTCATCTACACAGTGTCCAACAAAGGGGTTAAAGTTATTTTCAGTGAGCAGTCTCTCTAACTTCAAGGCTATGTACAACACAAACATGCAAAACTGATTACTATCAGTTTCCCCCGTTCTCTGCGATACACAGATGGGACTTCCTACTTCAACTGAAATTGAGTTGAAGATAAGAAATCTCCCAGAGATGGAATCTCACTGTGCTGCTTTCATGAAGACTGCATGTACTGTCTGTCATTCTTCTCCGTGGTTTGAAACAAAGATCGTTTATGTTTTAAGGATTGTTCCCCTTTTAAAAATTGTGATGAATTCTTGGTTTTTGATCTGCCTAAAACTTGGTGGCAAAACTTTGCATGTAAAGTGGCCCACAGCCAGTGTTCGTTTGCATAAAATGTTCAAAATGGAATAAGTGTCTTTTCTTAAAGAAGTAAATGGTGAAAATACCATGAAGAAAACAGGAAATCAAGTAGGAATTTAAGGACAAGTAAGACATTGCTAATAGACATATTTGAAAGCCTAGTAAATATACACACAAAGACCCTGAAGTGTGAAAAGTGGGGTATGTTTAGGGGTGGTGAGCAGACCTGCTCCTGAGAGTGAAAAATTAGTATATGGGAGATGGAAAATGACTGCACAGGTGATTCAAAGGTCTGATTTTTTTCCTACAGTGATGACTTTAAAAATTCTTGTTACTTTATTTTTGATGCTTTTGAGCTTTTTTTTTTTTTTATTCCAAAGCTCTTTCAAAGGTGGAAGCATATATGATTATAAAGAACTTCTAGATCAGATTGTGAGTGCCTGGGACAGCGGATTAAAGAGGAAGGAGAAGAAGATATTATAAGTATGGACAAGGATTGGAAAGCAACATGTTATACTAAACCATTGATTAGAAAAAAGAAGCAACGATTTCCAACCTAGAATTTTAAAGCCTTCTCTAGTATCAATTAAGTTGCAGATTTGGGGGGGGAAAGACATTTTTAGAGATACACTCTCAAAAACTTAATTTCTATTCATCTTTTCTCTGAGCGTTATTGGAGAATATGCTTTACCAAAATAAAGGGATAAACCCAGAAGGAACAAAGGGGAATCCAGGAACCAGGGGACCCAAGGCAGGAAGGAAACCAGCAGGATCCTAGAAGTGAAGGGAGATTCCAAGACCACGGTCCGGTCGTGCAGCAGGCTAGAGGCAACCACATCCCAGAGGGGAAAGGTCTGAAGATTTTGGAAGAGATTTCTTCAAGATTAAATTGTTAGAGCACCTAACATTTCTGAACTTATTAAGAGAAGATTATACAGTTCGAGGAGAGTTTGGAATTTAACTGATGGCATCGAAACTATTAAAAATTCCAAGGAAAATAAAATGTTTTGCAGGCAAGACAGAGTAATCACAGCATATCGCATATGTGGCTCAGGAGGAGACAGTGCTTACATGGTCATCACAACATGGTAACTGAACTTGGTTCCTGTTAAAGCTGCATCTACACAGGAAAGATCGGGGTGTGAGAACTCCGTGGGGCGCAGATGGATGTAAAATTGAACTGAATCCTCATCTTTCATAATGGAAAGTTATAACTGTTAATGCCTTAAACTGTAAGATTGAGAAGTAATAGTGCCCACGTTTTATTTAGGTATGTATTGGTTACAATCATAAGATGGGACAAAAGAGTTTAAAAGGGAGGCAAACAATACTGGGGTGAGGTGAGTAAGACCCAGGACTGTTCTTTTCCATAAAAGCTTTGTGAGGATATTTCTCTTTTTATTTATATCATATATTTTTAATTTCAATAAAAAGTAAGAAGTATATTTCAGGGAGGTGGGGAGGGTATAGCTCAGTGGTAGCATGCATGCTTAGCATGCATGAGGTTTTAGGTTTAATCCCCAGTACCTCCATTTAAAACAAAAACAAAAACAAAAAAGGATAAAATATTTTTAAAAATTAAAAAGTATATTTCAAATGTATGTATATACAAAGTATACTTCATATTAAATATATTTAAATATTTAAATATATAAAAAGTATATTTCAGTTAAAATGCAGGACACAAAATCATAACTATGATGACACAAAAAACAATTAGAAGATGGTATGGACTAATAAATACATCAGTTTAGAGAAAGAAATTTCTTCACTGAGATTTAAAATTATGTTTACTTAGATAAAAATCAAACTTTGGGATTTCATATTTCTCAATTTTCATCACATGTCCTGAAGTCAATTGATTTTAAAGATCCAGGGGTGAGAAAAGTCCTGTGTTTTTATTTTAAGTTTGTTAGGACAAAAACCTTCCAGCTGGCTTACATGAAGGCTTTCTGAGGGGTACATGCACATAATTTCCAGATCTTCTTGTTTCATATGTAATATTTCTTTAAACTGTTCTGCCTGAAGCCATCCCCGAAGTTGCAGACTGTGCTGGCTTTCCTCGCCCACTCTCTCTTCATAATCAGTCTTGAAATGCATATTGCTCACCTGTGGCTAGTGGAACAATGCCCTGATTTGAAAAACCTCTGGAGCATCAAGCCAGGGGACAACTCAAAACATTGCTTAAGCAAGGAAATGACTCTAATGAGTGGGTCACAATCATTTTACAAATCAGGTAGTTTTCAATTCTTTCTCACCACAAAATAGGAGGATCTAATCCAGTCATCAACTATTAGATCATTACAACACTTCTGATGGTCAGTCACTACTGATTTTGGCATATAACATGGGAGGAGTTCAAGGAACTTTATGATATTGCCTGAACAAAACTCCTTCCATCTACTAATTGATGTGATCAAGTTTGTCAGGGTAATAGAAATAAAACTAATGCTGAATCCTGTCTTATTCTAAAATAAATATATCCTCGTCCATCTCATTAATATCTACATTTCAAATGCAATTTTACTTTTTAAATTAATAATTATTAATATTTATAATACATTTATGCTATTGTGATTAATTATATATTAGTAATAACTGTAATAATTATGGTGAATTGAAATTTTTTAAAACTATATTTTAGTTTATGTATCTTTGTTACAGGGAAGTGTGAGAGGCTGATCGAAAAAACCTCCAAGTACATGTGTTGTGATGGAAGAGTTTTTATACAAGTTAAGAAGAAAGTAGAAAAATACAAATTTTCCAATTGCATAAGAAGGCTTTTTCCATGTATATTTTTAGGGGCTTAAAAAAGGGGGGATTGTTTAGCTAATTAAATACAAGGGTGAAGCCAGAAAGGACAGAGGTAAGAGGGGACCTACCACCAGTACCTGGAGCCCTCCTTCCCATACACCCACCATATAATTTTTAAATGGATGGTGATGAGTATCAAATTGCCATGGTTATATAGTTTCCTTTGGATATATGGAAAAGGTGATAAGAATTTTGTTTTAAAATAGCAGTATTTCAAATATACCAGAAATTATATCCTTTGTTATAAAATACAAAATTTATTTGGAACTTTTTAAGATATGACTTAAACTTTCTGAGGGGATTTATAATTTTTCAAATTATTTTTGGAAATCGCAGAGCAAAAATTTTGCAGAGTACCTGTCAAGTCTTTTCTGTGGTTCAGCTTAATGAGTGGATTCATACTGCCCTCTGGTGATTACAATAGTCGGAACACAAAGAACAAGTTTGGATGTTTGGCATTTTGGAAACAATTCCATTTTCTCTTTGTTGCATTGAATAAACAGCAATTTATTGTGGAGATGACACATCTCAAATGTTCGAACAACATTTTATGAAATGTGGATATAGTTATGGGATTTTGAAAATTAGGATTTGACAACCTAGTGAATCAAAAAAATTAGTTTGTCCGCCTTTAATAATTAATGATTTGGCATTGACTAAGGAAGAATTTTGCTTTCCAGAGACATCCAGACAGTACTCAAGAGTCCCCAGACGTGATACAGGCACTCCACTAGCGGAATGTGGAAGTGACCCGTAAGTTCGGGTTGTTCTCATTGCGCTTGTGGAGGTATACCTTTGTTTAAGTCTCCCTCTCCTTGCCCATTTCTGGCCCCAAGACTCCATACCCTGAGGCTGTCGGTAGCTAGGATGTACAGTATGGAGAAAGCGTGGCACAGAGGAAAGCGCGGGGCATGATGAAGCTCTAAAAATCCACATCTGAATTTTATCTGCAGCCATCACTAGCTGTGATCTTGGGAGAATTAACTTCTCTTGGTCAGTTTCCACAACAGCAAAATGGTTAAAACACTGGCCTGGGAGGTGCCATGGAAAACTACAAACACGCAGGTAAGGTCCTCAGTAAGGGCAGCCAAATGTACTTATTCCTGTTTTATACGTTTGAAGGATAAGCAGGTCTGTCCAATTTTAGGCTAAAAAATTTAGTCACAGGGAATCACTTGTTGGGGTATCTTGGTCATTTTTATTTAGTTACAGCAGTGCCATTACATGTGTCTTCCTTAAGTATTTTCTTTCCTTTTAAGAGAACTATTTCACCATTTTTCATCTTTATTAATCTTCCTCTGTCTTTTCCATTTTTCAGATGATTGAATTTGGTTTATAGTGAGAAAATAGATGCAGCCTCCAAAATGACCAGCCTGTGAGCAATCATGTCCTCATGGCACCCACACTTCTTTTACTATGGAAGGTCATTCTCCAGGACCAACTCCCTCCCCTGTGCTCTGAAACTCTCTCTTTGTAAACTCTCACGTTTATAAAGCCTTGATTCTCCCAATTATCCCCTTTCCTCTGCATCATGTTTTTTTTTCTCTCTACTGGATCATTTGCATAAATGAAAAGTACTCAAAATACCTGCTTCTCTTTCAAACAACCTCCACCTGTAAAAAAAAAATCTTCCTCACACTTGACATAACCATGTAGAAAAGGACCCATTTCTCTGTTCCCCTTCACCCTCGAACTTCTTAAAAATGTTGCCTGTGAGTCAGTTTCTATTTCCTCACCTCACATGCTTTCTTCAATCTACTTCATTTGGAATAGTATCCTTCCACTTGACTGAGACTTGTCAAGGTAGAATTTTAATTCTGTTACCAAATCCAATGACTAACTTCTGTTTTTATCTTAAGTGACTCTTTAGCAGCTTTTGGCAGTTAACCACATAAATGATAAAAAACATGGTATGTGAAAATGGTATCTTAGGGATGACTTTGTGGTAAAGAATATAAACTCACTCAAACTTAAATAGAAAAGTTTTCATTTGGAAAAAAAAATCTGATACTATCACAAAATCTAAGAGCAGAAAACACAGCTGAGCCCTATAAGAGAATTCACTGGGCTGCTCTGAGTGTGCACCATCTCTTGATTTTGCTTCTCTGTGTGCCTGCTTCATTCTTATGTTCCTTTAAAGACAACTGATATATATAACTTTCTAGGGAGTGGAGTGGGAAGGGACAGACTGGGAGTTTGAGATTTATCAATATTGACAGGTATATGTAGAATAGATAAACAAGTTTATAACGCAGAGCACAGGGAAATATATTCAAGATCTTGTAGTAGCTCATGGTGAAAAAGAATATGAAAACAAATATATGTATATTCATGTATGATTGAAAAATTATGCTGTACACCAGAAATTGATACAACATTGTAAACTGACTATAACTCAAAAAAAAAAAATAACTTTCTAGGTCAAGGGATCAACAAAGACCCACAAGAGTCCCTGCATCTCTCAGAATACATCCTGTGAGAGAAACGTGATTAGTCCTGCCTAAAGTGTGCGTCTTTTTCCAATTAGCTAAGGCCAAGGAATGGCAAGGCCACAGCGACAATTAATTTTGTGTCAACTTTTATAGGCTATGGTGCCCAGGTGTTTGGTCAACACCAGTCTAAATGTTGCTGTGAAGGTATGTTTTAGATGTGATTAATATTTAAATCAATAGACACTGAATAAAGCAGATGACCCCCTCTCCCCTCATAGTGTGGGTGGCCCTCATTCAAGCAGCTGTAGAGATCTTAAGAGCAAATGTTACCAGGAAAAGGGAAATAAGAATTACCTCCGTTCTTAGTCATCCAAAAAAAAAGAATTTTTGACGAGAGACAAAAAGCATGATGTGAACAAGATTTTTATTAGTGAAATTAAAAAAAAAACAGTGGAAGCTAGTACACTCCTGAGAACTGGGAGCAGGCCGATCTAAGAGAGGAAAAATGTCACCGTTCCTTTGTTTTTCCTGTTTTTATATCCTGGTTTCGTGATTGATTGATTGATGGACAATTCAGGTTCCCTGCGCTCTGGTTGATTGACAGCTCATGTTCCCTGCACCCTGGTTAACTGACACCTCAGGTTCCTTGTGTTCTGGTTTGTTCCTTTCCCCTTTCTCTCCCCCTGCCCAGTGCTCATTTCTATCTAAACTACCTAACACAAAGACTGAGGTTTCACAAAGAAAAAAGAATTTTGCGTCCAGACTGCAACATAGAAACCCTGACTCACTTTCCAGGCTGCAGGCTTGCCATAAGAACTTTAGATTTGCCAGTCTCCCCATTCACATGAGCCAATGCCTTAAAATAAGTCAATCTCTGGGAGATATATATATATATATATATAATATACTTTATTTTTCTAGAAATAGCTTCAAAGAACAAACTTGGCCTTAAGAGTCTCCCCTGTGCTTGGAGAGCAGGTTTAGAAGACAAGTGAGTGACCAGAGCAACCAGATACTAGATGTACTACATGTATGATTACCAACGCATCTCAAACATTTTTAGAGCCAGTTGTTCATGCTCAAGTAGAGATTTGCCAACAATCATATTAAAATATTAGCATGTGTTCATTTGTATTTATTATGTTATCAACAAATATAATTAACATTATTAGTTACATAAGTAAATTTCAATCTCTTCTTTAAAGAATTTGCCCATCCATATTGACATTTTATAGTTTCGGTGGCTAGAATTAAAATAGGAAGGATACTTTGGAACTCTCTGCGTTCTAGGAGTGAGAGAAGAAGTGACAGTTTCAAAAGATACCCTACACATAAGAAAAGTAAACTGTAATGGAGCAAAGAGGTGAGAAGCCCAAGGCAGAGAGCAGGAAGGAGTCTGACCTCACTTTCTGACAACTTGTACTCTTTTCACCTTTCTGGAACAAAAGACTATCATGAATTCTATGCTAAATAAAAATACTTACCCAAATGCTAAAAGGAATGAAGAAATACAGATGAGGTGGTGTCTTGTTTTTGTTTGTGCATCTTATTTTCACATTATTCATAGAGTAAAACCATAATTAACTAGAATTCTACTGACCGGAAAACAAGTTCTGCAGAAACTGAGATGTGGAGAAAAGGTTTGAGGGAAGAAAACGGGTTGCTAAATTAAACAGGTCCTTGGGGGCCAGAAGACAACTGCTACCGATCCTCTTGTGTCGGTCTCCAGCAAGGGCCATTCTGCCCAAGACTGCTTGTAGCAAGAGAAGGAGAGGGAGTTCAGTTCAGAAGCAAAGTTAACCTAGAATGAAGAGGCATGAGCACGGACTACAGAGACCGAGATCTCAGAAGGCCGTGGGCAGGGCTGCTTCACAGCAGCGGAGGGCGGAGTTCCCGTGGGTGCCGCACAGCTGTGGAGGCTTTACAGGGTTCTCACCAGCGGGCAGGGAGGGGCGGAGCTCGCGCGGGCGGGGCGAAGCTGAGCCGCTGTCACGCCGGACTGAAGCGCCAGGTGCAGCGCCTCTGCGCATGCGTCTGCCGCCATCTTGACCTGCAGGGCCGTGTGCAGCGTCTCCGCAGGGCCAGGGGAGCTGAGGCGCCGGCACAGCCGTCTCTCCGAGTGCAAGGCGTCTGCCGGTGGTACCCTGTGAACAAGTTACACCAGACGAAGCTCCAAGGGAAAAGAAAGGTTAGACTTTATTTTATTACCCAGATTCTGTTTATTTCCTGGGAATTGTTATTGGGCTTTGCCGGTGACAAGTCCCTCTGTCTTTTGTCCTGCTCCTCATTCCTGAGGTGTGCTGAAGGGCGCAGGTTCGTCTTTTGAAAACTAATTCCTGCTGAGTTTGGACGTCCTCATAACCCTGGGTGGAGGAGCAGAGCTTCTTCTCAGCTGCCTTTAGGTCTGTCTGATTCTCGCCGTGTCTTAGTGCTGACTGTTCGCACCTCTGCGCGACCACCATTTGGAGTTTTATAGATTCTGTTACTGAACCAGACTTGCATCCACTCACCTGGTGCAGTAAAGCCAATCCACTGGTACCATGTTGTGGTAAAGGAAAGTACAACGTTTATTGCAGGGCCAAGCAAGTCATACTGGTGGCTAATGCTCAAAAGACCTGAACTCTTCAATGGCTTTTAGGGAAAGATTTTTAAAGACAGGGTGAGGGAGAGGGTTGCGGGGTGCGTGATCAGTTTGTGGACTTCTGACGGGTTGACGGTGACGTAACAGGGTGGTATTTTGGGAGTCAACGACATTAACCTGGTTCCAACCAGTCTGGTGGATCTCTGTGCTTGTTTAATCAGCATGCAGTTAATTTCTTCCACCTGGTTGGGCTTTCAGTCTCCGCAAAACAGCTCAACATGGCTCAGAATATCTATGGCCCTTGAGGAGGAGGAACTAACAGTCCTTGACTTTGTTTAATGGCTGAACTATTATTATTTTGTTTTGCTTGACTATTTTCCATTGTTTCTGCATTTTCACACTTCTCTGATTAAATTTAGTCTTTGGAACTCAAAGAAGGCCTAGGAGGCTGAAGGTTTTCTACAATCAAGAGGCAGGTGGGGGGACACTAAGGGAGGAGGGTCTGTTCTGGGAAGGCCCCATAGGGTTCTGCTCCATTCCATAAAACTTTTGAAGACAAAGGACACCAGATAATTTAGGGTGCATGGCCCAAATATTTGCAAGAGAGTAATTTTCATTAATGGGCCAAGGTAAAAACCCAGTGACACCAGGGAGGACCTGTTTTACCCTACTCTACTATTGTTTGGCTGCCTGGTTTCTGCCAGCCAAGTTGCGTTTTCTAGTAGCTTTCTGTGCTTTCTTCAGTTGCGATGTATTGGCCAGTGCACAAGCACTCCCCCACTCCCCAGTCAGCTAACAGATAATCTAGAGCTATTTGGTTATCCAGGATCATACTGGCCAGTGACTCAGTGGACTTTTGTAATAGTGTGAAGTAAAGGCCAGTCTCATTGGTCACTGTTGCCACAGTGGCTGTTACCTTTTTTATGATGACAGTGCTATCTATATATGGTTTCCCTGGCCAAGGTCAGTGGTGCCCCGTAAGTGCAGTGATTCCTGCAGTTAGTAGTCCTGTTGCTCTTCTGGAATGTTGTAGCTTCTCTTTTTTGTTAGTGGTCTGATTGTAAACTTTAACCAGGCTCGGATCTGGTCCCACTGTTCCACTGGTGATACAGCCCCTTCCCTTGGTGGGATGCCCAGCCTATCCTTGAGTTTGGGGCTTACCTAAGAACATGTATCCTTCTTGTAAACACATCAGCCCTGTGCCATTAACTTGAGTTCTTGAAGGGCTGGTACCTTGGTGTTTCATCCATATAGGTGTGTGTAGGGTCTTTCTAGGGCATCGAGGTACCCTGCCTAGCTGTGTTTTTCTCTTTAGTACTGGTTACACTTTTGTTGTTTTTTGGAAGAGCAGCTTCAGATTAGAGACAGATGTTCACATCAGTAGTTAAGGGGGTCTTTGTCCCAGGTTGTCTCTCCAGAGGCTGGGTTCGGGGACCCTTTTCATTTGAGTGTGCTGTACCCACAGAGTGATCCCGTGCAACTTCAGAGCAGGACGAGGGAGTTTGGATCACCAAATGGGGTTCATTCTACTTAGAGTGAGTCGGTCTTGCAGGCTGCTGGTTTTCCAGGGTTTTAGATACACCCAGTGTCTTGGCCGGAAGGGATGGAGGGCCAGGTTGGTGGGTGCAGACAACACCTGGTTACCATATTCTGTGAGACCTTTCATTGTTTCTCTTAGCTGGAGGGCATGCTGAGTTGTTCCATTCCTAGGGGGCTGAGGTGTCCTTTCTCTTGTGCTTGGGGAATGGGGATACGTAAGTTCAAATGCACATAACTTTATCTCTTGGAGCTAACTGCATGTGGAGCAGAGCAATTGGAAATAACTTAATCCAGTTTTCTTGAGTTTCCTGACATAGCTTGGCTAAGGTTTGCTTTCAGGTATGGTTGGATCTCTCCTTCCTCAGATGATTGGGGTCTCTAGGTTAAGTGCAAGACCCATTTTATGCTCAGTGCACTCCTTATCCCTTTTGTTGCTTGGGACACGAGTGCTGGTCCCTAACACTTCATAGGGATCCTAGGAGTCCAAATCCGGGGATTATTTCTCTTGGTGCTTGCTGCCTTAGCCACTTCAGCTGCCGTTTCAGTTCTAGCAGGGAATGCTTCTACCCACCCTGAAAATGTGCCTACTAGCACCAGGAGATACCCAACAGTGAAATTAGTCTGTCAGTCTTCGCAGGATATGTCCCTCTGGTCTGAATGGGCCTCTGGGGGTCTGGAGTTGGGGCTGTTTATTGTGCAGATAGGGCATGTCTCAGCCATCTGACCGATTATATTTTTCATGCCTAGAGTTACCATGACCCCAGCTAACTAGTTATATGGGTCCTCCCTTCTGTGTAAGTTCCTTGATGGGCCTCCCTGATGACTTGATGAGCTGAAGTCTGGGGAAAGAGGGTTTGCCAGTGTTCAGTAACGAGCCACCCATGGCCTCCTAGATATCTAGTGAAGTCTCATTTTCAGGCTTTATCTGATACTTCCTTTGTGTAAATTGGGGAGTAATTGGATGGATCTGGCCTTCCATGTATGAGGGGTTGTTGCCAAGTTGCTAGTCCTAAGGCTGCCCTTTTGGCAATTGTGTCTGCCTCATTTTTTCCCTTTATTACCTCTGCATTTCCCTTTTGGTGACCCCTACAGTGAATCACTGTCACCTTTTTTGGAAGTTGTACTGCTTCTAAGAACTTCAGTGTGCTTAAACCGTTTCACCTGTTTATTCTCTGCAGTATGTGTACCTCTTTCCTTCTAAATAACCCCGTGTGCATGTAGGATGGCAAACACCTACCAGGAGTCTGCGTAAACATTTAAGATCTTCCCTGTCCTGAACTCTAAGGCTCGAGTGAGGGCTATGACTTGGGTCTGGAGGTCACTGTGTATCCCACCAGCCTTTTTCCTTCTCTCATAAAACTGCTCTTGTCTGTGAACCATTCTTCTTCTGTGTTTGAGGGAAGTTCACTTTCTAGGTCAGGAATAGATCGTATCTCTGGTTTCTATATAATTGCACTCTGGAGTTGGGGTCGGGGGGCGATTCTGTGGGTTGCAGGGTGGCAGAATTTAGCATGTGATGGTTTCCTTTGGTAGCTACTGGTTGTCTAAAAGCATAGCCTGAACTTGAATCGACCTTTTGGGGGATAGTCATTCTATTCCCTTAGAATTTACTAAAGTCTGAACCTGGTGTGGAATCCATGTAGTGACTGGCTGAGCAAATGCTAACTTCTCAGCCTCCTTTAGCAGGGCTGTAGTAGCTGCTACCGCCTGTAGGAAAGGAGGCTGTCCCTTAATTGTTTGATCTAATTGTTTAGAAAAATAAGCAACCAGTGAAATAAAGGGGTCCACTTTTAGCAGTAATAACCCAAGAATGATTCCCCTTCTCTTGTGAAAGTAAAGGTCAGAGGGTTTAGCTAAATTGGGGAGGGCCAGGGCAGGGGCCTGAAGTAACTGCTTTTTCAGTTTTGAAAGGCCCTATCATATTCCAAATTCCATTCAAAAGGATTAGCATCCTTTCCTTTGAACTTTTCATACAGAGGTCTTTCTCTTAGGCCATAGGTAGGGATCCGAATGTGGCAAAACCTGGCCAACCCCAGGCTGTCTTGTAGTTTCAGAAGAGATGAGGGAGAGTCAAGGAAGATATTACCACAGAGGAGGAGAGCCCACATCCCTTTTGACAGCCTTTGTTCTGATATAAGGCCATAAAAAAACAGACATAGGGAATTTCATCTCGTTTATTTTGTCTGTGGCATGGCAGGTCCAATTGTAAAATGGTGTTGTAAATTAGAGGGCCATTGATGGGCCAGCTTTCCCCATCTCCCAGCTAGCATTGAGGCCAGGCTGTATTATGTAGGAAGGTTAAATGTTTTGAAGTCAGGTAGTAATACTGGGAAGAGTTCCAGTTCTTCAGGGTGCACCCTAATGGGCTATCCTTTAGTATAGTGGGTGTTTGGGTCCCCATACCTTAGGTGTTCTGCTTTGAATTTATTTCCAACTACTGAGAGGATGGTTGGAGTGATTTATTGGCACGCAAATGCCACAAGATTTGATCCAAATTAAGATTTCTGGTTCAGAAAATTTGAAATGAGCACCAAACTGTTAGTGGTTTTCTGAAAAGACCCAAATAGGAGATATCCAAGTGGCGTGGACTCTGATATAACCTCTGAATTTGTAATGGCCCAGTGGTCTGTGCTTGAGGCATTTAGTCCCTCCTCAGTCAGAATATCCTACAGGAGGTTAGATGGATCAGAGCAGCTTAGCCACGTCAGTCCCTGACCAACCTATCCCTTAGAAAGTGGCAGTTGTCTAAGGCAGGGGTCCTCTATCTCTTCCTTTCAGCCAAAAAGGAGGAGTTTTCAGACTTCCTGCTAGGTGAGAGCTAAAAGTGCGAGGGATTCCCACAAGGTACTCCCCAGATCACTGCGGGGGCTGATGCTTTGTGCTGACACTGGGAGGAGAGCCTGTGGGACCTCAATCAATAAAGAATCACCCTAGGTTCACCTCACAAGCAGAAGCAGGCAGGAGCGTGGAGGGTTAGAAAGGCAGGCCGGGTGGAAGACTCAGAAGAGAGATCGAAGGAGAGGCCAGGCAATAGGTGTTTCTTGCTCTTGCCAGCAGCTCACAGGGCCACCCAGCTTACTCCAGAGAGCATAGTGCTGACTGGAAGGGAGATCAAGTCACTGGTCATGTATCTACCTTGGGACCCTTTCACACCAAGGTGTCCCCAGTGTCCTTTCCTGAACTTGGATCCAGCGTCCTCGTTCCATTTTGTCAGGTGGTCCTCATTACCTGGGCCTTTTCCTGATCTCCACCTCCTGCCTAGTGGGGCTGGCCTCTTCCCTTTACCGAATCGGACGTGACTATGAAGAATGTTACTTTTGACCCCTGGACGTTGGCAAGAATGGCAAAAGCCCTGGTGCAGCCACGGTTGCCTTGTACAGAGGTCAAGAGGACGGCACTACTGGTGAGACAGCGGGCAAGGCTGCCACAGCTTCTCCCCTCCCACAAGTCCCTGCCATCCGCAGGCCATTGGGCACTGTGGGATGGCCAGCCAGAGGCAGCAGGCAGACACGTGTGAGTTTCAGTCGGTGATCCGCAGCAATGCCACAGTATGATCCTCTCCAGGGGATACAGTCCAGGATACTCTCTGGGCTCTGTGTACACCACACCAGGCTACCAGGTTGCTGGGCAGAGTTGCTCTGAACTCAGCTGAAGGCTGCCACCATTTCATCCCATCAGAGTGTGATCAGTCATCTTCACACAAACCTCCCAAAGCCTCTACCATCCTCCTGCCAGAGCTGGGGCAAGGGCAGAGCCTAGTGGGTGGGAACAGGTGGAAGGCTGATGTTCAGTCCTTTCATAGTTGCCAAAAACTTGTTTCTGGTCCCCAACTACAGTCATTCTGCCAGGTGTGGCTCGTGCCTATAGAATGAGACAGAGTTTGGTTCAGAAGCACAGGAAAGCTTTATTCTTTGATCATAGAATGGAGAGGTGTGAGCTCACACTCTAGAGCACAGGCTCTCCCTGAAAGGCTGTTGGTGGGGCTGCTTTATAGGGTTCCTGTCAGCAGGGAAGAGGCAGAGTTCTTGGGGGTCAGGCATAGCTCTGCTGCTCACAGCACTCTGAGTCCAAGTGCCAGGGACAGCATTTTTGCACACAGTATGCCACTGCCATCCTAAAGTGTCCTGTGCAGTGCTTCTGCACATGGCCCGCCCATGCTGAAGTGCTGTCTGCATCCATTTCACACTAGGAACTCCGGTCTGAAGTGCTGGCTGCAGAATCTCTGCACACGGCATCCTATAAGCAAGTGAAACTAGACTAAGCATAGGTTCTGTTTTCATTCCCCTGGAATTGTTATGGGCTTTGTTGGTGACACACATGAAAATATCCGATGAGCCTCTAAAAACAGCACTCTAGAGTTCGGGAGAGATCATCATTGCAATATTGTGAAACCCAACCTCTGAAACAGCGCTTAAAGCCAGGAAAGTTGATGTGATTGCCAAGGGAGAATATGTGAAGAGAAAAAGGAGAGCTTGGTACATTTTTTTTTTATTATAATTTTGTTGAGTTATAGTCAGTTTACAATGTTGTGTCAATTTCTGGTGTACAGCACAATTTTTCCATCATACATGGATATACATATATTCATTTTCATATTCTTTTTCACTGTGAGCTACTACAATTGTATACAGTCTTGTATATATTTCCCAGTGCTATACACTATAAACTTGTTTATCCTATACATACCTGTCATTATCTACAAATCTTGAACTCCCCGTCTGCCCTTCCCACCCTCCTTCCCACTGGCAACCACAAATTTTTATTCTATGTCTGTGAGTCTGTTTCTGTTTTGTATTTAAATTAATTTGTCTTATCTGTCTCTTTTTTTTAGATTCCACATGAGTGATATATGGTATTTTTCTTTCTCTTTCTGACTTATTTCACTTACAGTGACATTCTCCAGGGACATCCATGTTGCTGCAAATGGCATTATGTTGTCATTTTTATGGCTGAATAGTATTCCATTGTGTAAATATACCACACCTTCTTTATCCAGTCATCTGTTGATGGACATTTAGGCTGTTTCAATGTCTTAGCTATTGTAAATAGTGCTGCTATGAACATTGGGGTGCTAGTGTCTTTTTGAAGTAGGGTTCCTTCTGGATATATGCCCAGGAGCGGGATTCCTGGGTCATATGGTAAGTCTATTTTTAGTTTTTTGGGGAATCTCCATACTGTTTTCCACAGTGGCTGCACCAAACTGCATTCCCACCAGCAGTGAAGGAGGGTTCCCTTTTCTCCACGGCCTCTCCAGCATTTGTCATTTATAGACTTTTGAATAATGGCCATTCTGACTGGTGTGAGGTGATACCTCATTGTAGTTTTGATTTGTATTTCTCTGATAATTAGTGATATTGAGCATTTTTTCATGTGCCTATTTGTCATTTGTATGTCTTCATTGGAGAATTGCTTGTTTAAGTCTTCTACCCATTTTTGGATTGGTTTTTTTTTTCTTATTAAGTCATGTGAGCTGTTTATATATTCTGGAGATCAAGCCTTTGTCAGTTTCATCTTTTGCAAATATTTCCTCCTATTCTGTAGGTTGTTCTCCTATTCCGTATGTTTTGCTTATGGTTTCCTTTGCTGTGCAAAAGCTTGTAAGTTTAATTAGGTCCCACTTATTTATTTGCTTTTATTTCTATTTCTGGGATAGACCACCCTAGGAGAACATTGCTGAGATATATGTGAGATAATGTTTTCTTGTAGGAGGTTTATTGTGTCTTGTCTTATGTTCAAGTCTTTGATCCATTTTGAGTTTATTTTTGTGTATGGTGTGAGGGAGTGTTCTAGCTTCATTGATTTGCATGCTGCTGTCCAGTTTTCCCAAAACCATTTGCTGAAGAGACTGTCTTTATTCCATTGTATGTTCTTGCCTCCTTTGTCAAAGATTAATTGACCAAAAGTTTGTGGGTTCATTTCTTGGCTCTCTATTATGTTGCGTTGGTCCATATGTCTGTTTTTGTACCAATACTATGCTGTTTTGATTACAGTAGCTCTATAGTATTGTCTGAAATCTGGGAGGATTATTCCTCAAGCCTCATTACTTTTCCTCAGTAATGCTTTGGCAATTCTGGGTCTTTTATGATTCCATATAAGTTTTATTGTGATTTGTTCTAGTTCTGTGAAATATGTTCTCGGTAATTTGATAGGGATTGCATTAAATCTGGAGATTGCCTTGGGCAGTATGACCATTTTAACAGTATTGATTCTTCCAATCCAGAAGCATGGGATATCTTTCCGTTTTTTTAAAGTCTTCTTTAATTTCCTTAATCAGTGTTTTATAGTTCTCCATGTGCAAATGTTTCACCTCCTTGGTTAATATTTATCCCTGGGTATTATTACTTTGGGTGCTATTTTAAAAGGAATTGTTTCTTTACTTTCTTTTCCTATTGATTCATCTTTAGTGTAAAGAAATGTAACTGATTTTTGTATGTTAATCTTGTATCCTGCTACCTTGCTGAATTCTTTGATTAGTTCTAGTAGTTTTTGTGTGGACCTTTTAGGGTTTTCTATATATAGTATCATGTCATCTGCATATAATGACAATTTTACCTCTTTCGATCCCTTTTATTTCTTCTGTTGCCTGATTGCTGTGGCTAGGACTTGCAAGACTATGTTGAATAGGAGTGGTGAGAGTGGACAACCTTGTCTTGTCCCAGCTTTTGACTTTTTCACCATTGAGTACTATACTGGCTGTAGGTTTGTCATAAATAGCTTTTATTATGTTGCTATATGTTCCCTCTATACCCACTTCGGTGAGAGTTTTTTTTTTTTATCATAAATGGGTGTTGAATTTTATCAAATGCTTTTTCCGCATCTATTCAGATGGTCGTGTGGTTTTTGTCCTTTCTCTTGTCGATGTGATGTATTACATTGATTGATTTGCATATGTTGAACCATCCTTGTGTCCCTGGGATGAACCCTACTTGATCATGGTGTATGATCTCTTTTATGTGCTGTTAGATTGTTTGCTAATATTTTGTTGAGGATTTTTGCATCTATGTTCATCAGTGATATTGGTGTGTAATTTTCTTTTTTGGTAGTGTCTTTGTCTGGTTTTGGTATCAGGGTGATGGTGGCTTCATGGAATGAGTTTGGGAGTATTCCCTCCTTTTCAGTCTTCTGGAAGAGTTTGAGAAGGACTGGTATGAGTTCTTTGTATGTTTGGTAGAAATCCCCAGTGAAGCCGTCTGGTCCTGGACTTCTATTTGTAGGGAGGTTTTTTTATTGCTAATTTGATTTCATTTCTATTGGTTGGTTTGTTCAAGTGGTCACTTTCTTCTTGATTCGGTCTTGGTGGACTGTATGTTTCCAGAAACTTGTCCATTTCTTCTAGGTTATCCATTTTGTTTCCATATAGTTGTTCATAGTATTCTTGTATGATATTTTGTATTTCTATGGTAGTGGTTGTGATTACTCCATTTTCCTTTCTTATTCTGCTTATTTGTGCTCTCTTTTCTCTTCTTGGTGAGCTTGGCCAGAGGTTTGTCAATTTTGTTTACTCTTTCATAAAACTAGCTCTTGGTTTGATTGATTTTTTTCTATTGTTTTTTTAATCTCTATTTTATTTATTTCCTCCTTAATTTTTATTATTTCCTTCCTTCTGCTGACTTTTGGGGTTTTTTTGTTCTTCCTTTTCTAATTCTTTTAGCTGGTAGATTAGATTGTTTATTTGAGATTGTTCTTTTTTTGAGGAAGGCCTATATTGCTATAAACTTCCCTCTTAGCACTGCCTTTGCTGCACCCATAGATTCTGTGTGGTTGTGTTTTCATTGTTGTTTGTCTCAAAGTATTTTTTAATTTCTTACTTAATTTCATCATTCACCCATTGGTTTTTCTAGTAGCATGTTTTTTAATGTCCATGCTGTCATTTTTTTCCTGCTTTGTTTTTCTGTAGTTGATTTCTAGTTTCATGGCATTGTGGTCAGAAAGATGCTTAAAATAATTTCTATCTTCTTAAAATTGTTGTGGCTTCTTTTGTACCCAAGTATATGATCAATCCTAGAAAATGTTCCATGTGCACTTGAAAAGAATGTATATTCTATTTTGGGGGGATGTAATGTTCTGAAAATACTCACAAAATCTAATTTTTCTATAGTATCATTTCTCTGTTGCCTTATTTATTTTCTGTCTGGAAGATCTGTCCAGTGATGTTAATGGGTTGTTAAAGTCTCTGGCAATGATTGTATTCCCATCAGTTTCTCCCTTTATATCTGTTAGTATTTGCTTTATGTACTTAGGTGCTCCTACATTGGCTGCATGTATGCTAATGAGTGTAATATCCTCATCTTGTATTACTCCTTTAATCATTATAAAATGTCCTTCTTTATGGCCTTTGTTTTAAAGCCTATTTTGTCTGAAATCAGTATTGCTACTCCTGCTTTCTTGTCATTTCTGTTTGTGTGGAATATCTTTTTTTTTTATTCTCTCATTCTCAATATATGTATGTCCTTCTCCCTAAAGTGGGTCTCTTGTATGCAGTTTATTGAAGGTTCTTTTTTTTTTTTTATTAACCAGTCTACCAATCTACGTCTTTTGATTGGAGCATTTAGTCCATTGACATTTACAGTAATTAATGATAGATGTGTGTTTATTGCCATTTTGAACTTAGTTTTGCAGGTGATACGGGATTTCCTCTTTGTTCCTTTCTTCTTCCTTTTGTGGTTTGATAATTTTCCTTTGTATTATCTTTTTTTTTTTTTTTTTAGTTTTTGTGACTCTATTGTAAGTTTTTCACTTGTGGCTACCCTTTTTTGTACATATATTAACCCGTTACTATAACTGTTTGTTTTAAACAGATAGTAATATAAGCTCAAACCCATCCTACAGAGAACAAAAAAAAAAATTTAAAAAGAAAACGAAAACTATATTTTCTTGCTCCCCTCTCCCACTTTCTTAATGATTTAATGTCCTCTTTTACAATTTCATATTTATTCTGTTGTAATTCATGGTAGTTATCACCTTTCCTGTTATGGTTTTCTCCTTTCTGAAGCATCCTGCTTCTTTTCTATTTAGAATAGAACTCTCAATATTTCTTTTAGGATAGGTTTAGTGTTGCTGAACTCTTAGTTTTTGCTTGTCTGTGAAGTTCTTTATCTCTCCTTCTATTCTAAAGAATAGCCTTGCTTGATAAAGTAACCTAGGTTGCATCTTTTTTTCATTCAGGACTTTGAATTATATCTTGCCACTCCCTTCTGGCCTGTGGTGTTTGTGTAGAGAAATCAGCTAAAAGCCTTAAGGGGGTTCCCTTGTAACTCTTTGTTTTTCTCTTGCTACCTTTAGAATCATTGCTTTCTGAGTTTGGTACTTTTTTAAGGATTTCAAACAGAAAGAGGTTTGAGATAAGGAAGATAAAACATTGACTATGTAGCGGGCATTATTTGTTTGTCTTTCAGAGGCATTTTTCCTCCTTTGTTTTTGTTTTCCAAGTCCCAGTTTTATTCCATGTTGCCCCACTTCAATCAGGAAAGGGTGAAATACTGCCAACTCCAGGGGTAAATTCTAATTGATCCAAGCTGATCATCATGCTCCATTCCTCTTGCCATAGATTAGCTTAGGCATATACAGATATGTACATGTATACACACATGTACAAGCATATGCATACACATATATACATATACACAAGTCTGGCCAATAAATTATGAGGGGAAACCTGCTGTGGAGACTTCTGGGAAGGGTATCTTTGCTTCTAAGAAAAAACACTTGAGAAGAGCTCCCCTTTTCTGCTGAGTGTTACTCCTCTTTGAACTGCAAGAACCACCTTGTAGTGATGAAGGAAACTAGCTCAAGAATGGCAGAGTAGAAAATGAAAGAAATCTGGATTCTTGGTCATGTCACTGAATTGTTGTTTACCCCAGAGAGAAGGTACTTCAGGACTATGGGAGGTAACTTCTCAGTTTTTAAATCAGTTGAGTAAGATTTTCTGTTACTTTATTTGTATCCAAAAGTGCAACTTAATATATGAATGACAGTCAGAGTTTTAAAATCAAGGGAAGTAAGGATCAACAGTGTCAAATAAGAATAAGAAAAAAAATAAGTCATTTGTCTAATCCAAACTCGAAAGGAAAAAACAAAAATCTTTAATTTTAATATATATGTGCTGTATTTAATGAATGTAGCTTAAAAGGACATTTTAATCATACTTGTGGGAATAAATGAGAAATATCATTGTCAGAGTTTAATTTGAAAATAAGAATGACTAGGACATAGATGATGGATGGATGGATGGATGAATGGATGGATGGGTAGGTAGGTAGGTAGATAAAGGAGCTTTGGTGCAGGAATTTGATCTTATTGATTGTGAGAGCTGGTTAAGCTGTCTCTATTAGGCTGTTGACTTTGCATCTGATACTGGACCTTGAAGTCCATGTAGCAGACAGCTGGGAAGGGAAAATGGATGTAAAGTGAGGAAGGGTAAGAACAATCCTAAACTCAAAAGCGTGAGCTGGAGCCCATGAGAACAGGCTGACAAATGTGTTCATTCTTGTTGCCTCTCACCTTAATGGAATGAGTGTTCTGCAGAAACTGGGGCCCTTCATCAAGTCAAGGACTCAGAGACATTAACTGTAAGGATGGCAGGTGCAATCTGGCCTAGGAGGTGAGCCAACAAATAAGCCAACAAATATCAATAAGATGTCTTAACACACAGATGGCTGCTGCTTCACTCTGCCCTCCAAATCCCCCACAGAAATCTCCCTTGTGGCCTGCCCTAAATGTCAACATACAGATAAAGGGAATTTGAGGGAATGTAATGTAGCTTAGCCAAGTTAACACAGTACAAAGTCATCAAAACTTGCCTGTCTCTTATGAAAGAAATAGTCAATAATATCATTGTGATTACTTTTTGTAATCTTAACAAGATGGCCTTTGGAAACATTTAAATATTTACATGCATCTTTACCAGAGCCTTTTTGTAGCATCTGTTTTGCAAAATACTTGCACCTGCTCAGGCATCCTACTATTTCAATTAGAAGTTATAAATAAGATAGCATTTATCACCTTGTGAATATGAAGATAGTGAAAATATATATTCTGAAAGCACTTGATTTTACAGACATATATTTCTTGCTGAGATTGGAAGAAACTTCTACCAAACGGTCATCCTCTTGTGTCAGTTTTGCCTAAATTTATCAAAAATACTATTGTCCCCACCCAGATTTAACCCCAAAATGAAGGTAATGTGGGAACAAAATGAGAAAGATGTTATTTAATTTTGCCAAGTATGTTTTCCTGTTATAATTAAACCAAAGTCTCAGAAGCAAATAAATCATACATATGTTCAGAACTATAATATAGAGGCAAAGTTAAGAAACATATGTTTACTACTGACTTTTAGCCTGTATCCACTTAGGCAAGCCAGTTGACCTCTGTGTGTGTCTATTTTCTTATATATTAAGTGAAGCACATGAAACAAATTCTAAAATTAATTTCTGACTCTGATTCTATGTAAATAAAAACCTCTAAATGTATTCATAGATTTAATTACAAAATACTTAAGGAATATAGAATAAAACAATTTAAAATATAAAAATACTTCCATTAATTCCTCTGTAAGCTTATTATTATTAAAAGAGGTATTAACTGTTTTGTAATGATTTGCATAGACCAAAAAACGTATATCCAATCAGAAAAATTGTGCATCAAATGTATCACACATTTTTTTCTTACACATTTTTAATTTGTACAAATTAATTAGAAACCTAAGTCCCAAATAAACAGGCAATGTACAAAGGAAACATATACTTGCCAAAAGATGCATAAATGTCCACATCAGCTTTGAGATCAGCAAAGAGGGTCGATTTGCCTTACTATAGAGTGACACTCTTGTGATATTAATAAAGTGGTCAGACAAGTAGATGTTTGAAACAAAATAGGAAGCACAAAATTAGACTCAGGTCATGTATATACAGGAATTTGATACATGTCAAAGGTTACACCATGAATCACTGGAAACAGGAAGGACTGTTATCTGTGTTCGGGGAACTGGTTCACAAAATGGAGAAAAATAAACCTATATTCTAACTTAAAACCATGAACAAAGTAGCCTCCAAATGAATTAAAAACTTAAATCTAAAACTATAAAAAGTGAACAGAAAATAATTATAGGAAAATATTTTGTGACCAATAAGCAGATAAAAGACTTGATTAAAATCCAAAAGTACAAACCATAAGGCAAAGAAAGATAATGGATTTGATTATCATTAGGAATTTTTTTCAGTAAAATATACCATGAAAAAGTTAATGACAGATAATTAGGAGGAGAGATTTACAATATTATAAACAAATAAGGGATGAATTTTCTGGCATCTCTAAAGAACAATTAATCAACAAGAAAAAAAAGCAATAGAAAAATGGTCAAACTATATGAACAGGCAATTCACAGAAGGAACTCAAATGAGATACATGAAGAGAATGCTCCAATTCATTTGTAATCCAGAGAAATGCAAGTAAAAAAACAAAATGAGATTTTTAAAAATATATGAAAAGATGCTGAATATCACATATCATTAGGAATTGCAAATTAAAAAACAGTAACACTTGTTGGAGTGACCAAAATCCAAAGCACACCACTAAATGCTGGTGAGGATATAAAGCAAACAGGGACTCTCACTCGTTGCTGGTGGAAATGCAAAGTGGTAGAGTCACTTTGGAAGACAGTTTGGTAGTTTAATACAAAACTAAACATGTTCTTACCTTACAGTCTCTTTGGTATTTACTCAAATGAGTTGAAACTCATGTCCACACAAAAACCTGCCCACAAATGTTTATATGAATGTTTCATTCATAATTGCCCAAACTGGAAAGCAACCAAGATGTTCTTCAATATATCAAGGGATAAGTAAACTGTTACCTCTAGTGAATGGATTATACTTCAGTACTAAGAAAGAAAAAAAATGAGCCATGAAGCCATGAAAAGATATGGCAGAAACTTAAATGTATATTACAAAGTGAAAGAAGCCAAACAGCAAAGTCTGTATACTGTAAGAGTCCATCTATATGAAATGGCAAAACTATGGAGACAGTAAAAGAATCAGTTGTTGCCAGGGATTTGGGGGGAAGAAGGGATGAATAGGCAGAGCATAGAAAAATTGGCAGACACGGTATGTATACAGAATATATACCATCAAGAGTAACCCAAACATAAACCATGGACTTTAGTGATAAGTGATGTATCAATATAGGTTCATTGATTATAACAAATTTACCACTATGTTGAGGGATTTTGATAGTAGAGGAAGCTGTTCCTTAGTACAGGGTAAGGAGTATATGGAAAATCTCTGTACCCTCCACTCATTTTTGCTGTGAGACTAAACTGGCTCTATAAAGTAAAATCTATTCTTTTTAGAAAGACAAGCAATAAAAAAATCAATAAAACCAAAAGCTAATTTTGTAAAAAGAACAATAAAAATGGTAAACTCTAGTAGGCTGAACAAGAGAAAGTAAAAACACAGTGTTCTTGGTCAACATCACGAACAAAAGAAAAAGGGAACATTACTATAGACTCTGCAGACATTTAAAAGATAAACAAGTATAGGCCCCCAAAGCTGACCACTTAAGAGGAAATATACAAATTCCTCGAAAGACATTATCAAATTATCAAAACTGACTGAAGAAATAGAAAATCTGTATAGTCTTGTATCCACTAAAACCAATCCACATGGCTTCATTGGCAAATTCTGTCAAACATTTAAAGAAGAAATAATATGCCTACACAAACTTTCAGAAAATAGAGAAAAGGAATACAGTTCTCACCTGAGTTTATAAGGTCAGCATTATCCTGATACTCAAACTAGAAAAAAAATTACAAAATACGACAACAAAACTACAGACCAATATTACCCTGAATATAGGTGCAAAATTCTAAATACAATATTAGCAAATTGAGTCCAACAGTATATGGAAAGGGGAAATACACCTTGTTTAAACCCTATTTTAACGTTTGACAAACTAGGGTTTGACATGTTGGCTTGACATTTAAAAATCCATGTAATTCATATTAATAAACAAGAATATATATTAATAGACATTTATGATAAAATATCTCCACAAACCAAGAATAGAAAGTGATCAACTAAGCCTGATAAAAGATACCAAAAAAAAAAAAACCTTACAGCTAAGATCATACTTAATAGAGAAAGACAAATGCTTTTACCCTGAGATAAGTGATAAGCCAAGGACATCCACACTTAAACCTCCCCCACATCAACACTGTACTGTGGTAAGAAAAAAAATAGATGAACAGTTAGAAATGAAGGAATTAACTGTTTTTATTTGCAAACAGTATCATGTACATAGAAAAACCTAAGGAAATTACCCCCCACCCCAATCTATTGGAATTAATAATTTAGTTTAGCACATTGGCAGAATGAATGCAAGGTCAACACACAAAAATCAATAGTATAACTATATATACTAGGATTAAAAAGTTGGTGATTGAAATAAACTACTTACAATGGCACCCAAAAATATTTATCTTGTAGAGATGACTTTAACAAAATCAATGTATATCCAGTTCACTGACAACTGAAAAATACTGCTCAGAGAAATTAAATACATAATTGGAGAGAGAAACCATGTTCATAAATGAGAAAATTCAATATTAATAAGTCTCTCCAAACTTATCTATGGATTCAACAAAATTTCAATAAAATCCCAAGGCTTTTTTGGTAGAAATTTACAAGCTGACTCTAAATGTACAAAGGAATACAAAGGACCTAGAGTAGCAAAAACAATTTGGAAAATGTACAAAGTTGCAGTACTCTTAATACCTGACTTCAAGAATTACTTACAAAGCTATAGTAATCAAGACCATTTTATTTTGGTCCAAGGATATCAGATATATGGTCAGTGGAACAGAGAAGGATGTCCAGAAATAGACACATACATGTGGTCAATTGATTTTTTTTTATAAGAGGATCAAATAATTTGATGAGGAAAGGTTACTCTTTTCAATAAATAGAGAAGTTGGACATCCACATGGAAGGTGAAAAAATGAACCCCAACTTCTACTTCACATCACACAGGAAAATGAAATAGAACAGTAATCTAAATGTAAGAGTGAAAACTATAACTCTTCTAGGGAAAAAAAAAGAAAATCTTTGTGATCTTCAACAAAGATTTCTTAGATGGGATACAAAATGTATAAAATACTAAGGAAAAAATTAGAAAATGGACTTCATAAAAATTTAAAACTTCTACTCTTTGAAAATTACTGTTTAAAAAAAAAAAGCAGACCAGAGATTTGGAGGAAATACTTAGGATATACATATCTGATAAAGAACTGGTATTCATAATATATTAAAAATGCTTATGGAGAATGTTGCTAATGGGAGACTCTATGTATGTGTGTGAGCAGGGGGTATGTGGGAAATCTCTCTGGCTTCTGCTCCATTTTGTTGTGAATCTAAAACTGCTCTAAAAAATAAAAGTGTATTTTAAAATACAACAGAAAAAAGATGCTTACAACTCAACAAGAAGCCAGATTACAAAATGGGCAAAAAAAGTTAGCATGTACTTCACATAAGACGTACAAATGGCCAAAACACATGAAAAGAGATCAGTGTCATTGATCGTCAATAAAATGCAAATTAAAACCATAATACGACTGCGTTACATGTAGTATGACTTGCCAGTGCTAGCTAATGTCAATTTTTTAAGCTATTGTAAGTATAATATTACTGCAATTATTGTAATACTTACAATAACTTAAAAAAATTGACAATAGCTATCTTTGGCAAGGAAGCAAAACAACTGGAACATTCATATGTTGCAAACTGCACAGCTACTTTGCATAACAGTGTGGCACTTTAAGTTTAATAAGTACTCACCATATGATTCAGCAATTCTTTTCCAAGGTATTTACCCAGGAAATGCAAACATATGCACAAAACAACTTGTAAAGGAATATTCATAGAAGTTTTATTCATATTAGCTAAACACTGGAAACCTACTCATTAGGTGAGCAGTATATCCACAGAATGGAATATTACATAGCAATAAAAAGGAATGAACTATGGATACAACAATATGAACTAATCTCAAAAACAATGTTAAGCAAAATAAGTCAGATAAGAATGCATACTGTATATTATTAATTTACATAATCAAGTTAGACAAATCCAATATGCAGTAATTTAAATCAGATCAGTAAGTAGTTTCCTGGGCCACAGTTTAAGTGTGGAGATTGACTGGAAATAGGCATGATGAAAACTTCTGGGGTGATAAAAATGTTCTGTATCATGATTAATACATTTCTCAAACCTCACCCAATTGTATACTTACAGAGCATGCAATTTATTGTATGTATATTATATACCTCAGTAAAGTTGACTCAAAAAACTCATTGGGAGTGCCTCATTTTAGGATATAAATAGCACTAAGAGAACATTCTTCCTGTCGTAGCAAGAGAAAAGATGGTTAATCTAAAAATAGCAGTTTTTCTTAAATCAATTCAAAAGCAGAGGTCACCAGGCAATCTAAGTGAGCTGAATTCTAAAGAATGACAAGACTCTCCAAGAGGAGCTGATATACATGAACTGTATGCTATATTTGACATAGTGTGACAGGAAGAGAGTTTATAAAGCAGATAAGAATAAATCAGTTAAGTTTTAATAAATTCTTAAATGCTGTGTGTAGGGAAGTGCTGTAGTTTGCAAATGCAGTGAAAACACAGGGGTGCTGCAGGAAATTTTAAATTTTCGAGGGAAACACAATGATAAATGTCCATCAGCCTAAAATAACATTGACTACTAACTTGAGGTGGTTCAGTTTCATCGTTAGATTCCATTACATTACCAAGCTGTTTTTTTTGATGTTTTATTTGATAAAAAGCAAGTACTAGGATTCTAAGTGAAGTAAGCCGTGAAGAGAAAGAAAAATACCATATAAGATTACTCATACTGTGGAATCTTAAGAAAAAAAAAACATAAATACAGAACAGAAACAGACTCATAGACATAAGAATACAAACTTGTGGTTGCCAAGGGGGCGGGGGTGGAAGGGACAGACTGGGATTTTAAAATGTAGAACAGATAAACAAGATTATACTGTATAGCACAGGGAAATATATACAAGATCTTGTGGTAGCTCACAGCGAAAAAAAAATGTGACAATAAATGTATGTATGTTGATGTACAACTGAAAAATTGTGCTCTACACTGGAGTTTGACACAATATTGTAAAATGACTATTACTCAATAAAAAAATGTTAAAAAAAATAGAGACTGCAAAGAAATAAAAAAGCAAGTACTAGGAGAAAATCAAGGTGAACAGGTAATGAGGGTAGATGTCTCCATGATTTAATAGTTGTACAACAGGTACACATATCCCATTAAAAAGTACTTATGGTTATTTTAAGAATAAAAAACAAATTATTATTTTCTTTTAATACTCAGAAAACTAAGATTAAAAGGGAACTTCCTTAACATGATAAAGGGAACTACAAAAAAACTCCTATAGCTCATACCACCCTCACTGGCGAAAGGCTGAATTCTTACCTCCCCCAATCCAGATTGGAGTAAGATAAAGATGCCCACTTTTACCAACATTAGAGATCACAGAAAGTACATTAAGGCAAGAAGAAAAGAGATAAAGATTGTGAAGATACAATTTTTTTTCACAGAAGGTATGATTGTCTATGTAGAAAATCTCAATCTGCAAGAAGATATTACAACTAATTAGTGCGTATTGCAAGGTCGCAGAATCAAGGAAGATCAAATAAAAAAAATCAGTGAACACTTAAAAACTGAAATAAAAAAGTCACTTGTAATAGTAGAAAAGTATGAACTACTAAGGGGTAAATCCAAAAATATATGTGTAAGATTTATACACTGAAATACCAGACACTGATGAAAGAAATTTAAGACTTTCCAATGGAGATATATACTGTGTTCGTAAGTTGGAAGTCTCAATATTGTTAAATTGACAATATTTGCCAAATTGATTACAGAGTCAATAAAGATCCCCCAAGCTTTTTGGTAGAAATTGACAAGTTGATTCTAAATTATAATGTGGAAAAGCAAAAGAATTTTGAAAAAGAACAAAATTTAGAAGTCACACTACCTGATTTCATGACTTACTATAAAGTACAGTAATCAGGATAGTGTGGTGGTAGAGTAAGGACAGAAATAATAAATAGGACAGAATAAGGAGCTCAGAAAAAGACACACATCTATATGGACAACAGATTTTCAACAAGGTAAAATAAAAATTCAGTGGAAGAGGATAGTCTTTTCAACAAATGGTGCTGGGAAAATGGGATATACATATCCCCAAAACAAAACTCCAAAAAACCCACCCCACACACAGTTTTGATCAATACCTCACACTGCATGCAAAAATCAACTTGAAATGAATCACAGATTTAAAAGCAATTCCTAAAAGCATAATCCTTCCTGAAGACAACATAGGAGAGAAATCTTTGTGACCTCAAGTTGGGCAGATTTCTACACATGAATGAACCACATGAGGGGTAAAAACAAACAAACAAAAACCTGGATAAACTGATAAAATGGACTTTATAAAATTTTTTTCCAATTCCGCATTTCAAGAGACTGTTAAAAGACAAGCCAGAGTAGGAGAAAATATTTGCAGTTTATCTGATGACGTGTATCAACAATTTTATTTTATAAAATTGGAAAAAATTTGAACAGATGCTTTATCAAAGAGATAAGGATAGCAAATAAACATACTAAAAGATGTTGATTATCACTAGTCATTAGAGAAATGCAAATTAAGTTACCACTATACACTTAATCAAATGGCTAAAATGAAAAAAAACTATAATGCAAAATGTTCACATAATACAGAATAATGAGAACTCTGATCTGTATCGGGTGGGAATGTAAAATGGTACATCTACTTTGGAAAATGGTTTGGCAATTTTTAATAAAGTAAAACATATGCCTTACCGTACAACTCGGCAATCCTCCTCTAAGTTACTTACCAAAGAAAAAGCAGAGTATGTTTCCCCACAGACCTTTCCATGAAAAGTTGTAACATCTTTATTCTTAAGAGCCCAAAGACTGAAAATTCAGTTGGTGAATGGATAAGAAGTTTGGTAATGCTGGCCATTTATGGAACATAGAATTTCTGGGAAAGACACCAAGACAGTGAAAAAAAAAAATACAATTGATATGTAAGGCACTGTTTTGGGTGCTGTGGATACAGCACTGAATAAAATAAAGGCCCTCCAATAATGGCACGTCCTAGTAAAGATACAATGACAAAGGAAAAAATATTAAGTAATGGTAAGAGCTAAAAGAAAAAGCAAAACAAGGAATGTGAAAATAAGGTCAGGGTACTAATTTGGAGACCTGAGATGACATTTGAGCAGAGACCTGAAGTAAGTGAGAGAATAAGCTTTGTGCAAATCAGGGATAAAAACTTCTTAAAAGAGGAGCAATGCAAAGATGCAAACGTATTATTTGGTGTAGTCTAAGAACAATGGAACTAATGTGAATGAGATAAAACTGACAGAAGTAACTAGGAGGGAAGTGCCACAGATTAGAGAGCTGTAAATGCTGAGTCCATTCATCAAAAATTACGGACTATTTAGAGTTTTTTTTAAATATCACTGGTAGAGGAGAGTTGAGTCTGATTTTACTATTTTCAAGTTACATACCTATTAGACACCTAAGTGGAGATGTCTTCAGGGAAGTGATTGAAGCTAAGATAATCAGCACAGAAGTTGAAAGAAAAGGAAGAATAATAAAGCTGTTAACATGGAGAACAGAAATCAAAAGTCTTACGACAGCAATACCATAGGAATTCCAGAAGGGAAGAAGAACTGGGCAGCAGGCAAGACCTGAGTAAAGAAAATCAGTCAATTCACCCAATCAACCAACCAACCACACCTTACTCAGCACAGTGAAACTGCAGAACACCAGACAAAACAAACATTTTTAAAGTAAAAAGAGGAAAAAACAAGTAACAAATGCCAGTTGAATTCCACAGCTCATTCTACAGATTGGAAACTTAATAGTAACCTATAATGATGAAATAACAGTGCAACCCACATTTCCACATGTCAAGTATTATATCTTCAATACAATCAGTGTCTTTAGCCCATTTAATAGAATCATTATGAGCTAGGGAGTTTCTCCAGACTCTTCATAAACCTTTTCAATTTAATATTTAGATGAAAACTCAGATGTAGACTAGGATATAAATTTATTAAAGCATCTCATTCATTTGGGAATTTGAACTACCAATCCCATTTCAAATAAACATTGGGTAACTTTTTTTTTTTTTTAAATAACTGAAGGACAAGGGATCTTTTACAATAGAAAATATGGCACATGAAGCCCCATTGGAGAACTTGCATACTTAGAAATATCTGAAAAGTATTTTTTAAAATTCTGCTGTACCAAATAATCTCATGTTTCATTCTTTAACATTGGTAACATTACCTATATCCAGATCTTTCTTTATAAAGAACCCAAAGATTTTCTGTAATAAAGTCAACTTATTAGGTTCTTTTCTTTAAAAAAAAAAAAAAATTCATATAAAGCATTCTGCAAAATCACTTACTATACATAGTCACTGCCAGGAGAAACTGTAATTTCAATTAAGTTACTTTCCTTTACATATCTAAAATTAGGTACCTTAAGAATTTTAACACTTAAGTTTTGACATTGTTTCAATATATTTTTGTTGTTGCACTATTGCCTAGCTGCTTCCTTTTAAACACATTCCACTCATCACAAATCTTGCTTAAAGTGCTGTAACAATTTGTAATAATTTTACTTGTATCTTAAAATTGAGCCTTGAACTTAATCTGTTTGATAGAAGTATCTATGTTTATAAGCTTAAATTAGCAATTCAGGAACATTAAAAATTTTTTTGCATTATTTGCTAAGTAATAAACTACTCAAAATTTAACAATTAAGCTACATTTACCAGTTCACATATAAGTTTCAGATGAAGCTGGGAAGGTCCAGGAAAAAAATCCCATATTTAATGATTAGTTGCTTTCTCAACTACCCCTTCAAGACTTAAAAACTGTCATAGTTATTAATTATAGTCCAATGATCATTTTATAGTCCAAAACAGTAACATAGTGTAAAGATATTCATGCATATTCTTGATAAATCTTAAGGAAATGAAATCTGTGTAAATCTGTATAATCTACACCCTTTCATTATTTAGCTACAAAAACAGATTACCAAAGAGAAGTTATGTACGTAATCTACGTTTTATGCAACTGTATTACGGTTCTAATTTTATTAAGCCACTCACTCTCAAGTTAATGAATCATTCACACTCCAGTTTTCCACAACTTTCCAGTCTGAAAATTATTTTTTAATAGGTCCTAAACGAAGAATATTTTCTTTATACGCAAACAGGCCATTGCTTTTAGTAAGAGTCATTTATTGTGTATTATTAAAGTGGAGGGTTAACTGGTACAGTACTATGCATAATCTCTCAGCCTTGAAAAATCAAACACAAATGGATAAAAAGAGCAAATCAGAATGAGCATGTAAAAAGACAAAAATTAAGCATATCTTATTGAGAATGTTTCCTGTTATATAGCTCTATACTAATGTTCTTTTCCATTGTCTTTAAAAAATTTATGGCTTGTTCCTTTTCTACATAATTGCTGATTCTTACAAATAATGAACATTATCTTCCATTGATTAATAAATGTTACATACAGTTTTAGATTTTTTATCCAACCCAATTAGTTGACTGAAATAGTCAACTAAATGTAGCATTAAGAAAGTTGGAGCCCATTCCATTGTCTCAAAAATGTAATATTATTCTATGAAATGTTCACAATAGGATATAAATGCAAATGTCCCAGCTACAAAGTGATGAATTAAAAGTGCCAACCCTGATCTGTTAGTATTATGACTTTATTAAGCATTATAATTTTTATTAAATGCTATCTTGTAGAATAATCAAATTAGAAAAAGGTAAAAAAGCTTAAAAAATGTATACCAGCCCTGAATTGTTAAATCACTTCTATATTTAGATGTTTAAAAATTGAGATATTCCTCATATACTGATATACAAGGAAAAGGCAGATTATCGTTCTTCAGGGTAACTATCTAAAAGAGGAATCACTGCTTTAAAAAAGGGGTGGTAGGGAGGAGGGGTGAAGAAGCTTTATTCTGTACACTTAGTATAAATTTTAGACCTAACTGGATAAAGGGAAAATATTAAAAAAATACATCTATGGACACATTTCTGTGCATCACTCCCATAGCTAGTCAGCAGACATATTTATGAATATTATAGGATATTTCAGTATACTTATTTTTGTCAAAGTTAGAATTCAAATTTGTTACATCACAACACACATCCAAGAATGTATGCCACATGATTCAAAAATCCCACTGAATATAACAAAATAAAATCTGTAAATAAATATAAGGCATTCTAAAATAATATCTGCAGGAAATCTAAGAGTCCAACAAAGATTTCTGTATCTAAATTTTACTTCATAGATTCATATAGTCTTCAAAATAGATTTGTAGTGCTACACATTCAACTGCTTACCAAAATAGCATTTTCTGGCAGCTAAATGTTACTACTTAAAAAAAAAAAATAAGTGCTTGAGGGAATAAGAATGCAGCAGAAAATTACAGGAGCCCACGTATCCTTTTTCTTAAATTTAATTTGTCATATATAAGGTTTTTATATACAATCAGTGTGCATTGTAACAGTTTATATTAAAAGTCAATCAAGTTTATCTAAAATGTTACCTGGCTGCATAGCACATTTAACATTATTGCCCACATGAAAAGGAAAACAAATGGATTTACAATAACTTTTGGCCGTTTGGATTCTCAAAGTGTTCATACACCTACGCTTTTAAACCAAATGCTTCTGAAAAAAAGTTTCCAGAGCATGCAGTTTAGATTTTACATATTATCTCACCATTTTGTTACTACAAACACAATATTGACTAAAAAAATGAAAAAAAGGAAAGAAATAACATATATCTAATAAAACAGTCAATATAAAACAGACTAATGGAATTAAGTGGCCCCTTTCCCCATTTTTTACATTCTAAACAATGATTCCATCAAGACAAATCATTAAAAAGTGTTATTACACTGAGATATATATATATACATATACATACATATATGTGTGTGTATATATATATATATATATATATATATATATTCTTTTTTTAATGATAAGAAGGCCTGAGTTGGTAGGGAAAGGAACAGTCAAAAAAAGCCTGAGAAGGGGAAGGAAGTAAGGAAAGCTCATTTAATCCATTTACAATAATTTACAGCCATAGTTTGTGTGTGTGTAAAAAGGCATAATAATAGATCACGAACAGGAAATTCCTGGCTATTTTACAGATATAAGTACAGAATTTAAATATTCAAGCTTGTGATGAAAAGCGGCAAGGTGGTCGCAGTGTACAATGTAAACAAGTAGCTTTGGAAAGTGAACAAAGTCCTAGAGTGTTTTTTCTTTATTAAGAAAAGAACTCTCTTTCATTCCTTCCTGAAACATGATCACAGGTCAGAGTAAAGTTCATATACAAACATAATTTAAATGGATGTCAGTCTAAAATCACTGACTTAAAAACAGTTTTATCCAGCCTATATGGAAGGGCAGTGTTGAGGTCCCTGTTATAGTAAACATTTTCCATTTCTTTAAAAAAGAAAAAAAAAAAGTACTACAATACTTGTAGTACAGTGCAGCATAATCCTTAAATATAAAAATATTTTCTCTTCTGTTGGGATAATAGACCTTGCATCCTGGAAAGAAGTAACAATACTGCTACTGATAGAAGATCTGTTTTTATCTTTCAAGTCATGTAAGGCAATTACTGTGTTGGTTTATGATATATGGCTAAAAGAAAAGTCCAGAAAGACAGTTACCAGTTTTTGTTATGTTTTCCGACTACTCCAGGTATGCTCAGGTGTACTTTTGTGTTCAATTGAGTGTTCAAATGGAGATCTGGAGCCATAAGGAGACCTCTGATCTAGTGGTGATCTAGGGCCGCTACTGGAAGCTCTGTGGTCCATTTGCCAATCTGAGTGATACCTGTAATCCCTGGAAGATTTATGGTGTGTATATTCAGAACTTGAACGATGGTCTGAATGTAACCGATGGTCTGAATGAGAACGATGATCAGAATGAGATCTGTCTTTTAAACTTCCTTCCAAATTTGACCTGTGGTCTCTGCTCCTGTGATCATCCAGTTTTCTGTGTTTCTCTCTATCACTGTAATATCTAATAAAAGAGAAATGAGGAGTTTTAGTTAATAATGCAAATTAAATGTTTCCAAACAAAATCGTATTAAAAATAAAACACAAAAATACTCTAAAGCATACTTTCAACTGTACACAAGTCAGTGCTTCATCACAAAACTTCGTAAGTGGCCTTAAAAAGCACTGGAAAAATATCTCTACATGCCTTTGGAAAAACTATTCCATTCATAAAACGTAAGTGAACAATACACAGCATTTCACATATCATCTAATTTTGCAAGCCCATTTTAGACTGGTTGCTACTTTTTATTTTATGCATTTGTATTAATGCATCTTTATCTGGAAACTGGCATTAATAAAACTACATCAATCTAGAATACCCTTGAGATCAGCCTTTTATGAGCCTGTAAGCAGGAAAAAATAAAAACCTCTAAAACACAGTCTATGAAATAAATTGTGTAAGAGAATTTTCATTGGTTGATAATGACTATTAGAAGCTTCCTTAATATGACTAGGTACATAGTAAGACTTGATACATAAATCATGCAAGGGAGGGAATAGCGCAGTGATAGAGTTCGTGCCTAGCATGCATGAGGTCCTGGGTTCAATCCTCAGTACCTCCATTAAAAACTAAATAAATAAACCTAATTATCCCCACCAAAAAACATAAAAAAGATAAAAAAACACTACGGTGCAATTTCTACATAAATGTGGTAGTTTGCTAAAAAATAACTATTGCAGTTTAATTAAAAGTAATCTCTAAAATGTTTGCTTTTTCAAATAAAATTCACCAAACATAATTTAATGTTTCTTGGTTCATAAAAGGTCCTTATAAAAAATATAAATCATATTATTTAAGTCTGTGAAATTACAGATATTTACACCTATAAATATGGTTTTTCCTTTTCATTGTGTGCTCTTTTCTAATTTTAACAGGCATTCTACAACTGATATGTTTATAATGTGGCAGTGCTTCTCAGAGAAAAGAAATTACTATAGTGAGCAGAACTAAAATACAAAGAAAATTAATTTATTTTCTGATCTTTACTTTTACTCTTCTCAGCATTTTATTTGGTTCATAGTAATGATAATTAATAAAAATACTCCCTTACAATAAACGAGTAAAATATATTCTATTATATTCCAGTCATTTTTAGAAAAAGAAAAAACAAGCCAATAATAAACGGAGGAAACTTCCTGATTTCAGAACTATCTCGGATTGTTCTGATTAAGTTTAAACCTTAGTGAGGTGCTTCACGTAAATTAATTATTCTCTGATGAGTAATGGAACACTGAATTTCCCACCACCATACTTTTTAATGGAACACTGAATTTCCCACCACCATACTTCAGTCCATCAAGCTTTTACTTTACTCAATGATATTTTGAAAAGTATGAGATAATATTCTCTAAAACTAACAATAATGAATCCCAGGACTTATAATTACAAAGCTCCCTATACTAAATTTCATCTTTTATCGCACACTTTGATCTTAAATTTATAACTAAAAAAAAATTTTAGAGAGAAATTCAGTAACTTAATGACCATATATCAGTTTTTCTTATTTATAAACAAATACCTTTATTTTACATAAGACTTGTGATTACTTGAAGATTGAATTGGCTGATAGTCAAATACAGCAAATAAAATTTAAAAAGACATGAATAAGCAAAATTTCAAAACTGTCAAGTTTACCTGCTGTCTTGCTTGTAGTGATCCCAATCACGATGATCTTTACCATTACTAAAAGAAGAATAGGGTCTTTTCCTAGAGTCAGTCTTTTTATAAGAGTCTCCCTGATGTCGGTCTTTATGATGATCATGATACTGAGATAAGTGTCTATCAGATGAATAACTGTCCCTGCTGCTATCATCATGATTTGTGTTCTCTTTTAATCTTTCCACATCTGTTAGATAAAAGTGTCCAACTTTTGTTAATGACTTAAAAAAAAAAGGTAAACAAAAGTAACGTCACTGCTAGATTTTAAGAACTCCTGTTTCAACTCCAACAAAACTAGTTCCCAAATGCAGGCAGTTAAAGCACGTAGAAATGGTCTATAAAAGACATACTAAGGCTTACAAATAGGTTGCTTAAATCTGAAATGTGAAAAAATCGCAACTGAAAAATATAAGGCCCATTTCCTTCACAGTCTATATTTTTGTGAATCTTGCATAGAAAGAATGCATCATTATTCCAAATAGTATTTTTTTTTAAAAGATTCAACAATTATTCTATAATTTCTAGTAACTGGTCAAAGCTAATAATAAGCTAAAAAGGATTACTGTTTAAGATGCTAGATTTGATATAATAACATGGGTGTGTATCATCTAAAACCACTCCACCCAACCCTGCCACCGCCCACCAAAAACCAATTTTTAAATTTACTATTCAAAAGAATTAGTAAGACTCACTTACCTGGATTTCGAATCATCTGAGTATTCAAGTTGCTGTTCTGGTCATTATTTTGCTAAAATAAATGCACATATTTAAGAATCTTTTAAGTGGCTTCAAACACTCATAAAACAGGAAAAAGAAAATCCTGATGCTAAAAGAAGTTCTCACTTAAGATATTAGAATGTATAAATGTAACTTCTGTAGGTATCTTTTTTTTTTAAATAAATTATTTGACCCATGACTTTTTAAAAAATTTGACTCTGAAATAATTTTAGACTTACAGAAAGGCTGCAAAAATAGTACCAAGAGTTCCCATATGCTTTTTACCAGCTTCTAACGTCAGTATCTTATGTAACCATAGTATAATGATCAAAAAACTAAGTAATGAACACTATTAACTTCAGACTTCAATTCAGATCTCACATTTCCTCACTAAGGTCCTTTTCTCTGCTCCAGAATCCAAACTTGGAACTCCAGATTACACTTAGTTTTCAAGTTTTTTAGTTTCCTCCAATCTGGGACAGCTCCTTAAGTTTTTCTTGTTTTCCATGACCTTGACACTTTTGACAGTTATTTTATAGAATCTCTCTCAAATCGGGTTTGCCTGATATTTTCTTATTATTTGATTGAGGTTATGCATTTTTGCCAAGAATTCCACAGAAGTGTTGTTGTACCTTTTGCAGTGCATAGTTTCAGGGGGTTCATGATGTTAGTATGTCTTATTACTGGTGATGTTAACCTTGATTGTTCATTTAAGGTGGTGTCAGGCAAAGTTATTATTTTTCTCTTTGTAATCAATGAACATTTTGGAGGAGAGACTTTTAGACTATGCCGATGTCTTGTTTCTTGCCCACTTATTTTAGCTTGCTTCAAAGGACCTTACCCACAGTAATCTTTGGTATGTGGTACTCTACTACAAATGCAGTACTCTAAAGGTGACTTCCTATTTCCTTCATTCCTTCTACATTTATTAACTGAATTCTTCTGTAGGGAAGAATGGCTCAATGATGCATTAATTTACCTGAGATTCCTGCCGTTTTTTAATAGCATGCTTATATAATTTATGTAATTTTCTTGCATCAAACTCAGTAAACTTAGATACAAAAATCCACAGGTTTCTAGAAGAAAAAAAGACAAATTAGTCTGGTGGAAAATAAACCCTACCCTCTAGACAGGAACATACATACTATACATCTCAGCCCTCTAAAGAACAAAGTCTAAGGAGATTATTTCTAGCATTTAAAAAAACTTCATGTATGGATAAGTTTCCAAATAAACTTAAACATTATTAACTTTTACTTCTTTTCTGACCTCCTTCATTTTACAATCTTTGGAGTGGAAAGTAGTTACCAATCCTAGTTTGAAACCAAAGAAAAGTAAACTTACCAATTAGGGACTCATTGTGATGAAGATTAGGTATAAAAGGAATACACTATGTTAGTAGTTTGAGTAAAGATACCATCAGATAACATGGATTACGCTTGTGAAAGAAAGGTCCCAAATAATGAATTAAAAGCAATTCTCATTTTATAATTGTAATGTTAACAGTCATGGGAGTAACAGGATCAGACACTGTCAACCAAGGACACTGTATCTTCAGGTCCCTCTTCCCATCCCAAGGCTTGGATTAGTTATTGATCATAGAACTCCTTCATGATAAATTCAGATACAGCCTCTGAATCCTTCTCAATACAACCCTGTAGCAGCCACTAATAATCGTGACATCTGAGTTGAAGTTGATCTGCATCACTAAAATAGTAACTTCATGTATTTACATTTTCTTGAACCACTAGCCTTCCAACAGGTGTGTTAAATAAAGATTTTGAATTTTGTCTATATAAACAAGATGGTGCAGAAATTACTAATCAGCCAGTGATGGGGGTTTAGTGGACTACCCAATATCAACATTTTTACTGAGCCAAGCAATAGATTTTAAGTCATTAAAAAACAAACAAACAAAAAACCTCTGTGTGTGAATGACTTCCCAGAAGAAAGCTATCTTTCTGTGATATTAATAGAAGAGAAAGCAAGAATTCTTAGCTAGGAAATAATTTTCTTTTTTTTATGGGAGAAATAATACTATATAGAAGCACTTAATCTGGGGATTTCTAAACAGCTGAGACGTATTCCTCTCAAATATCAAGAGTCTACTGCCTGTGACTACAAAACATACATTAAATTATAAAGCCTTGAATGAGATACTATTGGTAACAGATATTTTATACGGTTTTATATTTCTGAAGCTCTTTTCTATTAATTCCACAAATAACTTATCTTTTAGGTAGGCACAGTCAACACAGAGGACAATTTTTAAAATAAACAAATGAGGTAATAAGGCTAAAGTGGCTTGTCTAAACTCACACAACTAGGTAAGGCTAAAAGACAGAGCCCCAAATTCTCTTTCCACTAAGATCAGTAATTCTTAACCTTTTGATTTTGGACATTGATATGTGTAAAGAGCTGCTTCCTAGTAAAGTACTAAAAAGTTGCCAAGTGTTAGTAAATTTTGGAAATCCTAAGTCTGTGAGTCATACATTAACTACAAAATTATCTCAGCACATACATGTGCATACAAAGATGGATAACTGGTTGACTTTCTAAAAGAATTTTTATCAGTGTTGTCAAGTCGGTTGTGGCTTTCTCATGTGTTTCTGTTTTGTTTCATTAATTATACATTACCATTAGTATTATCAATTTAGTTTGTGAAGGATGTTTGCTTAAATGCATGATATGATGATACGTATTCTACATCAATATTTTGGTCTGTAATTTTACAAAAACTAGACTAAAAATGTATTGCAGTCTCATGTGAAGTTTCTAATTTTTCCTATTGTAGAAGTGTAAAAAGTTCTTTGTACATAAAAAAAGTACTGCAGTCTAAAGAGCAGTCACCCAAATCCTTATGTTTAATGTGCATAGATTTATGCACAGTATCCTCAGAATTTGCTTCTACAGTGATACTTCATAGTCTGTAAAATGGGGCTATTTAAATAAGTTGTAGCATATGATCAAAGCATATCAAGTTAGCAAGACAAATAGCAGGCTATTTTAAACCAATAAATTTTCATAATATGCATAATTACTTAAAAACTTTAAGTAATTTTCATACATCAAAGATGAAAGAATTTTACAATGATCACCCATATACCTACTACCTAGATCTCCTAGTAACATTTTATTGTGCTTGCTCTATTCACATATCATTTCATACATCCATCCCTCTGTCAGTCCTCTCATTTTTCTTTGATGCATTTCAAAGAAAAATTATAGGTATTACTGTATCTACCTCTAAATACCTCAGCATGCATATCATTAACTACAGTCAATACTGTTCGGTTTTTCTTTTGAAATATCCTTTAGACTGTACTTTCCCCTGTAATCAATTATCAATGAAATAAAAGAATGAAGAAATAGCTAACCAAGTCATCAAAGACAATTCTTTAAACAAATTCTAGAGAAAGTTTATCAGCGAGCAATTGAAAAAAATAATCAACTTCAATACTAAAAAATATTAAAATCTTTGTAATTGACATCTAATTTAATTAGCAAATCTTGTTAATATCCAGTGTTTGACATTAAATTAAAACAGCTTATTTTGAAATTAAAATATCAAAAAGACAATAGGTTTAAAAAATGGGCAGAGGACCTGAAGAGGTATTTTCTGAAGAAGACATACAGATAGCCAACAGGCACATTAAAAGATGTTCATCAGTAATCACTAGAAATGCAAATCAAAACCAAAATGACATATATTCCCTCACATCAGTCAGAATGGCTACTGTTAAAAAAACAAGAGAAAACAAGTGTTGACCAGGATGTGGAGAAGAAGGAGCCCTTGTGCACTGCTGCTACAAATGTAAACTGGTATGGCCACTATGGAAATCAGTATGGAGGTCCTTCAAAAATTAAAAACATAACTACCATGCAATCCAGCAATTCTATTTCTCACTATTTATTTGAAGAAAAAGAAAATACTAATTCAAAAAGATATGTGCACCTAAGTGTTCTTTGTAGCATTATTTACAATAGCCAAGGTACAGAAGTAATTTAAGTGCCCAGACAGATAAATGGATAAAAATGTGATTTATCTGAGTGTGTGTATACACGAACACACATAAAATGGAATATTACTCAGCCATAAAAAATGAAACCTTGCCATTTGTGACAACAAGGATGGACCTGGAGAGTATTATGCTAAGTGAAATAAGTCAGACAAATACTGTATATTTCACTTATATGTGGAATCTGAAAAACAAAAACAGATATAACAAAACAGATACAGACTCATAGAGACAGAGAACAAACTAGTGGTTGCCAGAAAGGTGGGGGTAGGGGTAGGTGTGTGGGCAAAACAGGTGAAAGGGACTAAGGGGTGCAAACTATCAGGTATAAAGCTATAGAACAGGAACATAGTAAAACTTGCTTAATGTCAACTGCTGTAATAATTATGGGTCAAGTCCTTATCTTTGTAAGTAAGGTCTCTATCTTCTTTCGTTTTGTAGAATCAGTGACTGTAACTGTGTTCTGTGGGGTGGGGTGGGGCAAGGTGGTCAGCAGTTCAGTGATAAGTCTTAATACAAGGGACTCCTCCTTGCTTCTACATTTTCCACCCAGTCTATCTCCAAGATAGCACTCAGACCAGAGTAAAAACTAATTTGCTTTGAAATATTTCTTAATTGGGGTCTATTTTCTCCTCTCCTTCAAGGCAATCTACTATAACTAGAGGCAGTGACAGCAGAAATAAAAACCAAGGAATATAAATCAAGGCAGATGAGCACAAAACAGGAGAAACACAAAGGTAATTTGTCTAACTGGGTAAAGAGAAGGATCAAACCTTGGGAGTTAAAGATGAACACAAAAAAGGCTCCTGGCTCTTTGGTCTCTTTTCTTTTAGAGGTTATTTTAATCCTCCTTTTCCTAATAGCAAACTAAATCTAAAATAACATCTATTTATATTAGCCACTCTGTAATTTCAATAAGATGCTGCTTATTTCTAATCTAGAAAGCAACTAAAATATTCTGCCTTCTTCACAACCTCAAAATTCTAAACTCTTAATTACATATAAGGTTTTAAAAACTGGGATGCATCAAATAATTATTTCCAGAGAGAAAATAAGCTCCTTTACACTAAAAAGAAAATTTCCATAATCCTTTAAATTAACTAAATTTAGCTTTAAGAATAATAACTCACAGCACTTCTGTTATTTTCCTAATTTTATCACAGACAAACAATAATTAAGAATATGTCTGGGATCCATTGAAAGAGAGAACTTAACTTTGGATCTTGAATATAGAGAATTTAGCTATATTCTCATTTAATCCATGTATATATACACACACACAACACATATATAATTTAACTTTACTGTATTCCTGTTCTGTGGTTCTGTTCTTTGGGGATCATTGTGTGAGTTGAAAGAGCTTTGAGAAAGGTAAATTACTCTTTTTCGTGGTATTTAAGGAAACCATTAAAGCTCCAGTATATATATTTCAACCTAAATAAAAGATTAAACCAGACACTATGAATACAGTTCTTTAGAATTATTGCCTTGTTCCTCATGGTATCTCTTATCACCGTCATTCAATAACTGGAAACTATGTAGTGCCTTACAATTTATAAAGGGCTTCAAGTACAGATGCTATCATTTTACAGATGACAATACTGAGGGGGCTCATACTGGTAACTGTTCAAGGTCACACAGCCAAAAACTATCCAAGATGGGGACTAAGCGTGTCCTGTGATTGCCAACTCCAGTGATCATTCCATGTTATTCCAGGCACGTGACTTCACGCTCTTATCGTCCATGCATGGATTTGGTTTCTTTAGACATGACAGCTCAGTTTACTTGTTTTCAAAAGCCTAGTGATCATGATCAAGTTCCTACCTCCTCTTTCTAAAATGGATCCTGACTGAATTTAAGGAAGGGGGACAAGGATAGAATTTTTTTAACTTTAGTGTAATCATGACTTTTCCAGAAATATATCAGTAAAGTTTTTGTTTTGATAAGTAGCTGCACTGTACATAGTGAAGAAAACAGCAGGCTAATAAACTGATATCAGTGACTGGTTTGTGCTCATTTTTCTTCCTAACCTAATAGTTTGGCTTAACAATGACCTGGATTTGGTAATCCATAAGTGGCTAGTATAATATTATAGCAGTTCAGGTTTGTAATTTTAAGATCAACTGTGTTGATGCTGCTTCTAAAATGAAAGGGGAAATAAAAGTCTGCATTTTACACTGCTTGAGGGTATAAATTTTTACAAGACTTTATAGTCATACTTAGAAAATGAATTGCTATTTATGTAACAATAAATTTGGTACACCAGACTTTGAAGATATTACTGAGAATAATCTGGTGAACTGCAGAGATTTTAAAAAATAAGATGCAACCTGAATTTTAATGAAACAGCTTTCACTATTTAAAGGCAGAGATACCTTCTATGGCTTACCATGATGTCTAAGTAAGTAATCATTCTTGAATAAAAAGCTTTAAAAAGTAAAAACAATCATCTTCAGGTTACCTCTTTAAACATTTTCTTCCCTAAACTTTAGAAGGAGAAAAATAAATTGAAATACAAGAGACAAATAGATGGTTACAAAATCACAAATTTAACACCTCCTGAAAAATACATCACTTACTTTCTCCACTGCTTGATTTGTTCAGGATTTGTATACTCTTTCAGACATTCCGTGATGTGGTCTCCAATTTTTATTAAGCATTGTCTAGTATGTTCCAGTTGTTCTCTTTCTGAAAGGCCTTTCTCAGGCCTATCAAGTTGCTTCAAAGCTGCTTTGACAGGCCTCATTCTTTCTTTACACTTTAAAATAGGAAAATAAGAATATAAATACATGTGTTAAAAACATGAATGCAACAAAGATCTACTCCTTTCAATGATACGTAAGTAATGCTGAAATGAGCACTAAATTTCACCTCATAGCTCTTAAATGTATGGGGTTTTCCCTTCAGATTTTATTCAAAAAGCAATGCTTTCTAGTATTATTTAAGATCAGTCTTCGTAAGTAAGAGCCTTGGATTTTACCTACCTTCTGTAAAAATGGTTACTTTTTACACTGGTGTATAACATTCTAAGCAGTCTTAAAGAATTTTGAAAGATAACAGAATACTTCAGAGTACTAGTTAATATCCTATATTGACTATAATACAGAAGAGTATTAAAAAAGAGATCTTTATACAATAAAATATATTCTCACAAGGCTATTAAAATCAATAAACTTACAAGTATAAACTCTATTCTTCTAAATCTTTGGGACAAAATGAAGTAACTAATGATGAGTTTTCCTACTATCATATTTTGGGTAGTCGGGGAGAAGGGATGGGTGATAGAAACCAACCTTTTCCCTAATCTACAGGTCGCTGGCGTGCTAATAAAAGGACGACATACTACAAAAATTTTATGATTCAGCTAAAGTTCAATTTGTGTAATAAAAACTATACCCTTATACCAAAAGAAAAATATTACTAAAAAAGCAAAGTACAAATAAATTTTATTATATGTAAATGCAAAAACAATTTTAAAATTTATACTTACTTCCATGAGCAGCAAGTTGGGTTAATTCCAAGAATGTAAGGATGAATCAGCTACAGACCATATATTTAACTGATTCACCACCACCATTTATTTAAAAAAAGAAATCCTCACATCACGGCTGTGAAGGGCCTTTCTTACCAATTAAGTGTCTATGTTATATATGTGTGAATTTGTTTTGAGTACTTTTTGTTTTGATCTATTTGTCCAAATCAGTTGGGAAGCTTTCCAACTTTTGTAAGGAATAATAATTTTTAATTTCTATTTTTTATTTTTTTTGATGTGTTTATTGCCATTTTGAATTTAGTTTACCAGGTGATTTGGTATTTCCTCATTATTCCTTTCTTTTTATGGTTTGATATTTTCTTTTGTATTATCTTGGTTTCTTTTTGGTTTTTGTGACTACCCCTTATGCTTTTGACTTGTGGTTACACTGTTTTTCAAGTATATTAACCCATTACTGTATCTGTTTGGTTTTAAACTGATAGTCATACAAACTGAAACACATCCTAAAAAGAATGAAAAGAAAAAAAATCTGTATTCTCTTGCTCCTCTCTCCCATGTTTAATGATTTTGATGTCCTTCTTTTACATCTTCATGTTTATTCTGTTACAACTCATTGTCGTTATCACCTTTCCAATTATGGTCTTCTCATTTCTACAACTGCTTTTCTAATTAGAGTAGGCCTCTCAATATTTCTTTTAGCATAGGTTTAGTATTGCTGCATTCTTTTCGTTTTGGCTTATCTGTGAAATTCTTTCTCTAGCCTATTCTAAAGGATAGCCTTGCTAGGTAAAGTATCCTAGGTTGAAGCTTTTTCTCATTCAGAACTTTGAATATATGTTGCCACTCCCTTCTGGCCTGCAGTGCTTGTGTAGAGAAATCAGCTTAAAACCTTTTGGGAGTTCCCTTGTAACTAACTCTATTTTTCTGTTGCTGCCTTTAGAATAATTTCTTTAGCTTTAACCTTGGCCATCTTAATTATAACGTCTTGGTGTCAGTCTGTTTGGGTTCTTCTTGTTGGGGACCCTCTGTGCTCTCTGTACTTGGATATCTGTTTCCTTTAGGTTTGGAAAGTTTTCAGTCATGATTTCTTCAAATACCTTTTCAGTCTGCTTTTCTTTCTTCCCCTTCTGGGACCCCTATTATGAGTAGGTTGGCACGCTTTATGTTTTCTCATAGGTTCCTTATATTGCTTTCCTTGGTTTTTACTTGCTTTCCTATCTGCTGTTCTGACTGGGTGACTTACGTTACCCTGTCTTCTAAGTTACTTATTTGCTCCTCTGCATTGTCCTAGTCTGCTTTTGACTGCCTTTAGCTCGGCTCATATCTCAGTCACTGAGTTTTCTGTTTTTAACTGGCTCCTCTTTATAGTTTCAATTTCCTTTTTACAGTATTCTTTGTCTCTATTCATAATCTCACTTATTTCCTTCAGCGCTTTTGTCACTCCCTTTTTGAAGTCATGATCTTGTAGCCTACTGAAGTCTATTTCATTGATTGTTCTTTCAGAGGATTTCTCTTGTTCTTTTAATTGGGAGTAGTTCCTCTGCTTCATTTTACTTATTACCTCTCTGGCACTATAGATTATGGAGTATCAGTTATCTACCGTGGTCTTGAAGGGATGTTTTGTTTTGTTTGTTTGTTTGTTTCTTTTAAAGAGGACGCGTTCCTACGTAGACTGCGCACCCCTAATAATTTTGTCATGAGGTCTGTTTTTAGTGCGGATGGTTGCCATGTCTTTATTCTGTGTGTGTTGGCCATTATCCCTTTGCTTGGGGGTGTGGCCACTGTTGTGACCAGAGTCTGCCCTGGTTGTTGAGCGAGGCCTCCTTTCTGTTCTGTAGGTTATCACAACCCTGACAGGGGCTGGGTCTGTTCCACTTTTGTTGGAATGGAGGCTTCCAGACCCATTTCTGAGCTGTGGTGCATAGCAGGCAGGGTTGGAGCACTTTAAGTACTTTTGTTGACTCTGCCCTTGTCCCAGCTTTAGCCACTGGAACATCACTACACTGCTCTGGTGTCCCCCAGGTTCTCTGCCCTCAGAGCTACCAGTGCAGTTCTGCCTTCTTCTGGGTTCGCACACTTGGATTGTGGTGCACTACTGGGTCAGCACCATCCCCAATACCAAACACCACTCCTGCACTCACCCTGCTGTGTGAACTCTGCTTACACGTCCTAGAGGCCGGTGGGTTGTACCATTGGGTCAGTGCCATGTCCACGCAGGGCAGATGGGCTTGCAAACCAGCTGCACCAGCCCTCGTCCCCTTTGTGTGCAAGAACTCTGCTCCTTGCTTTTCTTAGAGGCGCAGGTCCACAAAGGCACCCATGGAGCAAAATGGCCCCCTCTGCCTGGGGCTGTAAACAAATCTCAGTCCCACCTATGAAGTTGGAGAGCCCTAGGTACATATTCAGGTTTCAACCCTACCTCCTAGGAATAATTTAAATATCACTGGAATTATGTATCCTCTAGTAAAAAAATCAGAATTCTGGCCTGATGTCTTTTTTTTAAAAAAAGAAAAAAAGGAAAAATCTTTAATATCCTTTCTAATTTTTAGTGTTATTCCTATCTGTTCTGTACATTTCCTATTTCTTGTTAAATTTTGGTAGTTTATATTCTGCTAATTCAACATAATGTAGGTTGAGTGCATACTATGTTCTTGGCATTGTCCTAGACCCAGAAAATAAAACAGTAAAGGAAACAGAGACCCTGCTTTTATGCAATCTGTACTCTAGTAGAATAGAGTCAATAAATAAATAAGATATAGTGTGTTGGTGACAACTGTGATAAAGAAAAATAAAGCAGGAAAGAGCAGGGAGCTTTCTACCTTATGATTTCAGAGAAGGGAGATGTTTGAGAAGATATCTAAAGAAAATGAAAGAGTAAGCCATCCCAAGCAGAGGTAATAGCAAGTAATTGAAGAGTTCAAAGGAAGAGTATGAATTCCAGTGTGGCTGGAACCAAGTGTGTGAGAAAAGTAGCCAATGATAGAACTAAACCAGATGCTGTCTCTTTTAGGCTATTTGTTATCTTTTATCCTGAATGAAAGGGAAAGCCATTTGAGGGTTTTAAACGAAAAAGTAATATGGGGTGACTTTATTATCCCTGTAACAGTCATTATCACTCTGGCTGCTGTATAGAATACAGACTGAATATGAAAAGAGTACAGGGTGAGATGCGAAGGGTGGAAGCAGTGACAGTAATTATGGAGCTACGGAAATAATCTAAGAAAGAGATGAATGTGGTTTCAACCAGTGTATTAGAGCCAATATGACTGCTCATTGACTGAATGTGAGTAGAGGAAAAAGAATTAACAACTAAATTCTATGCTAAGGTCAAGGCCTGAAGATGGGAATTGGAGCAGTGACAATTAACATTTATAAAGTATTTATTAGGTACCAGAGGCTGTGCATTGCTTTAAGCACACTTCATTTGATTCTAACGACAGAACTTTACAATACTATTCATTCTATTTTATAGAAAAAGAATTTGAAGCTTAGAATGAAATGACATCTGTGAAACCCATGTTTGATTTCCAACACTACTCTTTCTTGACTGTTACATTATACTGCTATTTAGCAAGACAAATCAATAAGGTGTTATTCAAAGTGTGGCCTATTAACCTGTGCTAGTCCACAATAGCATATGTACAGAAATTTTAGAAATCTTCATATCAATTTGATAGTATAACTTTACATCTACTGAATATCATAACTAAACATTGGGGCTTATAGTCTGTATTCTTTTTGTCTTATTTTCACTTCTCATTTTTACTGTATTTTCTAAAAATACTGATCTGTAAAAGATAAGATAATTATTCACTGTAGATAAGAAGCACTATTATAATATGTTTAAGAATTGTGAAAAGCTTAAAAATTTTAAAGTTGGAGGGAAAAAGTTCACTCTCTTTATGAAGAAGGTCTTCAGGTTGATTCTAATTTTAAGACATCTTTCACAATTAGATTCAATTGCTTTTATCAATCTGAACTACATATAGCAGTATTAAATTCAAATACATTTCTAAATCAGAAGCTTTAAAAGATTAATATAAATGAATGTTATAAGAATTATTACTAATAACCAGAAACTCTACTACTTACAATGCTGAATGTCTTCTGATCTAGCTCTTCAGATTCTTCAGATATGGGAACTGGTTCACCACTTGCTGTGATATGAACTGGAGCATCTGACACTGAAGATTTCTTAGATCGTTCCTTGCTATCAGGCTTGGATTCACTCAACTGATGAAAAACAAAATTAAACAAAAATCCAACAAGGCAAAATGATTAACACTTTCAGAAGATAATTACTGTCTCATTTTAGTCTATAATTCTTTATTCACATTCAATATTCTTATCTTTTTTATCTTTCCCCTAATTTTACTTGGGGAAACCAAAAATAAAGCTACTCTGTAATGTTACTCATTACATAAGGCATTTAAAAGGATTCAAATCTGTTTTTCTCCTCTACTAGATACCCATCTGTATTTTTAGAGAACTCAGTTACTGAGACTAATTGGGCTGATAGGCAATTTATTTTCCTAAAATGTAAAATGTTGATTGGTTACTTTCTAAGTTTTATATTATGATTTGCATACCTTTTCTTCCTTTATGTCTTTTTCTTTCTGTATAGCTTCTTTTACTTTGTTTTCTCTTTTTTCTTTAAAATCTTTTTCCTTTATATCTTTCTTATCCTCTTTTTCCTTTATCTCCCTTTTAAGTTCTCTTTTATTTTCCTTTTCTTTTGCTTCCCTCTTTTCTTCTGGTTCCTTCTTTATACAAACATCTGGCTCAGGTTTTTCTTCACTGTCTCTTTCTGTTTTAATTTTTTTATTTGGATGTTTCACAGAAGTGATCTCATCCTGAAAAGTGCAAGTATGGCCAATGTATTACTAACCAAATCTAGACAAAGACTAATTTTTTTTGCATGACTGTGGATTGCATGTATGTGGATTCCAAGAGAAATAATCCAGAATCCCGTTAGTAATGATACATGCAATGTGGGCCTGTCTATAAAAACTAAGGTAAGTCAGTCCCATTCAAAATTTACAAAAAATGGAGACAGAATTGTCATTCAAATGGCAAATGTTTGAAAATGAAGGACCTTTGCTCTATCCATCTAAGTGATATGTAATATTCTATTGGATGCGTAGAATTCTTTATTTGTAAATGAGACTATGTAATGAACTATAAAAAAGAAGTTCAGTATCTTTAAATTTTCAAGCCTTAGTTCAAATTTTAAATGTAAAGTATACTAAAAAACATGCCGTGTTCCCTTTCTATATAACAGGTTGCTTTTCTAAAATATACTGTTACCTTATCATCATCTTCATCGGACTTTTCTGAGGGCAGGGGAGAAGAATCACTCTTTATTTCCTCTTTCACTTTTATAGACTTCATTGCTTTATTCTTCTTAGCTCGTGCTTTTCTCCTCTTTGAACCTCCCTAAAAATAATTATTTTTATTCTAACCAACTCCAATATTAAACCTATAAAGTTAAAAATACATATTCCTACTTAATCCTTAGTCTGTTGGTGATACACTTACTAAGCTTGGTGTAGTTTATCAACAAAAGTGATAAAACTTAATGAATCAAATACATACTAACGTGAATAAATGCTAACGAACTATAATTATTCCTTTAAAAAAAGGAGTAGAGAGAAACAGGAGGGTTGTTCACCCTCCTAAATTATCTTCAGCTAAATACGATACCACAGATAGCATTAGAAATTATTCTTAATCATAGGTAGTTACTGACACTGTGGTCACACAAACTTTTAAACATTGCATTAGTTTCCAATCACCTCTCTTTCAGTGTCTTTTTCCTACTTTTGTGAAGCCTCCTCATAAGTAAGCTCAGTGATCTTTACTGTTTGTTCCTTTAGCTGCCCAATGTCTCCAAATAAAACAGTAATGGAGACGTGACCTTTTAAAAAGCACTCCACTCCAAAAAATTGCTCCCATTCCCACTCTAAATAATAGGGGGAAAAAAATCCTACTTCTGAAAGATATGACTCACTAGGTACAACATAAATAATCTATTCAAATAAAACTACTGAATTAGAAACACACTTTTAAGCTCACATTAACCATAGGTGTCTAGGATGATCAGTAAACTAGATTAATCTTATCCTAAAGTAAATTGCTTTTAACCATATTTTAACTTACTGCACCAGAAAGCCTCTGAGCTTCTTTTCTTGCAAGATCTTTACTAAGTAATTTGATGAGGTAGTCTGCACGTGTCTGTAACTGTTTCGCTTGTGGTTTTTTATCAGGATCATCTGGAAGAATCTGAAAAGCAATTTTTCATGTTGTTTTAATAAATGACATGAAAAGTAATAATTATTGGCTAAAAAATGCTTACCAAAAAAATACATATAATTCACAAATTACAACTTTTAAAACTTGTAGGAATAAACAAATTAGAATGCAAAATACATTTTTTATACCTATGCCACAAAGATTTAACTTCCCTGGGAATGAATTCTAAATACATGAGAAAAATATCCCTCCGTTCAAAATGAGACATTGTAAGTGTGAAGTTAGAAGTTTTTTTCAAATACCTAATACCGTATTAGCATCCAGTGCTATTTAACTTAGATTTCCTTTCTTTCTCAACAGTATATTTAACTATAAAGTATATACAAATTCCTAGAATACGTAAGTATCATCCATCTAGAAGATGACCCAAAGCATGCACTGTGATGAAACTTTCAGTGAAAATCAGTTAATTTGTTTTGCTTCTTAGTAGCAAATGATAAATATCTACAGGTTCCCATTTTTCCAAGAAGTAAAATATAAAAACGTAACTTAAATGGTAAGAATAGAACAGTTCTTCCAGTGGTTTCCATTCTATGCAAAGAAATGACTGTAGCTAGCGTGGCAGCATCGAATTACCAAAAATCTTAAACATTGTTTTTCACTAAAAAAGAAATAAATATACATATAAGTAGGTGTATATATATGTGTGTGTGTGTGTGTGTGTGTGTATATATATATGTAAGATTTCAGAATCCTGCTTTGTGTTTTGAATAGTATAGTTAATGATGGAATGAGAAGTTCATTTTCAACCTGATAACAGGAAGAAAAATATACCCATGCCTTAATAAAAATATAATTTCAGAGGTAAGTGAAATCTTAAGAGATCATTTAAATTCAATCCCTTTGTGAAAAACCGGCTTCCAGAGAAGCCAAGGTCACACAGCTACTCAAAGCTATGGTTTCCTGACTCGCAGTTGAGTTGATTTCTAATATAGTTGAAAAGCAAAAATTCAACTTAGTATTAATGGTCAACAAAATGAAGAACTATTTAAGTACCTTGTGTGTCAGACTGAGGTCAGGATCCATTTTAATCATTTCCCAGCTTCCATATCCGTACTCGTAGATACCAATTAACAAATTGGAATCATCTTCTTTGCCCCAGTCTATATCAAAATGAGCTGCCTTTGTGTGGCATGGGATAGTATACCTATTATTAAAGTTAATAACCATAGTCAAGTTTATAATTGCCTTATTAGAAATTAATTTTGAAAACATTTAAGTCATAGGAACTTCAAAATGTTATACTTTATTTTTAAAAAGATTTGATTCAAACTGGCAAACGGCATAAAACATTTTTAACAAATTCATACTCAAATTACTGAATACCAACAATTTTTTTATAATGGAAGAAGGAAACAACTCACTGCTTTCTTTCCTCTGGATCTGAAGGAATGGATCTATGCAAGGGTATTAATTCTTCTTCATGGGAGATGACTAGCTTGGCATTCACCTGTACTCCTGATATTCGGAATGTTGGACCCTTTACTTTTCCAAGTCTACCACCTTAAATTTTTTTTAAAAGAGCATTAAAAAGTATAAAATACATAATTCTACAAAATACAAAGCAACATATTATATATAAGCTATTACTCATATTAGTAAGTATTACTTATTTACCTATAAGTATTACCTGTTTATATTAAGGGGAGGCTTGCTGGCAAACTTTTAAGTTTCACTCCAGTATATTCAGTACATACTAGCGATTATAAAATAAGCAGATGAGGATTCACAAAAACCATTTTGGGCACTTTATCAATTGCACAACATATATCAATTTATTAATACTGTCAGTCTTTCAGTAAGTTTTAGTATGATTTTTTTTTTCAGTATATCCGATTACTGAGTCTTATCTAAATATTTTTATTTAGGTAGATGAATTGCAAAATAAGTATAACGAAATAACTAGGCCCAAAACCAATGTCACATATGTATACTTACAATATCTCATCTATACTAAAAATATAATATACCTAACAATAATTCCTCATGTTACCTCCCAGCCAGAATATACCAGGCAGATAGATTCTACTGCCTTTAATAATGCAATCCTATTCCTCATTTCCTACTACCCAGAAATGGCCTGGCTTTGTTTTATGAAGCATTTTTAACACTACTTATATAATTAAGATTGATGTAATAACTGAAGTTACCAACACCTACCTAATTCATTAAGAGTGTATTTCAAAACTTCCATTTACCTGTCTTTAAATCACTTTCATTTTAATATTACCTGTTCGTTCTGTTCCTGAAGAATTGTCCTTCAGAGCTTTAATGCAACCATTATGTACCAATTCTCCTAGTCGTCTGAGGTCTGTCTCTGACTTATCAACTAATTCAGCATCTCGAGCAATTGCATCCAATCTGTAATAAAATAATACAATTTTCAGGTAAATATGCAGAAAAAGTGGAGCCATTTAAGATACATATTATAAGAGTGAAATTCTATATTCTTTTTTTTTTTACTAGGCACTGAGGAGATAATATGAATAATGATTAATGTTCAAAACGAAATGTTTTTCACTGTACTTCATGCAAGTCGTTTCAAAATAAAACCAAAAATACCTCTATTGTAAGACAGGATTTTGAGGAGGAAAAAATGAATAGTCTTTGCCACTCTATATTGAGAGAGTGGTTTTGCCACAACAAAGGACAAGGAGTATTCAAATCACAAACAATTATTGAGATTAACTGATAAATAGAATTGGTCTTTAAGTCAGAAGGCTAGGTTAGCAAGTCAGCTTCTATAAGGATGAATCTGGTATTTTATAAGTTTGTGATAAAAAGAAAAAGCATTTGTGGGGGTGGGTATAGCTCAATGGTAGAGTGCATGCTTAGCATGCACAAGGTCCTGGGTTCAATCACTGGTTCCTCCTGTAAAAAAAAGAAATAGAAAAGAAAAAGCATTTGGGAAGTCTCTTACAATTATAAAAATGCAAATATTTTACAGACATGTATTTTATAGGGAAAATTTCACAGACTAAAAAGAATTAAGGATAGTATAAAAACTTAAAAAATCTATGTGAAATCTGTTTTCCACAGATTAACTTTATAAAAACCTGTTAAAGCAAATTTTTAAGAAAGTAGCTAAAATGAATATTAGTATATACAAAGCTAACAGCATGTGGCAAATTTTATAATTCTATTGAGAATGGCAAATATATTTACCTTTCCAGAGGGCCACCAAATTTCTTGTAACTCTTGATAAACCTAACAGAAAATAATTGTTTGGTTTAAACATGGGTTTCACTATTCATTAAAAAATAAATATAAATATGTAGAAATAAAGATAATACTGTTAATGCAAAAATTAATTCAAGGCACTATTACTAACAAAAATAAACAAATGTTAAAATATTAAGATATATCAAGTAAGATAAGATGTTTAGAAACCAATATAAATAAAACAATAGAAGCTAAATTTTATTTTTGAAATTATTTTACTATTTTCACAAGACTGAAAGTTTCAAGGCTACCATAGGAAGTGTCTCCAGAATTACCAATCACATTACACCTCCTCACATTTCAAGTGTTGATAAAAGTTTACTGACTATATAGCTTTAATTCAGATGTATGATATCATACTAACAGGGAAAAAATATTAGTTAAGAACCAAGCTACCCAAGTGGTTTATGGATGAGGGAAGATATCCAGGAAAAGCAGAAATGCCTCTTCAACTAAAGACAGAAATTCCAGCAAATCAGAAGGTCATGAAAGTACCCTAAATACAATCTAACGATATTTTTATATTTAGGTTTTTGGCAGAAAGAATGAGGAACAATTTTATCAGTCAGGGTCTATGATTTAAAAGAAAAGAGTTACAATGGACTGAAACAAACAACAAACTTTCAAAATACAACAATAAACAAACTCACAAACTTCATAAGCAAAAATATTACATAAACAAAGTAAGCTATAAGCCCTTTCCCTTTTAATAAATCTGTATATATGAATAAAAATATTTTGAAAAAAAATCTACAATTTATCCTGCAAGGCCAATCTTACCTCACTTCCTAGACATATCACAAACACTTTAACATGGTTACTTTCAAAAAGGAAATCACGTCAGTGTTAAAAAACTAGAATATAGAACTAAATTACTCCTATGTAAAAAGAGTAATGTTGGAGTCATAAATGCAGTGATAATGTTTAATAAATAACCTAACATACTGAAATATGTATGTTCATTATTCAAAAGGGTCACTATTCTGAACCACATTAATTAAAGCAAAATAATTTAGCAGTCTAAATAGAGTAATAAATAACGTGGAACAATTAGGTGCCAAACTCACTTTTTTCCATGGTTATGATGAACAACCAAAAGCAGAACCACCCAGTCCCTACCCAATTATCATACATTTGCTGCCTCTAAAACTTGCATCTTAATCTTTAAAAATTATGGGATTTCTAATACTTTAATTTCACCCTCTACTAAAAGCAAGTTGGAGTAAAACAGTCTCAGGTCAGCTTACCGCCGAATTTCTGCATCACTAAATCCTTTAATATTTTCCCGAGGGATAGTCCGTGGTCTTCCACGTTTCTTTGGTCTTTTCCTTTCAGAGATCGAATCACTATCAGATCCAGAGTATCTCCTACTTCTGCTGCGCCTCCCTTCACTTCCATTGAAACTAATCTGGAAGTTGAAAACAAAATTTTACCCAAGCTTAGAGTAAAGAAAACACTATAAAAGACTGATAAAATAAATTCAAATATTCTTCTATATATCAAAAACATTAAATAAAATTGAAAAGCAAACAAAAAACCCCAGAAAAATATAGCATGTTAATGACAAAGAGGTATTAATATCCTTAACACTTAAAACATCCTCATAATCAGCAAGAAAAACACCGATTATCCTTTTGTAAAAATATGTGAAAGGGTTACTAACAGGCAGTTGATAGGCATTTTTCCTGACATCAGAAATGTAAAAGAACACCAGCCAAAAGTTACTTACATTAAAAAAAAAATTTTTAAATGCAAACAATCTGTTCATCAAAAAAAGACTGGACAAATAATCTATACAACAAAAAGTTGAGAAGCCATTTAAAATTGTTACAGAATGATTAACATACATTATACACCATCAAAAGGAAGAAAGCAAGTTCCAAATTAATGTGACTCCAATTAAACTTGGCAAATGAGATATATTTAAAAAAATACTGGAATTCAGTATACTGTATACCATAATGTTACTATGGTATCTCTGAACAGATTGATTGTGTCATTTTTTTTCCTGTTCTTCTAAATATCTACTAATTAGGTTAGTAATATGAAAAAAGTGCCAGTTGAATCCACATAAAAGCGCCTTTATAACACCCATTAGTTCTTTAACAGATAAATCAAAACATTTTTCAGCAAGTCTTTAGAGTCCTTACAAAATCTCAGTACATATTCTGAACCCCTAATGCACTGAAAGCTAACTGCAAGTCAGCAATGGTATTTAGTTCTTACTCGTTATAATTTTCTCTCATCCTTTCACTAGATCTAATATAATGCTGTGCTTCCCATGCACTGTAAAAAGAAACCATAAGGGTTTTATAGAAATTAAACACCAAGAAACTACATACATGATCACTCTCAGGCCAAACACAAATTATCTGGCTCCATTTCTGCCTCAGATATAGAAAGTTGGTAGGTTGCTGCCACTCTAACAAGTCTAATCTACAAAATCATAAATTTTCTTAAACACATCAAAATCACAACAATCTAGTAGTCTAAAATATAAGGAAATATAGCAGATTATTAAAAAGTGATGGCACTCAAACACCAGCTCACTTGTAATACGAATGACAGACATCAAGTACCATATAAGCAGGTGAGAGGAAGTTAGCTCAGATTTGTTCAAGACTGAGTGTGGGCTACCATGAGAGCAGAGGGTCCTAGGGGGAACCTGCACCTACTCTCAGGTGCTTTTCCACAAACCTCCACCAACCTACCAGGTGCTCATGAGAAAGACTACAAACAGGACTGGAGATAAAAGAAAACATTTCCTTGACGGTGAAGGTCTGGAGAAAGAGAGCAGTCACCTTTCAGGAGATAGGCAGGAAGCCTAGCCAGACCCTTCTCAACTAATGAACTGAGAACACAGGAGAAGTCCTAAATATGGTTGCAGAAAATAAAAGTAAGTAGCAAAGCAAGGACCAGGGTGGGGTAAGTCCTTCATCTACCTCAGACTCTAAATTTGAGGAGAAACCAAAAACTCAGTAATCAAGATAATGCAAAGAGGGCTTATATTAAAGTTCTTCCTTTGGTCACAGAATCCAGTATATCTTGGTACAGCACTGTTAGCATTATTTAAAACTCTAATATTTTGTTCATTTAGGCAATAAAATAAACACCAAGAAATTTCTAAAAATTCAAATCACTCAGGGTATGCCCTCTGACCATAAAAGAAACTAGATATCAGTAACAAAGATACTTGAAAAATCTCCCAAATATTTGGAAATTAAACAGCATACTTCTGAAAAAGCCTATGGGTCACAGAGGAAGTCACAAAAGAAATCAAAATATTTTGAAAGAAATGAAAATGAAAACACAACAAGTATCAAAATTCAGGAGATTCAGAAAAGACAGTGCTTAGTGGGAAACATGCAGAATTAAATGCTAATATTTGAAAAGGAAGATCTTAATTTAATGATCTAATCTTATACCTTTAGAGACTTGAAAAAAAAAAAGCAAAGCAAAAGAAGGAAGAAATAATAAAAGGCACAAGTCAATGAAATTTAAAACAGAAAAATCAATGAAACCAAAAGGTGGTTTTTGAAAAGAGTAAAATTAACCATAATCAAGGAAAAAATGACCAATATTAGGAATGAAAAGAGGGAAATCACTAAATACCCTACAGATACCAAAAGAATAAGGGGATTTTATAAATAATTTTATGCCCATAAATTCAACAACCTGGATAAAAGGAACAAGTTCCTTAAAACAATCAACCAAACTCATTCAAGAAACAGATACTCTCAATAGTTCTATATTTACAAAAGAAACTTAGGTTATAGTTTAAAAATCTTCTAACAAAGAAAACTTAGGCCTAGACAGTTTCCCTGACAAACACTGCCAAACATTTAATGAAACACTTTCCAACTCATTGTATGAGACAAGCATTATCAAGTCAGATAAGTCGTAAGAAAACAAAACTAAGGATCACTATTTCTCTTAAACAAAGAATAGCACGGTGTAAATACTCTTACGATATAGAAATATCTTTCAAATTAAAAAGTTACCTGTTTTGCGCAGTTTCTCATTCTTGGGAGCATATAAATTTCCTCGAGTTCCTTTTGTCTTTCTTCCTCTTCTAATCGTCTTCTTTGATCTTCAGGAATGATTTCTTCCCAATTCTTGGAATTTCTTTCAGGTTCCAACTCAATATCATCCTCATCCATATTTGAAAAGTTGGCAACCTGAGAAATTACAGAATTTTAGCAGAATATATTCGCATTAAAGAATTCATCCTTAAATTATATTTTTCTTTTTCAGCAGGGAGGAAGAGGCATACCACAATAAGATAGTAACACTTAAATATCCTCAGGATAATGAATATGACTATGGATTAAACCAAATATGATTGTTAAACTAAGTTTATTTCTTCATTAGGTCAAAGTAGGTGAAATCAAATGACTTCTAAGAATTCTCTTTCAGGAATGATTCTCTTTTGCCCTGATGATAAAAAAATTATTACTCTAAGTTAAAAGAATAAGAACAAAGTAATTTATAGTGGTAATGTGCTAAATGACCTTCTGCAGTAATTATCACACCAGTCCATGAACTACAAAGTGCTGTAGATAAATCCAATATTATTTTTCTGAATCATAAAAATAGTACCTAAAGAGCTAATGACAAGACACAAGGAACTCTGAGAGAATAGATAAATTTATTTAGGTTCCCTAAGCCCTAGTTTCTTCATCTCTAAAAGTTAGATAGCACACTAACTTTTGTGAGGATTAAATAAGATAATACATTTAAGGACTTATTCTCCAACTTCAATTCTTTCCCATTACAGTAAATCCTCTGCACTTCAGCCAGAGTGATCCATTAAAATTACAAGTTTTTATTCACTGCTCTGTCTCTGTGTGGCACATTGCAGATGCTCGATATTTATTTGGTGAATGAATGAACGACATGAATTGATCCTTAAAAAACCCAGTTCATGGAAAATGGTTAGGATACAGAGCAACCTATTTCTTTATTCTACGTAACTGGCATACAACTTACTCTATGATGTAGGTTGATTTATGTTGCTTTAGGACTTCTGTCAACCTTTTAGCCCTCACCAAACCAGGGGTATTTATAAATATTATTGCTTACGTTGTGTGACCGCATTTGCTTGATTTTTCTTAGTCATAATACTGCTTAAATTAATCTAATGTCAAAAATTGTTCCAACAAAAATCAGCTAAAATTCTTCAGTCATGGAAATTGAAATAAGAGATCATATTCATGCATTTACCCAAATATTTGAGGAAACAGCCCTCCCCATTCCACTAAGCATAGCTATTCATAAATGATTTGATCCCTTTCAAATCATGTCACTGATGGTTTGTCAGAATAAGAGAAAAAAATTTTATATACCTCAGCAAATGTTAAGACAAAAATGTTAAACATTTTTATAGACTACCTTACTGATCATGTTTAAAGAAAGAGGAATAAAACACTAAATGACAAAAAAAAAAAAAAAAAAAAATCAGAACCTCTCAATTTATATAACTAATATTAAGAAAAAATTTGAAAAACCTACCTTGAACTGAGAAAGTAATTCATCTCCTACAGTTAAAGGGCCTGGTTCATTTTCATGAGTTTCAGCCCTCTTCAAGATTTCATCTATATCCATTTCCTAAAGAAAGAAAGAAATCTTCTATTTTAAATATATACTTTAATATATTTAAAAATAAATATACTTCACATTTACAATTTTAAAAACGACACATTTTGGGACAATTTTTTTTTTTTTTACCTGGGGCTCTTGTTCTTCTCCCTCCGGTTCCTTGAAAAGTTCCTCAGCACCAAACTTTAAAATGGCTGATAATTCTTCTTTATTGAAAGGAGTAGAACTGAAATAATGAAAAACAAATAAAAATACTTAATATTAACAGTCACAAATTTAACATTTACACAACACTTACTACTTATTGACAGTTACCTTTATAAAAAATTAATATGACATAAATATAGGTCAAGCATTACTAATATACTTACTTTAAAACTAAAGAACTTGAAACCTAGAAGTTAAAGGGTATTCCCCCAAGATTACAAAACTAGAGTGGTGAAACCATGTACTGAATGTCTATCACTGACTACAAATTATTTCAGTGCTTTAAAAAATAAAATCACAACACTAAATACAGTACTTCAATGATCTGCTTACAGTAAGTGACATTCCAGAAAAATGGATATAGTATGATTCTAAAAGGATATTTTTTTAACAGGAAAGTAACTACCTTGAGGGGGCAGAACCTGTATGTAGTACTGTCTTCCCAGTTGTGTCCATTCTTTGAATGACAAGATGATCTAAAACCATCTTCTTTTTGGCCCTTTCAAGAATATCCTCTTCAACTGATCCCTTTGTAACTAGACGATAAATGTTCACCTGTAAAGATACACGTGATAAAACCTAAAGTGCAGTAAAAAGGATTCATTTTGCTAATGTTACATGCCCAAATATTGGTACCTAGACTGAAGCTCATCCTGTATGATGTTTTCACTGGTCAGAAGCAAAATAAACAGTTGTTACATACAATAATACATTTAAAGCTAAAGTTTCTTCAATTTAAAGATTATTTTGAGAGTATGTCCCTCCTTTTTATACCTCGGTTAGGAGATTTTATTTGCTTTTGCTTTTTTTTTTTTTTTTTTTTTTTAAGGAATGACAGTGACTTTTAAATTATCTTTTGGTGGAGGAAAAGGTAAACTTATGACAACCTTATACCAGTTCCCTCAATTCTGATTAACATTACATTATTCCATTTAATCTAAAATTCTGTGAATTTCTTCTCAAGTCAATGATGAAGCCATTAAAAACAAAAAAAAGCTTTCCATAATTGATGTGTAGTAATTTCTCAAGGTCAGTGGTTCTATATCAAACAATATCACAATATGGGGCTATTTTGAAAATTTATAGGAACATTTTTAGTTTTAACAGTGACTAGGTGGGCTTATCAGCATTCAGAGCACAGAGACCTGGGATAGTAGACATTCTTCATTAAACTGAACATTCTGGCAAAATGAAAAATTATCTTGTAAGTTTTTCAAGAATTTTTAAAAACCTCTGAAATTTACTGTGAGTCTAAATTATAACTATTTTAACACAAACATGAAGTACTTTCAGAGTTACAATACACACTAATTTTTTCAGGATTATAAACCATTGTGTGTATCAGTAGATAACTGGATACTGTTTTATTTGGATCTTTATCATTACTTACCACTTCCATATATTTCTAGTATCGGTGTCACCAATAAAACTCACCTGTATTACTAACCTACAACTACTCATTTGGTAGTTGCTGCATGCAAATATGTCCAGTGCAATTAATAACTACTCCCCAACTCATTCATAATACAGGGCTATTTCAACTCTTCACATATACATTAGGCCTAATTAACCTGTGAAATCCTATTTCCTTACGTTCTCATCTTTGACAGTCTATAATTTGTCTTGGCATGTTGTTATTTCTACTTCAAGTTTCCCTCTCTTTATCATGTACAAGTAAGTCAGTTATTATCCAACCTAATACTATTTTTCATTCTGTTATGCACAAATATACCTTTGCTGTTTCTTTCCTTTGTACTTTTTTACAGAGAACAAGTCTTGCTCTTATTCTCTCAACTTATTTTTACATCCCAGTATATACTGGAAAGAGCTCTCTTTTTTTAAAAATCTAAATTATTGTTAGGGCATTAGGATGACCTCAAACTACATGTATCTAATTCAAGACAGAAAAAGGGGTGCTAAAAATAACTGTCATAAAAACAGGTCACTGGGTCTGATAAATTTAAGAACCACTACTTTAAATACAGTCTTTTTATTCAGGGGTATGCAATGTTGTTTCAGAGTATAAAAATGATAGGAAGATACATGATCCATTCCTGATGGGGCACAGTTTAATAAGAATTATCTGGGTAAAACATTTTTTAGATTATGGATTTATTCTTCAGTAGAAAATATGAATGTTTCAAAAATTAAAATCTGCTAAGCCTCTGTGGTACTACATGTTTATATCTCCTGCTTTGAAAAAGTTTGAGAAATACTACTTTAGATGGAGGTAAATGAATTAAAAGACAAGGACCAAGGCACTAAAAGAATGACAGATGGTTTTTCTTAAGGGCTACTACAACTGTGCCAGATAGTTGTACAAAAATTATGAGTGGCTTTTTTGCATAGAGAATCTTGTAGGCACATGAATAAAACACAGGCTAACAAAAAGGAAGCAATGTACTGAGCAAAATCTTTCAATAGTTAAACTAAGTTTATGAAGGCATTTTAAAGTTACATATATTGAATGAAATACTATATTCTACAGTTGTAAACAGAATAATGATCCAAAAAGAGTACACGATCCTATTAGGCATCCTCAGTTCTGTCAGGAATTTCCAGGTGATTTTGGTAAATGTGAATTCCTCATCACCCTATCTGTTAAATAGCAACATGACTGTTTCAATGATCTTACCAGAAGAAAAACAAAAATCACTTCCAAGCACTCATAACAAAAAAAATCCTAAAAGAGTAAAATAAGAATGAAAAATACCTGTTTCTTTTGCCCAATTCGATGAGCTCTCGCCTGTGCCTGAAGATCATTTTGTGGATTCCAATCAGAATCAAATATAACAACAGTGTCAGCTGAGGCTAAATTAATTCCTAAACCTCCAGCTCTTGTGGAAAGCAAAAAGCAGAAGTCCTGTAAGGAGTTATAAACAGGCATGATTTTAAATTCTTCTAAACTGTGAATAATCAGTATGAAAATTTTACAATTTAATTTCTGAATTTAAAAAGTATGTTACCAATAAGACTGAAAGACAGTTTTAAAAAATACTTATAAAACACATAGACCTCTAGAAAAACCAATCAACAAGACTCCAAAACATAAATATATACATATACACACATATATGAAAACAGCAATTCAACAAGAACTCCAAATGAAAGTAGGCTAATTTATTTCTAAGCAAATTAACTGTCCTATGATGAAATACTACTGATACGAAAGGGTAAAATTCTTCAGATTTAACACAGAATACTAATTTTAAAATCTCACTTGCAAATCAAACCAGCTAGCACCAATAACACTTGTGTTCTTTTAAACTACAAATGACTAAAATAATGACAAAACACTACACTTTTACAAGTGTTCATACCTCTGATCCTTCAGCATTAAAATGATCTAGAGCTTGTTTCCTCAGCTCCCCTTTTATTGATCCATCTAATCTCTAGAATAAAACACATTAAAATACTGCAATAGTAACAGAATCAAAACTTTAAAAACGAATTGAAATCAGTTATGAAATTAAGTAATGCAAATGCAGCACTGCTTTTCCTAAGGCTAGAAGGTACTTATAGGTAGGGTAACAATGCCCAGGCATTGTATCTCCAGAGTCCACGCTCATAACCAGCAGCACTGCTTTTGCTAACAATAAATAATAGAACTGGCTTTGTCATTTTGCTTGAGACCCACTGTAAGAATATACTTTGCATGTGAATGAGTACATAGCTGTACAACCAAAATAGGTTTCATGACACAGTGTACTGTGATACACCCTCATAGTTTATGATCTATTTCATTTTTTTAAAAATGTTGGTACAGCCCATTAAATTGATTCCCAGATCCATGAATATGTTACAGCCCACAGTTTAAAAAACTCTGAGCCCAGCATGGTTATGCACCAACATGTCAATGTCACCTGAGAATTTAGAAACATAAATTTTTGAGCACCATCCCAGTACTAAAATCAGAAACTCTGAGAGAGGGATCCAGCAAAAGCCCTCCAGTTTAAATGCTGAGAATCCCTGATTCAGGGCACTACAGGCTCTAGCTGAATAGCCCACATTTGAGTATCCTGAGTATTCATGGTATCTTGGGCAAGAAATTTGACTCTTATTCTTGTCAGTTTCCTCCTCAGTAAATGGACATAATACTATTACTTCCTTCATAGAATACCAAAGATTCAGTGAGAGAACGTAATTCAACACTTAGCACAGCGTCGTGGGGGAAGGGTATAGCTCAACTGGTAGAGCGCATGCTCGGCACCAAGAGATACTGGGTTGTCTCCCCAGTACCTCCTCTAAGCGGAAATCAGTGAAGAAACCTAGTTACCTCCTCTTCATTAAAAAAACACTAAGCACAGTGTCTAACATATACTGAGTGTTACTAAACATTAGCTAAACAACAGATGTCCAAAATCAAAAAAAAACTTAAAAGTGTTATATTTCTGTTCCATTAAAAATTATACTTGGTGAAAACTTTTAAAAAATAGTAGTATTATCATGTACTGAGGCATGACCTAACAGGCTGGGTTGGGGATGGGGAACACAAGAGGGGCAACCAAGGTTGACAGCTTAAGGGTAGTTTCTTTTTGAGATTATGAAAATACTCTAAACTGTGATGATGATTGCACATAACTGTCTATATATTAAAAACCACTGAATCATAAACTTTAAATGGATGAATGGTATACAGTGGAAATTACATGTCATTAAAGCTATTAAAATAAAAAAATCAAGCAACAGTACTCTTTCTACTTTTTCCCCTAAATGACTACATGTATCTCAGTCATGTTCATACCACCCAATACGTGTTCTTCATAGCACTTACCAGAGTTGTAACATTATATTTGTAATTACCTGGCTTAATGTCTATCTTCCACACCAGGTTGTAAGCTCCAACAGAACACAAACTATGTGTGTTGAGGTTCATCATTATAATTCTACTTTTATTTTATTGCCTGCACTAAATATACATCATTTACTAGCTGTATATGCACAGTGTTTCCTATGTTCCAGGCACTGTTCATAAAATTACTGGAAGGATTAAGTTAACTATTAGATGTAAAGTGCCTAAGACTAGCACCTGACTCTAACATTCAACACTCATTTCTACTATCTGTAATTACAGTGAATGAATTTCAAAATAAATATTGAATAGATGGAATATAAGTCCATTTTGATCTTGCTATCTTCCCTAAAGTCACGTAGTTTCATTCAGCCAACTATGCATTAGAATAACTGTGAACCCATAATCTTCAAAATCTCCAATAGTCCTGGTAACATTCACAAGAATTGCTCTCTCTTGCCCTTCCTCAGACTAAAGCCTAATACTAAGGCTGCCCCTTTAGATTTGAACATAGAGAAATACAGAATTAAAAGCAAATAAAAATTAGAGAAAAGAAAAACTGCTTTGCTGTTAAATATAAGGTCAAGAAGAAAAAAAAGCAATAGTGACAAATTTTTTAAACAGATCTACTTTCTTTAAAAAAAAGTATGGCCTACATAAAATCTACACTTCATCTGCAAAAGAATTTCAAAGATCATTTTGTAGAACATGCTCAGGAATTAGATGAAATTTAAATCAACAAAAAAGGCCAAATGAAATGCTTACTTGAAAGGGGAACTGACGATATTTCAAATATTCTGCAAGTATATCTAACATCCGCACCATTTGAGAAAAAATAAGAACTCTATTGCCTCGTTCTCTTAGGCGAAGTAAGAGTTTGTCAAGAAGAATCAATTTTCCGCTACTACGGATTAAGTGCTATAAGAAAACAAATCAAAATTGTCATGTTAAAAAAGCCAATAAAACGAAATGTGCCTCATTTAACACTTGTTTTTTTTAAGTATTTTAAATTGAGATTTAAAATTTTCATAATGTTGGAAAATAGTTTATTTCAGTTTTCAAAATATTCTAGAACCTTCATCATTTTGCTCTATGACTATAAATATATTCTAATTTATAAGTATAAGTCACTTATCCTAGCACTTCAAAGCCCTACTATGCTCTGCGTGGCCATTATGCCTTCTTCACACACTTCATTTCTCTTCTGGAAGTGATAGGAAGGATGAGACCTAAGGTCTAGACGCCCTTCTTACCATGTGTCATACCACAAATTCAGCACAATCACTAGTGAAGTTTTTTCAGAATTAAGAATACACTAACGGATTTTTGCTGGATAAAGTATCACAGCCCATGGTTAGAGATCCAATTTTGGAAAAATGATTAATTGTATAAATTATAATTTTAAATCTTTTTATAAGACTGAAAAATAATATATACCATTATTTAATATATCATTAACCAGCCAAAGAGAATTTCTAACATATTAATTCAGTTATAACTGAAATAAACATTTCTAGAATTTTGCTTTACCACAAAGTAACCATATTTCAAAATTCTTACTTGTAAGGCCTCCTGTTTATTATAGAATTCATTATTATCTGGTGGTTTAATGAGGTAGCAATGGTTACAACATTTCTTTAGCTCCATCATAATATTCAAAAAGCCTGAGGTACTGCCCTTGGAACCTTTGCTGAGGGCTTTGTAATTCCTAGTTAATATCCATCTGTTTAAAAAAAATATGAAAATTATGTAGCAGAACAATTACCAGGATGAATTCTAAAACCATAGAAAAAAAAATCAAAGCAAAACTGCACCATTATGAAGTTCACAACTGCATATACAATGGAACAAACCTTGTTCTCCAAACTGATGAACCTCATTCATAAGACTAATCAGAACACATAACTTGTTAACTGAACCATTAACTATACACAGTAAAGGCTTAATGTAACATACTGAATACAGTGTATTAATCCCTTTCTCCCCAAAATTTATTTTTTAAATGGTCAACTGTAATATCTTACCCTTTCTACAAATTTCACATTCCGCAGCTAATGAAGATACCAAAAACCTCATAAGGATACCTTGTCTAGCCACACTGCCTTCTCTGAATTACAATTACACAATACACATACAACTTAGAGAAGAATTATGAGTGGTTATTTTATTACTGCAAACGAGACATAACATTTCCTCTCACCATGATCTACCTTGTCTAACTCCTTTTATTTTCTTCCTTTTTACAAAGTTACTCCTCAGAGGGACTTGTAACAATTATATCTCTCATTTGCCTCAAAGTGATAGAAGGTACAGGAAGAGGGAGTACAATTAAGACTGGCTATGAGCTGAAAACTAAGCTGAGTGATAGGAGTTCATTACATTATCCTATTTCTGTATATATTTGAAACTTTCCATAACAAAAACCTAAAATTTATGTAATAAATGTACTTTTTTACATAGATGGCACTTAAAGATTTTACCATAAAATATGTTTCTCAGAATTCAAATGAATGTAGCAGTGCATTTTATGCAATTAAATATTTAAATAGATATTAGAACAGGTATTTCTTTTTGATTCTTCCAAAGTGTTACTATATAGATCTGACATACATGAGTTATATAAAATACGGTTCTTTTCAGAAAGCAAGGGGCCTAAAATTTTGTTCTGAGTTTCTTTTTCTGGCCTCTACCTCTGTCAATTACATGATTTTCATAATTACATAATAATGCTTTGGTAGCAAGGAAATCCTAACACTTGAAACCCTCTTAATATATGCCCAAGAGTTGGACTGCTGAATCATAGGGTAAGTCTATTTTCAACTTTTTAAGGAAACTTCATACTGTTTTCCATAATGAAAACACCAAACTATATAGAATAGGGAACTATATTCAATACCTTGTAAAATGGCTTAAAATGAAAAAATATGAAAGGGAATATATATATATATAAATGTACAAATGAATCACTACGCTGTACATCAGAAATTTTAACACTGCACCGTAAACTGACTACACTTCAAAAACAAAAACACACGATATCCATTCTATAGTGTATCAAAGGATGCAACTGAGAAAAGCAATTAATGATGTGTTAGAAAATGAATTATTTAGTCTTATGTCACCCATGATCTTGGACATGCCATTGAATCTCTCTTTGCCTCAATATGCCACAGAATAAGCAATTCTAAAATTCAGTAATTGCTATTGCTCTAAGACTCAACTGGGGATGCGGGGCACCTCAATGACACAAGGATGGGGGGTTATGTAAAATTAAATATTCAAAACATGTACTCTTGTTTACATCTTACTTGTAGTATTGTTTCTGTAAAGCACTCATTTCCATTCTTAAAATCTGCTCAACCTTAGCAGGAAGAGATTTTTCCACATCTTTCTTAACTCTGCGTAACAGAAACGGCTCAAGCTCCTTGTGGAGGCTTGCATAACCATATTCTCTGCCTTTGCCATGTTCTTCTTCAAAATCTTCCCAGGAAGAAAACCTTAAAAATTTAAGCAAATGGAAGAATCATGAAAGAAGTCAACCTGCATGTGAGATTTTTCAGGGTACTCAGATATAACAAAATAGAGATTTTTAGGGGAAAAAATGAGCTAAAATTAATCACGTCTAATAACTATCCTTCCAAGAAATCTATTAAATATCTATATAGAGATAAAATATAGTTGTTTCATAAAAATTTTGATTCTCCTTGAGTTAAATAAAGATGAAGTATTTTCAAATATGTAATTATCACAAATATTTTACAAAGAAAGTTCTGAATCTACTGAAAGAAAACGTGTATGTGACCATTTGGACGTATGCGATCATTTGGACAAGTTATGAATCCTTATTTAGTATGGTTTTCCTCATTTAGAAACTGGGATTTCCTAACAGCACCACGTTATTGTGTCACTGCTGCTGTTAAGTACTAAAAATGATACTACTTCCATTTTTTCAAGCAAGGTATATTTTGAACACAGGCAAAATCAACTGTTACAATTTATTACACATGGCTTAAGCTTTATTTACAAAATTGAAAAATTAAAATATTACTACACAGAATATTCCATCCCATTTCCTATTTCTTTTCTTCTTAATAATCTCTGGTCCAAAGAAAGAGGCAATAAAACCTCTTTCTGACTTTATTACCTACATTAATTATTTTCCTGGTAAACTTTGCACACAAAACAGTAAAACTGTTTAATTTTATATCTCAGTTTATCTTACTTTTCTGGCATAATGAAATGTAGCAAAGACCAGAGCTCTTTGAGGGAGTTTTGCAGAGGAGTTCCAGTGATAAGGAGACGGTGATTGGACTTAAAGTCTATTAAAGTTTTATACAGAAGAGAGTCATCATTCTTTAATCGATGTGCTTCATCTACACCTATAAATGCCCAATTCAGACCTCCAAGGAATGCCTTAAAATAAACAGAAGAACATAGTATTTTTAGAGAAAAATGAAATTCAAATCATTAAAATAAAGCAAATTTACAAACCTGTCTAATATTCAAATAAAAATTATGTATTAAACATGCAAAATAAAGTTCCTTCCATGACTAAGTTAGCCATCAGAAAAACAGAGCAGGGGGAGGGTATAGCTCAAGTGGTAAAGTGCATGCTCAGCATGCATGAGGTCCTGGGTTCAATCCTCAATACCTCCATTAAAAAAAAAAACTAAATAGACCTAATTACCATCCCCCCCAAGAAACTAAAAATAAATAAAATAATTTTAAAAATTAAAAAGAAAGAAAAAGAGCAAAATATCAAGTGATAAGTTTTTTTCACTGGCTTACACATTAATAAAGAAAACTTCTGTAATATAATTTAAAAATTTTATGAAACATTTTTAGCCTAAACTCAGTAGAAGCCTCTATTAATGTCAATTTGGAGAAAATATAACTTTGGAACAGTGTCTTATTCCAAGTATCGTTACAATTTACCACACGACTTTTAATAAACTGCATTATCTCCAACATATAAATGTCAGTCTCTGACAAAACAGAGACAGATCTGATTCTACTACTTAATAGTTGTAACACCTCAGGCAAGTTCATTGACCTAACTTAACTTTTCTTTATAATAGAGATAGCAGTATATTATAAAGTAACTATGAAGCATTAAATAAGACAATAGGTATAAAGCATTCAGCACAGTGCTTCACCCAGTGGTAGCTTAATCCTGTGAGGTATCTTCCTCCTCTTTAAAGACCTTACAAATCAAAAGGCACTGTGCCAAACTACTTTCATATTCTTTGGTTTGTTTAACAACACTTTTAAAAAGGAAAAGGTGACCTTTACTTCAAGGATCATAAAAAAAATAAATAAACCAGATTTGACCCATAGGCTGTAGTTTGCTTGATTTAAGTTATCTTCTCATCCTACCTACAACGTACAGTTAAGGAAAAAGTGACATACACCAAACAGAAAAACACAGATAATACACACCTTATCCTTCAGTAAGATTTCGTAAGTTGTTAATAGTATATTAAATTTTAACCGTTTGGTCTGTGGATGCATCCATTCATGAGTTCTTATCTATCCAGAAATTTAAAAAACAATTTTAAGACAAACATTAGGAATACTCTTAATTGAATATCTAAAATAAAATCCATTCAAAATACACATAGAACTACGTATAATATGTTTATGTAATAAAATAGTTTTAACTATCCTTTACATAGTCCAACAAGCTACAGTGATCTTACTTATCATAAATAAAATGAGAATAACATATCAAAAACTTCCATTAAAAAAGACACATTTTAAAATACACATTTCTCACTGAAGGAAGTTCTCGTCTGACAAAACACAAATGATTAACTCATGTAATAATATAACATTTATTTGATGAAATATGTCTCAGGTTTGCTTTACAATAATTGAGAGGAAAGTATCATGCAGAGGCACAGATGAAGCAAACAGGCAATGGTTAAAGCTGTGAAGTTGGAGATATGCACATGGAGATTTATTATACTCTTCTGTATGCTTTAACGTTTATTTGAAATTTTCCATAAGAACAGGAAAAAAATATATACATAAGGTAACACTAAACCAAAAATTAATTTTTATTAAGTTAATAATGTACGGAGTACTTTGTGTCAAGTTCAATGCTACAAACTAAGACTTTATAAAGAAAAATTTAAAAATTTGCCCTCAAAGACAAGTGTATCTAAATTTCTAAATTTGTGGAGAAACAACTTACCATGTTTCTGCTGTTAATGTCACCTAAATAAACCACAGCATTCATTTGAGAAGCCCATGTCTGAATCTCCCTTTGCCAGGAAGTGAGAGTGGAGAGGGGTACTACTAATAGAAAAGGTCCGTATAATTGGTGCTCATGAAACAAATAGTTCAGAAATGAGATCGTCTGTATTGTTTTTCCAAGGCCCATCTCATCAGCAAGTATGCAACTATTTCCTCTACAAAGTTGAAAACAAAAAGCATGTATACAATATTCAAATTTATAAGAAACCTTTTACATAACCCATATACAAATTTATATGAGCAGTTAAATAAATTAATCTGATAGGCATTACTGACAACATGCCATTTTTATTAACTGTAAATAAATGTAAAGGCCATTGTATAAGAGAAGAGGGAGAAGTTTATCATTTTAGGCCAAAAGCAGCTTAAAGATTTACAGTATTATCTATAATCAATTATGTAGATGAACACAATCTATCTACTACAAGTGGTAGAGTCCATATAAAACTACAGCTATGGTACAGTTAAAAAAAAATTACACCCTAGTCACCCACATTGCCAAGAACAGAGTAAGGGACATAGGAGAGAGGCCTAAAAGGGTACTAGAAATACAGTCCAGGATTAGTGTGAAATCAAGTATATATATTTTCTGATTTCAAGTTCAATGAAAACTTGTTTCAGTACTGCAAAAATCAAAAGGTTAAACTCTGCTGGATTTTCTTCTTAGTATTGACTAAGTATTTGTTGATACAGTGGGAACCTCAAAGACCTGCTTTTAAATGCCAAAGAGTCTTTTCTTTTACATTGGTGGAAATCTTTTCCAAATCCTCTATTTTTAAAATTGTTATCCTATCCTCTTAGACAATTCAAAATATACTTACTTGCACCAAGAGTGAGCAAGCCAATTTAAACCATTCAATTGATAATCTCTTAATTCTAAACCTTCATGTCCTCCAATATAGGACGGCTGCTTCTTCAGGGCTACAAATCTTGGCCTTTGTTTTAATACCTTTAGTAGAAATAAATGTTAATATGAAGAATTATTAAACACAAGAAATTATATTAAAAGATGAAGATCTCAGCTTTTACCATAAATTCTGAAATTTCATCTCAAATGATAAAGCTCAGAAATTCCATGATTCAAAATATATGAGGATTCAAAGACTGTTTTCTATTGCTATAACAATATACCAATGACATATTTTGCTCTCTTTTTTGAACAAAAAATGACGGCTGTAAGTACATGCTTGCTGAAATACTTGGGTCCTATGTAAAGTAAAACCTGTATTAAATTCATTCATTTAACCATTGTTCCAGGCCTGACCTGAAAAAAAACCATAAAACTGGCTTAAATTCCTATTTGGTTTCTGACTTCTAAACTACCATTATGAATTTAATTCCATCTTGTAATAAGAACACAAATTCTAGTAGTACATAGACCCTGAAACTATCACTTAATAACTTTACAATATTAGGCAAGGTAGTCCTGTTTACTTTCTTATGGGGACATCCCTCTTTTCCTTTCCTACTTTCAAGGAAAATATTCACTATATTTTAAGTCAAGCATATACATCTAATTTCCATGGAATTTTCCCTATTTGGTCTCCCTAAACCATTCCCCACAACTACCACCAATTTATTATCTTTCTGAAACAGTTTCACTTACCAAGGTTAAGACAGTACCACATGTAAGATATCAGCAATTACAGGAACATCATTTCCCATAAGACTTACCAACCAAGCAGTTCTCACCTTCAGCCTATCTGAAATCAGGAACCAACTCTCTATGTGGGCTTGTAATATTTATGAGACATAAATACATTTTCAGTAATTAAAAATAGCAAACAATACTCACTTTGCAATCTTTAAAAGGAGTAGTTTTTGACTGATTCCTGCTAAAATACTCATCTATGCATGCTTGAAACTTTTTGGAAATGAGAGCTCCATCTTCCCAGCTGCACTCTGAGTATGGAAGGCCCTGCCATTTGCAATAATAATCAGGATAGCCAGCTGCTGACTTCTGATTGGAATGAGCTGTGAGATAAATCAGGTAATAATTTTTTTACATTGAATTCTACACAAGGAATAATTCTTAGTAAAAACTATACAAATAAAAATATGTCATCTGGTTTACAACACTCTATTATTATAGTAAGAGCAAGCTACTGTATTTGATGTTTAAGCAGTAAATTTAAGACTTTTTTTCAGATTATTTCAAGCATGGAAAGATAAAGATATAATTAGAATAATTTATTACTAACCAATTATTCGCTCCACTATTTGATACTGCTTATGGAGATCATCTGTAAGTTCTTGCTGGCAATTATAATATTCCACATCTTCTGGAGAAGCATTCTTCAACCTGAAAGATTATTAATCCAGAAACAGACTTCAAAATCTCCTCTAACTAATCCATCCCTCAAATACCATCTGTAGCACAAAATCTCCCATTGTGCCATTTATCACGTGAGCCAGTTTGAATAACGAAGAAACTGAAATAGAAATAAAGCATCATTACTTTTTAACTTTAATATAAAACTTACCATCTTTTTGTTTCCTGATCTTTTTTCTTATAATTATCTAATTTTTTCATTCCTCTAACATTCTGCTGCTTAAGGGTTTCTTCTGTCTCCCAAGTATTGTGGATATGTGACCATCCTTTCCACTTTATTAAATACTGGACCTCTCCTGGTTCCTTGTTTTTTTCAAAATCTGCATTCGGGTCACCGTCTGCTTCAACTGCATAAATGGTTGTAGTAGCACCAGTAGCTGAAAAGGAAATCACAATACAGTCTACTTAAAACTGTTACAGAAGTATCTCCTTTCAACTCAAACATTCAAGAACATAAATAGAAAAAGATATGTTCTTTTAAATAAGGAAGGTGATAGGGTATAAGAATTTTGGAGAAATGATATTACACATTTATAAGAGAAACAGCATTTTAGAACAGAAAGGTAACCTAATTTAATCTCCTCAGTTTTAAAATTAGGAAAAATAAGGTCAAAACACAGCAGCACGCCTAAGATCATATAGCAATTTATAACTGATAACTGGTATACTGATAACTGAAAATTAAAATATTTAAAATCATCTTTGAAAAGTTATGTCTGAAATCATTATGTGGAAGGGACATCTGCACTCCCATATTCATTGCAGCATTACTTATAACAACTAAGACAGGGAAAGACCCTGAGTTTTAACCCACAGATAAGTGGATAAAGAAACTGGCATATACATACACATATATACAATGGAATATTATTCAACCACAAAAAAGAGGAAACTCTGCAAATTTGTGACAATACAAGTGGACCTTGAGGTCACTATGCCAAGTGAAATAAGTGAGAGAAAGACAAATGCCCTGTGACCCCACTTAATATACGGAAAACAGAGGAAGAAAGGGAAGGAAGGAGGAAGGGATGAGAGGAAGAAGGGAAGGAGGAATTCATGAATGAGAGATCAGATTTGTAGTTACTAGAGATAGAGGGAATATGATGAAGGCAGTCAAAAGGCATAAGCTTCCAGTTATAAGTAGGTACTGGGGATGTTAATGTACAACATAACGATTATAGTAAACACTGCTGTATGGTATATCTGAAAGCTGCTAAGAGAATAGATTCTAAAAGTTCGCATTACAAGGGAAATTTTCTTTATTTTTTAAAATTGTATCTCTAAAGAGATGAATATTAACTAAACTTATTGTGGTAATCATTTCACAATATATGTAAGTCAAGTCATTATGCTGTCCAGCCTTAAAACAGTGCTGACTGTCAATTATATCTCAATAAAACTGAAAGGAAAAAATGCATGTCAAGATAAGCAAAAAATAACCTATATATCTAAGATGAAAGAAAAAATGTTTTAAATCAAACCATTTGTCAAATTGAAAATACCTAAATAGCAATTACTTATTTATGCATGGTAACAGAAAAACTCAAATGCACAGGTTAAAATTTTTCTAATATCTGCAATATATAAAGTGAGATCAAATGGATACTTACTGGGAAGAAAATATTCAAGCCAAACAAAGAATATTTTATAGCAAATAAGTAAAACAGAAGAATTCTACCCTCTAGGCTTTCAAAATATTCAAGAAATAATTTACTCTAGTAAATATTATTCAAACAACCAAAAAATAAATATGCTTTTTAAAAGAGTACCTCTGGGATTTCAAAATGTAGAATAGATAAACAAGACTGTACTGTGTAGCACAGGGAAATACATACAGGATCTTGTGGTGGCTCACAGCAAAAGAGAATGTGACAATGAATATATGTATGTTCAGGTATAACTGAAAAATTGTGCTGTACACTGGAATTTGACACAACATTGTAAAATGACTATAACTCAATAAAAAAAAAAAGTTTAAAAATAAATAAATAAACAAAAGAGTACCTACCTCCTTTTCTTCCAATTCGACAATCCATAAATCGTTCTATTGTTTCAAACTCCTCTTCCTCAGGTTGAGGAACATCTTCTCCACAGACTTCCAGTAGATCATCAGAGTCTGTTTTCATTTCTTCATCTTCCTTATAGCTAACATTAACAGTTGCTTGGCGACGAGAACTTCTTTTATCATTATCATAATCTTCATCCTCCTCCTCCTCAGATGAATCAATCTGTCTCTTTTTTTGTCCAATAATCTTCCTCCCATTTTTTGACTTAGATCTAGGGAAGACCAGAGGATGAGAAGTATTTTACAGAAACACTGGCACAAAACAAGATTTAAGAAACTATAAATTAAAAAAAAGAATACCTTCTAAAACGAACAATTTTCAGCACCAAACCAGGAACATACTATACTTACCTATTTTGAGGTTTTCTGCTTTTAACTTTGTTTTTTGGCTCGTAATCAGACTCTGTTTCATCGCAACTACTTTTATCTCTTTCTTCTTCAGATTCTGAATCTGAGCCAGACTGAGATGGAGATCCCGACCCAGACATCTGCCAATCTTCACTGTATGTAAAGTATATAAAAGATATTTATAACAAATTTTGTTTCCAATAAAATACAAAAATCAAATAAACTAAATTATATTCCAGTTACTATAAAAAATACTATTGCTTTCACCAATTTTAAAATGTTTATAAAGTTAAGAAAAATGCTGGAAAGTGTTCTTCATAGATTTCTCCCATAACTCTAAGAGTTTTTTGTTAAATCATTTAGTTATGTCTCAATGAAGGGCAAATAAGGAAACTTATTTTGAACACTGCCACAGATGAAAACAGTATACTAATTTAAAGACTCAGAGGATTTAATTCTGAAAATTGTTTATAATTGTTATACTTGCCCTTTCAAAAATGAGATTCTAATCCCTTTCATTTTTATTTTCTGGAGACTACAATTTTTAATATACCTTTCAAAATAACTTTTAAAATACTACATATGTTCATTACAAAGCTTAAAATATAGAATCAAAAAAGTTAAAAAAAAAAAATCAGTCCATCTCAATCAGCAATGATTACCTTACCTTTGTTACTATTTTTAGTCTATTTAACTCCAATCAGTATGTAAAGAAAAAATACTGGATGCACTGTTAATATTCTGCTATAATATAAACTTCAAATGAAAATACACGTCAAGTTCTTATAGATACATTACACCCTGTCTCACAGCTACTGTTCCTACTGTTGCTCTCCATCTCTTGCACCAATTACGACTATATTAAAGGTTACGTAAGCAAGCATATGATAAAATATGGTTTATGATTTAATGGAGAAGCAAATTCTTCATCTTGAAATTTTTTTCAGAGTTTGCATATTAGAAGTAGAATAGACAGGATATATGAAAGTCTCCATTTTCTATTTTTACAATAAAAGTTAAAATGATTTTTTATATCCAACCAAATCTGTCCATCATCCCAAATGACTCTTGCTTTTAAAAACATTCTTTGCTTGCACCCTGCTGAGTTTAGAACTTCCTAACTCAGGGTAAAAGTTAAACATCTAATGAGACATAGTAGTTGAAAATGCACTTAGTAAATAAAAGACAGATCTGAAGAAATCAGCCAGAATGTAGCATAGCAATAAAGGATAAAAAACATGATACAAAAAGATTCATGGAGGATAGGATGGATGATCCAACAGATATATACAATAGATATGATCCAATAAGACAAATACAAAATATATCTATTAATAATAGTAACAGAGATTTACGGAATGAGAAAGAGAAAATGTCTAGAGATATAATGACTAAATTCTAAGAAACTAGTAAAAGATATGAATCTTCACATTAAAGATGCATTAAGATAAAGTCATAAAGTAGGATAAGTAACAAATCCAAAGTTAGGATAACAAAGTGAAAGTGCAGAATAACCAGACAAGAGATATAGTGACTAAGTAGGTCTTTGACGTTTAAAAATATATGGGGAGAGGGTTACTGGTAGAGCATGTGCTTAGCATGCATGAAGTCCTGGGTTCAATCCCCAGTACCTCCATTAAAAATATATATATATGTATGTATATGGGAAAGGAGTTATAGGAGATAAGGGCATAAAAAAATTCAGGTAGTTACAGAAAAATAACTGCTAGAAATTAACAATTTAAGTTAATCTAATAAATGTTATGAACAAGAATTTACAAAAGTCCACATTTGGCAATAACTGTTCATAAAGGAAGATACACAAAAACATTAGGATTTTCTTGATATCAAAGTGATCAGTTGAAAAAATGGCATACTCTTTATGCTTTTTCCTTTTGATCTCACTCGATGAGTCATCAGAATCTTCACTGCTAGAGGAATCCTATAAAGAAAAATTAAGTTAGTTAATGATTCGAATTTAACTATAATAAATTTTTGCTTGCTATATACTATTTAGCATTAACTTGCTAATAACAACTGTAAAGCCTCTTTTTTCCATGTTGTTCTATTTATACCATTAATTAGCACATAATTAACAACATTTTTATCGTAAATTTGTAACACAGCCAGTGAAATAACGTAAACATCACAATGTCAGCATTTTGTATAAAATCTTAAAATCTACCATCTCTGGAGAACATTATTGTTGCCTGGTACAGCCTTAAAAAGGAATCCTAATTGTTGGTATGTCAAATTTTGATTTAATATTTTTCTTCCTCATTAGGCAGTTTTTGATATACAAATATCCCCCACTTTTTGAAAGTAGATTTACACCACTGCTTTAAAAAAAAAAAACTACATTAGTATCTGTTTTCACTAAATGAAAAAAACCTGAAGAAAATGTTCACTTCTACGAAAACAGACAAAAGGCAAAAATAGCGTTCAGCATTTGTTTTGCAGCGAGCTGTTACAGAGGTAGCAGCACATGCAGAGCAGTGAGAATGGCACCTTCAAACTCCTTTCCCGGGAACTACACTCAGCATCTCAGCATCAAGCTGCCATAATTTTGAACTGCACCTGTGGTCATCTGTGCTTTATCTCCATTTATTTTGTGCATCTATTAGTAAGATGTGTTCTAACATAAATGCTTCTTTGCTTTACACCATTTTGGCTTAGGAAAGGAATACTCTACTTTCAGGTAGTCTAGGAAACCTGCTGTTCTTCCTGAATGTTTCTGTGCAAACATACATGCACGTGTACTCATGTGCACACAGGAACTACACTGTTTATAGCTGAAGCCTATTCTTTTAAAAGCATGTAGAGAATTGTTATTAATGGTCTATACAAATATGACTTTACAGTACATTTCTTCATTCATATATGTGTGTGAATACATGTTTGTGTTCTTGTACGTTTATTTCCCTAGTATTCACATTTAGTTTAGAAATTCTAGTTTTGCTGTGATGAGCAAATGCAAACAAATTTCCACTGCTTGTTTTGGACTAATCCCTAAAAGTGGAAATTTGGATAAAAATAATTCCACCTTTCAAGGGTCTTGATACACATATTAAATAAAACTGTTTCCTATTGTTCCAAAACCCATACTGTTTCTAATAATTTCATAAATACCTACCCAGTTAAGTGACTGGGCATCATGTCTACTTTTAAGCTAACAGCTTTCTCAATGAAAACTCACCTCTTCTGATCCACTATTAGATGAAGCTTGATGATGCTGCTGCTGCTGCTGCTGCTTCTTGAGCATTGCAGATCTCTGAACAGCCAGAATACTAGGGCTAGATTTCCAAAACTATAATAGAAATATAAATAAATAAAAGATGAAATTCTGAGAAAATTCTGAGAAAAGGTTTTAATTTATTGAAAAGCAGCACCAACATTTTCACTGCCTCCTATGCCTCCTAGTAAGTTAACACTGTATTCTTTACTCACATTATATGAAATACAGTATTACTGCAATACAATTAAAATAAAATGCTGAGCTTTCATTGTATATAAATACTTTATGTTGTGCTGAGTTTCACAGACAGACAATATTAATCAATATGCTCTTTGCTGTCCAAGACTACTATTCTCAAAACCAATGTGCAACACCAGTGCTACTCTAAGTGTGGCTATTTTTTAATTGCTGTGAGGTGAAGATGAAGAACTTGAGTCAGGATGCAAATCAGCTATGTAACTATGCACAGTTTGAGTTCAGCTGACTTTTTTTTGTTGTTGGTACAAGATTTCCTCCATGAAGGAAGCTGAATGTTCATTTATATTCTGGCCCAAGCATCTTATCATGACTGGTACTCTAAGTAACCCTACTCTGAAGTACAGACAAGTTCTAGTAAATCTTATAGTAGCTTTTATCAAACAGCCTACTTGCACTATGTATCTTCAAGGAAGAAGAGTTCTATTAAATTCCTCTATTAGCAATAAAGTATCTCTTTTGAAGATCTTGACAGAGATTAGATACTGTAAGACTGACAAAAAAACCACAAAGCCTTTAATTTTTTTCCGTAAGATACTAAATATTTACGAAACAATTTCTGCCTCAAAAGAGAAAGTTGTGGGGGAAGGTATAGCTCAAGTGGTAGAGCATGTGTTTAGTGTGCATGACGTCCTGGGTTCAATCCCCAGTTTCTCCTCTAAAAATAAATAGATAAACCTAATTACCTACCCCCCAGCCCCCCAAAAAGACAGTTGTACTTGTGTGTGTGTTTATTCTGTACTTGTTTTATAATTACAGACTGCTCTTCTTCCAAAACAATTAGTCCACAGATATTTAACCACAATTTGAAGAATCACTGAAAGTGTATTTTAATGTTTAAAATTAACATTTTCTAAAATCTAGATTCAGAATGCTCTAAACCAATGCTATAAATTTTCCCAAAGTAATACAAGAAATCTACCTTTCATTGGATACTTTATTACCTCAGCTCCATCAACTTTCGGTGGTTTTGCTTGAACTTTGTTTTCTCGGGAAGTGTCTGACTCAGACTCTGACTGACTGCCAGATTCAGATCCAGAGTCAGAGTCACTGCTACCTGACTGGCTACTGCTTCCATCACTACTGCTTCCAGAACTCGAACCAGATCCAGAGCCTGAAGCTGACCCAGAATCATCATCCGACTGGCTACAATTTGAAAATAAACAGATTTCAAAGAAAATTCATTAAAAATTTAGTTTTCTTAAGTCAGCAGAAAGCTCAAATCATCAAACTTTATTTCTTATTTTAGCTTTCTACAGCCAAAAAAAAAAAAAAAAGAAAAAGAAATTAATGTTAATCAGTAATAATGGACAAACTTAAAAGACTTAGTACAGTTTTGGCTAAAACATAAGCAATCAGATCACAATCTTCCTCCAAGATAATGAACAAAACCTACCAAGCACAGAATCTTGATCTAGAAACTTGGGATGACAAGAGGTCTAAGTCAGAATCCCTATTCTTAAAAGGCTAAAGTAGAAATTGTGTGAAGAAAAGGTTAAATGTTAAATATCCTCATAGTAAAAGGTAGAATACAAATTTATTTGTAGTTTCAACTTGTTTTCAAGTTTACATCTATTTTCTATCACCATCCCAGAGGAATGTTGCATATTATAACTGAGCGATGATAAAATACAATTTACTAAAAAAGAAGATCAGTAAGTGCTTCTCAGAAAATTATACTGAATCTGTTATGGTTCCTCAGTTATAAATTTGAAATAGCAACTTTTCACAATCATTCCTAGCTGCTATACACACACATGTGAAAGCAATAAATAGTTAGCTGAGAAACTAACTCTCTCCAGTACTAATTTTCACTCCAAGGTAGACCAGAAATAGTCTCGGTCTAAATGATTGATTGTGTAATCCTGAGGGCCATCTGTTCCCATAGTGTTTACATTTGAATTGTTGAAAACCAGGGCATTAAGTTTTTTAAATACATGGTACACTAAGCTTTTGATGTAATTTCATCCAGCTCTATGACAAACAACAGGTAACGTAGTTTATTTCTATACAACAAAACTCAAGCTTCAGGTCCTCTGCTGTAATTTTAAGAAATACCACCAGATGGAGGTATTACTCCAAGAAAACAGACTGCAATACTAAAAAGTAACCCCTTTCTAAAAGTAATTTCTCCTTTTCAAGAGCAAGGAGTTAATAGTTTCTACATGGAAACAGACACAAAAGTCTGCAAGAAGACTTCTGATTCCAAAACTTAGATATAAATTAAAATGCTTAAAGTGTGAACAAACGTCTATTTTTAAAATCTGGGAATCTAGTGGAATGTTTTTCTTCACAGAAACAAAAATTTGCCTCTTAAAGTCTATGATGTCAAGATCATTTTTCCAACAGTTTCTACCCACTAGTCACAAGGTTCAAAAACAGCATAGTGCCTTTTAATTAAGAAACAAAAACAAAAATTGCTGTATTTTACTTAGGTTCCTTGAAATATGAGCAAGCATATTAGAGAAAATACTTTTCCTGACACACAATTTTGTTTTTCCTTTAACCCACTAGGTAAAAGACATCTACCATTTATTTAAGAAACTTTACCGAGAACTATAGCGTGTTATGCACTGGGAAGACTGAGTCTGACTTACTGAGACAAAGCTTTCACCATTGAAGAACTTGTAACCTGATATGGAGAGACAGTCGTGTCAACCAATAAATACCATGATGTGCTATGTTTAAGGTAACTGGTCCAGGGATATGGGGAGCGATGAAGATATAAACAAGTTTGGTACAGTAACTGGGGAACACTTAGAAGAAAGTGAAGATGTTAATAATCCTTTAAGAAAGAAGAATTAAGCAGAAGGGCTTCACTTTAACTGCTTATAAGGTTCTTGAGGTACTGTTTTTATTTTCCAGAGTACCTTACACAGGCAGGTGTTCAATAAATACTCGAAAAGTAGATGGATGAATGATTGGATTTGGAGGGCTATCATGTGCCTTCTTAACTGTATGTTGATTAGTCGTTCCAGATGAACAGCTAGTCAAAATTCCTTGTTAATAAATCAGAATTCTTAAGTGAATGTAGGAATCTTTCTTTTCAGGCTCTTTAGAAAGAAGTAGTCTGGCCGGAGATAAACGCAAACAGCCTGAGTCTAGGCTACTCTAATGGCATAAGAGGGTTTATTATTAAAATGTCTTTACCTTAGGTATTAGGATTATTCTATGTCAGCCCACTGCTGCATGTTTTTTCTAGAATGAAAATCTAACATGGCCTAACTTTCTTTTTGTAAGTCTTCAGTGTTTCTGTAACAAAGTTTGGACACCTATGAGGTCCTTCAGAAATTTGTCTCTTCCAACCTATCTCTAGCCAGTTTCCCACTTAAACTCTTAATTCTAGGGGTGGTAAACTACTTGTAATTCTCTGAGAGTTTCTCTTTCCACTTCCTGCTTTTGTATAATTACTTCTCTTTTTTTTTTCTTTCAACCCATCTCCCCTGACTCCAACATTAAATCTACCCCAAATTATATCAGGGGTACTTCCCTCAGCATTTCCACAACATCCTGTACCTATAACTATCTTGGCTGCAAGCATACTATGTAATAATCACTGTAGTTTTCTGTTTTCTTTTTCTTTTTTTTTTTTGGTAACCTACCTTTGTTATTCCACCACATGTTCCTAGAATGTTGGGATTTTTACTTGTTCTTTAAATGGTGAGCATTAAATGAACTCAATGTATATGCCTGATGTGTGGATGGATATATACACAAGCAAACAAATCAAAGATATCCATGGATACAGATCCTTAAATTCACAAATATAGTTTGGCTATAAGAAATATTTCTAACCCCTAAATAACATTTTATTTAGGTAGTAACCGATACCACTGATTTTTTATACAACGTTAAGTATCTGTATAGCACTTAAAAGAGTTATCCTTGTTAAGTATATTAAATCCCACTAGTACAAAAGTAATAAGGTGGTAGATTATTAAAAACACTGAACTCTTTTCCTCATCTTTCTCAACTTACAAAAGAAAACCCACCATCATGTTTATGGGTATTTTGATAAAATTATAGTTTTCTTAAGGTAAATTAAGTAGAAATACCATATTTAAAACATAAATACAATTGAAATTAGTTTCTTTTCAAGTTTGTTTTTATATTCAATTTCAAACAAAAACAAGAGAACAATATAACAAATAACTATATATAATCTATCAACCAGCTTCACAATTATCAACTCAGTACCAATCTTGTTTTAAATAATTCAGCTTCCCACACACACAGTCTCAAACATATTAAAATTTCATCCATAAACATTTCATTTCAGTACTCATGTAAAACAAGTAACAAAATATTTTTAAACATCAACAATACTAGTATCATACTTGTAAAAAATCACTTACTCCTTAAAATTAAATATTAAAGTAAATATTAAATACCCACTTCAGTTTATCCCTTTAGTTGATTTTGTTTCTTCATTGCCTATGAATGGGAATCCAAACAAGGTTCACACATTGCACTTGAGTCACATTTTTCTTGTCTTTTTCATTAATCTGACAGATTCTTCTCCCTCCTTTTTTTTTCTCTTGCAATTTATCTTGTGGAAGAATTAGGTAATTTTTTCTGTAGACTCTTCCGGCTTTCCAGATTTTGCTGACTGTACCCCTGTGGTATTATTTAACATATTTTTTTCTTTCTCTTGTATTTCTTGTAAGCTGTTAGATCTAGAGGCTCAGATTTAAGTTCAGTTTTTCTAGGCAAGAATGTTTTTTAAGAGTTGTGGGCTCCTAATGGAAGAAACAATGTTTGGTTGTCTCCTTTTGCATGAGGTTAAGTTCAATCTGTGTGTTCAGTTACGTTCAGCTTTATCTTTCCATTATACAGTTCCTCATAAGCCCTATATGTAATGTTTTCAGCCCTATATATAATGTTGTAATTGATCATATGGCTTCATCTACTATATATTCAGAGGCAGTAAAATAGTGATATTATATCATTATTTACCGAATATATCATTTCTTCACTAATAGGTGGAGTATTTTTATAAAGAGAAACTTTCTCTCATCATATTTGTTAACCTTAAGGTATACAGTTCATATCTGAGAGGGATTTCATTTCTTCTCCTTATTTTCCAGCTTTCAAAATGAGTTAAATTCCTAGCAGCCTTTCAAAGTAGACCGGTAATTTTCTAAGTCTCATTATGAATCCATGGATTTGAAATTATCAGTTTTAACAGTCTATTATCGTTGATAATTTGTCCAAATCGTCCCATCTTAAGTGAGCAGAAAACCCTTTCTTAATTCCTGAATCCTTCTGATATGACCTCAAGTCATCTTTGATAGTTTCCTCTCTTTCTGGTCTGACAAGATGAACCAGGCTCATCTTGTGTACTTCTCACCTCAGACTGAAGTAATTCAGGCATTTCATTTATTTTACTTGCTGTATCTTAGAATATACATTCTAGTTTCACAGTAACAATACCATTATTATATGATTACTAAATGTTAAGATTTCTTTAAATTCTTTTTGGCCTTCAGGAATACTCAGCCCCCCAATCAAATTATTGCTTTGAGTCAACGAAACTAATTCATTTCTGCATGGCCACCAATTTGGTTTAATTAGCATAATTTGCTTTCATTTTTAGGGACTGCTTTTTATTCACTTTGATTTAACGTTGGTTTATTATTTACTCGGATCCAACTTGAGAGCTCAAAAGTTATAGTAAAAATCCAGCTTCCATCCTTGTTTTCTCTATACCATGTCCTCTCTCCCTCTACAGTAATTTTTTTTAAGTTTTTCATTTATTTTCCCTTTTTTAATATAAGCAAATTATGAATAAGAGTATGTTTATATTCACAAATGATTACTCACATATTTACAGTTTTATATAAATGATGCCGAGTTATACACACATTGTATCCTGGAGATCATTCCACAGCACTGCAGGAATAGATATATTTCCCATTCCTTTATGCAACTACATATACCCCATTTGATAGATATATCACAATTTCAACCTGTCCCTCAAAGATAAATATGCTGTTTCCAGTCTTTTGATACACAAACAGTAACACAAAAAATGGTCCACTGCATGTATCTTTTTGTATTTATGGCAGTGTATCTTCTGATTTGCTATTTATCAACCCATGTATATATCCCTTTCAAGTTTTAAATTTATTATCACCTAGCACCCAGATCTTGATTTCTAAAAACAAATCCACACTTAAGTAAACTAGGAGTCCCTTGAGAAATGGCAGATTATATACAGCATAGCACAGGGAACTATATTCAGTATCTTGAAGTAACTTATGGTGAAAAAGAATATGAAAATGAATATATGTATGTTCATGTATGACAAGCATTATGCTGCACACATAGAAATTGACATATTGTAGACTATACTTTGATAAAATACATATACATTAAAAAAAAGAAAAGAAAAAGAAATGGCAAATTCGAAGCTGGGTCAAGGAAGGTGCAAGATGAACCTAAACAAGCTTGCTGTGCCAAAGAACAAAATACTTAAAAAACAAAAAACGAAGAAAAACAAAACTTTATATAAAAGTCAACTTGAATGGGCTTCCACTGGCCAAATCTGATTTGAGTATCAAAACAGACAATAAGAGATTATTACCCAGTAAATAAAACAGGAATCCTCAAGTCCATGCTGATGATAGGAAGGCAGGTAGGAAAGACAGACAGACTTCATAGGAGGGCTCTGATAGAATTCTGAATGTCAACCAGTAATTGTGAACAGGGTAGTAGTGTTAGAAAATTACCATTTTGCAATCATCATAGAAAATATTGGTTCAAATAAAAATCACCATAAGATGCTAAATCAAGTGGGAAACTTTGGTGAGTAAGATTATCTGCACAGTCTCAAAGCATCTTCTCATGAATTGCTTATTAGCTGAAATAGGTAAATTAGAAACTGCAGTAGAAAAAACAGACAATCACCCTATCCTGGCAATCAAAACTAATAACACCAATAGGGACAGACAGACATTATGAGCCTCTCAATTTGATACCTTTGTGAAAGGCATTATCATCACTCACACAGTCCTCCAGCAAGGGGATGCAGAGTGTAGGGGATGCATAAATTGGATCAAATCATAAAAAACATAAGACAAACCTAAATTAAGAAATATATTTAGGGAGGGGATGGCTCAGTGGTAGAGGGCCTGCCTAGCATGCACAAGGTCCTGGGTTCAATCCCCAATACCTCCATTAGAAAATAAATGAATAAACCTAACTACCCTTTCCTGCCAAAAAATAAACAAAAATACTCCCCCCCCCCAAAAGAAAGAAAAGAAACAGAAAAAGTATATTAAAAATATATTCAATAAAATAACTAGCCTATGGCCTTTAAAATGCTTGTCATGAAAGACATAGAAAGAGGAAATGTTTCAGATTAAAGGAGATTAAAGAGACATGACAACCAAATCCAGTATTTAATTTTAAACTGAACCCTGTACTGAAAGATGACTGGGATGACTGACCAAACCGGAATAGACTAAAGATTAAAGTTTTACATTAATGTAAAATTTCCTGAACTTAGTAACTATACAGGGCTTACGTAAGGGAATTCCTTTGTTCTTAGAAAATATAAACTTAAGTATTAACACAAAAGGGGGCATGATTTTTGCAACTTACTCTCAATAATTCAGGAAAAATAAATATGTACTACACACATATCATGTGCGTATATATACATAGAATAAAAAGGAAATGTGGCAAAAAGGTAAAAATTAGTACATCTGGGCAAAGTTATTGGTACTATTCCTGCAACTTTTCTGTAATTTCAAATTATTTCAAAATTAAAATTTTAATAAACGAAATTTTTCCAATACCACAGCTTTTGTCACAAATATTTAAAATAGTGAAATCTCATATGCAGGTAGTAAAACGTACAAAAATGAGAAAATTTTAAAGCCGCTGATCTCAAATGCATATGAAACAAGCAAGTAAGTAAACATTCAGTGGTATGAAAAATAAAGTACCTAAAATCAGTCAATAAAATGGCCAAACTAAATATGTAAGAACTACATAAAGCTTTGCCTTAAGAAACATAGAAAGGAGTTCGATCGGTAGTGGGAGCGGAGAGCAGACCTCAGAGAGCCCTGAGCAGCCCCACCGCCGCCGCCGGCCTAGTTACCATCACACCCCGGTAGGAGCCGCAGCTGCCGCAGCCAGCCCCAGTCACCATCACCACAACCATGAGCAGCGACGCTGAGACCCAGCAGCCCCCCGCCGCCCCTGCCCTCAACGCTGCTGACACCAAGCCCGGCACGAAGGGCAGCAGCGGCCCAGGCGGCCTTACATCGGAGGTGCCTGCCGGCGGGGACAAGATCATCGCAACGAAGGTTTTGGGAACAGTAAAATGGTTCAATGTAAGAAACGGATATGGCTTCATCAACAGGAATGACACCAAGGAAGATGTATTTGTACACCAGACTGCCATAAAGAAGAATAACCCCAGGAAGTACCTTCGCAGTATAGGAGATGGAGAGACTGTGGAGCTTAATGTTGTTGAAGGAGAAAAGGGTGCAGAGGCAGCAAATATTACAGGCCATGGTGGAGTTCCAGTGCAAGGCAGTAAATACGCAGCAGACCGTAACCATTACAGACGCTATAGACGTCGCAGGGGTCCTCCACGCAATTACCAGCAGAACTACCAGAATGGTGAGAGTGGGGAAAAGAATGAGGGATCAGAAAGCGCTCCCGAAGGCTAGGCCCAGCAGAGCCGGCCCTACCGCAGGCGGAGGTTCCCACCTTACTACATGCAGAGGCCCTGTGGGCGTCGACCACAGTATTCCAACCCTCCTGTGCAGGGAGAAGTGATGGAGGGTGCTGACAACCAGCGTGCAGGAGAACAAGGTAGACCAGTGAGGCAGAATATGTATCGGGGTTATAGACCACGACTCTGCGGGGGCCCTCCTCGCCAAAGACAGCCCAGAGAGGATGGCAATGAAGAAGATAAGGAAAATCAAGGAGATGAGACCCAGGGTCAGCAGCCACCTCAATGTCGGTACCGCCGCAACTTCAATTACCGACGCAGATACCCAGAAAACCCTAAGCTACAAGATGGCAAAGAGACAAAAGCAGCTGATCCACCAGCTGAGAATTCGTCGACTCCTGAGGCTGAGCAGGGCGGGGCTGAGTAAATGCCGGCTTACCATCTCTACCATCATCCGGTTTAGTCATCCAACAAGAAGAAATGAATATGAAATTCCAGCAATAAGAAATGAACAAAAGATTGAAGCTGAAGACCTTAAGTGCTTGCTTTTTGCCTGTTGACCAGATAACTAGAACTATCTGCATTATCTATGCAGCATGGGGTTTTTATTATTTTTACCTAAAGATGTCTCTTTTTGGTAACAACAAACGTGTTTAAAAAAAAAAAAGCCTGGTTTTTCTCAATACACCTTTAAAGGTTTTTAAATTGGTTCATATCTGGTCAAGCTGAGATTTTTAAGAACCTCATTTTTAATTTGTAATAAAAGTTTACAGCTTGACTTTTTCAAAAAAAAAGTCAACAAACTGCAAGCACCTGTTAATAAAGGTCTTGATAAAAAAAAAAGAAAGAAACATAAAAAGGTAAAAATACTAAGGAAGGGAAATCAAAGACCAACTGTAATAGAACAGCCGCCTCAGAAACTGCCAGTCTCTGAACTCAGAATGTCACCTTGTTCTCCTTAGTAACAGAAATCCCAGTGTTACGGTCCACCCTGTATTAAAAAAGCGCACAGCACAAACTCCCTGTAGCTATGTGTGGCTATTAAAGTTCTGACAAATGAGACATATGCAGAAATGTTGGGTTGTACTTCCCAGAAGGCTATTCAATAAGGGCTGATTCAGCTAGGAGATGCTCCCTTTTTTGGTCCTTTCAGATTTGCCTTGAAAATTTCCAGCTGTCTGACAGTAGGAAGAGCGCTTAAAATTCACATTTGCATAGGTTCTTTTAGTATAAAAGCCAATATGCTTTTCTAATATTCCCAAGGTTATGATAAGTCAATGTTCTTAATAACTTGAATGACCACAAAAAATTAATATTCTGTTCAGTAAGAAAGACATTAAATCCATTTTAAAATTTTTTTTTTCCAAGTTAAGTTTTTAGGAGCTTTAGTGCAGCTATCATCAGTGGTTTACTACTTCCTTATGAGTTCCACGTAACTAAAATGTTACAATTCTGTATCTAGGGATCAGCTTAGAGAAATGCTTCTCAAACTCTAACCAACATCAAGATGATCATTCCGCTCCAATTTTTCAATTACATATGCCTGGGCCCAGTCCCATATCACATGGTGAAGCCAGCACCTTGCGGGGTTTAACGGCTTACCTCTGCTCTTAGCATAAAATGACTAAACTCTGCTTTCTGCCTACCTCTCTGATTTATCTTAAAACTACTTTCTTATCTCTATTCTGTACCCTAGTCTCACTGACTTCCTTCAGCCCTTAAATTTGCCATGCTTCCTCACCTCACAGCCTTGATATAAAGCAGCTCTCTGTACCTGGAAAATGTGCTAATCCTCATCCCACCTACCTGTAGATACACTCTGAAAATATATTTGTGAATAGTACCTCCTCATTACTTTTCATTTAAAAACATCATAAGCCAAAGTCTTTCACAGGAATTTTCTTATTTTTACTCCTGGTTTCTCTGACTCTACTTTTCTTCATTTGGGTTTTTTCATCCTCCAAATCATCTAAATGAAAATTGCTTTGGGAAAAATAATTTTAAGAAGTTTTTCTTTGAAGAGGATCTGAAAACACTAGACCCACTTCCCATAGAGTCACAACTGTCTATTCTTAGTAGCACTGGTTCCTTTCGATGATGTATATGCTCTCCAATTCACTAGTCACCTCCCCTAAACAGATGTCTTATACCTGGACAGTTTCATTCATTTATTTTAGCTGTTTGGCCCTTATAGTACTTTTTCTTATTTATACTCTAATTAAGACAAATGTTTTAATATCTCCATAGCTTTCAAAATACTTTGATACTATATTCCATTTTATCCTCACAACAACAAAAAAAAATCCTTGAAGGCACATACAAGGAGTTTTATGGACCATTTTCAGAGGAGACAACCCTTCCAGGGTCCCAGCTTTAAGGAAACTTAATTCTGTATTCAAATTAGTTCCAACATCAACCTCAGCCTCCTGTCTAGAGGGCCTGTATCCTTTCAAATCCCCTCTGTGTTGCCATGTTTGCTCAGAGCTTACTAGGTGCTCCTTACTGCTCTTTAAGTTCCCTTCTGTTCCTGGCACATGAAAGTTTCCTCTAAAGTTCAGCTGTGCACCTACATTTTTCCCCTTTGCTCTGTATTATTTAGTATTTTCTTTCTTTTTTTTTAATCTCAAATCATTTTATTTTTAACTTGCTTTTTTTTCTTTTTCAGGTTTATTAGGTAGAATTATTACAGTTTGATTGCACATATACATTATATTGCATGTAAATACATAAATGCAATTATTGCACACTTTTTCCTTAGTTTACAGTATATGTACTGACCATTGTTTCTAAGAACAGATGTGTTTGTGGGTAGAAAGTGCTTTGGAGTGAAAGTCTTTGTTCACTCAGCACAGCATTATGACAGAATCGCAATACCTTTCTTTATACTTAACTCTCCACTCAAATCAGTCCTCTGAACTAAAAAAAACACTAATAAATATAATGGGTACTTGAGAATGATGTATTCTCAAATGAATAAACAAAGATTCTTCTAGATTATGAGGAAAAATATGCTTTTTATCTCAGGAATTGGAAACTAGTCTGCAATGGGATATAGAGGAAGAATGAGTAAAATAATGAATGACCTAAGAAAGTAGCAATGAGCAGCTGCTTTCCTTACCACCAACCAGATCACCAATAGAAGAAACTGGCCCTAAAAAATCCTGAAACAGATTAAAGTCAAAACAAAGTCATACTGACTATAATTCAATAAAAAAATGTTAAAAAGAAAAACAAAAGAAAGTCATACTGAAGTGGGTGTAGAAGTACTGAGGAGGAATGAAGAAAACATCTCAGAACAAAAGGACTAACACAGAAGAAAAAAAAAAAGACTGCATTAAACACCATATGTAATTAGACTACCTATATCAAAGGCTTAGACCAATGATTTCATCCTAACTCTATTATATAATTTATTCATTTATTTACTTTTATTCTTAGTATATAAGGATTTACTTTCTAATATATCCTATTTCCCTCCTTTTTCTTTCCTATTTTTTTTTAACTGGTAGAATTTAGACGAATTTAGCCTCAAGGGAGAAGAAGAAATGTTATAGGATACTCTGATAGATGGTAAACTAATTTTCCACAGATATATTACAATAGAGGATTGTGTGCCTGACAAATACAGTAATAAATACATAATCAAAGAACTGTATTTACTACTCTAAAGAACAAGCACACTACACTAAGTTCTCATTTTATTTCTTGATCCCTTCCTTAACTACTGCTTAATTGTCAATGCCATTAAAAAGGACTTCTTTGAGGGAGTTTTTGAAAGAATTTTTTGACAGACACTTGTGGGAAAACTCAGGACTAACTTGATGTTCTGAGGGTCAACCCTGACTTACTTTCTTCTAGCCTCCAACCCTTTCTTCTCGTTATATTTATATATGTACACTCATTAGATAAGTGTCAGGTTTCTATCACATAGAAATAACAAACATACTTAAGGATTACTGTGAATATTAAAAAAAAGGTATAAAGCATATTGTCTAATATATACTAGAAGCTATTAGAATAAAAAAAATTTTGACTTTTTTTCCTGAGTTCAAAATCAGAATCATTACTTCAAAGTTTGCTTTAGTAATACTTCTTTAATGTTTGTGCCCTATGAATGTTGTCTACTTGCCCCTCCTCACTCACCCAGTATCTACTTCCTATCTGCTCTTTGTTATTACATAACTGGCACTCCAGTTTTAAATAGCACATGCCCACCCAGATACAGATTATAGACTTCCCAGTATCTCTTTTCAGCTTGGGTGGCCATGTGAACATGTTTTGGCCAATGGAATATGGCTAGAAGTGATGTGAAATTTCTACATCTCAGCTTTAAACATGAACTGGTTTGCCTTAAATCCCCCCAATTCCCATCTTCCTGATGGCTGAAAATGCCAAGCACCGGAATAATAGAAGCCACATATTAAGGACAACCAAGCTGCTCCCACTAGCCAGAGTACCTGGATAACCTCAAGGGGAAGCACTCACTTACCTAATAATGAAAAAAAATAACTATTTTTGAGACCCTGTGTTTTGAGGACTCTAATATATATAGCATGTTAAGTGGTTCTCTAACTAATATGCTATAATAAGGTTTGTGCAATAAACATTTTTGAAATAACAAGTTTTATACATGTGTAATTTGAATTCATTTGATTATATCTTCACCTAAGAAGTACTGAGCAAGAGTTAGTACAAACAAAATGCCATGGGAAAAGTACAGCTTACGAGAATCAAAGGTATAAGGATTGGTCAATTCCTGATTGAGGAACTAGAGATGGGGCAATTGAAATTAGGGGGCAAGGCTTCATGGAGGAAGTGATTTTAGAGCTAGTTATCGGTAGTATTCGTCACACTTTTCTCTCTGGAGAACACCTCTCTGAAGCAACTTATAAAATTTCTCACTCTAAAATTACCCCAAAACATCATATCCTTCATGTTACGCTCTCCAATTTCTCCAGGAACAGGTCATTGTTCTAGCCCACGTGTTCATAGAATTTTGTTCACATGTTACTAATAATTCCTTCATAATATTACAATTATGTTTATACATGTATCTCTCTTCTAACCACATCCTGGAATTCATTAAATTGGGGCCTTTATTTTATTTTTATAGACCATTATCACTTCAACAGGCCTAGAGAAACAATATAGAAATTCGTAGGTATTGAATACTTACAATTTAAAAAATTAGTGGCCACAGGCAATGGCTTTTGAACTTTTTGAACCTTGAGTTATATAAATACATTTCATATCATGATGCAATACACCTATACACAGGTAAACATAACAAAAACCTGATGAAATACTCTAAAATGGAACACTATTTTCTATTCCAATTTATATTTATTCTCTTTCATTAAAAAAAAATCCATTATGACTCTAAGGTATTGATCTCACTAAAATATATTAGCCTAGAGCAAATTACTTAGAAAATGAGAAGGGTTCAGCTAGATCATGACTAAGATCAGCCCACCTTTAAATTCTATAAAATTACATTGTATTAAAATTTGTTATCTGCCTTATCATTTACTACAAGCCATAAAATAACTATCAAAGGTTTGAGAAAATCTGTATGGTTTCGAAAACCAGTTAGTGTCATTATTAGGTACTGAATAGCAAACAAAACAGCTCTTTTAGCATTCTAAATTATCAAAGACAAAATTTCACTTATAAACTCTCCTTAAAGTACAGTATTATTCTATCATCTTAAAGTCTCTAACTGAATAAACAAGAATATAACTGCTAGAAACAGATGCTAGGAAAGGTAACATTTACCATGACTAATTTCAAAGATAGCTGAATCTTTAGTCATGTTGAATCTGAAAGAAAGACAGTAAACTGAAAAGTTCCTCTAGTAAGCATTCAGGGAATCAGATGAGAAATAAGGACTATGTCCATATGGAAAGTCACTAAGTAAGTTTTATAAAATACGTAAGAAATCTGTTATTGAGTGGGAAGGGATAAATTGGGAGTTCGAGATTTGCAGATACTAACCAATATATGTAAAATAGATAAACAACAAGTTTATACTGTATAACACAGGGAACTATCTTCAATATCTTGTAGTAACTTATGGTGAAAAAGAATATAAAAACAAATATATGTTTATTCATGTATGACTGAAGCATTATGCTGTACATCAGAAATTGACACATTGTGAACTAACTATACTTCAATAAAAAATATATATAAAGAAATTTATTACAGTATTAATGATATGATTAAAACCTCTAATTCTATCATTTATAATAAGCAGGCAAACTTAATAACATTTATTTTTCCCCATTAGTACTACCTACCATGTAGAAGTCTAACACGTGTACAAATTATATGTTTCAAAACAATCTTCAAAATAACTGAGGGAAGGAGTAGTAAGTAGGATTTACAGAATAAACCAGATTGGCCATGAGATGAAATATACTGACGCTAGATGATGTATATATGAGGGTTCACTGTACTACTACTTCTGCGTATGCTTGAAATTATCCATGATTTTTAAATTAGCACAAACAATAAAATAAACATCTACATTTAAGAGTTCAATTTTAAAAAATTAATATTTGATTTGCCTTTTAAAAAAAGGTTTTAAAAATATTTATATGTTTTTTAATTACTTCAATGAATACTGTCACAAGAAAACAAAGTTCCCAGCACTATATGCTTTACTTTCTAACAAACTTATTTGTAATTTGGTATTTCATCACTCTGCATATAGCCATGGAGTGTGCTACACATAAGAACAACCTCCAATACTTTGAGTCATTTAGTTAAAAAAAGTGAAATGATCAATGTAAGAACAGTATAACTGAGATGAGCTACTGCACACTAGATCAATCCTTTGGTACAAAAATACATGCTAAAACTGGAATATGTAAGATTATTTACATTTTCAGGACTCATGTACAGCTAATTACAATTCTTATAAAATTTCAAGTCCAATTTCTTTTTATTAATTTTGTAATTCAGAACTGGGAATACTGCAGTAGTTGTATCAGATGGCAATAATCATATTATAATCTACTTCAAGCATAAAAACAAGAATAGCCTTCTTGGAGGAAATTTAGGCCAATTCTGCTCTTCTCCAATGATCTCAATCCTTTACATAAAAACTCTTTAGCATAGTATTTATTGCCTTCTAACATCATTTTTCCTGGGTGTAAAAATTACTCTTTGCTTTTTCCTAAGCCTGTCAAAACACCTCACCACCATAAAAGCCACATTACCAGGACTTTTAACATGCATAAAATTTAAGTCTACCAGGGTTTTAAACGCTCTCTCAAAAACAAACCAAAAAACCCCACAAAACTTTATTCTGATATTGGGCTTGATGTAGAGATTAACCATTTGTCTTATGATCAAACTTCTGTCTCCTACTTTTGAACTGCTTGCTGCAGACTGTTCTCTCTTTGTATTTATGATACCCATCTGATACTACAATATTTAACACTTAGTCTCTTTCTTGATTATATGCTTTAAAGAATCTCAGAGTTTAGCATCTGATGGTATCCACTACTTAGTAGTTGCCCAACCATCTAGGTAAGTATCTGAAGACGACAGAGAACTGTATTTCTGAAAGCAGTTAACAGGAGAGATGTGAACAGTTAATGGGAACAGTTTTCTGTAAGAAGAGTTTCCCACAATTTTTGTGCCTTATACCTCAGCTCTGATAGATATTGTAGACAGTGGATCCCAGAAGCCAGCACTGTTTAATCAGAACTTTTCATGTCTCTGTATGTTAATCTCAATAACTTAGATCTCAATAGATAAAGAAATTTTCAAGTTCAGGTTAGCATTTGTTTAAAGCTGACTTCTAAGCAGTCACCTCATGTCACAGTGACAGATAATATACTCCTAATTATAAAAAGCAATTTTCTCAGACGTTCATATACCAGAACTTGATTCTAGTACAAAAGATTTCTAGAGCCCCTCTTTCAAACCAGTGGTTCTGACCAACCCATTCACATGGGTAATACACACCCCCCACCCAATGGGTATCTCTCAATACATGTAGTGTTTATTCAGCTCCTCTTTCTTTCTCCTTCCTCCACCTGGGACTAAACGATTTAAAAACTTCAGTGCAACACTGAATAAACCTCAGGGTAAAGAACTACAAAGCTAAAGATGTCCAACACATTCTCTGTATTAGGGAACTTGTACTTATTTATTGCACTTCTATATTTATTTATTGTAAAATCCTTCCTCTCCATCATGCTTCTGAAGATATATCATTTGTTTTTCATTTCTTCCCAAATCACATCATTTCTCATCATTGTTAAAAGTTAACTTTAGTTAAAGAGTTAGAGAGCTCCATGAAAACTTCCCATATAGCCCATTACCTCACTCTAGTAATTTGCCCAGTTCCATTTTCTATGCAACCCCATGAGTTTGAATATACTCACTTCCTTGGTTGTGTATTTAAACCTGGCTATTCCATTATCACCTTTAGGTCAAAATAATCTTTCTTCAACTTAATCTATAATTTTAAAACATGGCAAGATACTGAATGACTCCAGGTGAATAGCTTCATATATATGCATGTAAATTTAACATGCCTACACATCTCCTGGGAATCTTGTTAAAGCGAAAATTTTGATTCAGTAGACCTGGGACACAAAGGGGAACTTTTAGGATGAAACTTTTCATTCTGTACAGTACTGGGGTAGAGGATAAATGAATCTATGCATTTATCAAAACCTATAAAACTGTGTACCGAAGTAAATGTAACATAAGCAAGTCTAAAACATCAACTCATGTGGCTGAGGATCCCAGGATGGAATGCAAACTGTGACATTCATCTAACTTTGTTACAAATTAATGACATAACCATTGAAGGGGGATGGAGAGGAGGAAAGTTACCTTGAGTAACTTTGGAAAACAAGGTTTTGACTAGAAACTATAAGGCTAAATACAATAGGAACTGTACACTGTACATAAACACTATAATTGGTAAATTTGTTTCTTCTGGGAGTATGGCCTAAAAATTCCGAAACTGCTTCATTTATACACTGAGGTTGAAGTGCATGCATGGTAGATGGTAGATGGTAGATGGTGGGAGTCAGGTTTGTCTCTATTGGAGAGGAAGGTTAGGATGAATCCTGTAGTTAGGATCTAATTCTGAATAGGATTAGAGTTGGAGACAACAGTACAAACTACTGTTACCTTAACATGTATACAGATGGACAGATATAGAAATTACTAACAACTATAGATATATTTATGTGTGTGTGTGTGCGTACATATATATAGGCATAAACTAGCTCTGTATGTTCTGTGTACTGAGAGGACCTAGAAGCAGCAACACCTGAGTAGCAACTCAGCACCAAAATCTTAGCTTCTCATACTCTTTTCTCCAATAAAGTAACCAGGGATCTTTGGAGAAATAGCTGATTTTAGGGCAAAAGAATGGGAGTGCATTAAAGAATATGGAAGCCAACTTGAAAGAGAGTTCCTAATAGGCAAGGCTAAAACAATCTGAGCAACAAAATTAACCTGTTGGATTATAACCCAAAGTATAAAATACACATAGGTCCAATGCTTATATAAGTGAATGACTGAATTAATGAAGAAGAAATCACTTCTTTGCAGAAGAATTCCATTTAATATTATGTAAATACTCCCTGACAGCAGGAGACAGAACTTAATTTTCACCCACCTCACCACTTACCACATCCCGTGAGAGTGGGCTAGAAATAGTGACTTGCTTCCAAAGAAAACAGTGTGGAAAGGGAAAAACAGTAACTTTGCAGTGGAGAAACACGGTAAATACTCTCTTGGCCAAGAGATAAAGGTTAATATCATCAGTAACGTCAAGTGGATATTATGCTCCCTACATGATGTGATCAATAGAGCACTTCATCTCTGTGATATTCTTCCTAATAATTGGTAACTAATAACTTTAGTTTATCCTAACAAAAAAAGTAGACAAATCTAAATTGGGGACCATTCTACAGGATACCTGGCCAGTACTTCTCAAGACTGTTAAGGAAATTAAGGAAAGACTTAAACTTTCACAGATAAGAAGACACTGGGGACAGCTAACAACTAAATGCAATATGGTACCCTGGATTGAATCCTGGAAAGGAATGAGGGCATTAATGGAAAAACCAATAAAATCCAAGTAAAGCCTGGAGTTTAGACTTTTAAAAGGAGTATAAACTTGGTTTCCCCTTCTGGAGAGTGGGAATCATAGCACTTCACACATCACAGGAGTTTCATAAGGATAAGCTATGATAAATTCATAAATACACCATGCACTATGCACACCATGGCTTAGAGTAAGAGCTCCATATTTATTGGTTGTCATTATTACTGTTTCTAGAGAAATGAAATCTATCCAGCGTCTTGCTGCCATGGCCTATGACAAAGTTCTCCGGGGGTTCCCAGAAAATAAAAAACATGTGTCATAGTAACAACATCAGTAATGATAAAAAAAAGTGGCAAGCTGGTGAATGACTCCAGTCAAACAGCTTCATATAAATGCATATAAATTTAGTATGAATACAAATCACTTGAGAATCTTTGTTAAATGAAGATTCTGATTAAATAGGTCTGGGGTGGGGTCCAAGGTTGGACATTCTGAACAACTCCCAGGTGATGCCAATGTTTCTGGCCCAAGGACCACACCTGGAGCTGTAACTTTTCTATTTCTGTAATATTTTTAAATTATTTAATAAAAAATGCAAAAAAAAAAAGTTTTCTCCATCAATTCTATATGTCTTCACCACAAATACTCATATTTTTAAACATAGAACTGTACCAGCTACAATGCACAAGTCATCAAGATCTTAAATAAGCAATGACCTAAGCAATATAAAAAAGGGGCGACTGCACATTAATGTTTGTCCCCACATTATCTCATGTCTATGTAAATAAAAGTAATGTCTTCAAAAGTCAAGTCACATTTGATTCTCTTATCCTTACCAGTTAAAAATTAGTCTAAGTGTATTACAGTAATCTAGATTAGCCACAAAATCCTAGGAAGTTCTGTGAAAATCTTAATTCAGTGAATTCTGTTTGGATAGAGTAACCTATTACCAAAGCTCCTGCTTAACAGTTTGAGTTCTCAAAGCGTTAAGAAAGGATCTTAGATTCAGTAGCATGTACAAGATATTTCATGAAAGAAAAAATAGGAAAAGATAATGAAAGCATCGAGAAATAGGGTTCAACAAAAAATGAGACGTAAAAGAGTCATACTTTCCTGCAATTAATGACATCACAGGAAATTTAAAAAACCAGTTTCCTTAACTAAATGATCTCTAGCCATTTTGGCTTTGTGATATCACATTTTCCTGTCCTCCTTAAAATGCTCCTAGCAGAAATTTTGGAAATTTATGAATAAACTGACCCTTTTTAAAAAAAACTCTTGAGAAAACTTGAAAGTAAGCTCAGGAAACACCATTTTAACTGGTATTGCCTTTAGAAATAGTTCAGATTTATTTATTAAAAGAAACTGATGTTGATGGAAAGAAATATTTCTGGTGTGTGTATACATGAAAGCAATGTTTCCAAAAATGGTACACCATAGTTGTAAACAGGACATTAACACATATATGGTGAAAAACATGGCCCTGTGTTCAAATAAACTTGGAGTTGGTGTTCCTTAACAGTCCATTTAGACTATCGGGCTTCTTTCTTAAAGCCTTTAAAAAGGCTTTTAGAGACTCTAAATGTCTAAAAATGAGGTTTTCATTTAGAACATTTCCATTGGTCATATTTCCTACTCACTGCCTACCCAAACACTACAGGGTGAGATCCAAAGATTCCTGAAGCATTAAAACAATTAAAATATTTTCAATAAGCCAAAGAAATTTAATTGCAACAGAGGTCCTCTAAGTAAATATAAATATGTTAAATCAAGCATTGTTAATGCTATAAAAAACTATAATGAATCAAGAAAAATAATTCTTTTTAGAATCAGGTCAACAAAGTTCAACTGCCAGCTCTAGATCAATTCTAAATTGTTAAGACCATTATAGCACATCAACAATTTCCCTCACCCTGTAAGACTTTTTCAAGAGCATAATACACAGACTAAAGTGATTAAATTTTCAAATTTACATTATTGAAAACTTAATCTACAGCAAGCAAAATTCTTCTGAGTATTAAGCATTTATCATTCATCCAAAAATTAGCAAAATGTAACCATGTATTTCTGGTCTTTACCCATAAATCTATTCCTGGACAAATGATCATTCAAGAGAACTTTAAAATGAAAAATATCTAATCAGGATCTGAAAAACTTCATTACAAATAACAACAGAAATCACACAGCTGGGAACTGATGCTTTGAAATCTTCTGATAGTATCTTTAGAAAGCTTAACTTCAGTTATATAATAAACTTTGTGCTGAGCTGAAACTTATGTACAGGTGCATCCTGACCCACATTTCTTAGTAAATACGTTTCAAAATTGTCAGTTAGAGCATAGCCAGAGACATTTTCCTATGTATTCTGCTCCCTTTCAGTCCATGGTTATAGAAATGTTTTCACATTAAAAAAAAAATTTTTTTTAAAGTAGACAGCTAATTATATCAACTAAAAATGCCAAATGACTTCTTAATTCTTTTTCATTTCACAAATTTCCAGAAAAAAGAAAAGAAAATCTGAAGCAAAAACACATCTAAAAATTCTATCAATAACAATCAAATTATACCTTAAAAATTCCAATTTATATCTGATTTACAAATATCAATTTTAAAAGAGCATATTTTCCCCTCATTACTCTATATTAATATACACAGTTATAGTAACTTTTTGTTTTTTGCAAGAAAATCCCTGTATCTATAAAGTTGACCTCCTCACTCTTCCTTCTCTATACTGCCTTGTTGATGAAAGCTTTTGGTAGGTGTACGCTAAGGGTTAGTAATAACATTGGAAGAAAGGAAAAGAATAGCTTAACAGCAGTAAGGAAGAAAATGAAAGGAAAATAGAAGCAGGCCTCCTTCCTTCTGATAAACACCAAGGCAACTGCAAGAACTAGATAACTCGACAGTCACACTGCTCAAAAGTACATAAAACCTATATAGCAGAAACAATGACTCAGAATAATCAGAGAATATACTTTGCAATTATTTAAAATGAATATGACTTGTAAAAGATTCCTTTAGTAAATCTGTTTTCACAGGATTAACTTTTTTCATCTATACTATCAAATTTGACTAACTACTCCCCTTCACTGTAGATGTGGCAACAACATAAAAGATTACTGGAACAGGTAAGGGGTCAGAATATAACAGCACGTGATCTCACTACATACTCAATTAGAGGATTTACTCTCAAGAGTCTTATTTCACATTTTGTGGGTAGTTTGGTTCCTGTTATTTCCTCTAAATATTTCTACCTATGAACCATTTCATTGCTCATTAATGAATAAGAGAATGTGGACAATACGACTCTTCTATCTATGTACTTACTATAGTCAATATTTACCTGTAGAGATTTAACTCAAAGCTGAGATTCAAGTCTTCTAATTTAGCTCCTCAACTCTGATGCTTACAGTCAAACTCTGTTGTCTGAAATCCTAATACACTTCATAAATTAAATGCTAAGACAAAACTTCAAAATCACTTAATTCAACTCTCCTTCCTTTACAGTTGAGAAATCATTCTGAGAACTAGTTATGGCAGAGACAGAGTCAACTTAGGCTTTGTAATTCCTAGAGTTACCAATACTTGTTCAGCTAAATCAATCTGCTTTTCATACTGTTCCTTTTTTCCTATGATGTTCTTGTTATTCAAAGAAACTGTGAAACTGATAAAGTATACCAAGCACAACCAGAAAATTCCAAGTCTCAGGTCAAATACAGATACCCATGTTTCATTTTCTATCCAACATTTTTAAGTCCTCCTAACTGGCAAAACTTTCCTGTTCTTTTTTCTTAACATTTCTCCATCACTGTATTAATGTTTCAGTTACAAAGTATTATATGTGACATAAAACATGATGCTAATTATAATACAGGCTGTTCATTTTATCAGAAACTATTTTAATCCTTTACATGTAGCATCTCACTTAATCCTCAACTTTAAATAAGGTAAGTAATATTGCAACCTCCACTTTGTAAGTACCAAAATCAAGGCTTTAGAGGTTAAAAAATTTGCTCTAATTCAGCCAATAAGGAGTAAAACTAGGATAAGTAATCAGGCAGTCTGACTCCAATGTACATATTCCTGATCTCTACATTTGTTAACCACATACAACTACATGCACTGTATTATTAATATGCCCAGTAACTTAAAATTTAGGGGCTAGAGAAGAATTTAAAGTCTTTGTATTTGAAGAGGATTCTTACACGTTAACATGGTTTATTCCCATAAACCATATCTTCTTTGCAAGTAACAATTCTTAATTCATTCATATATAATTAAAACTCAAATTTGAAAAGAAAGTAAGGGGAAAAAAGGATTGCAGCAGTATTTTAACAGCAGTGTCAGATCAGCAGTGTCCAAAAGAACTTTTTGCAGTAAAAGAAATGTTTTCTGTGCAATCCGTCACAGTAGTCACTAGCCACATGTGACTATTCAGCACTTCAAATATGTCTAATATGACTGACTTTTGAATATTTTGTAATTTTACTTAATTTAAATTAAAATAGCCACATGTGGCTAGTCACCACTACATTAGACAGCACAGGTGTAAGAAGATAAAATGCCAGGAAAAAAATGAGTAAAGAAATTCTTATTGCCTTTATTTGGAGAGTGTACTAACATCAAATTAATTTAAACGTCTTTTTTTTTAACTTTCTCTAGCTTCAATTATTAACCCAAACGATACAAACGTTCAAAAAGATTTAACTAAACCAGATATTCCACATTTAAATTTTTGTGTATCTCAACGGGAAAAAATAATTAAAAACCTGTATTTTCAAAAAGCTTCATGTATTAGAAACTTTTTACTCTTTGGATAGCTAAGAGGGAATCTGAATCTCAAAACTCTGCCACCTGTTAGAAAAACTATGAAGACTCACACCAGTTTTCAATTCTTTTCATAATAAATACTTGATAATAAAGTGCTTACCTTGATTCTCCACTACTGTTTCTAACACTTTCTTCATCACTATGTCCATTCATTGTAAATATCGAGGTTTTAAAACAAAAAATAAATCTTCCCAGTTTAAAAGATGAATATAAATACTGACTCCTCTTTGAATATCAAAAATTCACAGATGAATTTTCTTCAACATTCACAGGTTTCCTGGAACCCTTTCTGACTCACCTAAAGAAAAGATATTAAGAAAGTAAGAAAATTTCCTGTAGAGATAAAGGTAAGTCCATTTAGAACTTATACAAATTTACCTAGGCCAATTAACTTAGAGGTGCTAAGGAAGGGGTAGAGGGCTTTTTATCACAATACGTAGGCTTCCACCAACTTACATTCTTAACTACTTAATAGAATTTAGCATACCACTTTATTTTTAACAGAAAAAATTAAAATATTTGTAGAGTGATAAAACTTTTAGACTAATAGCAACTGTGTGTGTATATATATATCACACATTATAGGCACAAATAACTAAGGCCAATTGGTAGTATAAAACACATACATACATCCCGAGAAGAGAACATGGAGACTTACTAGATATTTGGTCAACAAATGAAGGGGGGGAAAGGTTACCTTTAACAAGCACTAACTCCTATTACCAAAAACTTCATATACTAGAGTGAGGTAAAGTTTTGAAAACGCTCACACGAGAACAGGAGAATAAAAGGATAGCATATAATCTTAGCCAAAAAAAAAAAAAAAAGTACAGGTCAAAATAAATGTGTTCTTTCACAGGTAAACCGGTGGCGGGGTTTTAAGAATTAAACAATATATATACAGTTTGCATTTGCAGAGATTCCATTGGGGGAAAAAACGCTAATAGACTATACACTATGATTTTTAAGTAAGGGATTTGGGGCAAAAATCATGGACCAATACACATTTCCACCTTTCAAGATTTGAGCACAACACTGGAGAGTCACCTACAAGCCATCCACGAATAAACAAAGGCGATCTCTGGCAGGGGAGGGAGAGGAAGAAGCGGGGGAAGGAGACGTCAGATCCTTCCCCAGCCAGAAAGTACCGACACAGACGACTGAAAGCAGAGCTGCCCTCCGACCTCAGCAAAGAATTCACTCCTACGATTATTTCCATTCCACAAAAAAAGAGAGGGGAAACAGGCTGCTGCCAATTCAATCATAGCAAACTCTGCATCTAGAAGGGGATTTTAAATCTCCAGAGACTACAGTTCAGGAGACTTTACAAGAACTGTTATCTAAAAATTATTCCAAGCAATTTATTCCTGATGTTAAATGTTAATCCCAACTAGTCAAAGAGCCTTACTATTAAGCAATTAGATCTTAAAAAGCTAGGTACTCTAACAAACTGCCTCTTTCCCGAAAAATCTCTCTTTAGAAAGTTTACTCCTCTTTACGTTCCTTTCTTTTCACCTTCCTTTTGCCCCTCAAAATGGCTTTCTCTGTACTTTGTAACTTCCTTTTCCCCCTATCCTTCGTCTCAAAATTAAATCCTCTTTCCCATATTCTTCTTACCACCTAAGTTCTGAAGCTCCAAAAGCTTGCAGTTCTCTCCTGCGGGTTCAAGCGTCTTAACAATGACTCGCCCTAAATCGTTAAGTCTCTTCAATCCGCCTCTTTGCCTCGTCTTTTAACAGTTGCTTTACTCCTTCTAAGTTTTCAAAGCGGTACTCGAAAGGAGGTGGGAAACCTTCCTCCTCCCTCATCCGTCCGTCGCAGCAGAGCTCCAATCAGCCTCCCAAACCCCTCCGGTCCACCTCAGGGCCTCCATCTCAGTCCCGGAGTCTCCCTTCCCGCCTCAAACTTCCCACAGACCTACCCCACGCCCTCCCGGGCCGCCGCCCCCTCCCCCTTCCCGCCGCTCCCCACGTGCTGAGAGCCCGGGTCGCAGCAGGACTCGTGCACCGGCCAAGCGCGCCGCTCGCGCCTCGCAGCTCTCCCCTCGCGGCCCGGCCAGACCCCCGCCGAGGAGGCCTGGGCTCCACCACCAGCTAGCTGCACGCCCGTTCGACGAGAGGATGCGCTCCGCCGCGCCGGCCAGTGCTCACCACTCACACGCCCCCTGCGCTCCAAGCCCGGCGGCCGCCGCCGCCGCCGCCGGCCCTCGCAGAGCCGCCCGGGCCTGTGCCGGGAGTCCGGTCGCTGGGCCGCCTCCCGGCCACCGCGCCGCCCCCGCCCTCCGCCTGGCTGGCTCCCGCCCTCCCCGTCACATCCTGACCCGCCAGCCGCCCCCTTTCTTACCGGCGGGCGTGCAGGCTTCGCGGGGCGGAGGGAGCCGACTCGACCGGCGGCCTCCTCCGCGCCCGGGCCCGCGGTCTCCGCGCCGAGTGAGTCCTCGGGCTCCGGGCGTCTTGGGGTAAGCGGGAGTCCGTGAGGGGGAAGGGGAAGGACGCGGAGGGGAAGGGGAAGCCCCGGCCCGTGCCTCCAACGCGCGATCCCCTGAGGAGCGGATCCAACAATCAATTCATTATTGAAGCACCAACGGCAGGCACAGGAAAAGCAAGAAATAACGAGTCGTCGTCGCCGCCGCGGCCACGCGCGCGCTCCCGCCGCTTATCGGCTCCCGGCAGCCGCCATGACGCCAAGAGAGCAAGCTCAACCGTCTCCGTCGTAGCCGCCACCGCCGCCACCGAGGTCGCCGTCGCCTCCGCCTCCCGCGCGACGTCAGCTTCTCTGCTCACTCCCCTTCCCCACTAGGCGCTAGGCTAGTGAGCGGGCGCGCGCACGCCGAACTCCACCAGCTGGCGCGCGGACGTTGGACGGGCTACGTTTTGGAGTCGTGGGGCGTAGGAAAAAAGCAATTGGTGCTGTGGCGGGGCGGCGTGCGTGTGCGCGCACGCGCCCTGATGGGAACGCGCACGCCGGCCGCGCAGAGGCTGCTGGACTGTGGCTACGGCCGTGTGCCGCCTATCCTTGCCCGGGCTCTGTGTCTTAGCGGCCCGGCGTTGAACCCCGAGAAGTGGAACCTGCAGGCTCGCTCCGTGCGGGTATGGACGCTACTGTCACTTGGAACGGTTGCGCAAGGACGTCGCGACCGAGAGTTTGAGAAGGAACTAGGGAAACAGGGGTGGGGAGATGTTGAAGACTGACGGGGCTCGGGGAGCCGCGGAAGGGCCGTGCTGGATTAGCCGAGGGGGCGGGGCTGTGCTCTGGGTCGGGTCGCCCAGGCCTCTACCCGCAGCTCCTCCGGGCCCCCGGCCAGGTCTGAGCGCCAGTCTGGAGGGGCGGGGAGGGGGTTGCTGCGTCACACCGGGCAGCCTGGGAACCCAACTGTTGGGCAATTGTGGTCACCTCTCGCCGCCTCCTACGCTGAGGCGACCTGAGACAAAGGCTCCCTCGAGGACCTGAAGTCCTGTACGAGCCGGGGACCTGAAGAGGCGGAGAAAAAGCAGAGACAGCGTCTTTGACACCCTGTGACACTTCTTAATTCATTTGTGGGTAGCTCCTGCCCTGTTCAGGAAAAAACTTTCACCCTTTCTAGGTCCCTCCCTGGAGGGCAGGGTGGAGGGTGCGGTACCAAATCGCAACAAAAATGCAACACGAGGGAAGTTAGTAACTGTCTCAGTTTAAGGTGCTGCAATTTAGTTGACGGTTTCTTTCATAACTATAACTGCGGGCCTCAGTTACAACCCTTTAGATCTGTCGAAGGAAACACTATCTTTTCAAGCACGATGGTGTCCCGCTTCACTCTTTTTGAAACTATTTAAAATCTAAATCCATTTACGGTTCGTTGTTTTTCTCGTCCACAGATCAGTCTTGAGTCACTCTAGATTAATGGTCATTTTTGAAACTTTCTAATCCCATTTTTTCAGTTTCCAAGCCAAATGAGTTTAAATGCAGTAGCTGCATTCCCAAAATAATTATTTTCACCTGTGGGAAACATTCAAGTTTTAGTCTAGTAGCTGTTTGAACAATTTGGTTCAAAGCCTTCAAAAAGATCTCCAAACATATTACCAAATATGTACTCACATATAAGAAGGGTATACCCACCCTTGGGGAATAGAGGACAGCAAACAGGTACACATGGTCTTAAAAAGTGTATGTCTGTGATCAATGAATAGTGAAAGACCACCGTAGTTTGCAAAACGATCTGTGCACAGCCTCTTTGTTTCCCTCTCCTTTTCTCTAGTTATTAATAGCTATGAAATTGAGGTGTGGGGTATAATAAGACCTTACAAATCTCCATCTCTGAAGACCCTAGAGATAGGAACTAAGTGCTAATTTTTAATACTGTGTAAAGTCTTCCATTTTAACTATCCTACGTTTTATGATTGTCTTACAGAAAGGATTACTGTATGGACTTGATCTGTTTTGTATGTTTTCTGAAAGCATGTGTCAAATCTTTTTAAACTATTGAGTTGCCATTTGGGTGTGATACATACAGTACATATACTCTCTAGACACTTTTTTTGCAGAAAAAAAATCTTGCCAAATTTGTAACAAAATACTGAACTGGAGATTTATATTTTTAGTAAAATCATAATATACTTCATGACTCCACAGATTTTTAAAATGACTGTTGAAACTGGAGAAATACAAGGTAAGTGGAAAATTGGAACAATCTTGCCAGTTCAGTTTTTTAAAGTCATTTGATAAATAAGACAAAAGTATTTTTTGACCATATTTCATCTGCACAATTAAATTCTCAGTTTCACTTTGTTTGAATAAACTATGTATGTATACTTTTTGGTACTAAAAACAATATACAAACAGTAGATAATCTCAACATACGACTAGCAAAAATTACTGCTAAAAATTAACATCAACCAGAAGGTCTTTATCACTATCTAATTTTCCATTTGGGAAATTTCTTATTCTTTGAAAAGAATATTACTTTTAGAAGATCTAGGACAACACTTTGTGGGTCCTTCATTCTGATGTGCTCTGCTGGAACTAGTTACTGGTGGGTATCCTTAGGTGGAGATAATTGAGAACCACTTAACCCAGAATTGTGAGATGTGCATCATAAAGACAAAGACAATTCTTGCTTTTCTGTTAATGTTTTGGGTGCTAAGATAGGATTTTAAATTCTGTAATTATGTTCTTGTTGATTAGAGAATTTGCATACAAAAAGTTGCTAAACCAATCAGAACAATATTAAAATACTCGACTCTCAATCCATGACATCATTCCCCAGGTTTTTGCCAGAAAGAGCTCTCCAAATATGATACTTAAATTTATCATGTCCTCTATAAACAGAACTCATGAAATCCCAAGAACCTTACAGTGAAAATTTACTTTACATTTTCTATTTTCTTAATCATAAAAATCAGAGGAGCTGTGGTTCCAGTGTTGGACTGGGGCAGGGGTCTGTCACCTAGGAAATTTTGTTCTAACTACACATGCCTGTCACTCCCTTTCTGACATGCACAATTTCTAGGTTCTAAGTAGTGTTTGGAAAAACTTATTTTAGATTGTTCTGTTATCCACCAGTGACTCATCCACCTTGTTTTTGGCCACTGTATTTGGAGATTTTTACTTACATATTCTTAAACCACGATTTAAATTTGAAATGTGAAGTTCTTAAAGATGATACTAAGATGCATCTATGTATAAGATCTAGTATGCATTGAGGTGGATACAAAGATTCTACTTAAAAATTAAGAGTGTAGGTAAGGAGAAAAAAGTTAAGTAGCTAACCTCACAAAATCAGATTTGTACCTTGATGCTATATCATTCTCTCCTAAATCCTTTATTTACTGTCCATTTTACCTCATGTATGTTATTTTCAGCCTTTCTTCTCAATCCTCACTACTTTGTTTACTTAGTCATTATTTTCTCTACATCTTTCCTTCCAGCTCACCCTGTAGGCTTCCTTCAGACTTGAAGTGTAATGAAATCACTCCCTTGCTTTAAATACATATATTTAAGTACACCACATATTTACATACATAATAGTTTAATTACTTAGTCTGTTCACAGTCAGATTCAAGCTTTGCCTCCCATCTTTCCTAGCAGACATTTGACACTAGCCACACATTTCTTCTAGTCATTGGAAAGGTATCTATCTCATTGTAAATGGATATAGTCCATCTATCTTATGAATCATTTTTTTGTAGGTTTAAGTAAATTATCAAGAGTTGTTGAGTACCCTGACACAATTGTACCAACACCCTGTGAGATATGGCAGGCAGCTCTCTCATCTCCCTTTTAGGTCATCAAATTGTGTATTCTCTAAGTGCAGCATGTCATTGTACTGTAATAAAGCATTTGTTTCCATACTGCTTTGTGAGCTTGAGCACAGACTCTGTGTTCCCAGTGCGTTATATTGATATTCATTCAGTAATTGCATTCCAGACATTCTGATGGTGTCAGAGAGAGTAGGTTATAATAGAGCAAAAATAGACACTTTGAAGAGTTAAAGTCAAGAGCACGCTTTGAGATCATAACTGAGAAAGATGGATTAAAGAAGCATATAGTGCCCTGAGAATTCATAATGCAGAACCTTAGTCAGAAAAGCCTCCCTAAAGGAAGTGACATGATCTGAGAACTGAGGTTTTAGTGTGGATTAGATAAATAAAGGGGAAGTGAAGAGTTTCTTAACAGGTGAAAGGAAACATGGCAAAAATTCTGGGGCCAGAGAGGTGATGTCAACTTACATCCCAGTTTGCTAAGGATAGGCCTTTTTTACTTTTAGAAGTGTCCTGGTTTGGATGGTAAATTACACTGTCACTCTATTAGGGACTACAAGAAGTACAGCCCTGCTGGAGCAGACAACTGAGGAAGATGAAGCTACATGGGGGCCAGGCCATTCAGGGCCCAAAGGCCAGGTAAAGAAGTAGGTTCCTTTCTTGTAACAAAGAGAAACTTTTGAAGGATTTTAAACTGGGTGGTAGTAGTGGGGTTTACAAATTGAAAATTTTACTCTGGCTGTAAATTCCAAAAAGATTAGAGACAGACCAGAGTAGACATAATATTCTTGAATCAGTAGGCTAAAATATTAGAAATAACTTAATGGACCAGGAGTGTGTTATAGAAGGAGAGAGTAGATTTGGAAGGAAATGTCCATAAAATTTGTTGATGCAGTTTGATTCAGGGTTAGGAGGAGGAGTGGAACTGTATAATGGAATGGAACTGAATGATGATGACCCACTTGAACAGTAATATGTTTGGAGATGGGTAGAAATGGAGGTCTTAAATTTAATTTAGAACTTACTGAGTTTTTAATGCCTTTGAATCATCCAAGAGGCTTTTGGATAGAAGTCTGGATCTGAGAAGGGAGATCTAGCCAAAAAAACAAAAACAAAAAAAACCCCAACCCCCCCCCCCCAAACTATTAAATGTGTAGGGAGAAATTAAAGGCTTTAGTATACATGAAATAGGCTTGGAAGACAGCCTAGGAGTTGCAATGCAGAGCTTCAATTAATCTTTGGCTAGGTAGAGGAAGATGAGCTGGATAAGGAGTTGCAGATGTCAGAAGGATATTGTGCAATGGAGGACAAAGACATAAGTGCTTCAAGGAAGGAGTGGTGAATAGTGCCCAGTGCTGTTGAGAAGTCACATGAAATAAGGCCTAAATAATATTCACTGGGTTTAGTAACATGATGGTCATCGGTTACCTTACCACAAACATTTTGTAATAATAGGGCTGGAAGCCGGATTGGAATGGAATGTGATAAATGAAGAAGTGGAATCAGCAAGTCTAAATTTCTACTTCTGATGACTTGACTTTGACTTGGGAGAGAATATCAACTTTTTTCTTGCAGGTTTTTGCAGATTTTTATTTAAGTGAAAGACTTGAAGTGTTTCAAAGACAATGGGAAATGCCCTTTTGAGAGAGAGATTGAATATATTAAAGAAGAGTTAGTTACAAAAAATTAGCTGGATTACCACATAATAATCTTTCAAAAAGGAAATGTATGAATATTTTAAAAGTCTGATTTGGGGAAAAGAATCTGCTGGGTTTTTTTTTTTTTAATCAAGAACTGAACATTAGATATCCATGTTTACATATAGTTATGGGCTATAGGTGGTCACTTGGTGTGATTTGAGTTTCTGTGAGCCTTCTACTCCCCAAATACATGCCTCATGCTCTATTAATATTTGAAAATTCATTGATAGAAATCTATTTTAAAGCTTATATTCATGGGGAAAGAATCTGTTAAGAAGGTAGGTCTCAACTTTGCCAACATTTAGAATTCTCCGAGGACCTTCGCAATAAAAATGCTCAAGCCCTACCTCAAGGGATTCTATTTCATTATTCTGAGGAGGGGCCTGGACGTATGCATTCTTTAAAAGATCTTTAAAAGATGATTCTAATGTACCATTAATATTTAAAAACTATGGACATCATATTAGCACTGCGTTGACTTTATATTTAGTTTAGATGAAGTGTAGAGAGGACAGGCCTTATTTTGAAAATAGTAGTTATTCATGGAGTAGGGGGAGATTTTGCCCCCAGGGGACATTTGGTGAAATCTGGAAACATTTTTCGTTGTCACAAAGAATGGGAAAGGGGGTTAGTGTTGCTGACATACAGTGGATAAAGGCCGGGAATGCTGCTAAAGATACTGTAGTGCACTACACTCCCCCCATCAAAGAATTATCTGGCCCTAAATGACCATAGTGTCATTGTTGAGGAACCCTGGGTAGTATTTTTTAGTAAAATCTTAGCAGGTGGGGATTGTGATTTAGTAAGAATGCTAAGGAATGAGAATCTGCTTTGCATGAGAACTTAATCCTTGCTTATAACCAGCAACAAAAGAACCTCAAATAAAATAAATTTGCAGGACCAAGAAATATGACTAGCCCAATAGACAAATGGTTATTTTCCTTGGTTTTAGTTGGTTTTTTGTGTGTTTTTCTTTTGTTTTTTCTAGTTATAGTTCTACTGAAATTCATATTGCTGGTGGGGGTGTAAAGTGGTTATAGTCACTTTGGGAAATTCCACTACATCTGAATTTAGGTCTATAATTCAGCAATTTCTCTCCTGAGTGTATATCCAAGAAAATGAGTGCAGGTGTCTACTAAAGGTCTTGTATACAAATGTCCATAGTAGTTTGATTCATTATGGCCTCAAACTAGAACAAAGTGAAGTATTTCATACAATGGAATACTACTCAGCCATAAAAAATAATTGAATAAACTGCTATGCACAATAACTTAGACAGATTTCACAGGCATTGTGTTGAATGAAATGGACACAAAGCAATTCATGTTGTGTAATTCCATTTATATGAAATTCAAGAACAAACAAAACTAATTTATGATGATAGAAGTCAGAGTAGTAGTTACCTCTGGGCATGGATATTGACTTAGAAGGGGCATAAGGGAACCTTATGAAATGATGGAAGTGCTCTATAACATGACCTCAGTGGTTGTTACATGAATGCATACTTATGAAAAAGTTCATCAAGTTGAACATTTAAATTTTGTGAACTTTACATATGCTATACCCCAATTTTGAAAAATTTAAAATTAGGAAAAAAAACCAGGAAACCCAGTTTTGAACTACTTGAAGTCATATCTTAAGTACTTGGTTAAATACAGGGTTGGCTACCTAATATGTTCTCAATAAATATAAACAGCTCTAGTTCATTGTTTAGTGAAAATAAATTTTGAATTTGGAGTCAGACCAAATTTATTTGAGGCTCTTCTGTTCTTGGTTATAAGCAAGGCTTAAGTTCTTATGTAGAGTAGATTCAAGGGACTCCATTCTATTATTCTGAGGAGGGGCCTGGGCATTCGGTAGCACTCTTACTAAACTTACTAGGAACCACAGCTTCATCCAGTTTAGCTATATGACTTTGGGCAAGTCACTTTTATTGGGACTTTTTTGTGACTCAGGAAAAGCAGACAATCAGTGAGTTGAGAGAAGTATAAAAAAAATTCTTTAAAAAATTAGTCTTGATTCATGGTCCCCCACCACTGAGAAATATCCACAGACATTCAGGGTGGACCTCAGCAGCTATCCCTGTACAGGTATTCCCCACTTATCAAACTTTGCTTTTATGAAAAACTTACATTAGTATCTATTTTCGCTAAATGAAAGAAATCCAAAGAGAATTTTTGCTTTTATTTAAAAAAAAAAAAGTTCAGCGAAAATGGCATTCAGCATTTGTTTTACAGTGAGCCGTTATACAAGCAGCACACACCCCAAGCAGTGAAAGTGGCACCTCCAAGCTCCTTCTCCGGAAACTACACTCAGCATCTCAGGATCAAGCTTCATAGCTTTGAACTGTACCTGTGAGCATCTGTCCTTTATCTCCATTTATTTTGTGCAGCTGTTCACAAGATGTGCCCTAAGGTAACTGCTTCTTTGCTCTATATCACTTAGGCTTGTGAAGGGTTTCATAGGAACACTACCCTGGCTTTAGCTAAGATAAACCAGTGAACTCTATCTGGACCAATCAGATTGTCTTGAGAAGTTAAAATTAGGGTTGATAAAGTTTATCAGACAGCTGATATTTTCCTAAGAAACATAAAATTAGGCCAGAGCTACATTGTTGGGGAGCAGCATATGGAGAGTCAAGAGTTGCGCTGCAAAACAAGAATAATTTCAGATGACTTACTATGTTACTCAGTGTTCTAAATGTAACTCTATGAGGTTTGTGCTTACTGTTAATCCTACTTTACAGATAAGGAAATTGAAAAGCTTGACTAAAGTAAATATATGCTGAAGCTAAAATAAAACCTGGGCAGTTTGAGTCTGGAATCTATATTTTCATGAAGCAGTGCTGACATATCAGATAAAGATACAATAGCTGCCTTGGTTCCTGGTAGCTTTCCAGTTCCTGATATCAGTCCATTGAGAAGGTCAGGTCTGCTTCCTATCTTTGAATTAGTTATCATAATTTATCCTTATAATAAAACTTAATGTCTTTGCTTAAGTGGATTAGCCATTTGCCACTGGAAGAGTCCTTCTGTAGTTGGACTATGAATGGGGTTGCAAATAACAAACCTGAGAGAGACTGGCTGAATCAAGGTAGGTAGTAGACAATAAAGACTTTGAACCCTATGATGGGAACCTGTTAGCTTCTGCCATGTAATAGTGAATCTTCTATACTGGCTTTCTCCGACAGCGTCTTAGAACTCAGACTATACAGTCACTGAGGTTGGGCCGGAGAACTTGGTAGCCAAATGTAAAAAATGTCTAGTGCGTTGGTTTCTGTATGTGGAGTTTTGAAAAGTACATTAGAAAAGAGAGGAATTCTAAATAAAGTTGCTAGGTAAAAGCAGATTGGAAGAAATTGTGCCCAATTTAGCAAATTTGACAATTATTGGAAGCCAGTTTGCCTTTGGTGTGAGAATGTATAACCAAATCAAGAAATTACCGAAGGAGCTCATTGAATTGCAACATAATTTTTTTTTGGCCACCTATTTCTAACATTAAGTTTTGACACTGAATACCAGAAAATGAAATTTTAGTAATAGGAATAGAATTCTCAAGTAGGAACAAATGATATTAAGGAACTCCAATTCCTCAGCCCCCTCCAGAACATTTTCTACTGCCCATTGCTTCCCATGCCTCATAAAAGTGTGATGATGCTTCCCATTGTCTGTCAATAGCCACTAGGATTGGAATGCACTGTGTGTCTGGGGGTATTACTGAATGGCAGACTGCAAGCTCCCATGCCCACTTTTTCTCTGCTTTGAAGCTAAAGCAGAGAATAATGGGGATGGACAGAGTCCCAACTGTTGCTAAGAAACAGAATCCAGAAGAATTGACAACTTGAGGAGAAACCAGACCCACTAAACTCTTCAGCATTAGCTAAACACAGAAGGAATCTCCCTACAAGAAAATGATCAGGCAGTCTTCTGCAGAAGAGCAGTTGCATGCCATGAAACCCCAAAGTAGACTCAGATCGCAGACTGTCTCGACCCCTCAAGCGCTTCCTGTTCTCTGGTGCAAAAGACTGTACCAGCCAGAAGTAGGTATCCTTGCCCCAGATGAAGACCTTTTAGTGTCCCTTATCAGGAGTGGCCCTGGAGGACTCTGTAAAAGAGAATCCAAATTGGGAGCAGCCAGACTTTCTAATAACTGACTAGGGAGTGGGTCACTTAACTCATGCCTTATAAGATTTCAAGGGCCCATTACATATCCCACTCTTGCTGGATACAATATATACCTAGTACAAGCTAGTTAAATTTGTATTTAGTCCACAGATTGCAGAATTAATTCAAGTACTTGTATGGTCTTTATCTGCCTATTCTAGGGCTAGGTATGTGGAAAACAATGTTAAGATGAACAAGGGGTTTTCTCACTTGGAATTGACATTTTGGTTTGGGGGAAGGGGAAATAGGTGAATAAGGAAGTAAGCTTACAAATTGGGATGGGTTCTGTAAAGGAAAGGAAGCTAGGGTAATGTCAGAGTAAAGAGACGTACTTATATGGAAAGAGCAGTGGGGTGGTCAGAGAAGGCTTCTTTGAGCTATAACTGGAAGAATGAATTGGAGCCTAGTGTGGCAAGAGTCATGAGAAGAGTAGGGAGGAGAACAAGCGCTAAGGCCCAAAGGTAAGAAAGGATTTGTTATGTGTGAAGAATTGAAGGAGGCAAGGAGAGCAGAAGCAGAGTGAGTGAGAAGCTGAGTTTATAGTAGGTTGAAAAGGCAGTCAAGGAACCTCCTTTGATCTAGAGCCTTGTGGGCTATGGAGAGCATTTGAGGTTTAATTCCAAACACAATAGGATGGCATGGAAAGTTTTTACACTGAAGAATAGCATGATCTGATTTGCTTTCTATAAGATTGTTCTAGCTGCTATGTAGAAAATGGATAGTAGTAGTAGCAAGAGTGTCTCTGCACTTAGAAAGCTTTTCTCAAGTATAATTGCTATTGGGATTAGAGGAGTAGCTTTGGAGATATAGATAAGATGGAAGCAAGATACACTGGGGATGTTAAAGTAACAGCATTTGAGCTGAAGTCTTCACCCACCATACATTAGTATTTGAATACGTTAACTGATAAATAGCAATAAAAGCATGTTGTGTGAAAATGTGGAGACATATCAAAGAGCTAGAAATTTGAAGATAATTGGAAGTGGAGAGGGCTGGGAGAGGAATGTTGTTTTTTATTGTAAATATTCTATTCAATATTATTTTCTTATAAAAGTTGTATATATAAATATGTGTATGTGTAACTTTTGCCGTGAAAAGGTCAGAGAGGTGTAGTAGTAGATGGAAGAAGTCATTGAAGAATTTTTTATTTAAGTAGAAAATCCTTATGTTGGTCAATTGGCATGAATAATAAGTAGAGAATAAAAATTTGCACAATAGACAAATGGAATAACCGAAAAACCAAAATATCGAGAAGAGAAACTTTTGGTTCTAAGAGTTAAAATTGCCCATGATAGGAAAAAATGATACTCTTTCAGTTTTTCACAGAAAAGAAGTCTGAGAAGGTGAGTAACAGATACAGAGAGGTGCAAATATTTGTTGGAATGAAAATGAAGTAAATCCTCTGATGGTTTCTGTGTTGAATGAATTAGGGAGTCGGATAACCATTTGAAAATGGGTAGAGTGAAGGAGTTTGAGACAACAGAAAAAAATAAGATATTTTTACCTCAGATTGTAAACATGAACTTCCTATGGAAGCGTAGTAGGATTGCCAGGTTGACTTGAGTGCTCGTTTTCCATCTGTGGTCATGAAATGAAAGATGTATCAATCAGCTAATTGCATTATTTATTTATAAGTTGCCTGTTTCTCCGCACAAAAAACAAATTGAGTTCAAGGAGGTTTGGGATTTTGTTAAGTGAGTTCAAAAGAGGAAAATGGGAGCCAAGGCTATTGATTATCCTTGAAAAGCAATGAATATAATGATAAACCATGAGATACAAGCTGGGTAAACATGAGAGTAAATACAGATAATTAAAAAGTAGTGTGTGTAGTGGTGGGGGTTTGGGAGTGGTCAATGGACAGTACATCTCTAAGAAATCAGACTTACTGCCAAGCTAAAGTGAGGCAGTGGACTGAATAAGATGTTTTAAAATGATATTTCACAGGAAGTGCAGTTATCAGGGCTTCCCTGCTCCTGGGTTAGTCTAGGTTATGAATTGAGGTTGAGTAGTAGTCTTTGAAGGTGATGAAGTTAAAGAATTAAGGTTTTTTTCTAGTTCTACCTATAAGGAGCTTTCAAGTCTCCACTCCATCCTAACAGATTGAAAAATCAACAACTCTTCTTGGAGCCATAAGAAAGGGCAGGACAGACCTCTGTCCCCAAGATTGGAGAGACAGGAGAATACAAGGAGTCATGGTTTACCTAAACAGACATGAGCAGAAACCACTGCAAAAACCAGTCCAGAGTGAGAAGATCTGAACTATAATTGTGAATTGCTGGCGGTCAGTGCAGGCAGCTCTTAAGGGTTAAAAATTTCAGGGAACTCAGTCATGGGGTGGAGTCTTGGAAAGGAAAAATATGATAGTAAACCAGAAACTAAAGTTAGAAATAAATTAGAGAGTGACTGGAAGTGGACAGTTATAGAGGACCGAACAGTGGTAGAGCTGATAACATTAGCTTCAAAGGAGCTTATATTCTTGGCTGCAAGGAGGTCACTGGCCCCAGGTCCTAACCCTAAGATTCATAATATAGGAGCAAAGAAAGTCTCCACTTGAAAAGGATTTAGTTGAATCATTATGAGTTTAAGACAGCCTAGACTCAGTTAATGCCAAGACTATGTCTTAATATGAAAAGGGCCTGTTATTATTCAACAACTATGTGTTGAACATCTGTGTATCAAGCCATTTGTTTTAGATGTTTGAGATACAGCAATCAACAACAGAGCCCCTGCTTTTTTTGGAAACTTACATCCCTGTGAGGGGAGCCAGAAAATGAACATAGGTTATACCTAGTGGCGGTAAGTGCTCTGAAGAAAAATATATACATAGAGAGAGGGGTAGAGGGTGATGGGGATGGTATTTTTAACAGGATCACAGAGAGCTTCTCGGATAAGGTAATAGACATGTGAGCCAACACCTGCATAAAGTGAAGAAGAGAGACTTGCAGATACTTGGCAGGGGCAGGGGCAGGGACATTCCACCACAAGGAAGAGTGAGGAAAAAGCCATAAGGCCACAGTGTGCTTATGATGTTTGTGGAAAAGCAAAGAATCCATTGTGATTTCAGTAGAGTGCATACTCACATACTAATTTATAAAAATTGTTTATATATACTAATTTTTGTATTAACACAAATTAGAGGAAGTAAGAATACTTGTTTAACTAGAAGCTTCTGTCTTTTCATATTTTAAATTCTCCATCAATTTTAGTTTTTCAACCTGAAATCTGAAGTATTGGGACACTGGGTATAACAGTTATAAGGCATAAATACTTTATTTCAGAGAAAAAATAAAAATCAATTTGATTTTATGGTTTCTTAGTATTATTTGTCACTGTCAATCACCTATTTTTTACTCTGACCAGTTACTATCACTTTAATTAGAGAAATGTAGGTAGAATTTACATGAAACTATCAATTTATATGTATCACTAACAAAACTTCCAGAGGAGGTGATAAGTGAGCCTACATGATTCATTGAAATAATTAGCCAAGACAAATAGACATATTTGAAGGGAAAGAAAAATAAGTGAGAGTGTTTGTTTGGTGTCCTACAAGTCTTTGTAGTTAAATTAGTCTAATTTTAAATAGCAATATATTAATAAATAAAGCTGATTAGACATTTTCAAAATTGTTCAAACCTCCTCCTTAAAAACTGTCTTTATAGGACAAAAAGTACAGTCCAATAGAGCTGCCCTGAGGAAGCAAGTGGCAATAGTAGCCTGCTTGTTTTTCATACTTCCATTTCTGCCTTGCCCTGCCCCCCACCCTCTACCCACTCTCAGCAGAGAAAGCAGAGGGGGTCTTTAAAAGCATAAAACAAATCATATTGCTCTCCTGTTTAACACCCTTTCAGAAAAAGCCAACCTCCCTTCCATGGTCCTCCAAGAGCCTACGTGATCTCACTCCAGTCCCGCTCTCCAAAGTCTTACCCATCATTCTCCCCCTACTCATTATGTTCCAGCCACTTGGCCTCCTTTCTGTCCACATGCCTGCCAAATTCTTCACCACTCATAGGCTTTCGCTCTGGCTGTTTGTAGGCCTGGAATGCTTCTTTCAGCTCTTCTCATGCAGGCTGTTCGTCATCCTTCAGATCTCAGGCCAGATGTCACTTCCTCAGAGAGGCCTTCTAAACACCATTCTCTGAGGAGGGCTTCCTCATTTACTTTTTCTAGTTAGTTACTTAGTTTATTTTCTTCGTAGTAATGACCATGTTTTACAGTTACCTCATTTTACTAGTCTTACTTGTCTATTGCTTTCTCTCCTACTAGAAGGTAAGCTCCCTGGTAAATGGTTATCATGAAACATTTAGAAAAGTTAAGGATATATAGAAAGTAAATTTTGTAGGATTTTTTAAAAACCACTTTAAAAATTACTGATAAAGTGTAAAAGTTCTATAGAAAGGAAATAAAATCATAGTATCCTATTGCTATCTTTTCCATGGTCTTGGTTTAGTTAACACTGTTACTGTTTTTTTTTTTATCTTTTTTTTTTTTTTCTTTTTTAGGGTAGCAGAAATTAGATTCACTTATTTTTAGAGGTAATGGGGATTGAACCCAAGACCTCCTGCGTGCTAGGCATGCACTTTACCACTGAGCTATACCTTCCCCTTTAACACTGTTACTGTTTTGAATAAATGTGATGATGTAATTCTGTAGGGAGTGGTTGAGGTGGAAGTGGTATGTGAGTGCTAAATGTCCACAGTGGAAGTCAGCACTGTCATGCAACATCCGTTCCCTCCTTCTCCCATTGCATAATGGCCATGTACTTCAGCTTTTGAAGTGGGTCTGATTTATCTTGATTGATTTGTGTGATCCAATTCCTCTTATATATCTATCTATCTATATATATATATTAGAGTGGTATGTGTGTATATATATATATGTATATATGGGCAAGTCTAAGCCAATAAATTCATGGCATTCCTAGCCAAAGGGGATGGTTCAGGAATGAGCATGTGACCCAATTTATAGTATAAAGCTGTCTAGGAATTCAGAAAAAAAGAGATTTCCGTATTCTGATGGGAAAGATCAGAGAAGAGACCTCTTTCTCCCTCTGTATGTTAGGTGTGTCAGTGTGAAACCAGAAACTGTTATAACAGCTCTTTTGCCCCCACAGGAGAAGGAATCTAAGGGTGGGAACATCACCCAGAGGAGAATGGAACTGAGGGAATCATGGAGAAATGGAGCAAGAGCTACTGAGTGAAGGTGACTCAGGTTCATTACAAACTCTGGGCTTCCAGTTGTGAGAATCAGTGCATTGCATTTCTTAGTTTCTTAAGCCGAGTGGGATTGGGGTTACTAGAAGTTGAGGTATCCTAACTGACAAAATCCAATTCTTTAAAAAGTCAAAAGATATTATCTAAAATATGTAAATGATATGTTCCTATGTTAATATGTATAATTTAGAAAAGTGGAGCTTGCTAAGGGAAGAGATAACTTTAAATAGTTGAAGTGTTTGTTTCTGGGAAACAGGGACCAGGGATGGAGGGAAGAGAGGTGAGACCCAGGCTATTCTTAATTAGATTTTTTTCAAAAAGAACCTAATGAAATTTAGAATTTCAAACTGAGTTCATTTAAAAAATTATTTCTTTAATTATTATTTTAACACAAGCAACTTAAAAATTTAAAGTATTTGGTGCTCTAGATGTAGAAAGAATAAGAGATTTGAATATGTTTTTATTTTTTTAAGTGCCTAATGACCAATATCTTTAAATGTATGCACTATGCTGCAAAAATATTGAATGACCAAAAAAGTTCTGAGTGCTTGTTTATTAAGACATTTCTTAAAATGAAATGGACACTTTATATATATATATATATATGGGTATCATGGCCTGTTTCTGATTGGTACGAATATCAGTTTTTCTTAGAGTGATATTAATAATACACTTTCTCTAAATAATATTATGGCCCATATTCCTCTTGTAAAATTCTTTTCTGTTTCTATGTGAAGCAAACGTTTTACTCCCCAGTAGATGTTCACAGTGCTCTCATGTTCACTCTGCATAAAATTCCAGATAATGTATGATACTTTCCTCCTCTTACTACAAATTTACGTCTTTTCTCATCGAGATTTCAAGTGTCATCTGACATATATTTTAGTGGAGTGTTTCAGTATCTTCCACAACCACTTAATTTTTATACAGGTTAATAGTTGGAGACACATTGAGTAATTTTTTCACTACACAGAAGTGCCCACGTGAGGGAAAAGTGGTAGCTGAAATCCATCCTGTGTCCATTCACCGTGCAGTCTGGAATTTGCTTCCAGGAAGAAAGGGCAGTTTTTGTCATTGACACAGAATTTCTATATGTATTAGTGGTGACCAGGGTTGGAGAGGGAAATAAAAACAGCAAGAGGAGAAGGTCGTAGAATATATAACCAATTTCAATTAAGCATTTTGGAGCACCCACTGAGTGTTAGGCATTGAGGTCACAGACATGAACAATCAGTGAGTCCATAATGAGTAGGGAGATCGTAGACCTGTCTGCTTAGGACTGCTCCCGCTTGTATCTGTTTTCCCATTGTCACGTCTGGTTAGTGTCCCTTTCACTATCATATGGGTACCAGTTTGGACAGTAAATTTTGCAGTTACCCTAAAAAGAAGGAAAAAAGTCATTCTGGACTCAGTGACAGAGTTAAGTGAAAAAGCATGATGTTCTCTGGTTTGACATGACAGAGAGTTTGGTAGAGGGGGAAGTGGCATGAGGTAGAAATATGACTGAAATGATAGGGAGTCTGAGCTGGTGATGGGCCTTTTTCACTACTTTTAAGGAATTTTCTTTGTCTTGAAGGCAGTGGGAACTGATGGTAGTTTGGGGGCAGGCAAGTGATAAGATCATGTCTGCTTAGTGTCAAAAAAGAGCAAAAGTACATTTCCCCATCACTATTCTCCATGCCCTGCTCCCCCCACCCCCACAGGAGGAAGGAGGAGATGAGAATCATGTCCTTTCTGAGGGTAAACACACTCATAACTGAGCTCCACTTAATCTTTAAATCCACTCTAATTCCTTGGAATGAACAGCAGACCTTCTCCATTCCATCTGTACAACACACTAGTCATGGGCATGCTGAATCTCCAAATGCTTACAGGTGGTGAGCTGCTCTAGTGCAACATACATTTCTGCACCTATAAGTTGAATTGTGTATCTTAAGAGATGATGTGTTTGTTCTTAAGGCTAATAAGGCCACTCGTTCTTGCAATTATGTCATTGAAAAAACTATTTAAACTGATGAACTATAAGAAGGCAAGCAGTTGTTTCTATGAAATTTTTGTGGAACCGTTTTTAAAAACTGAAGACAATTGACTAAAAATATTCAGATAAGTGAGGTGTTGATGAAACAACTGTTAAAAAAGGAAAGCAGCATAAACATGCAGAAGGTTCAGTTCGCTTTATCACATACTGTGTACCTGAAACCGAATTAATATGCTCTCATAAGGGGGCAGACCCTTGCACCTGCAATTAGGGCTACTACTTGGTTGGGCTTGCAGGAGTCTGTGGTCATTCTCCAGGGTTCATCCAGTTTTTGCAGGAGGCAGACAGTTGAATTAAATAGAGATATGATGGGGACCATGTATTAGTGAAGGCTCTGCAGAGAAGCAGAACCAGTAGGCTATCTATAAACAGAGGTTTATTGTAAGGGATTGGCTCATGCATTTCTAGAGACTGAGGAGTTCCAAGATCTGCAGTTGGCAAACTGAAGACCCAGGAGAGCCCATAGAGTAGTTCCAGTCCAAGTCCCAAGACCTGAAGCCCAGGAATGCTGATGGTGTAAGTTCCAGTTTGAGTCTGAGTCTGAAGGCAGGAGACGATTGATGTCCCAGCTCACAGACAGTCTGGCAGAGAGAGCAAATCCTTCCTTACTCAGCCTTTTTGCTCTCGTCAGGCCTTCAACAGATTAGATGAGGCCCACCCACATTGGTAGTTTATTCAATCTACCAATTCAAATGTTCATCTCATCCAGAAACACCCTCACAGACACATCCAGAATGTTTAACCAAATATCTGGGCAACCTGTAACTCAGTCAGCTTGACACAGAAAATTAACTGTCACAGACCACCACCCAGGCATCCTTAAGAGTGGCACTGATCTCCACCATTGCCAGCCAAAATACGATTTGTTGGTTTCAGTTTATTTTGTCTGAAGTAGGCTGGGTATCTGTTTCCCAGACTTCTTTTTGGCCTTCCCCATTGCAATAGCTCTTATTTCATTCAGGAGCTAAACCCCAATGTGGGGGGATTACTCCCACCTGCTGAGTATACAATTGCAATGGTAATCTTCAGGGACTGAGGAAATGGCCACTAGTGATTGCCATGGACCCAGTGTACGTGCTGTGAGCTACAATTTGGCCAGGACTGCATTTATTACCTGGCCTCTAAATGTTTCTACTCTAATGTCAGCCCAGACCCTGTGTCTAATTTTCCCTGAAATGTCTGGATATTTCCTTTTTCTCAGTACACAGTCCCCTGAGAAAATAGCCTAGCTCCCTTTGGGGAAGGACTGGAAGAATCATTGCAATATACATTTGGCATAGTGTTGTGGGGTCCTTTCCTCCAGGACCTGGCCACTTCTGCAGTCAACAGGTTCTGGGTCTGAAAATTGGCTCAGATCTGGAAACTGGGCAAGAGATCATGACTTTTTTTTTTTTGGAACACATTTATTGTGCTATGGTTCCTATAAAGTAAACTACACATATTTCAGATGTACAATTTGATGAATTTTGATAGATGTATATTCCAATGAAACCACTACCTCAATCAAGATAGCTAACATTTCCATTTCTCCCCAAGAGGTGCAATTTTTGAATTCCCAATTTATAATGACATTTCTTATTGTAGTGGCCACCCTCAGGCGCCTCATCTGACTTTTTTTCTTTGATGACATAAATTATGCAGTACCCTTGTCTGACCATCTGTTTTTCCCCCAGGGGCACTGGGTTCTGTAAAACATCTCCACAGCTCTCTCCAGGTTAAGCTCCCTTGGCTGTCACTCTAATATTTTGCCAGTCACTATGATAATTGTGACCACCCTGATTTTTGGCTTTAAGTTCTGCCTCCTGGATCTACTGTGCTTCTGGACCCCATTTTTCCCATTGCAATTAATGGGCCAAGTCTGTGACAGCGTCGCCTACTGTGAACCTTGGCCCTCAGAGGTGAGCTGTCCCTGAACTTCTTAGTGAGGGTGGCATCTCTCTTAGCAGGGCTCTCCCAATAACCTCAGTGAATGGTATACCCTCTGGCCCGTCCTAGGGAACATGATTTTTTCCCTGTGGGCTTCTGGCCTCACAGTAATATATTCCCATTCAGCCTTCCCACTTCCCTGAACTTCTTAGACCCACACTCCACTGTCTGCAATTCTGGCATTTCAGCATCTCAGCACAGACAATTACTTCCTCTAGACTTCTGGGAATCATCCTGACAGGGAGTTTGCACCATGCCCTGGTGCCAGGGTGTTAAATCCCATATCCCAAGAATGCCTCAATAAGCTCAACCTTATCCAGATTCACTTTCTAGCTCTCTTGATCAAGCACCATCAAAATCCAGTCCTAAATACTCCCCGTTTCCTTCCAGTATGTGCTGACTAATTCTTGCACATCCTTTGGGGTATAGATCAGGCCTAGTACATTCCCATGTGGGTTATGCTGTGACTTTCCCCTAGCTGTTGGTGTGGCAGCCCTGAGAGGAGGTTGGGTGGGTTTCTGAGGGGCCCTCTGTTGTCTTGCTGGGAAGCGCTCACTGCAGTGGCTTCCTGCTTGTACTAGCTTTTAGAAAGGAAGGTGGGTAGGCTCTGAGGGTAGCCAGAATCTTTGGGGGCATGAACCCAGCTGTCTCCATCCACATGTCAGGGTCCCAGATTTTCCAGCAAGTTACCTATCCTTGGCTTCAGTTATTTTTGAACCTTCTTGACGATTAAGTTCTGAGTTTGGTGTTAAAGCTGTGTCTGTTTTCCCAGAGATGAGGAGATAAGGGCTTCTTTGGAAGTGACTAAAGAAGCTGTTGTTTTCCTTCTGGTGAAGCAGTGAGTTTTCACTTGTTTGTTAACTACTCTGAGGTTTTCATTAACTTTCTGCAGGCCTCAACGCTAGTTAATAATGGCCAGCCAATAATAACTTGTGTCCATTGTTCCATACGCGTAAACAAACTTTTGAACTGCCTGCATTTTTCCCCAGCCAGGCATTCCTCTGTGTCAGAATAATCTCCCAAGTCATAACTAGTGAGAGATTTAGTAATCAGGCCACCATGTTTTGCCAAGGACTATCTATGCCCCAAATACCATCGGGAATGAGGTTGGTTGATAGTGGGACGGTTCTGATCTAGTCCCACCCCCATCATACTGCCTGTGTTCTCCAACTCATTTTATCCACTGTGTCGCCTTGGGTGTTCCAAGAAATAGAAGATATGAAGCTCCGAGTACAAGAAGTCTCGGAATAGAAAAGGGGGGAGAAAGTGGGATTGGGAAAAAAAAGCTTAAGATGGTGATACAGACCTGACAAAAGCTCAGTCAATACAGTGTGGGGCTCTGGAGCAAACACTGCCTGTCACAGAAATCCTACGCTGGACAGAAATGACCCTAGTACCATCACCACACTCAGTCATTGGCCGAGGGCTGCCAGGGAAGAGGTCACCTCAACTGGAACCCTATAGCAAATCTTAAAAATGCTGTAGATGAAGGCAGGTAGCTTACTAGAATCCACTGCAGCTGAATGGCAAGTTCTGTCTTTAAGGAAGACTCTATGTAGTGCCCTTTCATGGCTGTGCTGCTGATCCAGCCTGAGAAAGCTCAGGGGGTGCCAACAACTGTAGCAGGAGAACTTCATTGGGCAGGGGTGGGAAGGAAGGCTGAAACATGAAGGGCTGGTTGAAAGCTGCTGAAGAAGCAATTAGAACACTTGATTTCGCCAACTCCTTATCACTAGGAAAAGACCAACTGCAAACTAAAGTTTTGTTGGAACACAGCCATGCCCATTCCTTTCCATATGGTTTATGGCTGCTTTCATGCTACAACACAGAGTTGAGCAAATTCGAAAATATTTATTACCTGGCCTAATATACAGAAAAGTTTGCTGACTCCTGATCTCTGTTCTTAAGTTTATTTACAGCTTTGTATTTCTGTGGGAGAAAGCCTATAAAATGGTATGCTGCTTCATATCTCTCCCCAGCTCTGCGTTCAGAGGAATCACACTGGTAGCTTGACCCTGGCTGTGATAGGAGGCTTTTAACCACAGAAATAAGTAAATGCTACAATTCAGGGCATTTTCTTTTTGGAGGGCTGCTTGTTATATATTTACCAGCAGCATTTATTGCTCCCTGTAAGCATTGTGGACTGAATTGTGTCCTCCCAAAATTCATATACTGAAGTCCTAACCCTCAGGACCTGAGAATGTGACTGCATTTGTAGATAAGTTCTTTAGAGAGATAATTCAAGGGAGGGAGGGTATAGCTCAGCTCAGTGGTAGAGTGCGTGCTTAGCGAGCACCAGATCCTGGATTCAGTCCCCGGTCCCTCCATTAAAAATAAATAAACCTAATTACCTCCCCCCCAAAAAAATTTATTTAAAAAATTAAAAATAAAAAAGGTAATTCAGTTAAAATGATATCATTAAGAGGGGCCCACGCCAGTATACTTGCTGGCCTTATAAGAAGAAATTTGGAAACAGACAGGTACAGAGGGAAGACCACTTGAAGACCCTGGGCAAAGACAGCCATCCACAAGCCTAGGAGAGAGGCTTCAGAAGAAAACCCTGCTGACACCTTGATCTCGGGCTTCTTGCATCACAGGACTCAGAGAAAATCAATTTCCTTTGTCTAAGTCACCCAGTTTGTGGTACTTTGTAATGGCAGCCCTGGAATATAGTAAGTGACCAAAGAAAGCGTCAAAGTTGCTATGGAAGTACATTTATTGAAATGACTTTCAAAGAACTTTGATATAGTGAGTGTCTGCACCCACTCTTTTTACTCCAACACATTTGATGACACTTCGTAAACATATTGGGCACTCCAAATACCAAGTCAGCCTTTCATACTCCTCAAAGGCCAGTCCCCTTAGGAAATAAATACTTGTTATGCTCATAGTAGTACTATACTCGTACAGAAACATGTATTTGACTAGACTCTTCAGCAGAGCATCTTTATTACTCCTTTAGACATAATTTGACCTCAAACTCTTTATAAGTGCTTTATTTTTAAAAATGAAGTATTCTAGGGAAGATGCTATTCTAGTTTCCATTCAGATTAATTTTATAAAAACTGTTTTTGAATATAGATAGGATTGGCATTCAGTGAATAAATATAGTCATCTATATTTTTTCCTGTAATTTCACTACCTGAAATTGAGGTCAGTAAATGAAAAATGCTTTCTTTTGGGGGTTTTCAAGCATGCATAATATATTTTAAAGCTTCTGCTAGCATGAAAAGGGAGCAATTTCTAAAACATACACCATTTACTAAGAAACCGGTTAAGTGTTTAGATGGTGTTGAGCAGTTTTCTAGGCAGGATATTTAAACTGTATGTGCAGTACTAGGTCCAGACCTCCTCCCGATACTATAGAGTAGTTTAGCAATTTTGAAAACCTTTCCATGTTTTGTTTTTTTTTATCAGTAAAGCTATTTTAAAACAAAAGCTTGCTTAGAATCTTATGAAGTCAAAGATGTTAGAGTCGAAGTTAGGGAGAGATGCAGGGGCTTTTTTATTCAGACACCCTGCCATCATCCTAGAAGCTCTGTGAGTTCCTCCAAGAATCCTGAGTCCCTGAGAAATGCAGTTTGCAAACTGTTATAAAGAAACAAGCATTAGATAAGAATCTGAAAGCTTTGCTCTGAGTTTGTAACTTGAAGCTGGTTGTTAACTCTCTGGTCTTTGGTACCCTGATCTGTATGGTGGAGATAGAAGATATAAATGATCTCTAAGGCACTTCCTAGTTCTAAAATTCTATGATCTTGATCTCCAGTTCTACCTGCTGATAAATCATTCCTCATCTATGCAGCCAATAACAGAGATTCAGTCTATGTTCACAAGCAGGCCAAGCTATGCAAAGGGGAAACAGTTCTTGACTCTGCACGCTCCATTGTTTTTAACTTTGAAAGCATGTTCCATTTTCAACATTGGCTAAATTGATCTCTGGTCAGGAACCAGTAATTATTCCAACATTGCCTGGTTTATCTGGCATAGTTATGAAATGTACATGTTGTAATTGCAAAACTCTGCCTTGTAGTGCGTGAATATCAAATTGAACAGAAACCTGTCACATGGTAGGCTTTCAAGAAATAGTTGGTGTCTATTGTGGCTAAAAACCATTGAACTGTACCCTTGTAAAGAGTGAATTTTATGGTATCTGAGTTACATCTCAACTTAAAAGAAAAAGTTGTTGAATGAATAAAGTAGTTGTATTTTGAATGTAGATGTAAAGAATTCATGTTGCAAATTTAAAATGCTGACTTCTGATGCTCAGAATAAAACAACAATGACCATAAATAAATAAATAAAACTAAAATAAAATAAAAACAAAGGAAATTTAAATAAAATATCTAAATAGCATAATTAGTTGTCAGGGGACGTTACCTGTATACTTGGAATATATCCTTGAGCTTTGAGATTTTTGGCAAGCATGTATATAGTAGAAATTGCTGCTTGTTCAGAGGCAAAACTGTGACTGTATTAACTCTGCTTCTTTATGGCATAAACATGTTTTTATGCCTTGTAAATATTACCCTTGCATTTAATGACCTGAATTCATGGTGCCTAATAGGTTACATATTATTTTCTTGGATAAATTTCTTAATGCAATGATAGCCCTGGGCTTTTACTGTAAATTTTTACAATCAGACCCACATGAATGTATATGTTAATATACTTCCTCCTTTCTGAGTAAATGAGTATTTGTTGGGAGGGGTGGTAGGAATGTTTCAAGTTAGTTTAAAATAAAAACACTGTGTATTTGGTTTATTTCTTATCTTTACCATATAATTAACAGGAGAGGGCAGTCCTTGACTACTTTCAAGGATTCTATAGTTTACATACATTTGAGGCAAAATTTTATAATTCTGCTTTAAAAACTCTTCCTTCAGTAACATGCTACATGCTGTCTGAACTCATTGCTCATGAATCATTTTTACCTCTGATACATTTCTTAGAGAATACAGGGTACTAAGTAATTGTCTAACCCCCTCATTTTATAGGCAAGAAAAGAAAAGGCTAAATAGCTTACGTGATGTATCCAAAATTACCTAGCCACTTGATGGCAAAGTTTGCTTAATTTTGTCTTTAATATGAACTCCCAACAACTAATCACTTCTTTAATTTGTGTCCCTGATATGGAAACTAGTCATGAACTTTGTAGTGGATTCAGAAGAGATCTGAAGAAATTTAGGCTTGAATAAAGTCAGGTTTACCCCCTCAGAATTACTTAATTCAAAATCCTTAATTTACCTTATCTGAATTTACAGATAAATCTGATGCATTTTCCTGATCCTATTATCTAGTTTTCCATTAACTATTTTTATGTTAGTATGTTAATGTTTATAATATTCAAATTCTTTACAAAGAGGATTTGAGACAACCTGGAAATATTTTTTTAAAAAGCATAAAACTCTTAGGTTTGCTTTGTACTATAGTATTAAGTTTGGATAATTTATAAAAATCACTACTTACAGAGCATTATAATGACATCTATATGCCTATTAGAATTATTCTTAGAACTTTGATAAGCTTTAAAAATTTCTGGCAAAAATTCTGTTTGTTATTATTTAGATAGTTCTAGATAATATAACATAGTTCCCATTTAAAGACAACAAGATGAGAAAACTGTGAAGATCAGAAGCATAAGAGTGATCATTTTTATGACTGTTTCTCTCAGGGAAGAAATGAACTCCCTCCACCTTGGTTTTCCTGCCCAGGTTTATGCTGTCTCTGCCTCTGGGATATGAGTTGAAAAGTTGTTCTGACTAGCAACTTTGCTGGCGGCAGCAGGTGCAATCATTTAGCTACATTCTTCTCTGGAAATTCATCTTGACCTGAAGAAGCGACCTTATCCAAGTTTACACCTTCTTCATTGATGTAAGGATCCAAAGGTTTGGGCCCCTTGCCTTAATGCAGAACTTCTCTGAAGGGGCTTCAGAGCTCCCATGGGTCAGCTGAGGACTCTGTTACAACTGCATCACAGTTCAACTTCTCCCTGTGTCCAATCCTACTTATCTTACCGCTCACAGATCTTGTTCCCTAGAGTGTCCTCCACCCTCAGCGGCTTCCTACATGCGGATATCAGAATCTCAGAGTCTGTTTCCTGGGATCTCAACCTGCAACAGTATACATATATGTGTAAATGGACATAGTGGGAGAGAAAGGGAGAAATTTGAATGAGCTAATTAGTCTTGTCTATCATCTGTGGCATAATCGTAGGGGAAAGGACGATAGGTATTAATTCATTTTCTTAAATACCACTGGTCCTATTTGATATGTATTTCTCTTACTAGATTGCTTTCTTCCATTTGCCCCCAATTTTAGATTGCCTCATCCTTCCATCCTTCCCTCTCTTTTCTCTGTAAGATCCCAAGAGCAACCTTTGCATTCAAATTAGTCCTATGAAATTAATCAACACTTACACACAAATGGATTCCTATATCTTTGGCTCCAACTCTAACCTCTTTTGAAAAATTAATTTATCATTTTTTATTGAGGTATATAGTCAATTTACACTATTATATTCATTTCAGATGTGCAACATAGTGATTCAAATTTTTTATAGATAATATTTCATTTAAAGTAATTATTAAATAATGGTTATATTCCCTGTGCTGTACAATGTATCCTTGTAGCTTATTTATTTTATATGTAGTAGTTTGTGCCTCTTACCCCCCATACCCCTGTATTGACCCTTCCCACTCCCCTCTTCCCACTGGTAACCACTAGTTTTCTATATCTTTGAGTCTATTTTTGTTGTTATATTCATTCATTTGCTTAATTTTTTTAGATTCCACATAGAAGTTGTAACATCAGTATTTGTCTTTCTCTGTCTGACATATTTTACTAAGCATAATACTCTCCAGGTCCATCCAACTTGTTGCAAATGGCAAAATTTTGTTCCTTTTTATGGGTGAGTAATATTCCATTGAATATTGGTGTGTGTGTGTGTATGTGTGTATATATATATATATATAATATATATGTGGTATATCTATACCACATCTTCTTTATCCATTCATCTGTTGATGGACATTTATGTTGCCTCCGTATCTTGGCTATTATAAATGATGCTACTATGAACATTACGGTGTACTTTTTGAATTAGTGTTTTCATTTTCTTTGGATATATACCCAGGAGTGGAATTCCTGCATCAGATGGTAGTTCTACTTTTAGTTTTTTGAAGAACCTCCATACTATTCTCCACAGTGTCTGCATCAATTTTCATTCCCACCAACAGTGTACAAGGATTCTCTTTTCTCCCATTTGTTATTTGTGGTCTTTTTGACAATAGCCATTCTGATAGGTATGAGGTAATATCTCATTGTGGTTTTGATTCGCATTTCTCTGATGATTAGTGATATTGAGCATCATTTCTTGTGCCTATTGGCCATCTGTACGTCATCTTAAGAAAAAATGTCTGTTCAGGTCTTATGTCCATTTTTTAATCTTTTTTCTTTTTGATGTTGAGATATATGAGCTGTTTATATATTTTGGATGTTAACCCCTTATTGGTCATATCATTTGCGAATATTCTCTCCTATTCAGTAGGTTGACTCTTCACTTTGTCAGTAATTTCCTTTGCTGTGCAAAAGCTTTTAAGTTGAATTAGGTTCCATTTGTTTGCTTTTGTTTTTATTTCCTTTGCCTTACAAGACTGATCCAAAAAAATATTGCTATGATTTATGTCAAAGCATGTTCTGCTTTTGTAGTCTTATAGGAGTTTTATGGATTCTGGTCTTAAATTTAAGTCTTTAATCCATTTTGAATTTATTTTTGTATATAGTTGAGAAAATGTACCAATTTTATTCTTTTATATGCAGCTGTGCAGTTTTCCTACCATCACTTATTGAAGAGGCTGTCTTTTCTCTATTGTATATTTTTGCCTCCTTTGCCAAAGATTAATTGTCCATAAATGTGTGGGTTTATTTCTGGGCTTTCTATTCTATTCCATTGATATATGTGTCTCCTTTTGTGCCAGTACCATACTATTTTGATGACTGTAGCTTTGTAGTATTGTCTGAAGTCAGGGAGCTTCATGCCTCCACCTCTGTTCTTCTTTCTCAAGATTGTTTGGCCAACTCTAACCTTTTCTCTGAGATTTAGATGAAAATTTCCAAAGGCCTTTTTTACCTCTCAACTTGAATTTTGTACAGACACTTCAAATTCATTGTGTTCAAAATTAAATTTATAAAGGTAATGAATTTATGGAGGAAGAAAAGTGCTCCCTCATAGAGTCTCCATCTCTTTTTTTAATACAATCACTATCTTCCCAGTTCCCCAAAATAAATTACCTTTATCATTGTTATTCTTCCTTCATATTATACTAACAATTGGTCACCAAGTCTTGAAAATTCTAATCAGAAGAGTGTCTAAAGTCTGTTTTTTTTTCTCTGCTGTATTCAGGCCTTCACTTTTTTTCTTTTTTGCCCAAAACCCCACCTACATATCCAATCTTTTTTCTTTAACCATCCTCCCATTTTTCTCTTTCAGTGTTGCATCTCTAATTAAGCGTTCTAACTCACCATGTGCCACTTACTTGTAGGCCTGTAAAAGAAACTGCCCATTAGATTTGCAAAGACATTCTGGCCCCCACTACCTGTTTGTAGTCTACTTCTTATATGTATCCTGAGCCCTTATTCTATCTCTTCTACTTCCTAAGCTTGACACGTCTATGTAAGTTCTAACCCTAAAATCTTGAATTTGGGACTCTGACTTGGCTCTCTATTCTGGACCTCTGTGGGTACTTTAGTCACCATGGTCATTCTCGTGCCCAACGGTCTGCAGCCCAGGCAAACTTAACTTCCAGTCCCTATGTAGGGACAATGGATATTTTGCTGCTAACTGTTGATTCTGGGAACATAGTTTTCTTAAAGATATGTGCAAAAATAGACTAAATCAGCAGCTTTTTCAACAAATTTTTTTTAGCACACACTACATGCTAGATGCTTTTCTGGTTACTAATGATATAGCCATCAACAAAAATCCTTACATTCTAGTGAAATAAGTGCTACTGTTGAAGCTCAGACATGAGGGAGAGGAATGCTGACCACAATATTTATACATACCCACCTTCCTTCAAAAGAGGAACTGCTTGCCCTACAGGTATCAGCATCTCCTCGCACAGTTGTCCAAGGGAGCTGCAAGCCATCACTGCTTCACCTCCTCAAACGTGTCCTGGAGTCATGAAGGAAAACTGCCTTTCTTGCTTAAGCAACTGCGACTCCATATGGAAGCCCAAGGCTTATAATTGGCATGTTTCATTGGGTGAGATGATATCTTACTGATACAAGAGTGCTTCTTTGCAGCCTTTCTTCCCCTGGGTTTGAGGCTTATTGCACAAAAGGAGCCCAAGGCTATTATACAAAAGAAGCTATACCAAAAAGGATAAGCTTTAGACTCAAAAGCTGACTTTCCTGACCTCTCTAGAAAGATAATTGTCTTGCAAACCTGGAGGTCAAAAAGGTTTTCCCAACCTCCTTTTTACTTGCATTTAACGTATCAAAGGCTAGGCCTAATAGCTACCAAGCTTTCAAAGCACCACTAATGACAATAGCAAACATTGTTTTATCACCCAGTTACACATATATGTATAATGTTCAGTGTATATATATGTTATAGAAAGAAAAGTTTCACATAAAAATCTTTTATTACTTGCAATGCATTTTGATATAATCTATGTCCACTACAATTTCATTTCCTTTTAATCCATTATTCATAACACACTAAACAAAAACAAAAACAAAACTAGCCTAGGGTTCCCCCCACCCTGAAAAGGAGGATTCAAAGAGACAGAAAGAGAGAGGAGTTGTCACCTTCTGGAGGGGATGTGCTTGGGGCCTCTGCTAAAGGAAGGAATCTGAAGGATCTGAGAGTTCAGATCCCTGGTGTTGAGTACAACTGATCAGAGAGAAAATGTCTTATATTAGAGAATGGAATTATATTAATGTAGGTTATAAAAAGCAGAATGTTTGAACTTACTGAATTCAGAGGAAAGGGTAAGATCATCAAGACATTGTGAAAATAGATAAGGATGAGGCAACTGCACAGTGTTTACATTCTTATGGTGATAAGCATAGGATGAGCCACAACTGCAATTGGAGTTTGACCAAAGGACAGACCACAACTGATGTTAGCTATACTGTAGAGGCCGCACTCCTGATGGGGGCAGTCAAATCCCTCCTCATGACACTGATATTTTAATAAGAAAATAAAGTTTAAAAATGAAGTAATTGTTAAATCTGTGGTCTAGTTAGTGTCCCCTTAAAGGAAGAATCTGGGAGCATTTATTGTGGGGGAGAGGGAGGGAAGCTGTTCAAGAAAGATGAGAACATAAAAATGATAAACTTGATTAGGCATAAAAATGTACAGACTGGCAAAAGAAAAAGAAAAGAGAAAAGGAAGTTAAGGAACGAGTTTAAAAAAAAAAAGTGTACAGACTTGCATACTTAGAAAATACCTGGGTGCCTTAGACCGGCTGTAATTAAGTGACAAGGTGATATTGCCTATAGACGACAGAAATTTGTCCCCACGTTGCCTCATCAGTGTTTTAAATCCCCATATCCACTGCCCACCACCCACCATCTTAGCACAATTACTGCACCAAGCATGTTCTAGAAGATCATTTATAGAAGATCATTTCCACTATACACATATAGAGGCCCAAGGAATAATTCATCACAGTGGGATCTTCACAGTATGTTCCCTCCCCATTCAGCTAATCACAACATTCATTTTCATCACAGCTTCCATCCCTACTTTCCCATTTTTTGCCCCTCTGTTAACAAGCCTCTGATTGATACCTGGATGAGCTGCTCAAGAAAACCTACAGGATCCTCTCTGCTCTTGCACATTGGATGTTTTAGCTTAGCCAGCACATTCTCCTTTCTTACAGTAAAGGCATCAGCCTTTTTTTTTTTTTTGAGCATTGCCTCTTTTCCATTGTCAATCCACATTGTTAGGTTGGGACTGATGCCACCAGCTTTGATCCAGGAGTGATTATGTGATCCAGTCAGAAAATCGCATTAGTCTATCCACAGTGCTTGGGTCATGGATAACTACACAATAGAAGATAGGAAGATAATTTCTGAGCTATATGTTGGAATTACTGGGGACAGAATAGCTTTCTTTACAGCAGATTTAAACCTAATAATAAAAATCTTGGGCTGCTCGTAGCAGTTTTGCTACCATTTGTGGAGAGCCTGTCTGAGAAGAGCCTATCTGAGATTGAAGTTAATGCAGAGGAGATAGAGTCAAGATTAATTGAGCAATTGCTATGTGTTAACTAACCACACATTTAATCGTTTATCCTACAGTAACCTTAGAGGCAGGGTCAGCATTTTATCACCCTCGATCTAGATGAGGTAAATGAGGCTAAATGACTTGCCCAAAGTTTTATGGCTAATGGTAAAGCTGAGATTAGAATCTAGGCAGTCTGGATCTGGAACCTGTGTTTATTATCACTATGTTACTCAGCCTTGATATATGCTGTTGTTAATCAATACACAGGCTTACGAGAGAGACAGTGAGAGAGAGAGAGACCCAATCAATTGTCTTTGAGTCCCTGGATGTAGTCATGTCTGAAATCATGAACTTCTCAATTTTTTTCAATTAAACAAGCAAAGAAATTTCTCTCCCCTTGCTATTTAAAGAAATTTTCTTATTGAAGTATAGTCAGTTTACAGTGCTGTGTCAATTTCTGGTGTACAGCACAATGTCCCAGTCATTCATATACATACATGTATTCCTTTTCCTATTCTTTTTCATTATAGGTTACTACAAGATATTGAACACAGTTCCCTGTGCTATATAGTAGAAACTTGTTGTTTGTCTACTTTATATGTAGTAGTTAGTATCTGTAAATCTCAAACTCCCAATTTATCCCTTCCCACCCCTTTTCCCCCCTGGTAACCATAAGTTTGTTTTCTATGTCTGTGACTCCTCCCTGTCTTTTTTTAGAAGTCAGCTTGTCTCTTATAATTGGAAAACCTGAGTAAAATATTCTCCATTATGCAAAGAGCAATATTAAATATATAGAAACCTAGACCAACATTAAAGCAGTCAGACCACGTGAGAAACACTGGCTGGTTCCCCCTACCTTATAGGCATTTACACTTGCACCTGTTTGAAGGCAATTGATAATGTTCTTTAAGATGATTCACTGAATTAACCCACCCTTTGGTATTCCCTCCTGTATTCACCCTTGCTCATTTACACCATCTTTAATTCCTTCATGTCAAGCCTGGCTGACATACACCCTGCTCTACATCTAGGGCCTACAGCCTGGGGAGAGGAATCAGGGTACACAGTGGAAGCAGTGGCCTGATGACCTTGTGTGCTGCAAACCAGCCTCCCATATCAAGGTTGCCCCTGAATGCATGCCAGCTTTTCCTTAGTTCGTCTTAAACAAAGAAAACACACACACACACACACACACACACACACAGTGAAATACTGTTCAGCCTTAAAAAAAGAATGAAATTCTGTAATATGTGACAACATGGATGAATTTTGAGGATATTATACTAAGTGAAATAAACCAGAAATAGAAAGATAAGTACTACTTGATTCCACTTATATGATGTATCTAAAATAGTTAAATTCATAGTCAGAGATTGGAATGGTACTTACCAGGGGCTGGGTAGAGAGGAAATGAGGAGTTATTAATCAACAGGCATGAAGTTTCAGTTAAGTGAGATGAGTAAGCTCTAGAGACCTGCTGTACAACTTTGCACCTGTAGACAACAATCATATACTGTATAGTCAAAATTGGTTGAGTAGAGATCTCATGTTAAGTCACAATAAAATAATCATAATAAATGGATAAATTATATGTGGCCTATTCATAAAATCGAATACCACTCAGCAGTGAAAGTGAAATATTCTATAGCTACATACACAATATACATGAATCTCAGAAATATAATGTTAACTGAAGGAAACAAGACATCAAATAATAAAACTGTGTGATTACATTAATATAAACTTCAGAAACTAAATTTTAGAAGTTAGAATAGTGATTAGCTTTGAGGATGGGACAGCAGATAGCTCCATCTTGCTCCAGAACACCTCTGGCAACATATACACTATCATGGCTAACTGCTTAGTGAGTAATTCTACCCTCTACCTCAAGTCCTGCTGCAGACCACTGGCAGGTACCCCAATCTGCCTACTTGATTTGCCATTGGAAGTGGTGATGGTGATGGAACTATGCTCAAAATGATTGACAGCTCCAATTTTCCTGAATGCCTCATATGTATGAGTATCTCTTTGTTCATACTGTTTCCTCTATCTATCATAGACTTTCTGCTTCTCTCCCAGATGAGAAAATGATACTTCTGACTTGAAACGTAGATGGTACCACCACCTGAGGCCAGGTAAAGAGGCAAAAATGTTGCATAGTCAGACTTATATGGTGGAAAGATGTTGGAAGTGAAACAAGAAGTTAGTTATTCCACTTGGAAGAGAGTTTATGAAGAATTATTAACAAACTTGGAGTTCAGTAAGTGTAGAACATAGGTTGGACTATATGATTTCTTATTTCGCTTTTAAATCCAGAATTCTATGATTTAAATGTCAGATAAAAAATAGAAATCTTTTCTTGTAGTGAAAACTGTGATTCTTTGTATTAGTTAAGCTGTAATGCCAGCTGCTCTAACAGATAAACCAATTTTAGTAACTTAACATATTGAGCTTATTTCTCACTCTTTCAACCATCCTATGTAGGTGCCCTGATTGGGAAGCCTTCCAGGTATTTTTCAGAGACCCAGACTCTGCCCCATTCTAAGTCCTCCAAGACCTCTCTAATCAGGCAGCAGACTGAAGACCTTAACTTGGGAATTTATCATGGGCCGGGCTGAAAGTGGCTCATGTCATTTATACCTGTATTCTGTTGGCTAGAGCTCAGTCTTATCACACACTTAATTATAACAGGCAGGGAAATGTTGTCGGTTTGCTTAGGAAGAGATACACGTTTGTGGACATCTCGACAAAATCTGCCAAACTTTTTGAGGTAGTCAACAATTTTATGAGTTATGGCCTCAGTCAAATAAGAACATTTCACAAAAAAAGCTCTAGTGAATTTCTCTTGGTCTCTACTGTGCACTCCTCTCTTTAAAACGCTTTTTATTTCTCCTTCAAAACCACTGGCTGATAATAAGATAAGAGGATTTCTCCTAGAACAAGTTTCACACAGTCTATCTAGTGGATGTTGTGGGGAGAACCTAGTTATGGAGATCTTAGGAAGTAATGAAGATATCAACAGAAAATGCCTTTTCCTTTTGCCTACTGCATCCCCATATGCTCACTCTGTTTTACTTTGTCTCATCCAAGATGCGGAACTCAGATCCTTCACATGACAGTCAACTTGCACTAAAACATTAGTGAGAAATATAGACTTCATTTGAGCTATTGCAGGGGAGAAGGTGTAGTTTGCATGCTGTAATATAGACACTGTGCCTAAATTCAGTTCTAGGTACGGTTCATATTCTCGCAAGACATCATTGATTTCATAAGTTCTTTCTTAGATAACATGCCATAGGGATTTGCTCTTTCTGGCCCGTCCCTCTTTTATATGTCACCTTTGCTGAATTCTTTCTTTGCTCCCCTCTGTAATATTCCTCAGAAACTCAAATTCCTTTGCTTCTATTATGAAGAGTTACTTTTCCCTTCCTCTTAATTTTTCATGCCAACTAATATCCAGACTTCAGGACCTTAGCTCCTATCCTTAGCTTTAAGAAGAGTATTTTCCCAATAAAAACAGCTCACTCTCTCTCTCTCTCCCTTTCTCTCTCTCTCCCAAAAAAACTCTCACATTTGCTTCTAAGATAATAAAAATCTCTCTATCTTTACAATGAGTCTATATTTTCCAAAAACTGAACTTGAACTGAGTATGTTTTGGTGCACCATAAAGGACAAAGGATTGTAATGTCTGGGGCTGAGCATGGCCTTAAATAAAAGATAAGTTTTTGATCAGTATTAACCTGTCCACCACCACTTAGTATTGCAGCATGGTTCTAGGACAATTAACATGGAGGAATGCCCTTCAAAGATGTTAAGGGGTCAAAAGTGTTGTTTTTTTTTTCATATATATAATTTTACTGAAGTATAGTCAGTTTACAGTGTATGTCAGTTTCTAGTATACAGCACAATGCTTCAGTCATACATGAACATACATATATTCATTTTCATATTTTTTTCACCATAAGTTACTACAAGATATTGAATATAGTTCCCTTGTGCTGTACAGTAAAAATTTGTTGTTTATCTGTTTTATATATATTAGTTAGTATGTGCAAATCTAGAACTCCCAATTTATCCCTTCCCGCCCCCTTCCCCACCTGGTAACCATAAGTTTGTTTTCTATGTCTATGAGTCTGTTTCTGTTTTGTAAATAAGTTTCTTTCTTTCTTTCTTTCTTTTAGATTCCATATATGAGTGATATAATATGGTATTTTTCTTCCCGTTTCTGGCTTCCTTCACTTAGAATGACATTCTCCAGGTCCATCCATGTGGCTGCAAATGGCATTATTTTATTATTTTTTTTTATGGCTGAGTAGTAGTCCATTGTATAAATATACCACAGCTTCTTTATCCAGTCATCTGTTGATGGACATTTAGGTTGTTTCCATGTCTTGGCAATTGTCAATAGTGCTGCTATGAACATTGGGATGTGTGTATCTTTTTGAATTACAGTTCCCTCTGAATATATGCCCAGGAGTGGGATTGCTGGATCTCTTATGCTAAGTCTATTTTTAGTTTTTTGAGGAATGTCCATACTGTTTTCCATAATGGCTACACCAAATCACATTCCCACTAATGGTATGGAAGGGTTCCCTTTTCTCCAAACTCTCTCCAGTATTTGTTTGTGGACTTTTGAGTGATGGTCATTCTGACTGGTGTGAGGTGATACCTCATTGTAGTTTTGACTTGTATTTCTCTGATAATTATCAATATTGAGCATTTTTTCATGACCTATTGGCCATTTGCTTATCTTCATTGGAGAATTGCTTATGTAGGCTAAGTTTGTATTTTTGGATAAACACTTGTGTTCTGGCCTGAGATGGGTGACATGAGGTAAATGAGAGGCAATATAATAAAGACACTGGGCCTAAATTCAGTTCTAGGTACAGGAATCCTTATTGCATATGGTGCCATTTGGGTGCCTGGATGTCTTTGAGTCCTACTAGGTATAAAAGTTAACTGTTATTGGCAGGGGTAACATTTGTGAAGTGGGAGGATGCCCCAGAATAGGAATACCGGACACCTTGGTAATTAATCTTTTCAAACACAGCACCAGTTTCCCAGGACATGAAATTTGATATCCAAGCATTGGAAGAACAGAGTTGATGAATGTTTATGCCTAAGCATGGATTCTGCTGAGAGCTATGGCTTGTTTATGTGGAAGTATCTTTAGCTAGTATTGTAATCCCATCTCTAAGGTATACTATGACCCACAAATAAAGGTGCAAACTGGCAGGCATAATCCCTGTTTTCCTTATTGCATGTACATATCTAGGAGTAGTTGGATTTTCCCAGAGCAATTTTAAATCCAGGTCATTATATATCCCCAAGCATTGGAAATCATTTCTGTTAGGGTCTAGAGTGATGAGCCCAGACTAGACACGCCTAAGTGCTACACCAATCAGTGTAGAAACTATTGAAAACATGTCACTGGAAGTCTTTGTTTGCGAGTCATAGTACATATAACCTGCCACATTGAAAATGCTATATCATGTTAGCTAACATGTCAGCTGGCTTTAGTAATACATGTTCTTTTCCTCTTGTTGACACCCAGAAGACGACAACTCAGCTCCCTTGCTGTTGAGTAGAGCTGTGGCACTAAAACTGATGAGTGAAATGTGAACAGAAACGATGCATATCACTTTTAGGGAGAAGTACTGAAAAGTCCACTTGCAATTCTTCATCTTTCTTGTTTTACTGGTCATGGAGGAGGCCACAAGTTGAGGTGAAAGAGCCAACACACTGAAGCAATCTAGAGCACTGAAAAGTCTATGGAGCACAGCTGCCCTAAAACAACTCCTGCACCTGCAACAAGCTTTGCATAAAGGAAGAAATTAACTTTTATCTGAAAATGTTCTTTTTTTCTTATAACAGCATAATGTAGACTCTCCCGACTAATACAGATAATTATTTTTGTTGTTACTGTTATTTCGAAAGATGTTCTTTTTTAACTGCTGTGTTTGTTTATTTTTTTGGAATGCTGTTTTACAATAAGGAATTTATAGTTTGGACTAATCATTAATTTTTATTTTTATTTTCTATACTCACATTTAATCAATTACTAATTCTTTTAGAATCCACCTTCAAAAGCTATCCCAATTTCAAAACTTTTTTTTAATACCTTTTAATCTTTTATCTGAATTGCTTCAGTAGCCTCTGAACTCATCCTCTGCTTTCTCCCTACCCTCCACCCTATCCCTTTCCTTTCCAGTCTACACTCAACACAGCAGATAGGGATCCTTTTAAAGGGTAGGTCAGATCATGCCACTTCTCTTTTCCAAACTTCTAAAAGCTTCCCTCACTTAACATGAAAGTCAACGTTTTTACAAATGTCTACAAGCCCTACCAATGTCTCTTTACTGAGGCCTTTCCTGACCAACCTATTCAAAATTTCAAGGGGGCAGGGTATAGCTTCAGTGGTAGAGTGTGTTCAATCCCCAGCACCTCCTTTAGAACTAAATAAACTTAATCCCCTCTACACACACCAAAATAAAATAAAGTAATAAATAAATAAAATATTTGTTAAAAAAAGAAAAAATCAGTTTAAAAAAATTTCACACTGCCTTCTGTGTTCCCCCAGATTCCCCACACTTTCTGTCTTCCTTTCCTGCTTCATTTTGAGGCCTTGTCACTAGTTGAAAACCTTAGTCATTAATAGTTACTGATTTTATTATGTCTCCCTCTGCTATAATGTAAACACTGTAAGGGTTATTTTGTTTACTGCTGTATCTCCAGTGTGTAAAATAGTGTCAAGCATATCTAACACTCCATGCATATTTTCTAAATGTAGGAATAAAGATTTCTATTCGGTTAAGGCAAAGTAGGTTTATTCCCATTTTCACTGTAAATGAAAAGGGATATTATTTTAAAAGTGTATGTCCTTCCTTGGTTGTTAAAAAAAGGACAACTTAAAAATATGTGCCATTAAGAGTGTAGATTAGGTTTTATAATTAATTATCATTATAGAACTTCATAATATTTTTATATCCTTTGGGGATCTTTAAGTAAAGGGAATTTTGTTGTAATTTTTTGAGGCATAATTTGTCACATAAAACTGCTCTAATAAGAGTTATAGAGTTTTATTTAAAGCTTTAATCAGTCATTCTGATAAAATGTTAAATATATTACTATTCCTGGCAATATAAATAAAAAGAAAAGGAACGTATTTTCTTCTGTTTTTAGTTTTTATTTATTATTTTTTGATTTACAATGTTGTATTAGTTTCTGGTGTACAGCATAGTGACTCAGTTATGCATACATAGATATACATATCCTTTTCATATTCTTTTTCATTACATGTTACTATAAGCCATTGAATATAGTTCCCTGTGCTATATAGTAGGACCTTGTTGTTCATCTGTTCTGTAGATAGTACGTCATATGTGCCAATCCCAAAATCTCAATTTGTTCCTCCCTTCCCCCTTCCCCCTGGTAACCGTAAGTTTGTTTCCTATGTTGATCAGTCTCTTTCTGTTTTATAAATAAGTTCATTTGTGTCATTTTTTGAATTCCACATATAAGTGATATCATACATTTGTCTTTTTCTGGCTGACTTACTTCACTTATGATAAACTCTAGGTCCAGCCATGTTGCTGCAAATGTATTTCATTCCTTTATATGGCTGAGTAGTACTCCATTGTATATATACACCACATCTTCTTCATTCATCTGTCAGTGGGCGTTTAGATTACTTCCATGTCTTGGCTGTTGTAAAAAGTGCTTCTGTGAACACTGGGGTGCATGTATCTTTTTGAATTAGGGTTTCCCCCAGATAGGTTTCAGCCCAGGAGTGGGATTGCTGGATCATATGATAAGTCTGTTTTTAGTCTTTTGAGGAATCTGCATACTGCTTTCAATAATGGCTACACCAAACTACATTCCCACCAACAGGTAGGAGGGTTCCTTTTTCTCCACACCCTCTCTAGCATTTACTGGAAGATATTTTCTAATGGGACACCGGTGCATTATGACAGGAGTTTACTTGGACTTTTTTTTCTGTTTATGCTTAGAAGTCAGATTCCCCTTAGGCATAAAAATTTTCCCTTAGTCACTTGTTACTGTGATTGAAAAGTTGTCCTGTATGTCTTCTATAAGAAAGTAAATCTGTGAAAAAAACCAAGCTTCTAATATTAAATGATGAAGTTATTTGATAGCACTAATGTAAAAATTCTTAACTTTGATACTACTCCTCTTCATCTCTTGGTTTCTGAAATGTGTTAGGGTATTAAAAAGAGATGAATGGGTAACTACTTTAGCTACACAGTTTTCCTAGAAAAATTAGAGTCTGTTGAAAGTCACCTACAGTTTGGCACAATTCTTACGCATTTTACAAAAACTTACAGTTGAATAATGTAATTTGGTATAGAAAGAAGGAAAGGAATTCTGAGTACAGCATCCTTGATAGACCTTGATGAACTCCAATAGCAGTGTGACTTTGTGCTAGAAAACATAAGTTTCAGTTTATATTCAGTAACTGTATTTCCGCTACCTCCTTCAGAATATTGCAAAAATTTCGATTCAGTATAAAAATTGTTGTGTAACATTATTGAAATATTTTGTTACATGAAAATACTATTAAATAACAAAAGTTAAGTGCAAAAAAATTCCAAAAATTCTTATTTAGCTATTTAAGGCTGTTTTGAAAGTTTGGTGTTCTGAGAAGCCTGTTTCATCCCTACTATTTGTTACACTGTCACCACCTATACATTGTTTTCTAGGTACTACAGAATATCCTCTAGTAATATGATGCCATTTCTTTTCCCCTGGAAATAGAAGCATTCAACCCTAGGAAGCAACATAAATGCATCCAGTTACAAATTTTAAAAAACTCAGTAGTAGCCACCTTACTCCACGTGGTTGGGACCCAAAGATGACCCTAAATTGTTTGGTTCAAACCAAAAGTGACAATTAAGATTGGGAAATCATTTTTTTTAATGATACAAACGTATCTCAAATAGTTTATCTTGACTTAAAACATATACATGTTCATTTATTCATGAATTTCCCTTTTTAGTTTCTGTTTCTTTGAAGTGAAATAGGACTTAATGACACTTATAAATCAATTTGAATGCGGCCTGTTTAGAATTTTAAGACTTTCTTGCCAGTTTTTACAGTTGCCTTGAACACTAACTTTGCAGAAACATTTTAAAAACTCACCTTTATTGACTCTTTATAGGCATTAAATTTAGTTTTTATAGATAAACTCTGTCTTTTTACAATCATATTTCTTTAGTTTTAAATTTCATATTATATTTTGGCATTTATTTACAATATAATAAAATGGAAAATATTATGTTAAATTTAAGAATATTTTATTAAAATATTAGTGTTCATTTATAATTTAATAAAATATTAATTTATTAAATATTTAATTTATTTTATTAAATTAAGTAATCATACTGATAATCGCAGTTGGCTGAAATAGGTAGAGGAATGCATATATAACTCTTAAAAAGTTTACAACTCAGCTAGGAGAGTAGCATATTAGAAGGCACTAGAAAGGCACTTCAGTGCAAGATTCATCAAACTATGGGCATCAGCCAGCAGGAGTGAGGATTTAAATGTGTTAAGAGAGCTGCACTGTAACTGACTCTATGTACTATTACTGAGGTTTTATATGCCATCCCCATTCCCATACTTAATACTTCTGAATATCTGAAACCTGAGGCAATGAATTTTTCCAGAGTTAGTATATTTAATTAATATTAAATAAAATTATTCTAGTTTGGTAGATGAAGGTCAATACTATGATTCCCAGTTTTGTATTTTGCTTAGGCAAATTTGCTTCCCTTTTCCTTTGTGTCTACACCCTTACACACTTTCTTAATGCCCATCTGTCACTCCTGACCACTTTCTCATAAGCCCACATGCTAATCTGGACTCTTGATGGCTTATAGATGGTAGAAAGTTAGGAAGAACTACCCCAAGCAAAGGTATATTGCAAGCAAAAAATGATTTTTTCTTTCTTTCCTGAAGACCGAGCATTTCAAACATAAATAATCTCTTTGATTGCTTTCCCAAGGGCTCTTTTTAAAAGGCACAGTTTAGGAAAGGAAGAGAAGAAAGCAAAGGAGAAGCCACCTTCCCAGTTAAGAGGAGCCCTGGAGTCATCTGCTACTTACCCCTAAAGGAAGCAAGTTTCTTAGAGAGACACTGAGTGAGGAAAAGCCAGATGTAATACCACAGGGATTCACAGGACTCTACATAGTGCTTCTCAAAGGAAAGGGTCTGAAGCTTGCCTTTGGGCCAGGTGAGGGGATGGAAGCCAGACATCCAGGCCCCCATGCCAGTTGCCTCAGGTTGTGACATAAATCGAAAAAGGTTGATAAAGTTCTGCTTTAATCTTGTCACATGTCACATTAAAAGCCCCAGCCCCTAGCATTGTTATCTACTTTTGTTTTTATCACTTGTCCTCTTTTGAAGGTGAAGTGAAGCAAGAAACACCTTGAGTTCCCTCAAGTAACATAGGCCATAGGAGCCTGTCTTCTGTTCTCCTGTGGACTTGACACTCAAGCCTTGGGGTGCTGCTGTTCAATTCGAGAGAGATTTCACAGTGTTGTAAATGCCTTAATTGCATATCATCCGGAGATGGGCCATTCAGCCTCCTCAAGGCCTGAAGTTTCCCTTAAAGAGAAAGGAATAATAGTTTAGCTGACAGGACACATAGCAGCTCCAGAATCTACGCATGTGGCTGACTGGGAGTTGAGGGTCATCTGAGTCAAACACGTTTTTTATATTTGGCACTTGATGAATGCTAAATTCGAATGTCCTTAGGCTGGACATGCTTATTACTCTGATTTGCAAAAGGAAACTCCTTCCAGGTTCCATCATTCTCTACTTTCTTTACCTCTCTCCTCATCCCTTAATATACCTTATATGTGTATTTGTGCAACTTCCCTGCCCTCTACAAGCATTCTGGCTTGCAGCTTCCTGTTGCTGTTTGTGATCGGCAAAACCGTCTCCTTCTATTCCCTTTTTTATTTTGCAGTATATTCAGCTGTATATTGCCCAACAGATTTCACCACACTGAAATACAGTCTTAATTTCTAACATTCTTCTAGGTCTTATGTGCCAGGCCCAATTCTGTGTTTTCTACATAAGTCAGTTCACTTAATCCTCATAACAAATTATTTTTTCTATTTTAACAAAAAGGAAAGAGGTTAAGAGACTTGCCCAAGGTGGGGATAGTTTTGGAACTAGGTTGGTCCACCTCCTAAATTCATCTCTTAACCATTGTTTATACACAGTGCACCCTTGCTGACTGCAGCAAGTGATGTCGGATATTTACTGCATATACCACATACATTTTAATAATACAGACCTCTCCCCAGTGTAAAGCCAATTTCTTGTCCCTACAGGGAAGTCAGAGCTCCAATATAGGATCCAGTGTCTCATACCCTCTTACATGCCTCCCTTCTGCTTGCCTGCACTCAAGCACCTTTTGTTTTTAATCCATGCTTTCCCTCACACAGGATGAATTCGGGGTCCTCACTGCAGCCTGAGGTTTCTCCTCTGCAGCTGTATCCGGAGCCATCTTCCACTAAATTTGAGGTTAAAGTGTTAGCATTTCCAAGGTTTAGTTAATGCAGTCCCAAAGCCCTCATCAGTATACTTAGCCCAAGTTCCAGAGGGTCAACAAGAACATGATTATCACAGTAGCTAGTCCCATCCATAAAATGTGGAAAAACAGAAGACCATCCTAGAAACAAAGATGATCGGTGTAGCACTGTACACCCAAAGCCAGTATTTCTCAAAGTAAGATCAGAGGACTTCCTGTATCAGAATCTTCTAGGACAGTGGTTGAAAATACAAACTCACTGCTTGTGTAGAATCTTGCTGGGTGGGTGAGGGTATGAATGGCATTTTCTGATGTTCCCCAGATGATTTTTAAACACACTAAATTTAGAACCATTGGTTAAATAATAGTTCCTTTATATTCAGCACATACACACAAAAAGAGCAATGGCACCAGAACTAATATGTGTCACGGGGCTAGATCAGCTCTGTCCAATGGGAAACCACATATGTAATTTTTGAGTTTTCTAGTAATTGCTTCTTCAAAAGTATAAACAGAGGAAATTAATGTTAATAATATATTTATTTAAACCAGTATATCCAAGATAATATATTTTCAACATGTAATTAATATAAAAATTAATGAAGTATGTTACATTCTTTCTTTTGTACCAAGTTTTTGAAATTCACTAAGTATTTTTCTATTTAAGGAATCTCTCAGTTCAGACAAGCCACATTTCAAGTGGCCAATAGCCATAAGACGTTAGTGCCTACTAGATTAGAGAGAGAAGGTCTAGATCCCCATTGCTGTTGCCAGCCATAGGCCAAAAGAGCAGTGGTATTTTCTGGGTTAAGGGAGTAGACACAAAAATAAAGTACTTTTTTTTTGTTTTTTGGTTCCAACCTTACCAAGAAACCAATCAATTGCTGTTAGTTGTTCTGGATCCATTTCCACTGACTGCAAGGTCACCTCCATGACACAGGCCTTTCCTGAGATCCTCTTCTTCTATCTTTCTCTGAATTATTCCTATTGTCCCCTAAGGGTCCCATTGTTTTGGCTTCAGAATCCTGAATTGAGGGCTGCCTGCACTCAGTAACATGGAACCCCACTCTTTGAGCTGCCTTAATCCCAGTAGAACCCCAGCTTTGTTTGCTTATACGAAGCACTTCCTACTAGTTTACATGCAGCGACTCATTAAGAAGTACATTATCTCTGCCTTGTCCCATGCCCCAAATCGCACCTTTGTTGTCAGTATTGAAATCACATGGCTTTGGTTAAACTTATCTTCTCATGGTGATGCATACATTCTTCTCTGTCACCTCTTTTCCTGCTTCAGCAGGAATTTGCTCAATTGTCTCTGGAGTTACATCTTATCCTCAGCTCTGGCTGAGGAATAGGATGAAGAGGAAAACAGATCTGAGAGTAGAGAACACAGAGCAGTCCAGCAAGGGGACTGGCATTGCTAAGTCAGAAGTTTACGTACTGAGCTCAGCCTTGAGATCAGCCTGATACCTTGGAACTGAATCTTCGTTTTTGACAGGACTGTGGTTCACATACTCGCACCTTCCTGGTGCAGTAGCTTTGTTCTCGTGGGGATTTACCCATAAATAGTGCAACAGCCCTTTAAGTTTGAGATTCTCAAGTGATCTTACCTCCCAAACCTAGCTATATACTCAGTTTGGACAGCTTAACTACACCAGGTGTTGGTGATCAGAATTCCAAAACTTTTTTTTGTATATATGTATAAGTATAGTCAGTTTACAATGTTGTGTCATTTTCTGGTATACAGCACAATGCTTCAATCATACATGAACATACATATATTCATTTTCATATTCTTTTTCACCATAAGTTGCTATAGGATATTGAATATAGTTCCCTACACTGTAGTATGAACTTGTTGTTTATTGGATTTTGTGAGAATCCTCCTGTATTTCAAAGCAAGAGACACTCTGCCAGAGTTTAGTAGATGTTCTGTGTGATTCAGGGGGTTTGTAGATGTAATTCTTGGTATCTTTGTCAGAGAGGGTGAGCTGTGAGTCTCTCTACTCTGCCATCTTGGCTCCTCCCTCCGCCCCAGAATTCCAAATTCTGAATCGTGCTATTAGGTTGGCCTTTGGCTTTCAACCCCAATGTTGTCTACTTATGATTCAGCCAGAACCCTGTGAGCCTCTAGGAATTTCTCTTGCCTGGATCAGTGGCAAACTGAGACGCCATAATCCAAGAACTATACCCTAAATTTATACCTCAAAAATCTCACTAATTGAATGAAGTAAAGGGCAGGAAAACATGAATAGGAAGGAAAATCAATCATAGAAGCAAAAAGCATTTCTTTCAGAGCCCTAAATTTGAGCTGGTGTGAGCCACTTCTCCCGAGTCTTCCTAGGGCTGCCGTTGTGTTGTTGGAGTTAGTTTGGTGCCTGAGAGTTGTCTGAGGAGGACCCTTCCAATCACTATGTCTATCTTATGACATTGGCTGCATTAGAGGTTGGTACTCCAAAAATGCTGACTCAGAGAACACGGCCATGGTTGGAAGTTTAAATTGGTCATCACTCCAAACGTGTTCCCAAGTACAGAAAAACTTAATGAGTAACAGAGAAACATCTAGGACAATTTCTGAATATCTTGCTAGATGGTGATAACAATATCTAAGACAGTATAAAAGAGATAGATGTTCTGTGGGAAAATGTGATGAATTCAGTTTTGGTTTGTAGTGTTTGAGTTGTCTCTGATATTCAGGGGTAAATGTCTAATAAGCAGTTGGATATACTGATCTGAAGTTCAGGTTACAGAGAGTTCTGGGATAGGGATAGAGATTTGTGAGGCAGAGGATAAAGGTAGCAGTTAAAAGCTCAAGATGATCTTCAGATCTTACATAGCCCTATCCACTCTCTGTTATTCCTGCTTTTCATGTTCTTGGTGACTAATTTTTGCCTACTGGTTTAAAGCATGATGTTAAAAATGGGCATGGTAAATGTCACTCATCTTTTGCATCCTCTGTGATATAATGCACTGATTCCATATTTGATTGTTCTATGTAAAGGTTTTCTTTTGAAGGGTGTGTTAACTGGTTCAGAAAAGGAAAGGGGGGGTGGAGTATAGTTATGACAATTCTGATGCAAAGGCCCTTATGAGCTCCTCTCATTCCCAGACAGATTTTATACTTTGACTTTCAGTGTCTTTGTTTAGGATTATTTCCCATAATGGAGTTGAGAACATACTCATCAAAATGTTTAAAATGCCTATTAAAAAATTAAACTTTCTGGGCCCTTTGCAGACCTGTCACATTATTACAACATATTATAACATCTCAAACTAATATTTAAGACTCTCTGGCTTGATAATTATGATTCTACTGAAAAACAGTGATTGACGTATCCATCTTTGAAGCAATTCTCAAATTTTATGTACGTATCGGTCACCTTGATGCTTGTTAAGAATGCATATTCATCAGGTCTAGGAAAAGACCAGGAGAATTGCATTTTTAATAAACACTCCATAACTGTGACCACCTGATCACACTTTGAGAAGTGGTATTAAGTGTTTGGCTATCTGAGGGATCCAAGGATAGGTGTAGAATGGAGTTTTTTAACCTGAGATCCAAATATCCCCAAGGAGTCCATGGTCCACAAACTTGGATGGGAAAAAAAATACATCTTTATTTTCAGTAACTTCCAAACACATCTCTATTTTCAGTAACTTCCAACTTCCAAATGCTAAACCTTAGCATGTAAAAAAATTTAAATGTAGGCAACAAGCTACAGAAATAAGAGCAGTTCTCTAACCTTATCACCAATAGAAAACACAGATATTTTCATATCACGTTAGAGTTGTTGTACATATCTTGAAATGTTGTTTACAACCATTACTGCTTTGAAATTATGATAGTTATTAGACTGCCATTAGACATCATTTAATTTAATAAAGAAACACATGTTGTACTCTAAAATTAAATTTGAAAAAACATTTTCATAATTGTGCCTTAATAAAAGTGGTTTCTTTCATAATCCTACATATTTTTCATGAGTTTAGAAATTATTATGAGATGAGGTCTATGGCTTTACAAAAAATGTTAAAAAGGTCCATGGCATAAAAAGGTTAAGAATCTTAGTATAGAGAGGAATAGTCCCTTTATCAAGACATTAGAAAGGTGTATTACTTAATTCTATGAAGAAAAAAATGCACAAATACTTACAGATCAAAAGAGATTCTTGTCAAAAAAAAAAAAAAGGTAGAGATTCTTGTCTGAGCCCCCGTGGCTCATGCCTAACGTTTCACTCTCCAATATTTCTTCTCATGGACTACACATCTTCCTGAGCTTGTTTATTGCTTCTCAACGGTTGAACAACTCTGTTTACCATCAAGGATAACAGATTTTAATCACAGATCTCAAGCCCATTATGAACATTAATTTATGTCTGACATCCCTTAGCGAGGTAGGTAAAGACTATTATTATTTCATAGATGGAAAATCAGGTCTAGGCAAGTTTGGCAACTTGTTCTTAGGCTACCCAAGAATTGTGGCTCATTTCCAGAATCAATGCTTATTCTCTTCACATGCAAACAATTTTTTTTTGATTCACCATATGCCAATCTGTTACAAAAATAATGTATTTTGCAAAAATATTTTATTGATGTAGGTATGGAAATAATCTTCCCTAGGTAGAAACATTTGATGATATTCATAGTAAATACCAATAACTTATTTGCTAGATTGTTCTCTGAAAAATAATAGATATCCTAGTTGGAGAGGAAAAGCCTCAAGCCAAAACAAATAGTTAAAAACCACTATTCATTTTAAAATAAAGTGATTAGTTTCTTCTTTTATTTAGAAACTTTATCCAGAGTCAGAGAAGAACAAAATGAACATTAGTTGTCAAAATGTATTGACTTTATTTTTGCTCTCAAGACGCCACACAGTCAATCAGCAAGCACTTTTGTCTTTTTTGAGGTCAGTTTGTTTCTTGTGGACTTTGTGGATTGCTTTGATCAATAATATTTATGTGTCTGATCTTTATCTGACTTTTTTTGTTTAACTAGTCCATCTGGCTTGACAAAATAGTGTGAAAGATTTGAAATTCTTCGTGAGTTGTCTTTTAAAATGGTATTTACAGTTACCTATTGCTTGCTGAATCCCTAATGGCCTGCTAAGGTTGGGAAACAGAAGGAGCACGTGAGCAAAAATGAAAGGCACAGGTGAATAAATAAATAATTGAGGGAAGAAGGGATAACTTCTCCTTATAAAAAAATTCTAATTAATATACGTAGAGGGAATGAGGAAAATTAAAACTCTTCATTAGACAAACACCATAGTGGTAATTATCAGAGGCTATGTTGAAGGGTGCTAAAATCAACGGGCGCAAGTGTGAAGAGAAGCAGAATATTTGTATAGTTTCAGACTATGTCACCTAAGATATTTATTAATGACAAGGAAGGGAAATAATAACCTGGAGAGACTTGGCACATACCATCATGTCTCCTGATATGCATTGAGCAGGACAAAACACCGTTTCTGTGGTATTCTTATCAAAAATGCATAACCTTGATCAGATGAGATGAGATAAGAAAGCATCAGACAAACCCAAAGTGACAAATATGTGACAACATAGCTCCACCAGTTTTCTCTTCCAAAGTGCCAAGGTCATTAAAGAGAAAAGGACACTGAGGAATTGTCACAGGTGGGAGGAGACTGAGAAGACTCCACAACTAAATGCAATGTGGGATCCTGGGTTAATCCTGGAACAGGGAAAGGACCTTAGTTGAAAAATAGTCACCAGTTTAAAGTCTGTACATCAGTACCAATATTAATTACCTGGTTTTGATGATTGTTCTATGGTATGTTAATGTTAACATTAGGGGAAGCTGGAGGAAGGGTACAGGGGAACTTGACTATTTTTGCAACTTTTCTGTCAATCTGAAATTATTTCAGAATTAAAATTTAAAAAATCAAAGAAACATTTGTAGCAATTTTCTAAAGTAACTCCCCAAGTCTGTAGAGAAAAGGGAACCCTCCTACACTGTTGGTGGGAATGTAAATTGGTGCAGCCACTATGGAGAACAGTGTGGAGGTTCCTTAAAAAACTGAAAATAGACTCATCATATGATCCAGCAATCCCACTTTTGGTCATATATCCGGAAAAGACAAAAATTCTATTTAGAAAAGATATATGCTCCCCAGTGTTCACAGCAGCACTGTTTACAATAGTTAAGACATAGAGGCAACCTAAGTGTCCATCAACTGTTGCATTGATAAAGAAGATGTAGTGTATATATACAATGGAGTAATACTCAGCCATAAAACAGAAGAAAATAATTCCATTTGCCGCAACATGGATGGACCTAGAGATTATCATACTAAGTGAAGTAAGCCAGACGGAGAAAGGCAAATATTATATGATATCACTTATATGTGGAATCTAAAAAATAGTACAATCTTATTGTACACACAGACAGAAAACAAACTTCCGGTTACCAAAGGGGAAGTGGGAAATTACAAGTATGGGATTAACAGATAGACACATATATAAAATAGATAAAAACAAGAATTTACTGTAGAGCACACGGAACTATATTCAGTACCTTGAAATAACCTATAATGGAAAAATATTAAAAAATTATGTATATACACATGTGTGTATATAAATATCCTAATCACTTTGTTGTACACCTGAAACTAACAGATTATAAATCAGTTATACTTCAGTAAAATAAATTAAATAAAATAATTGTCCACTGTCCAACTGAAGCAAAAGATTTTGAAGGCCTTAAAATATCTTGATAGTATATCTTTCCTACTCAGTCCACTAACTCTTTTCCTAAGCATATAAATTTTGAGAACTTTACTTGTTTCAAATGCATAGAAGATCATAGCCTCTTTCTGTACAAAATGCCCATTTTTTCCTCATGTGACATAAGCATTCAAAAAAATTGTGTAAAATGGGAATGATAATTGCTGTAGTGCCCATCCGGCTTTTCCCTGCTGAACTTACAGGGTTGCCATAAAGTATAAAAAGGCTGAAGGAAGTGGAAGTATTTTTCAAGTTGTAAGTCTTATGCAGGTAGTAAGGTGTTATTTTCATTATTCATGGAAAATTGAGTAAGATATTTTTATAATTTTCATATATATTCAAAATCAGTTTTTCCTCTTACTTTCCCTGTACTCTGATGATATTTCCACTTCTTTAGCAGGCATAAAATTTCAAAATTTCCCTTGAAATTGAGGACTAAAGGAAAGAGAATGGATATCAGTTACAACAACTCCAGCTAGCCATCTTAAAATTTGCTTGTCACCTTTATCCCTCATTTTTATTCTCTTCTATGCCATATGAAATTATAGACAAAAAAAGAAATTTTAGAGCAGGATAGAGTCCTGGAAGTAATCTAACTCAGTGCCTCATAAATAGATCTGATTGTAAGAATCACCTAGTTTGGTCATTTCAAATACGAATTTCTGGACCTATGAAATCATAATCTATGGGAGGGACTCTAGAATGTGTATTTAAATATGCATTTCAGCCAGTTATTATTGGCAGGCAAATTTAGAAGCAGTCTCACTTTATAGATAAAGAAACCAAGACAGAATGACCACATTTATTTTTAAAAATAGCATATACTATTTTTTGTAAATATTACTTTCTGGGATATAGTCTAGAATAAGAAACAATTATGTAAACAACTGTAGTACACACTTTACTAGGGAACTAAACAAAGCTGGATCCCACTAATTCTTCCTTGGAAGAGAGAGGATCAGGAAAGCCTCCAGGGACTTTTGTAATACTGTGCCTTGTAGATAGACAGCAGAGGGCAGATATTCTAAGAAGAAAGGACATTAGGCAGAGACATATAGATGTGATGGCAGATTTCAGAATTAGGAGTGGACCAGGGGCCTGGGCTGTTGGATGCAACAGTGTAATGGTGAAAGATGAAAGAATAAAGATTGGGATCAGATTTTGAAAGCCTGAAATGCTTTGCTGAAAGGTTTGCTCTTATATGGTACCACAAGCACAGGCAACAAAAGGAAAGAAGTCAGTCAGAGTGCTTCAAACTGAAAAGTTGCTGTGCAGCAACAGAATGGAAAGGCATCTTAGAGAATGGGAGAAAATATTTGCAATCCATTTATCCAATAAGGGGTTACTATCTAAAATATATCAGAAACTCATAAAGCTCAATAGCAAAAACCCAAATAACCAATTAAAAATGGGCCAAGAACTTGAATAGATACTTCTTCAAAGAAAACATACAAATGGCCAACAAGTATAAGAAAAATCCTTAATGTCCCTAATCATCAGGGAGATGTAAATCAAAACCACAATGAGATATCACCTTACCCCTGTTAGAATAACCATTATATAAGCAACAACAACAGAAAGTAAAAGTGTTGGGGAGGGTATGGAGAAATTGAAACACTTGTGCATTGTTGCTAGGAATGTAAAATAGTACAGCCACTATGGAAAATAGTATGGAGGTCCTCAAAAAATTAAAAATAGAACTGTCATACGATCTAACAACTCCGTGTCTGAGTATTTAGTCAAAATAATTAAAAGCAGAATTTCCAAGAGCTATTTTTATTCCCATGTTCACTGTAGTATTATTCACAATAGCCAAGAAGTGGAAACAACTTAAATGTCCATTGACAGAAGAATGGGTAAAGGAAATGTGGTATATGCATACAGTGGAACATTATTCTGCCTTAATAAAGCAGCGAATGCTGTCCCATGCTACCATATGGATGAACTTCAGAACATTATGCTAAGTGAAATAAGCCAGTATAGAAGGACAAATACTGCATGATTCTACTTATAGGAGGTAGCTAAAGTAATAAAACTCATAGAAACAGAAAGTAGAATGGTGGTTGCCAGGAGCTGGTGGGGAAGGGGGAGGTGGGGAGTTGCTGTTCAATCTTGTTTTCAATTTTCATTTAAATCAGAACAATTAGCCAATGTCTTAAACTTGCATTCTCAGAATAATCTTTGACCTCTCCTTCTTCAAGATCCTTCTTTCCTTCCTTTTTTCCTTGCTTGCTTCCTTCCTTCCTATAATTATTTGCCAGGCGCTGTTTTAGTCATTGACGGTACTAGTAACAAAACAGGCCTAGGGGCAGGGTATAGCTCAGTGCTTAGCATTCATGAGGTCCTGGGTTCAATCCCCAGTACCCCCATTAAAAATGAATAAATAAATAAAATAAACCTAATTACTTCCTCCCACCAAAAACCCCCAAAGTAATTTAAAAAAATAGTTAAAAAAAAAAAAAACCCATGCCAACCCTCCATTCCTCATGGAGCTTACAATATAGGAAGCTTATAAATTATAGAGATAATAAACATATTAATAGAAACAGTTTGGTACTGGTGCAGGAGTAGATACCCAAAGTTAAGATGTAAGGGGAGTCCCTTGAGAAGGAATGCTACAGCTCTACTAGCGGGGTATACTATAAAGCTTTCTCTTTGCCTCCCTGAAAGTGACCTGGAGTCATTTACAAAGGTACCAGTGTACTGGAAAGAGGAAAACATCCAGATTTTTTTTAAGAATTACTAGGATAGGCTTCGAGTTGATGCTGATTCCTTGGGTACCCACATGCTCTTTGATCAAATAGTCAGAATGAGGGGTTATAGAGATTAGATGATAAATGGAGCATTGGTCTGATTCCTTCTAACAGTAGGCTCAGTGAGTCTACATGTATAGCCCTATAGCAGTTCTCTTTGTACTTGAATTTTACCTGAGTTTGTAGTTCTAAGAACACTTTTGCAAACCAGCAGACTCTTCCCGTTGGCTCCCTGACCTGTGGAACGAGGGCTTATACAACAGGAAGGGCCAAATGGAAACCACTGTAACTGCCCTGCTCAACCAGAATATCAAATCAAAAGCAATACTGCATCCCTGAGGAGGTCTGTGTAGATTAAGGTCACCATGAAAATCTTGAGAGATGCAAAAGTGTTGACTTGGCCTGTCCACATGGTAGTGGGATTTTGAACAGTGGTAGAGGATTTCCATAAAGTTAATCAAGTGGTGATCCTAAATGCTGCTGCTTTTATGGATGGAATTTCCTTACTGGAGCAAAACCACACAATCTCAGACAACTGGTGTACAGCTATTGCTCTGGCAAATGCTTTATTCATTTTATATCAGCCAGGAAGCAATTTGCTTTCACATAGTCACATCAACAAAACATATTCACTGTTGCTTTCAGCTCTAGGACTCTATCATAATCTAGGCTACAGAATCTATGAAATCATGCTAATAGCCCCATTGGGCAGGAAGTAGTAAAAACCTAGAAGCTTTAATAAGACTTATATGTGCCAGAAGGTAGGAGATAAACTCTATGAAAATTTGGTAGGTTTCTGGGGTTCCATGGGTTTAGGAATATACTGAGGTCTCTCCCTCAAAGACATACTAAGTTTCAAATGGGGATCAGAGTAAAAGGAGGCTCTGAAGCTTATGAAGGGTACAGTATGAGCTATTCTACCACGTAGGTCATATGAATCATCAGGTCTGTGGCTTTTAGGGCTGTTCAAAGGAGCTTCTGGCAGCCCCCCCTCCCCATAAGAGAATGACGATTCATGCACTTAGGGTTTTAAAGTAAAGCTGTGCAGATATCCATTCTCCTTTTGCAAAATGGCACCTTTCTTGCTACTTAATGCTGGTTTGGACTAAATATCTAATTATGGGACACCAAGTGACCAGACAATCTGAGATGACTTTGATGAACTGGGTCTTACCTGATCCACAAAGCTCTGAAGTTGGACATGAATAACAGCACTCCATCATAAATTGATAGTAGAGTGAAATAGAACTCAAAGAGATACTGAATATATAATTTGCATAAGCTGAAGTTCAGACTCTCATGACACCTACTCCTGCTGCACTGTTGCCTCTTTTTCAACTCCCACCTCTGACCTCATAGGGAGTTTCCTCTGACTAAATGACTGAAGAAGAAGAAGTTCAGGCCCAGTGTATACATGATTCTTCACGTGATGCTGCTATAGATGGAAGTGAATTGCTGCATAATTATGGCCCAATTAGGGCATGTTCTGACTGGTAGTAAAGAAATGAAATACTCCCACTGAGCAGAACTTCAAGGAGTGTATCTGCTTGCATGAAAGGCTAGAGGTATAGGTCCCATGGGCAGTGGTCAGTGGTTGATACTGGGTATTCAAGGACTTAGAAAATGTAGTATTGGAGGATTGGAGACAAGAGGATCTAGGAAGATGTATGTAGATAGAACCATTAGAATGAGGACATAATATGATTTGTCTCATGTGAATTCTTACCAAAAGTCACCAGCTGGAATCTAGCAATCACCAGCTAGAAAAGGTGACAAATTTTGTGGATAAGTCCCAGCCTCTGCCTCCAGCTACCCCAGTGCTTACTCAAGGGCTTATAAACAAAGTGGCATGAGAGCAGGGATGGAAATTGTGCATGGGCTCAGCAACATAAGCTTACTCTCATCAAAGATGATCTGACTACTACCACTGCTGAGTGCTTGACTGAGTAGATTATCGCTGATCCTCTGAAATGGCAACAATCCTCTGGGAGGCTAACTAGCAATCTGGTGGCAGGCTGATTTCCTTGGATATACTCTTATTTTGGATGAATTTGGCTTTAAAATTTATCTTCCCTGCCTGAAATGCCTCTATCAACACCACATCAAGGGGTTTACTAATATATTCACCATTGTGTATCCCATACAACAGCATTTCCCTAAGTGTGACCCTAGGGATCTCCAAAACTCTCAGGGAGTCTATGAGGTCAAAACTGTTTTAATAGAACTAGGAGATTATTTTCCATTTTCTTTGTGTTCACTTACACTGATAGTGCAAAGGCCATGGTAGATAAAACCTCTGACTCCTTAGCACAAATTAAGGAAGGGGCATCAAACTGGACTAAAAAGTCATAGGAGTCATCACCAGTAAGCACTAGCACTAACAAAAATTTTTACAAGAATATGTAAATACTCAAGGTGAGGTAGTAAAAATGATTAATTTAAAAAAATTGACGCCATAATACGTGGTCTTCTTAATATTCTGTGTGACCAATGAGAAGTCATACATACAGCACTTTTGCTATATACAAAATATAATGTTTGTTTTGTGGAAAAGCACATCTGTGATTGTGTACATTACAAGCTGAACTAGCTGCTTTTTTTCATGGAGCACCGTTTTTACTCAAATAACAACTGACAGACAAATTAGGATTATTCAGACTTGTATATTTGGCAGATATTTTCTTAAAAATAAATGAAATGAGTCTGTCACTTCAAGGGAAATAATTGACAATATTTTGTTCCCAATGAAAAAATTCAAGCTTTCAACTAAAACTTAGAACTTCTGAAAGCTATCCACTCCAGCGAGCTTGAAAGTTTTGCAATAAAGATTTTTAAAATACTGTAATGATAAAATTAATTAATGTGATTTATTTTTGATATTGTATCATGAAATGCATCACTATTTAGAAGGTCTGAATAACTTAGTGAACCAATATTTTTGAAATGATCAAAGCATGATGTTACAAAATCATGCATGGCCAGAGATTCATTTAAAGTGTAAGATAGACCAGTAGTTTCAACCTAACACAGTAGATTAAAAAACAAATTTAAATAAAAGACAAATTGAGAAAAGTATCTCCAACACATAGTAACCCTTTGCCAGAAGTAAAAAGCACTGTATATTAATAAGTGTAACAACAGTTCATTGAGCTGTTTCTCCTTGTTGAGGTACAAAAGTGAAAAAGTTTTTTTTCTTTTGCTTGAAAATATGCTGTGTTGAATTTTCTTTTTTCATCCTTTAACGCTTTCTTGGACAGATTCCAAAATCTTCTAGTTACTTTGTTGTTAAATGAGTTCTGAATCGTTTAAAACCTCATATCCCTATTCCTAGTACTGCCAAAAGCTGTATCTCTGGCCAGTGGCAGTGACTTCAGGGAGTGGGTGCTGGGGGTTGAGGAAACACTACAAAAAGTGTACAATGTTCAGATAAACAGAAATAATTACTCTGAATCCTGCTCTCTGCTTTCTAGTCCAGTGTATTATCTAGGTTGGCAGTTAGTGGGTGAGAGGAAACTGGGATAAATAGGGTGGTTTCTGCTGCTTCTTTGTAAACCTTGGACATAGGGAGAATTTTCTGGTCAAAATTTTTGGTGGCATTTTAATGTCTCTCTTTAGCATGTTGGATACTTTGTACCTCTGGACCTCAACTTTAAACCTGAGCCTAGATTCCATATAGTAGACATCCTATTCCATAAGAAAAATACTGATACTACAATAGAAAAATGACCAAAGAGCTTAAATACAAGATTCACAGGAATACAAAAGACCAATATACATTTACTATTTCAGATAATAAAAAATTACTAGACCAGTATAGCAATTTTAAATAATATATTACCATTAAAAAATGTAAAATATGTGGTGTGATAAACGCTCTTCATTCACTGTTAATGGGATTTTAAACCAGAATGGCCAGATATGAAGAACAATTTGATAACCTGTGTGAGGAAACACAGATACATCCATGTTCTCTGATATACTAATTCTCCTTTCAGTAATCTGCTCAAGAAAATGATCTTATGTGCTATCGAGGGTTTGTGAGCAGAGATGGTCTTCCTGACATTATAAGATTGCAACCACTTACAGAGGCCATGAAGAGAATTGTTAAATTACGGTATAACCATATGATTAAAATTTTATGTAGCTGAGAAAGCTGTATGTTTTCATTTATATGTGGAATCTCAAAAACAAAACAAGTGAACAAATATAGCAGAACAGAAACAGACTCACGGATATGGAGGACAAAACAGTGCTTGCCAAAGGGGACGGGGTGTGGCAGGGGTGAAATAGGTGAAGGGGGCTAAAAGGTACAAAATGCCAGTTATAAAATAAATTAGTCACAGGAATTAAACAGATAGCATAAGGAATATAGTCAATATTTTGTAATATCTTTGTATGGTATGGAATCTAATATCAAGTCACTATGTTGTACACCTGAAACTAATATAACACTGTAAATCAACTAAACTTCAATAAAAAACAAGAAATATTACATGGCTGTGTTAGTCAGGATTCTCTAGAGAAACAAACCAGTAGGAGATATAAAAATAGATGGATAAATCTGTCTGTATATCTATCTAAATTACTTATGTGCATAGTTGGTCCTTAACACTGCAGGGATTAGGGGCCCTTATGCCTCAGCAGTAAAAAAAAAATCTGTGTATAACTTTTGACTCCCCCATACTTACTTCATAGCCTGCAGTTGACCAGAAACTTTACCAAAAGCATAGACAATTGATTAACACATATTTTTTGGAGAGGAGGGCTCTCCCAAAATACACCTATACCCTATAGCTCAGTGGTAGAGCACATACTTTGCAATCCCCAATACTTCTATTAACAACAACAAAGAAAAAACACATATTTTGTATGTTGTATATATTATATACTATATTCTTACAATAAAGTAAGCCAGAGAAAAGAAAATGTTATTTAAAAAAAAATCACAAGGAAGAGAAAAAATATTTACAGTACATATATGTATTCATTGAAAAAAAAAATCCACATAGAAGTGGACCTGTGTAGTTCAAACCCATGTTGTTCAAAGGTCAGCTGTATTTCTCAACTAGGAGACAATATCACCGTGTCACTAAAATTATGTATTGAATACTTTTATGTAATTAACTGCTTACATAAGGAATATCAAAAGCTATAGTCTGTTTAGAGTCTAGAATGAAGAAGAGAACATATGCATGCAAGGTAAATAGCCACAGGATACAAGGAACTTTCAGTATTAAGAACACAGGAAATGCTATAGGAGTTCATATTCAAAGGAATGATTTTTTTTACAAGGGACAGTGGTAGTAGAGGAAGTAAGATGTAGAATAATAGAAGATGTAAGATGTAAAAGAATAGAAATTTTTAAAGAAGAAAGAAGGAAGGAGAGAAATGGAAGCAGAAAAAATAGTGTTAATCTTGAAATTTACTTGATAGTTCTGTTAGTTTCCTAGGGTTGCTGTACCAAAGTACCAAAAACTGGGTGGCTTGAAATAATGGAATTTTATTGTCTATGGTCTGGAAGCTAGAAATCCAAAATCAAGGTGTAGGCAAGGTCATGCCCCGTCTGAAACCTCTAGAGGAATCGTTCCTTGCATCTTCCTCGTTTCTGGTGGTTTTCCAGCAATCTTTGGCATCCCTTGCTTGTACAAGCATCTCTCTAATCTTCCATCTTCACATGATGTTCTCTCTGTGTCTTCATATCATCTTTCTTCTGTTCATGTCTGTCTCTGTGTCCAAATTTCCCCTTTTTATAAGGACATCAGTCCTATTGGATTAGAGCCCATCCTAATGACTTCATTTTACCTTGATTTCCTCTGTAAAAACCCTATTTCCAATAGGGTCACATTCTGAGGGACTGGGAGTTATGACTTTGACATATCTTTTTAGGGGGACACAGCTGAACTCATAACAGCAGTTTTATGTCACAGGGACTTGGGAGGGACACAGTAAGTTTGAAGAGAGCTGCTAGGGTATGAATACTAGGCTGAGGAAATCAAGATTTTTTTAAATAGGTGATGGAGAGCCACTGAAAATGTTCAAGAAATGAGACTGAACTCATGCATCACCCTCACTTCCTTGTCAAGCTCCCACTGAAATGACAAGAAAGCTTTATTTGTTTTATTTGTTTGTTTTGGTAATGAAACCCATAACATCACTCTTAAATAGGTAAGATGTGAGGAATAATGGAAGACAGAAAGCAAATGGTGTCAGGTGGACTGAGAAAAAACAACGGGGACAGCAGCACGGGATGGTGGAGGGAAGCTCTGTACTCCCTAGGAGAGTTCTGGAGAGGCTCTGGGCTGATTCCTGCAAAACAAAACAAAACAGAAGAAGTGGGACATGGAGAAACCTGTAATGTTTTATGTAAAAAAGCTGCCAGAAATGTCTATGAACTGGAAAGTCTATTCAAAATTTGCACTGTTGACACTGTCCAGTGACTATAACTGTGGTGACTCATCACATAAAACCTCTAATGAGTTTAATTTTCACAGACCACATGTTGGGTAATTGTCCTTGATATATGGCTTTATTATGACATCATTCTCATTTAAGAACAAGTTTATTTCTGGAAAACTTCACTCTGTAAAAATTATTTATCTTTAGCCATTTTGCATTAAATCACTGCAAAATTCTCTCATCAAAATGTCTAATGCCTTGTTGAAGACTTGATCACTGCAAATCTAACTGAATTATTGCCTCAAAGTTTGAATTCTGGACCCCAATTCGCACTTGAGAGGGCAAGGTACAGAGTCGACTTTTTATAGAGGCTTAACTGTTCTCCCACATGAGGTGTAAACAATCAGGATTCCAACTTTATATACTTATCTCTGAAGCAGTCACCAATAAGTTGACTTTAAGTCAACTTATAACTGAAACTAGTTTAAATATAATATTGCATATATTTTTAGGCATTGGAAAAAATACCTTTATCCTTTTTAGCCTCAAAAATGTCCATTGTTTATTAGAAATGTCACAAAATATTGGTAGAAACAATAAGCACAATATTTAACTGTAGTCAGTAGCTGAGATCCTATAGAAGTAGGGAAACCACTGTATATGTCCCTATTCTTCACAATGGGAGTTATTTCCCAGCAGTAATTTTATTACAAGAAAGGGAGACTTACTCAGATACATTCTTATTTGGTAGTCTGTCAGTAGCAGAAAGAAGGAAAATCTGTGTAAGTGATATTTCTTCTGTTTCATATCTGCTTCAAAATTTAATTGAACCTCAATCTAACTGTCCCTCCCTCCCCATCCTTCCCTTTAACTGAAAGCTTGAGAATGGTAACTGTAACTATCTTTTACTCAAAACAAATCATTTCAAAAGTCATGAAGAGAATGGATTAAATGACAGATTAGCATTAAAAAGATAAATGCACGGTAAAAACCCTAAAATGGTGGGACTCAGATCCAGGCTAAATGTATTTCTATAGACAGAAATGTAGAAAAATGGCCCAGTGGACAGCAGAGGATTCTTGATAGGCAGGTTCATCTACGGCAATTTATTCTCTAAAATGGCTTGGTTGATCTGGGGCCTGATCTGTCATCTGGTTCCGATCTAAGGAAGATCCAGCCTCCTTTCAAATTGCAGAACCTGAAGATCTTTCCTCATTAAGCAGCAGAGTAAATTATTAAGAAAATCAAGCCAAAATGATGTTTTCTTCCACTGTTATTTAAAAAGGGAAGGAAAAGGCATCTCACTTCCCCAAACTAGAGAGGAGTAGCCAGCAATTTGTTTCTAAAGGCCTGAGTTAGAACTTTTCTTCCTGCCCCTACTTCATCAGGAGGAAGGTAAAATGAACTACAGTGAAAATTCCCTCTGTCTGTAATGTTCCCTGTGCCCGTAATTGCCACGAAGGATCGTTAGACAGACATCACAGGTGTAGAAGATGACAGAGCACAGACTGGAGTGCTTCTCCAAGTTATCATGGCAGCATCAACCCACCTGAGGGAGGACTTCCTTCCCTGCCTCCCCATGATAACTAACATCGGCCTATTTCACCTGCCCTGTGAGTATGGGTGTGACTCCAAATTCAATTTGAGTTAGGAAAATAAAAGCAATGTGATGCTCCCTGCACCTGGATATATAGACAATATTTGCATTCTAAAAAGCCAGCACCATGGTTGTAAAATTAGATTCACACCAGGGCTAATCCCAAGATTTTCAAAATTACCCTGGGATGTTTGTGCTGGAGGCATAGTCATTCAGTGCTGGATGTCGTTTGTGCAGGTAACTTAAGTGAAATTCTAGGATGAGTGATCATTCAGAAGAGCCTCATGAACCATGTTAACGTATCTTTCTTCTCTTATCACCTACTCTTCTGGCTACTGAACCTGCTCTACTTTTTGCTTCATTTGTTTTCTCTTTTATTATTAATCTCTCTCTAGACCAGTTAAAAACTCATATATCTAAAGCCAGGAAGGTCATATAACTTAGTAGATGAGGCTATACTGAACGATGATAAATGGTAACTGGCTCTTGGCTTCAGTGTCAGGGGAGACTATGGAGGGAGGTGTAGGGGCACAGTATTGAGTCCCCATGTTCTATTGAGGGACGTAGTCACCATTCGGCTATTAGCCATGTGGGAATGGGGGCCCAGTTGCCAGATTTCAGATTTTTTGAAGAGGAATTTGAAGGCATGCTTCCTCTCCCCCATAAAATACCCTGCATTTGAAATTGTTGGCTACTCAGCTAACAGCTATAGAGACACTATGTTCCACCTACAGATTGGCTAAGGTCAAATGGTGTGGGATAGGGAAATAGGTGCTGTCATATTTTGCTGCTGGGAATGTAAGTTTGAGAATACTTCTGTGGAGACCTTTTGGCAACACCTATCAAAAAAAGAATATGAAGCGGGCAGGGTACAGCTCAGTTGTAGAGTGTGTGTTTAACATGAACAAGGCCCTGGGTTCAATCCCCAGTACTTCCATTAAAAAAAAAAAAAGAATTACTTCCTCCCCAATACATACATACATACATAAAATTTCCAGAAAGAAAATAAGAGATAGAATTCATAGAATATGATTTAAAAAGAAAGAATACAAGTCAAAAAAATAAAATGGTAGGAAAGGGACAAAACAAACTTAAATATATTTAAAAAAAGAATATGAAAAGGAATATATGTATGTATATGTATGACTAAAACATTTTGCTGTACACCAGAAATTGACACAAAATTGTAAACTGACCATACTTAAAAAAAAATTCAGGAAAAAATTATATACAAATGCATACTCTTTGTCTCAGTAATTCTGCTTCTAGAAATTTGCCTGACAAACTTGCATACTTGCAAATTGATATGTGCATAAGGATATTTATTGCAGCATTTATTTAATACTGAAATACTGGAAATACCCTAAGTGTCCTTCAGAAGGGACCTGGTTAAATAACTTATGGCACGTGAATACAATGGATTGCTATCTAGCCATAAGGGTGAATAAAGAAGGCAGCCTGAGGGAGGAGGGTATAGCTCAGTGCATGCCTAGCAAGCATGAGGTCCTGGGCTCAATTCCCAGTGCCTCCCTTAAAAAATAAACCTAATTACCTCCCCCTATAAAAAAACTAAGTAAATAAAAAAAAGAAGGCAACCTGAATATAGTAATGTGACATGTATTGTTAAGAAAAGCAAGAGGCAGCATAAACAGTGTATATCCTATGCTACCTTTATATTTCTTTACATTTTTAAACATGTATATGCTTTATCTTAAAGAATACATATACTATATGTATAATGCATATGTATATATTATATATATTTAAAAATTATATGTGGAAGAATATTAAAAAAAAACTGAAAGCAAGGCTTGTCTCTCTGACAGGGAACTGAATGATTGGGAGCAGGGTTGGGAAGGCTACTTTTCTCTCTGCATCTGTTGTTACTTTTTGAAGTTTGGTTTGTGTGCATGTATCATGTATTTTAAAAAATAAGAAAAATGGGAAAATTAAAAAATTTTTTTGAAAACTTTGGTAAGCTGACATTGAATGACCCACAAATTTGCAGCCTGCCCTTGGCCTGCAGGTCACCAGCTTGCTGTCTCCAGTCTTGCCTGAGCCATTTGAGGCTTTTGTCTCTTCCCTCCTGTGCCAGGATTTAGCACAGCATCTTATGCAAAGTACTTATTCAGTTAACGTTCTTCAGTGAAGTGTTCTTCTGTTTCACTTCTCTCAGTCTGTCTTCTTTTATTCTTGTTTTCCCTTCACCACAGCCCTAGTCTTCCCCCAGATCTCTGGTTCTCACCCGCCCACTCTCTTCCTGTTACCATCAAAGATAAGAACGTGCATGTCCAGTTCTGGGTCTAAGCAAAGTGGTGGCCTCAGCTTTGGAATCTGAGTTTAGATCCTGGCTACCAGTTATAGGGGGTGTAAACCTTTCCTACCTTCTGAACCTCGATTTTCCCTTCTGAAAAGTAGAGCTCAGATTGCCTACCTGGCAGAGTTATTGTGAGACCTGAAGATAAGGAACACACCAAAAATACAATTGAAGAAAGTGCCCCAGTCCAGAGCTTATAGCACTGTAAGTGAGCAGTAAGCGTTAATTCATTCTGAAAGTGATCAATAACAGTTAATTCACTCTCAAAGGCTTAAGCATTCATCTACCTATCAGAATTGTTGTTCAGATTCATCCATTACAATAGAGTGTAATTAATTGTGTTGCAAAAAGCATCTTCATTTTAGCAGAAATTAAAACATGAAGCTGAAGGAATAAAGCTCAAATGAACAGATTTTAAGCATTAACTAAAAGAGAGAATTTGTAGTAGAGGAGTCAGAGCCATTGGAGAGAGCTGTGGCCCAGGGGCTTGGAAGAGCTTGGAAACAAGAAGTAGTAGTTCTAGGGAGCCTCTTCAGTCCATCTGGCTTCCCTGGGAAAGGCGTACAGAGCAGTGGCGCTGTGGGACTATTTAAGTTAAATATTGTTCATTAAAGCCTTGCACCCCAAGGGAGAAAAAGCGATATGAGCTGCAAATGGCTGTGTGTTAACAAAGCTACCTCTAGAGAGTTTCTAAAATTCTCTGAGGTTTTCTAAATCCACCCTGAGGATGGAACCTAAGAATTCCAGAATCTGAGAAATCTTCCTTCCTGCCTTTCCTGCCTACTGGCTGCTATCATTTTCATTAAAGTACATTTCAACTGTACATCAGAGGCAGCCTGAGAGGGATGGAATATTCCAGAAGAGCCAGATAAACTAACCAAGTCGAGAGAGATCTTACTCATATGGACAGCAGAAGAGATGGAAGAATTTGTGTGTATAAAAAATGACTTAGCATAAATTGGCAGCCAAAGTCTATGGAGCTAAAACTGTTTTAACGAGTTGCATTTTGTTAACTTTTCAAAACAAAAGGCCCAGAATACCCATGTTAATGTGCTGTGCCTTGTAACTTATTCTTGGTCCATGTATTGCAGAGTTGGAGCAGGGCTCTACCAATGCCTTCCAAGTCGATGATTTTAGAGCACATAGTTTTCTTCCAGGGTAATTACAACACTTTTCAGACATTGCTTAGTATAAGTCTTTGCACTACTTTTTTAAAAAGTCAGGAGTACCCTGGTCTAGATTATTTTAGCTTCTGGATTCTACTGATTATCTTGGAGAGAGGAAGACTTCAAAGCAAGAGAGTAGAAGACACATGCCTCACTTTGCTTAGAAAGTGCTGATGGAGCTAGGAATTTCACCAGCATTTCCTGTGTCAAAAACAAGTTCTCACTTTGGTCTTCAAGGGCAGTAAAACAGGGATCAGAAACTGTTACTGTTTGTTCAAAAGCAGAAGCTCTAATCATTTCAGAGAAAGAGAGAGCAAAATTGAAACCGAAACTCTGTTTCTACCTGTCTATAGTGCCAGTGGGGTGTGTCTGGGGGCTTCTACCCCCTTGTTGCAAGTGAGATTGATTAACCACAGAGGTGTCTTTCACTTATGTCCTAAATTAGGACATACCATACTGTTTTCTGTACTCACCAAGCCGTGCCATGTGTACCCAAAATAGTTCTTAGTGGCTTTATGAAGAGTCTTGCTTCTTTTCTTTTCCGTAGCATGTGTGTTCAGTGACATCACTTCTGAGAGCTTTAGCCTGATTTGGTAATTAGATTAATCTGCACTATTAGTCCAAGTGCTCTATAAAATAACCCAAACCCCAGTGCAGAGAAGAGAACTGCATGGTATGCAGATGTTTACTTCTTCTTTATTTTAAACAAGTCCATAACCTTCTTGGCATCCAGGATCAGATTTAAGAGAATTAATCAGCCCTGAAACAAACAAGTGAACAAATTAACTTTTATGATCAGGTTCCATTCATTCCTCGTAACTGGGAGGCAACCCAGAGTTTTAACATACTTTAAAATTTCAAAAGATGGTGACAGAAAGGAAATAAAAATGGAGGAATTTCTCATGTCATCATGCATGTTAGAAAGTTATGTGGGGGAGGTGTCACAGAGGAGGCAAAAAAATTGCCAAGAGGCTAAACATGTGAAGTACTTTATACCATCCTCAGTCATTCTCTTTGCCTGAAATATTATTCTTATTTCTAAATGATCTCCCCATTTGTCAAGGCTCAGTTCAACTATTGCTTCCTGTCATAAACTCTCTTATATCTGCTCCAAAACCTCAGATTTACTGGTTTCTTATTAGTGTTTTTGTAGACATCTCTTGGCACATCATATTACAGATTTTTATTTTTGTAGTTTTATCCTACAATAAACTCTGAATTTCTTGAGGATATAAAACATATATCCTTCCAATCCCTGCAGAATGCACATGATCTAGTATACAGTAGATGATAAAGCCTGTTGAAGGGAACCAAGTTGGGATAGGTAGCTGAAAATGACCTAAAATGCCCCTTTCTTTCATTTTAACCCCTGAATTCTTCTGTCTGTCTGGATATATCTGTCACTGCTTAGATGGTCAGTCACCCCATCTATTAAGCTGTGCACCAAATGTCAGACTCTTATTTCTAACAATGCTCCCCAATTGTATGTTATTTTAAAATGTTTCAAATCTCTTTTGCATGTATTACCTTATTTAGTTCTTACAAAATTTCCACAAGGTTCCAGATGAGAAAACTGAGACTTAACAAGCATCAGTGACTTAGACTAGACCTCAGGTCTTTTAAACCCTCAGTGTAAGTTCATTTGAGCTACAGTTTTAATGATTAAAACAATTTTTTTTGAAATAGTTTCAAACATACAGAAAATTGGCAAGAATAGTGTAAAGAATGCTTGTGTACTTCACCCAGATTCACCCACCGTTGTCATTTTGCTTCATTTGATTCCTCTCTCTCCTCTGTCTGTCTACCTTCCTACCCATCTTATCTATCTATAATTGTCTGAACCAGCTGAAAATAAATTGCAGACATCAGTACTCCTTTACCCCTAAATACATCAGTATATATTTCTTAAGACAAAGATACTTACTCATAGTTGGGTCTCCTTGTCCTCCAGCCGTCACTGAGGCAGCCATTCTCTGCTAGGTGACAACTGACATCATGCTCTCACCTCTCAGCTGCAGCCTCATTGCTGCTCTCTCTGCATAGCAGCTAGGATGCCTGGGTCAGGTAACAGACCTGCCTCACACACTGTGTGAAAGAGCTTTGATGCCTGTGGAGTAACTCTTGATCAATAAAGGACAGACCCCCGTGGGTACATGCTACACTCCTCTTCTATCTCTTGGATGCACAATTCTGAGCTTCTTTAGAAGACTCCAGTGGATCATGTCCTGGTTGCCGGTGGTCGTGTTCCACTTGAGAACATTCTGTGTGCTGATTTTCTTCCTTCAATTTTATTCTCCTCAGTCCCTCCATCCCTGATCCTTAGGATCACTTCTCAAAATAATCCCTTGCATATAAGTCCTGTCTCAGGTTCTCTTCTCTTTCTGAATGGACCTGGACTAAAATGATTGTCTACCGATTACTGGAGTTAGTGAACTGGGGAGGTGACAATTAGAATTGGCAGTGTGAATAGAGTTATGTCTCTTTCTTAGGTGCTGACCTGTCCAGACCTTCCTTCTTAACCCCAAACAAATACACACCCTCTTCTACTATAATGCCACTCAGGCTCTGATTGTGCTCTTGACATGCCTCTCCAGCCCCATGTTTCTCCTCTGCCCACTTCCCCTACCAGTGCAGTGCCTTCCAAGCTGTAATCCCTGAATGCACTGCAAGAGCATGAAAAGGATTTAGAGAACATGATTGCTTTGCTCAACTGCACACACCCCTTCCTCCTCTTTCTCACCTCTTATCCTTCAACTTTGCTTTTTCTTTCTACTAATTATTTTCACTTTGTCCTTGCTCATTTTTTTAATAGACAACTCATTCTCTTTATGGAAAGAAAATAAAACAGAGGAAAGATGAAAATGTTATTTATTCTTGTTTAGTAGCAGAACAGAACAGACCAGAACACTGTGTTTCCTAGAAGAAAGCAGGACCGTGATTAAACACCCAGTAAATAATTTGGAATGCTGATTAAATCAAGAAAGACACTTTGATAGGTTTATGGAAAGAAAAGTTTTGAGAATTGGAGAATTCCCTATCTTGGATATTAGGAAGACTGACAATTGCTTCTAGCTCAATTCTATGATGTAGTTCAAATTTTAAAACCTCTATAACCGATTCTCTCTTCTTTTCATTAAGAAGTATAGTGGCTATCTTTAGCTATCACAGAATTGAATAGAAATCTAAGATAATGACTAATACGATTTTAATATGTTTTTAGGTGACGAAAGAGTAATCCTCAATGTTATGCAGTCAGTTTCTTCTTCCTGTCCCTACAATCATGCAGGTAAGTGGCTTACTTATTTTTTGCACTGGTTGTATTATATTATATTCTGTCACATCTCTCTTAAGATATTAATGCTGGACTATAGGCTTGGAGCAAACTTTTGCCCTTGGATTGCTGTTAGGCACCGTTATTTAATTAAATTGGTATTTTGAGCATAAACTCTCAAGAGATGGAAGAGACCACAGAGAATCTTTCATCCCACCTTTTGCCCAATGTGGGAAACATACCTACATCCATAGCATACAACAAGTGGTTTTTTAGCCTAATAATTCCAACCACTGGGTGCCAGTTGCAAAGAGTACACAAGTATTTTGTTGCAAAGTTATTAGTCTAACTACATTTTCTTGCTTTTCTCACACTACATTTGGTGGTGTGTGCTATCAGCCATAAACCAAGATGACACCATGAACCCTCTGTGATGAAATTCTGTGGTTTGAGTCATCTTGCCAGTTAGAGAGGTGGCTATGCAGCAGCTCAGCCACTTTGTTCTTGTAGAGATAAGGCATATTTTTGGGACTGTGCCAAGGACGGGAGACTCAGCAGTCAATGGCACACAGTATCTAAGTAAACTAACCTGCTGAGATGTTTTCAAAGTAAAACTGAACAGGAAGCAACAGCAGATAATGCCACTCTCTTTACTGGTAATTACTGTCCTGGCAATTTTAATTCCTGGCTGCCACAGAGTAAAAGGTAGGCGGCAATTTATGCTACAGATCATTGTTTCATAGTCAGCAGTAAAGAAGGATGGCACTAAGCAATTGACAGAATTTTTTTTTTAATCTAAAAAATAGTAAAGATAGTATAATATACAAAGGCTAAAATAGCAATGTCCTAATTATGGTCTCTTTTTCAGATTCCTTCTTAGAGATGATTTCTATTGCTAGCAAAGGACTAGGAAAAAGAGTTAGCTTCAGACTGTTAATATAGGGAACAGTAATTGTTGAGTTAAGATCAAAGAGTCTTCCAAATTCTTGGTTGCTCAGAGTACCAGAAGTCAGCTATTTTTTAATTGGAAGCAATTGTGAAAAGGTAGTTTATAAAAATGAAGAAAAGAAAACTTCTCAATACTTATCACTTAGTGTATTAGGCTAAACAAAACTGCATAATTTCATAGCATTTCCATTTTTCAGAGGATCTTAATAGTCAACCAATAGGCTGATATTTTCTCTGCAAGAGCCCCACCAAGTGGTCATCCAGCCTGTGGGTGAAAGTCACAAAAAAAACCAGATTAGAAATCCTATAAGAAAGAATGACAGGATAGAAGATGGATAAACACAAACCCTCCATCTGTAGAGAGATTCAGATTCAGGCTTCATGTTTAAGCAAGACATCTGCTTCTCTCACCATTTGTTTCTGGTAACTTTCTTGTCCTAACTTGAACTATGATTGCTCTTTGACCTCATGACCCCAAGTGCTTTGGGTCATCCGTTTTCTCCTAATCAATCAGCCCCTTCTGTCTTTCCATTTTCCCTTGTCCAGTCCCAGACACTGGTGTCCACCACTTAAATCATGCTTTCAATATTACTTTCAACTCTAATATAGCCATCCTGTTTCTTTGGCCCTGAAACTGAGCAGCTGAAAGTTTCTGAGAAAAATTACACAGCTGTGACAACTGATGTCATGACATATTGCTGCTTTCTAAGGCTTGGTCCTTATTTATAGTCAATATGTCTCATCAACTGACAGTGGTTATTCTAAATCCTCCCTCTCCTCTAAAATCCCCCTTTGCCACCAAGCTTTCTCAGACTCAGCAGATGACGGTTCTGCCATTTCACTGAGAAAATCCAAGGACATGAAGAGAGAACCACATCTTCCTCTCCCTCTTACTTATAAGCTTATTGGCATCTGTACCTGCCCTTCCCGGTGGAAGAGATGCCCAGGTAAAGGTTCACTTCTGAACCTGTGGCTTGGATTCCATCCCTTCCTGCCTACACAACGAGTTCATTGTATCAGTCATCTCCCTTCTCCTCATTTACCTCAGAAAACAAAGAAAACAATGCTTTATCTCATCAGAAATGAAACAAAAAGACGACTACTATATGCATTTGGTGTTTTTAACTATAAGGATAAGAAACTCTGTATAGAAAAAATAAAATTCGTTATAACAAGACTGATGTAACTCATAACCTAGGAGAAAATGCTAAACAGTAAAGCTTCCTGAGGGCAAAAGTTTCAGGATCCTAGAAGATGGAACTGTGGACCTTCATGGCCACATATATTTGCAAATGCATGTTCAACCACTTTCCCTCCCTGTGTGTCAGCACTTGAGATTCGGCTCCTAAGAAGGAGTCCCTTGATTGGCTTGGCCCACCAGAAACGTATGTAGAAGACACGTTCTTGGTATTTTCGCCTTTGACCTTGACCTGACACATTTCAGTGGACATTATTTGATCTGATCTTGTTTAATTTCTCTACAGCGCTTGATACGGCTGAATGTTTCTCCTTCCTGAGATTTTGACTTCTTTGATTTCTGTGACACTATTCTCTCCAGTAACAACAGCAAAGAAGTGGATACTCTTTTTAAGTCTCCATGGTAGGTTCCTTTCTTTTTGCTTTAACATTGGATATTGGCTCCCTTATGATTCTGTGGTTCTTCTCAGATATGTGGCTTAACCTTCCACTGCTTTTATATCACAAATCGTTCCTCATGTCAAAAATTTCTCCTGAGTTTTGGACTGAGCTCTGCACTGGAAGAGCCAATAAAATTCACTGTATCTAAAAGAGAACCACCTTCTTTCCCCCAAATCTGCTCTTCTATTGTGGTGAATGGCATATCTGTTATCAGTCTCCCAGGCCGCCTCCCTGGGGGTCTTCCCAGGTCTCTCTGACACCTAACACTCTAATCAGTCACCAACCACTCACTAAACCCTGCGGCATTTACTTCCTAAATATTTCTTGTTCTTCTCTTTCCTTCACTTGTAACCACTCTTTTGATTAGGATCTTCATACTTTCTTACTTACTTAGTTTGCCAGGTTAGCTTCCACAGACCAGGTTTCCTTCCACATCACACTCCATTTTTCACAGAGTGATCTTTCTAAAATGCTAATCTGATCTGCAATTTTGGATTTAGTCCTTTTAGCTTTCAGGATAAATGGCAAAGTTTACCCCACATGTTCTGTCTTCGGCCACTTTCTGAGCCTTGCTGGTGGCCAGTTCCTTACCTCTTTATTGTAAAACAATCAGGCTTCCTGTTGGAGGGAGTAGAATTGTTCTGTAACCTTGCCTTCATGGAATAAACTCTTGGGAGCATTGTTACACGTGTAGTTTTTTGGCCTGGCCCTAAACTTATTGAATTAGAATCTCCAGGGAGTAGGGCTACTTGTGATGGTGCCAGTTTATGAACTACTACCTGAATCTTTCTGAGCAGTCCTTTTACTTATGTTGTTTCTTTGTTCTGCTGTACCCTTCCCTCTTGTCCTTCAGAATTTTGGTTAGTGTCACTTGACAGGTGACCCTCACTTTAATTTAGATGCTCCTCTTCTGTGCTCCTGTGCCATCCAGGCCTGTTTCTGTCATAGTATCCAGCACACAGAAAAACCATATTTAACTGACTTTTCTATAACATAGCTAGTCTAAGAACTCATTGTTTATCTCTGTTTTCCTAGCACAAGAGGCAAATAGTAAGCAACTGACGAAAATTGCTTTAATATGTAAAAATGAATAAAAAGCTCAATTTTTTTACTTTGTATGAAAAATGATAAAATGAAATGAAATAAAATAATATATGCCCCTTAGCACAATGCCTGACATTAATAAATGTTATAAGAGCACTTAAGACATTTTAACTGTCACTAAAAGTATAAATTTTTTCAGTTACTTTATCTCTAAAGATAGGCATAAAATGAACAACATACAGCTACTTTATTATTAACTAATTAATTAAACACCTTTATTGTGGTATAATATCTGTGCAGTAAACTACACATATTTCAGGTGTACAATTTGATGAATTTTGATAGATATATACACCTGTGAAACCACCACCACAATCAAGATAGTTAACATTTCCATCACTTCCCAAGGGGTGCAAATTTCAAACTCCTGATTTATCTCTTCCCACCCCCTTTACCTTTGGTAACCATAAGTTTGTTCTCTATGTCTGTGAATCTGTTTCTGTTTTGTAGGTAAGTTTATTTGTGTCTTTTTTTTTTTTAAGATTCCACATATAAGCGATATCATATGGTCTTTTTCCTTCTCTTTCTGGTTTATTTCACATAGAATGACAATCTCCAGTTTCATCCGTGTTACTGCAGATGGCATTATTTTATTCTTTTTTATGGCTGAGTAGTATTCCATGGTGTGTATATGTATGTATGTATGTATGTGTGTATGTGTATATATATATATATATATATCACATTCTTTATCCAGTCATCTAACGTACAGCTAATTTGAAACACCCTCATTACCATGATTCCCTTAGAATCATATAGTAGAAGAATACTTTTGATATATGAAAATATAATATGTTGCTACAGGAAAATTGGCTCAGAAAATATATGTTTTACTTTTTTGTTAAAAAAGAAGCTTTTTGTTAAAAAAGAAAAACAAACTAAGTAAAAAATGTATACATATACATGAAACATATTGAGAAGATATACAGTGCAGTTTTATTACTGTTATCTTTGAATCATGGAATAATGGATGATTTTTATCTGCTTTCCACAGAAGTATGTGAATCTTATAATTAAAAATATGACAAAAAGAGCTAACAAGCACTGCCTTCCCCCATCTGCTCTGAATATAGCATGCACACGTGCTCACACACTCATACACATACGTACCCCAAAAGAAAGAAATGTTTGTTGCTTTTGAGATTTGACTCTTCTATAGAGAGCCAAAAACTATGCAGTGAAAATAGTACTGAACTGATAAGGGGGTGGAAGGCTGAGGAATATAGTGAATATGTAACTCTCATAAAGAATTATTGTCTGTTAACTAGGAAAAAAGGACAGATTTATTTAAAACTTATTCAAAACACACAATTCTTTGAGATTTGTGAGTAGACAGGACTCAGTCAGGAGAAAGAGAAACCCCCTCCTGGGAGCATTGTTTCCTCAAGGCCAGTGCGGGGCGAGGACTTGGCTTCTTGAGGATTGCAAACCAGTTAAATTCATGCTGTTCTTCCTTAGGGCCACTGAGTCAACAGGGCAATGAACATCATTGGCTGCCAAAGGAAGCAGTTTTCTGGAAGTTGATTAAAATAGGAAAGAGGAAGGGTCTAAAAAAAGATTCAGGTTGAACAAAGTCTATTATCTACCTTCAAGCTGGTGATCTTGGAAGACTTTACCCACTCTTCTGTATTTCTTGAAATAGTGCTTCGTGTTTATTAATTTCCCTGAAATATTTCTGCAAATATTAGTAATTAAAATTTACTCTGTGAGGGGAAAAAAACCCTTTTCATAAAATAGGAGTAATTGAATGGCCTGTGAGCTGCTTCGGCTCCTTAGCTCTGGAGAAAAAAGCTCAAGGACATGATCATATCTCAGAGCAGCACCCTTCACTGGGGGAAGCAACATGAATGGCAGTGGTATTGACTTGGAGGAAATATATCAACCCTAACTGCAAATGTCATAAGAAGAAACAAATGATTGTTCATTTGTAAATTTGACTCATAAGGCCATACATAAAGATACCAATTAATTTAAATTCCCACTTGTTTGGCTGGAATAATGAGCCTTAAAAGCTATGTGTTACCTTAATTAGAAATTCCAGATGCACTTGAAATATATTCAAACATAAAGTTAATATCTATACTACAAATGTAGTGTGAATAATTTTTCTTGTCACATAAGGATATTTTTTCCTTTGTATATTTTAGATGCTATTATTTTAAGTAAGGATTCTTGGTGAAGTTAAAATATATACTCCACAAATATTTGACGTTTGGACAATTTTTCAGGAGAAAGTGTATTACATAAGATGGAACAAAAAGCTATATTTAAATACCATGTTACTTAGCTTCAAATGAAAAGAAAATATATATTGTTTAGTTGTATAAACTACTGAATGCCCAAAGGGATTAATAGTAGAAAAGATTGAAAGCCATGATGCTTTAACAAATTATGACCAGGGAATCTTCAATCAAGTCATTACTTGACCAGAAAGGTTTAACATCTGACCTTTGAGTTTTAAAAATGTGTTGCTTACTCTGCAAGTGTCAAGTCCTAAATGATCTAGTAGCTTCTTTCTCCTTTTGTGCTTCAACAAAGCTGGAAGTTATTTTGACAAGACTCAGTACCAAGAATGTGTTTGTGAATAAAAGACCTGAGAAATTTTTCTTGGCCTTATTTGGAATTAGCATATAAATGGCAAGCACTGATTTATGATCAATTAATTGGTTGGAACCTGGAGTCCTATCAAACATCCTTTGTTTTTTTCACTTTGGTGGGAATGAGAGGTTTAATATATTTTATGATTAGCTTCAAAGAACTAGCATACCTATACTTTTGATGCTAAAAAGATAACCCCCATCTATTTTAGGGTGTGTGATGTGCTTTATGGGTAAAATAAAAAGGCAAGGAATTGGTAATTAAACTAGTTGGAAGTTAAACTAAGCCCTAAATTTTGGATTAAAAATAGATATCCAGATGTTACTTTTATATGAACAAAACTAAATGAAAGAATAATGAACCATTTTCTGAAAGTTCCTTTAATTTAAATTGGATAGAAACTGAAGTTTTACGGTCTTGTGTTTTGTCTCCTCATAATGCACGTTCCTTGAGAACAACACCCTGTCTGGTCAACCATTGTTTTTGCACTCAGTCCAGTGTTTACATACATGGGCACCTGAAATTACTCTCTGTTGCCGTCCATTAGCCTCTATTTCAAACTGGCATAAGCTGCATAGCTCCTTCACAATTCAGTTCTTTTGGTGATTAGGTAGTTAAGGACTTCCAATTGTTAGATGGAGATGAAGAATATAGGTCTATTTTTCCTCAATAGGTATAGGGTGATACATAGCAATGTGAGAAATCAGGCAAGATTCAGAGTGAATTTTGAAGCTCAGCTAGCCTTTATTAGAATGTGAACACCGACACAGTCATATTACCTCTCAGTTGCCTCAGTGAAGTCCAACTCCCTTTTTGGGTCCCCCGACAAACAATTTGTGTGGAAGGTTTGCTCAAGGTAGATGGAAAAATATTATAGCAACAGAACTCAGGACCAGTATGCCTGCAAAATATTTCTAGCCAATCCGTGTACATTGAATACCAGTCATTTCACTAATACAAAATAATGACTAACATACATTATTAATTAATAAATACTTTGGTGGGAGGAGATAAAGATAGTTAAAGCACTTTTTGAAGGAATTTTGAACAATCTTCCAAATGCTAACTATTCCTGCTATATGTATTCCGCTTTCAGTTTGTAGATTAAAGCTACTGTGTACATATATATCACACACCTATGGTGATGTATTTTAAGATAGATAAATATAACATTCCATCCTAATACTTCAACATGGTTTTTTTTAAACCACCTTACATAGCCCAAATGACACTGTCACATGTAACAAAATTAATGATTTATTACTGCCACATTAATACTCAGTTAATATTTAAATTTCATTATTGTCCTTTTGTAAGTGGTCTATTTGAATCAAGATTCAATCCAAACATGTCTTGTTAAACCTCTTGAGTCTCTTCTGTTCTTCCACAGTACTTTTTGTGATGCCATCCTGACTTGTTGAATTTCTCCCTGTTGTCCTTCAGATTGTCTTACGTTGTTTGATCCCTTTCTTGTGGTGGTGTTTTACTTATTCCTTCACCCTCAATAATCTCTGAAATCTAGGAGTCAGATCTAAAAAGTCAGCTCTTTAAAGTTTAACGTTTTTGCTAAAGTTAAAAATCATAGGTCATGTTGCATCACACTGGGAGTCACAAATATCTGGTGGTCCCACCGGTGATATTAAATTTGATCATAAGATTGAGGGGTTTGAAAGTCTGATTCTTCCATTATAAAGGTATGTTTCTTAGCTTGTGATCAGATTTTTTTTTCTTTTTTTTTTTTTTATGGTTAGAGCTAGGTGAAAGTCCAGATTACCAACAGCCATTTACCTAATCTTTTTAGCACCAACTGATAAAGCTTGGCTGAATCAGTAATATCATTCGGGTTGTCGAAGTGGTTGTATTTGTAATTCTATCCTTTATTTCACAGTTGCTAACTGACTTTCTTCTGTCAGTAGACTCTTTAAGGCTATTTTTATTAATCTAGATGACAGTTCCTTCTGGAAAGGTGTAAAAAATGTTAACTTGTCTTGTTGCCTCTAAGATTTGGAAGTAATTTACTGAGCAGATATCTGTCTGCAGGACTCTAATTGACCCTGCACAACATGGCTGCTTTCTAATGATATTCTATTAATTTAAAAAACAATTCCCATTGTACTTGTGCCATAATGGCTTCCTGAAAACAACTATTATGGTGTACTGCATTTCCTATGTTTCTTGTTGTTGTCATGTGAAGTTCTCTTAGTGTCCGAAGATGTAGGACTCAGTGCTCTTACTCTGCTCATTGCACTTCCTTGTAAGGATTGCTTGCTTCATTTACTGTAATCTTTTCCTGCCAGGGTATTCCCATGGTGTTTCACAATTTCTGGTGTGTGCTGGTGATTTCATTTATAATGTTTATTTGGTGCTGAACGGATTCCAACAAATACCCAGTCCTGATATCCTGTTACTTCCCATTCTGCCATCACTAACACTCTCCTTGGATATCCAAACAGATCACAGGACTCTCCTGTAAGTGGTTTCAGGAACAGTTTGTATGGCCAGTATTTGTTAAATGATCAAAAACCAAAGATCTAGCACATCAGGCAGGAAATCATCTCTTGAAAATTTAAATTAGTTGTGCGTTTAATTCGTGAACTGGATTTGACAATACCTGGATTTATCATTGCAGGATCCCACTAGTTTCTCTTCTGGTGTTGTGCTGAAAACTGAAATAATTTGCTTCACTAGTCAGGCTAATGTAACACATGAAATAGAGTGTAGCTTGAGAGATAAGGGCCCCTGTGGAAGAAAACTGCCTCACTCTCCATGTTGAAGAACTTTAAAATAAATTATAGACAGTATAACAAAAGCTTCATGAGAGCAGGGATCACTGCTGAATTCCCAGAGTGAAGCCTCACTCGTGATAGAAACTGAACAAATCTTGTTGAATGAATTAATTTCCACTCACTCATTTCTGTAGGTATTAAGGATCCTCTAAAGCAACACAGATGAGAGTTGGAAAAATCATCTTGTAGAGATCTCCTCTCTGGACTGAGATGCTGTATTTTCTTCTATTGGAAAGTGCACCAAAATTCTTTTGCTTTTCCTGAAAGTGTTTATTACCTTCCAACATCAATTTCTTTTTTATATTATTATAAGCTTCAAAGTCACTTCAGACATATTTGGCAGTACAATAAAGGCACTACGTGATGAAAAGGTCCCAATGTCTGTCATGCCCCAGGCTCTGTTTCCCATGTTGACATATCTAAATACTCAGAAACACTGTTTTTCCTAGTCACCTAGACATATTTAGCCATATATAGTACCCAAACTAGAGGAGGCTGATGTATCTATTAGAATGTCAATAGAAATATACCTGCCAAAGGGACAGAGCATTATTGACTAGTCATTGTGTTTCCTCTTCTCCATTCCCCCACCAGAATCTACAGAAGGGTGTTCAGGAGCAGGGAATTAGACAGTTTTAACGACTGTGCCACCATCGCTGGTACCAGATACATCCACTTCCACGATGGTGGTTTAACTGCCAAGTTAACACAAAGCTCTGTGCTCATCGGACCCCTCTGTCCTCCAGCAGCACCAGTCATACTAGGTTCTTCAAACTCCCCTTTCATACATAACAAGCAGACACTACTCCATTCCTGTTTGTATATTCTTTAAAAAGAAAAAAAATTAATGTTCATAAAACTGATTGGGTTTAAGCTTCCCAGTTACGACTGTAACCTAATCACTTAATCCTATTACTACTCTGAGCTTTGTTTGAATTTTAGTTTTCTGCCAAAAAAATCTGATTATATCCTTCACTTTTTCCCTTTTTGCTGTATGTATATATTATGGGGGTGGGGAAGGAAGGGGAATTGCTGTTTTTCCATAATTTTATTTTGAAATTTAAAAAAATTACAGTACAAAGAGTAGTGCAGTGAATCTTTGTGTATCTCTTACTTGGATTTACCAACTGTTAATAGTTTGCTAAATTAGCTTTTATCTTCTCTCTCTTTTTCTCTCCTCTTTAATAGTATGGATTATGATTTTTTTTCAATTTCATTATTGAATTATTGCAGAATAACTTATTAACACTGTTGTTATTTTGATGTCAAATTGTCCCACATTTGGCCAGAGGGAGCTCCTTTAGATATCTCCTTTATGCTTTGACATGATTATATTTACCCATTATATTTTAATTCCTCTTGATTTCATGTCTTAGTAGATTTAAACTTCAGGTTTGCTGCTGTTTTCTTATCTCCTATATGAATTTCCTACCAATATGAATAAGTTAGGAATTTAAAATAATTTCTTAATCTCTTCAGTGTCTTTAGGGCAAGATTTATATGTATATATAAGTTGATATTTTTAGATTCCATGATAAATTTTATCTTTTTAAGAAAAATTCTTCCTATTAAGTTCGAAGACTAATACTGGAGATGGGAATGAGAACAGTGGACCTTAAATTGACATTTGCTTCTTGGTGTAACTTTATCGGCAACGTTCTGTTCGACTCCTCTTTTTAGTGTTGACTGTCTTATGATACTATTTCTTATGGATTTTAAATTAGATGATATGAAATTTAATGTACTTCCAGAATTCTGAGTCTAGCTAAGGATGAAAAAAAATCAAAATATCATAGGGGTTTTCAGATGAACAATCCAGTACTGGTCAGAAATGTTAAATTACAGGAGTTCCTTAAAGAATTTTCCTGGTGAAAAAAATACTTTAAAATGCATACAATGTCCAATGCTGGCCATTTTTAATAGAATGGCTTGATATGTGTCACTTCTTAGAGAAGCTATCATTTCTTTATAGTTCTTTCTAAATATTTTCTATATGTGTCACTAATGTTTTCACTTTGAAATAGAGAAAAATACTTTCTAGAACTGGGTTTTTTTATGATATAAAGAAGTTTTAAAGTCTTTCATCTCATGGAATATTGTTTATTTCATGGAGCAAGATTTAGCTGAAACATGCAATGTTACTCTGAAGGTTTAAGTGTAATTTCCCAAGATATGCAGGGTAGTCCCTTGCTCCAAAATGACCCTGGCAGGTAAATAAGTTTTATTTCTAGTCCTAGCTCTTTCGTAAGTTAAACCAATTCTGTTGTCTCCCTAGGCTAATTATTGGACCTCTTTCAGTTTACTTAGTCTACACGAAAAAACAAGAGAGTTTGACTAGATGATTTCTAGGGTCACTTCCAGTTCTTAAGTTCCTGTGAATGCCTGGTAACAGATCTAAAATTGTAATACCTGAAGAGAGTACTACGAGGAGTTCTTCCTTTTATCTGCATGTTCACCTGCAGCCGTCTTCTGCTGGAGGTGGAGGTGAGAGCCAGCAGCTGGCACTGTAGCATGGACGTAATGTGCTACTGCAAGCCCTTTCCTTATTTAGCCTGTTCTTACACATATTTTACAAATGCCAGGTGTTGGCTATGCAGAGCATTACTACGCTGAATGGTACGTACTTTGGTACAAATGTAGAGTAGAGGACAGTTGGGGGGTCAGGCAATAGTTCTTCCTTCTCTTCCAAATTTTTAAAATGTATCAATGCTAGTTCACAGCACTCTCCCACATGGGAGCAATATTGGGACAAATATGTTCATCTGGAGGACTTTGCAGATTCTGTATCTCTAAGTATCATCTCTCCAACCCTATCTCTCTACCCCTCCAGTTTTACCACATCCAATTATTTTCTAAAACATGGTAAAGGATTCAGTACATTAATGATAATAGGCTATCTCCTTGGAGCAGTGGCTTATTTTCAAATAAATTACTGGAAAAAGTTTATTCAATTCAGAGATCCAATATTTCTTTCAAATTTTCTGGACAGTCTTTCTCAGAATGTTCTAATTTAGACATCCACTTACTGCTGGCTTAATGATCAAAAGGATTCAGGGAGCACACGGCATTTTGAAGTTGAAGTGATTTAAATGCCTGTTCTACCACATCCCTTGTTCTTAAATGTGTTCACTCAACTTGCTGAATTTATAGAACCAATTTGCAAGGAGAACAATGTTTCTGCCTCCCCTAAGAAATTCCTCAAATTCCTTACAGTGATAATCAAGAGAAAATCTGAGTTGGACTTTGTGAGACTTTGTGAGACTTCTTACATACTCAGCAGTGGTAAAAGTTTTTATTATTCAGGTTTCAGAAAGAAAATTATGGAATTTCCTTATTTCTTTTACCTTTAAAAGCATGGTAAGTGCTGCAGTAGATAAACAAACAAAACCCCACAATTAACTACCGGTAGAATGCCTACAGCATGAACTTCATGATCAAACAGACCTGGATAATTCAAATACTAGCTTAGATATTTGCTGACTCTAGGGTGTTACTCTTACGGAATCCACGTCTCAGTTTTTCATCTGTAAAATGGGAGTCAGTGTTTAGTGGTGTAAGTTTTCAATGAGATAATACATACTATATACTTAGCATAGTCCTTGGAACATACGAAATGCTTGCCATTATTAACTAGTTGCTAATCTTTTAATTTTATTTCTAAGAGTTGAAGCATATTTAAAAATGTAATTAAAATAGCATTAGAACTCCTCAAAGAAATTAGTGATTCCTTGCTATCATGAAATGCCCAGTCAGTGTTCACGTTTCCCCAGTAGGTTTATTCAAATTAGGATCGTAGCATCTGATCATACCAAGTGCATAGCTCAGTGGCAGAGTGTCTACTTAGTGTGAGATCCTGGATTCAGTTCACTAGTGCCCCCATTAAAAAATAAAAAATAAACCTAAAATTAAACCTAATTACCTCCCCCCTAAAAATAAAAAAAATTAGGATCTAAAGAAGATGCACACTTTAAATTTGGTTGACATTTTTTTAAACAGTCTTTAATCTATTGGCTTCTCTCCCTCCTTTCTCTCTCTCTCTTTTTCATACTTTTCATTTGTGTGAAGAAATTGGATCATTAGTTCTGTAGTATTTCTCACAATTCTTGCTTGTCTGGTTACATCTGCCATTGTGATATTGAAAATGCTAACTTAAAAAAATCAGAATTTAAAATTTAACGCTGAGATTAGATGGTTAATTTATCTAGACTCAACTAGATTATAAATTCCATGACGTCATGCTTTATTACTCTTTTGCTTCCTTATGGGACCTGATGATACAGTGTTAGGTGAAAAAGAAATACTTTTTGTTTGATCAATTACTGAAAGTAACAATCCTTCATTTGACTCATATATGTTAACATTTATGTTAGAGATGAAGAAAGGATTGGGAATTTAAGAATTAGGTCCTGCCTTACTCTGATTTTCCTCTTTGACACTGAAAAAAATCATTCAATATTTCTGAGCCTCACCTTACCAGTCTAGAAGAGAGGAATGTTCTGCCTCATAGATTTGCCCTGGGAATGAGAAAATGTGTGAGTGGTGACATAAATGCTGGTTAAGTAACAAGTGTTACTCTTCTTGGTTAAAAAACATCAACACTGATACTCAATTTTAACATCAGTAGTTGAATAAAAGGCTGAATGGACTTGCTGATTGAAAGACTACCCTTATATTTAAAAAATGGATAATGATTTTTCCTGCTCAGTTTCCATTTCTCTCTCAGCCATTATCTTGCAGTTTTACACGCCATATTATCATTGGAGAAGAACTTTCTCCTGATTCTCTCACCAAGTGAAAATCCAGTTGCAATAATGATTAGCTTAGGGGCAAATGAGACAGGAGGCTGGCTTGCACACCCAGAGCTCCTGGTTATGGTTGCCTTAGAGCTCCTCTGGAAGCAGTGAGGACCTAATCTCAGGTCCAAAAAAGGCAGCTGAAGAATCATCAACTATTTTTTTAGCCAATAGCAAATTAAAATGGAATAGCCATAGAAAGAAATATGAATGCATGTGAATACAAATGTCATTACAAAAAGTGTTGTTCCAATAGACAGTAGATAAATTTGCGATGAGGATTATTTGAAGTAAAAACAATGTCCTAATTTCAGTTTTATCAAAGGCTCAACTAATACCTAGTGTCTGGGTTCTTGTGTTGAATGGTTTAACGACTTAAAAGACAGCTTTTGAATTCTATTTAGGATTTATTTGTGAAAATTTTGATTCACAATTAAGAGATGTATCATGCTGGGAAAACCACAGTGAGTGCCAGGAAAGGGCATAGCTGCAGAGCTGCAAGAATGTCGAGCGTGCAGGACTGACTCTGCTGCTGGATTTAACTGGGGCTTTACGTCTATCTGCTCTCTTTGGTTTGGATTGAAGGTCTTTTTTAGTAAAGGAATAATGAGCCGCACCTGCATAGACAAATAAGCTAGAGTGGTCGTTCTCTGGGAGAGAAATCCCAGGGAGACTATGTAAAAATACTAACAACTAGGGTTCACTCCAGATCAATTACAAATCAGAATTTCTGGAGGTTTGGCATATGCATTTAGGACTGCTAGGTAGAGAAGCTAGAACTCGCCCCTTTTAATTTTGTCCTCAGTTAAAAATGAGAAGCCGCTGATGAAATTAATTTTAGGAAAGCACGTCACATTTGAAAGTTACAATATATGAGGAAGGAAGCAAAATGAGGTAGTTGTTATAGTTGTGGCCTCTGTGAGCCACTGGTTAGGGGTCTCAGCCCCTTGACGTTATTTCAGCTGCTTATGCTTCTTTTTCTCATCTAGAGATGACCTCCTCTCTAAGATGAGTTAACTTTAAAGACTATAGATATTTTAGACCTTCTAACAAGAATTTTTTTCTTGACCACTTTTATGTGTGAAATATCTTAAGAAAATCATTTACTAAGTCAAAAATACTGTTGACAGAATTTTTTCTGTGACTCACCATAATGAGTAGACTTTCAGGTACAAATAATCAGATCTGAAATAGCAATATGTTTTTCACAGACTTTTTTCCCCTCAGTAACTGTTGAGAGAGTTTTACTGTGTAACCTGCTAGAAAGGAAGTTTGTTTGGGAAGTCTGTTGAATTTTCAAGAATGATTTATATCTGGGGGTGGAAGACCAGGGAAGGTTCTTTGTCCAACTTATTTCAGACTTCTCTGAGTAGTGGTTTTCTGGAAGCTAGAATATTTTCCCATTTATCCTACAGCTTTCACTAGTTAGACTGTTTCAAGTCATTTATCTCGCTGCCAGTATCGAAATGAAAGGATGAATCAATTGATAAGGAAATATAATTTTTGAAGTTGCAAATTTTGAACTTGTGAAATTTTGAAAAGATATGCAAATAGGTATTCTATTAGTTTATTCTTTTGTGTTATTGGGTAAGCATTAAGCTTCAATTACTTTTTGAAAACTTCTATTGTAATTAGTCATTTTTCCTTTCTGTTTCCTTTACAATTTGTGCCCAGCCATTTTTCATTATTGGTTTAGACTTAACACAATCTATTGCAAGGATAATAGATGGATGACTTCTGAAGTTCCTTCCAGACTTATATATTGATAAACCTATGGCTGAAATTAATCTTGGCCCCCACCAGTATGAGTTTATTGATCTGCATGGCAGAGCTATAAGCACAAATTTGTCAGTTTCAAACTATTAAAAATAGTGATTAAAAACAAAACTTGTGTTGACTGCTCTGGATTCAGTGGTATACAACCTGAAAATAGTTTTATTCTTCTACCATCATATGTTACACCTGATTTTTAGGCTTTCCCTTCTCCAGTATTTGATAGCATTTCAGACAGATTTTGTAGCTTGTCAGTCATTAACACGTGTTAAAAAGTCCATTGTAAAGCAACATTTTAATCTTGCTTCCAGTGTGAAAGTTTTTTCCTTTAGGTTTAGTCCCAACTTTGTTTTAAGGATCAGCGATGTGGCAGTGGGGAGGAAGTATTAACTGTTCTTTCAATCTTCTGACTTCAAATCCTCTTCCATTTCTTCTCCACTCATGATGGATGGCTCTTCCATCATCCAGGTGGGGGATGTGATGAGCAGCTAAGTGGAGAAAAAGAGGCAGGAAGGTAAGGGCCATTAAGAGCAAGGACTCTGGAATTAGATTCCTGGGGTTAAATCCTCTACCACCCACTGGCTTTGTGACCTTGTTTATAACACTACAGAGTTACTCACCTTCTTCATCTATATAGTGCCAATAATAATTTTATTTTAGTGACTCTATTTTAATAATGATTTGTGGTTGTGTGAATTATATGAATTAATTCATGTAAAGCATTTACTCAATAACTTAGTTGCTCTGGATATTCCTCCTGGGTTTGTTACTACTGGGTCTTTCTTCTGGGACTGTGTTTTGGATGCTGATTGCTCTCTACCTTGGCAGGCATCCATTGTTAGTTCTCCTGTCGCTTGATGTTGTGGGTTCTCTGCCCTCTCCTCCCTCCACAGGGATCTCTGCACTGTAGTTTCCTGATGCTTGCAATGCACTGGCTGGCTGACGTTTTTGGGTATTTCTGTCCCAGCTCCTGCCCTACTACTAGACTCAGGCGGGTTTCTTCCCACGTCAGGCAGTGAAGACTGAATGTGGGAAAACTCCTGCATCCAGGCACAGCTGATCACTGGAAGTGTGGACCATTTGTCCTGCTGGAAGTGCAGACCACTCCTCCATCCTCTCTTTGCCCTGCCACTATGGCCTGCCCCAGCCATCTCCTGCCTGCAGATTCCTTTAGGGTCCTGAGTCTGGTCCCTGAGTCTGTGTCTTCATACATGTCTCCAGTACCTGGGGACAGATGCTAAAGCACCCCCAAATACTCTCATGAATGTGCCTACACATTTTTGCCACTCAGCAAACTTCCACCTGAGCAATGAAATATCTCCTGAAGAAAACTGTGATCTTTCTGAATGATTCTTGTGGGGCTCCTTTTGCTTGGATTGCTTTTGAGGGTAGCACACCACTCCCCGATACTGCACAGCAGGGTGAAGGGAGACACCATGGCACTCATACCTTCGTGAATTCATTTCAAAGACTCCTCCTCTTCAGTGACTTTCTAGCTTTCTCTCTAAGTGGGCCCTCTGGGTGTGGTTTCAAGATCCCATTGGCTCTGCCCTGGGGGCACATATAGAATGTAGGATATTCAACAGTTCTTCTCAGCTGTCGCCAGAATTTGGAGTCCGTAAAAAACATCCTATTTCACATCCTGCTGATTTGGTTATACTTTGTGCTATAATAAGGGCTGAATGATGTGGCAAATTAAATTCCAACATGTCTGTGCTCTGACTACCTAGAAGCACATTTGTTGTGTTATTTATACTAACATAGACATAAATAAATGATTTGCTTAGCAAAATGTCATTATTTTTATGATAGAACCTCTGCTATATGAGCTGACAGAAATAACAATCTTAAAACAACTCCTGTAATCCCATGGACTTAAATTTTACATCATTCCTGTTAAGTATAACTTAGCAGCTAATATAGCAATGTTAGTCTTCTTTCTAAAAATTAAATATTTCATCTTGAGAGCCATTATGAATCATTTGAGTCTAATGTGATCATACCTCAGTCCTGATCTGAATGACCTAGCTAGAGTGTTGTCATTTAAATTTTTAGTCATATCAACTTCAAAATAGAATTCTAGTAGAATTTTGAGAGGTCTTTCATCTAGGCTTGGCACCATCCAGTAGAACTTTTTGTGAAGATGGAAATGTTTGTTCTGCACTATTCAATGCATGAGGCTGTTGAGCACTTGAAATGTGACAAATGTGTCCAAAGAACTGAATTTTAATTATATTTAATTTAAATTAATTAAAAGTTAGATTTAAATAGCCACAAGTAACTAGTGACTACTGTATTGAACAACACGGTTCTGTCTTTACACAGACTTGGTTAAGTGTCAACTAATGATTAAACAGCTTTTTTTTTCTTTTGTAAGTGATTTTTTCCCCATAAATATAAAAATAGAATTATTGAGTAATATGGAAATAAATATAAATTCCTCTGCCTTAGATTGCCTACTTTATCCAATAGAATAATTCAAAGGAGAAAACCAGCACTGCCTTTTTTTTTTTTAAGGGAATATAATTAGGTATTTATTTATTTATTTAAATAGAGGTACTGGAGTTTGAACCCAGGACCTTGTGCATGCTAAGCATGCACTCTACCACTGAGCTATACCCTTCCCCCTTAGCACTGTCTTTTGACTACTCAATGATCCTAGGGAGTGTCATTTTCATATTTTTAACTCGAAGGCAAGTATTCCTTGAGGGACATTCCGTGGCTTGTATTTGGTAGAGATGTAGAATTCACAGCACATTTTCTCTCTCCTCTCTCTTTGTTTTTTTTTCCAAAAGAATCCCTCATCTTATTCTCATTCTTGTGTTAGGCCTGGGAGGTTGAGCTACAGTGACCTGCCGGATATCACAGCATGAGTGTGGGGAGAGCGGGGCAGGCGGTCTGGCTCAGTTCACACCAGACATTTTCTAAGGACTCATTGCTGGTGGCGGGTGCTGTGTTACATATGAAAGATTGAGAGAGGAATAGAGTAAAGCTCTCCTGACTTGGGTATTTCAGGTGCTCCCTCCTGTGGTGTGAGACTGGAGGGAGGGAGAAGAGTGAGGCTGGCTGAGGATGGCCAACAGGTCCTCCCTAGGAGATGACTTACCAACACTTCTCTCCATCTGGGTGTCGGCAGCCCATCCCCCTCTTCTAAGCCGGTTGGGCCGTCTACCAGTCCGGTCCTATTGCCTTGCGCTTTCTCTTAAGGCTTGTCTGCATCCAGCCATAGCTTCAAAATTCATCCCTTTAGAAATAAATCTTCATTCTGGAATTATCTGGTGAATGTTATCTGATTTTGGCTGCGACCCAGAGTGATCCGTCCCCTCCTTCTAACTGAACTATTTCTAGTGGCGTATCCCCTCTCTTCTTGATTTGGGTGGAACATCGTGAAAGTACATGGAGAATAGCTGCACTGAGGCCTCTTGAACACTAACTGATAGGTGGAGTGTGATTCTGTAGATTCCAGCACTCCAGGTGCCCAGCATGCTGGGAGCCTTAACCCCGTCACAGGTGATGGCTCTGTGCTGAGCTGTGGGTTTAAGTTGAGGCAGTATATCTTGGCAAATGATTCCATCATGGTATACCTAAGAGAAGATATATGCAAATTTATCCATCATCTGATATGAATTCTGCTAACAGGTATAATTTTATTTATTGACCAGCCATAGAAGGATTTCATTTGTAGAGTGGGTGTTCCATAAATGACTTTGTGGATGACAAAGTTTGGATTTATTCTTAAGTTGTGATGCATTATAAATACATACCAGAAATGAACAGATACATTAATTAAGAGGTCGATATATTAACATTATTTAATATATAATCTCTGAGGTCACGGGATCATATTTTAACACAGATTTATGAATCTTCACTTAGATTATCATGAGGAAACAATTTTAGTCTTTCAAATCATGTAATTGAGGTAGTTGCTTATTTTGTCCATCTGGCCTGGAGCCTGACTCATGTTGAGACCAAGGAAACAGGGTTTTTTTAAAATTTGACTTGAGGAGGAGACAGATATTCTTTAGCATAATCAAGAGCAAGAGATACACTAATAGGTGTTAATCCTGGTAGTATGAAGAATATAATGGTTTTCTACTGAGACTCTAGAAGACTGATCTCAGTGAAAATTGCTTTCCCTTCTTTTCTGCTCAGTGATGAAAATCTCTGGAATGACTTGACAATGAAGTATAAATGATCTGAACAAGAAGATATCCTGTGACAGATTCTGGGGGTCTGGTTGAAGGAGGGGGAAAATGAGAAAAGGGACAGAAAGAGAATCATAGGGGCCATGCGAGGAAGGAGATAGAAGAGGGCCCCTGGCTGAGACACTTTCCTGCTTACATCTCCGTTGGCCATAGGGGACTGCCACAGATATCTAGAGGGGTTGGGTGTGGGACCAGCTTTCAAGACAGTCCACAATGATTTTAGCCGCCTGGTATTCATGTCCTTCTGAGTCACCTCCTCCATTGGAAAAGGCTGACTTGTCTAATCAACAGGATAGTGTAGAAATGATTGTGAGTGTTTCTTTTGAGTCTAGGGTATAAAAGATGGATGGCTTCTGTCCTGCTCTCTTGGCCCACTCAGTCTGGGAGAAGCCAGCTGCCAAGGTGTGAGGACTCTCAAGCAGCTCGATGGAGAGGTTCACGGGTGAGGCCATGTGAGTGAGCAGTCTTGGAGGTACATCTTCTAGCCTCAGTCCTTCAGATGACTACAGCCTGGGCCAATATCTTGATTGCAACCTTGTGAGAGCCTGAGCCAGAATTATCAGCTGAACTTCTCCTGAATTCCTGATCCAAAGAAACTGTGAGTAATAAGTCTTCATTGTTTTAAATCACTATGCATTAGAGTAATTAATTATGTGCAGTAGATAACTAGTGCACTGAGAGATGAATTAAGTAGAATCCACTTCAAGTATCCACTGCCCTGTGGATTCTGTAGGAGCTGAACACGTTCTAATGTAAGCTATCTGTTCTTTTGATTTGTCCGCTTGATTAGCTCAAAGCAAGACTTTACGACTATGTAGCATAATACCTGACCCTTCCATAATAACGTGTGATGTTCCAGTTACAATTTTAAGTGCTGAAAGGAGAAATACAAGTGACAATGTAAGAACAAGACTTGTTGATACTGTTACTGCTTATGTGTATGAATATATAGATGGGAGAGACTGAGTAATCTGAGTAAAACTATGCTGTATGCACCTGTCTTAAGAATCATCAGTTTGACATGATCCTGCTGGAGGTATCTAGGCTCTTCTTTCCTCAGTACCTTTGACCTTTTCTTTCTTTCTTTTTTTTTTTAAATTTATTGAAATTCATTTCTATTGTAATTTGGATCATATTTTTGCCTCACGCCCTCTTTTAAAATCAATTTTGTTGCTCTCTTTTTTGGTAATAGAATATTCTAAAACCCTTTCTTTGTGTTTGATATGTCAAATACCCAAATCCTTAAAATTGGCATCGCTTAGCAAGTTAATATGACTTATACCAGAGTAGATGCCTCGTTACTGTTTAGTGTAACAATTTGGCCATTGCATAAAAGGATATGTACCAATGAGTCTAATAAATGAAATACCATCCCGAGTTCCTTTTTAAGTGGAGAAAAGCCTATTAAAATTAATTCATTAGCAAAACCCCCACTGTATTCAGCAAGGCAGTTTCAAATGGAATGAATGACACTACTATCTCCCTTGCCCATATGTTGCTATTTACATATTTAGCGTCCTGGACCATTATGGAGATTTCAAACTGTTTAAGCGTTAGCATAAAGCAAGCATGTGAATCAGGTACATCTGCCAATTACTTTTACATATTTGACTCCTTCTCTCCTTTAACTTTGTCATCAAACTCAGAAATCTTCATTAGTTCTACGTAGATTATAATTCTAAGGAATGTCAGTTTCTGGCGCCCTCTTGTGGAGATATGCTCCTGGTGTTAGTCTTTTTGGCTGCTCAGTTACAGTTTGTTAGGGAAATCTGAAAGGATGAATCATTTTCCCCTTTATTTATACAACATGACTTGGATTTCTGAAACAATGTGACTCATTTCTTGTTCAGTAATAGGATCAAGGAACTGACGTAAATGTTTATTAAAAGAAACATAAGACATTATAAAAACTCTTGATAAGAATTGAATTCCTATTAAATTCTTTGATTTGTTAGATGGAATCATTTGTTCTCACCTGTATTGATAATAAATTGCCAAAATACCATTGACTAAATTGACTAAATTGACTAAATTGACTAAAGGGGACCCTTCCATTCAGCATTTATCTCCTCAGCATTTATCCAGGACCAGGCCCCACCACTGTCAGGAAGTGTGTCCCTGCAGGATGGGTCCCCAGACACAAGTCCACAATTCATCCCAGTGCCCATTCCTTCCCTAGCATCTCCCTTGGCCTGTCCTCCACTGACATGTTAATTTTCTTTCTTGGGGTCAAGAAAAGATAATTGAGCGACCTTTGAACACTTACCGGATCTGAGTAATGGTAGTGGGATCACAAAGTGCGTGTATAACCCATGCCTAGACCACGCAAAGTTATGAATAAAATTAGGCTTACACCGTGTGGATTATTTCTCCCAGTCGGTTTCTACCTGTCTCTCTGGAACCTCGAGCCGCCTCCAGGTATCCCCATCCCAGGTATTTCTGAGAGTTTCCCAAATTCCTGTAAGAGCTCATACTCGGTTCTCTCAGCCACCAGGCAAACATTTTCCTTTCTCCACGCCAGGTTCTGGGCATGCGCAGGCAGCCTGGTGTTGTGGGTCGGTGTGGTTGTCGGTTGCAGATGAATGTGTGGCGGTGAGGATGCTGCCCCTGCCGTGTTGAGGCCAGCTGAGGTCACCGGGGCTTCACCCTGTGGCCGGAGATGTCCCGGACGGACGTTGCTGGTGTGCTGGAGCCCTAGTTACGCCAAGGCTCCGCTCTGTACTTTGATTTCTCAAATCTGTTCTGCCTTCATCTCCAATCGGGGAAAATATATACTTTTTTTTTTTTTTTAAATCATCTTTCACAGTTTCCAGAGCAGCGCAGACCTGTGAGCTAGGCAGTTCTCCTATCTTCCTGTTAAAGGTTCCGCCCCTGCGGCTCTGGCCCAGATCCCCCAGATCCCCCGAGGGAGGGAGAGAAGGCGGGGCTGGAAGGGAGAGGGATGTCAGGGGACTAGGTGAGCAGACTGTAAGAAACACTGAGCTTCACTTCTCTTTCTTACTTTGCCTTAAAGCCCACCCCCCGCCCCACCCACCCTGCCTTCCCAAACAGATTCCTTGTAGCTCTGATTCATCTGTTTGCAGAAATGCTCAAACATGTCTGAGTCCTGGAAGAATGCAACTCGGGCTCCAGTGGTGACAAGGATAATAGATGGTGGTGCTAGGTTAAGAGAAAAGCAACTTCATTACATGGGAGATGCTGGCAGTTCTCATGCTCCTAAAATGTTCTAACAGTTGTTTTTGAGAAGAGAATACATCTCACCGAAACTCAGAGGGTAGTTAAAAAAGTTCTGAAACACATTATGAGAGTGTAATACTAAAAATTAGACATTCATGCATTATTCTGTTTTATAATGTACCACCACCTTGCAATGTGTCCAGCAAACATTACACAGAATTATTGTGAAGTTCCTGTTTACAAATATTAAGATTACAAGAGACCGAATAGTCAAATGCTTCTGTAAGTAAGAGGGTGTTTTCTAAAGGGAGATTAGGTTGACCAGCCAGAAGTCTGCAAACGGACTTTTTTGTTTCTTCTATTTTTCTAGGTAATTGTATCACAGTGCTCCTAGCACCTCCTCATCTCTGCCTCTGGTATTTTATGGTGCAATAATACTAACCCATATCTCATTGATATTCACAACTAGGTAACCTGAAGACAGTCTTGCTAAGTGGAGGCAGCCTGCCTAGTTTTGAATCCCAGTGTTCCCCTTTCCAGCTGGATGACCTTGACAAGTAACCTTAGTCCTCTAAGCCTCAACTTCTGACATATGAAATGGGATAAATAATACTGGCAGCACTTACTTATAGATGGCAAGACTTCACTGGGGTTATTAATAAAAACTCGGACAGTACAGGGCCTGCAGTAAAGGCTTGACAAACTCTGGTCGTTACTAAAATGCAATAAAAATTTTCTCTCTAAAGTAAGTTTTTGTATGCCAGTTATTCCTCAGTCAAGCTGTTCATGAAAGTGAGAGAAGAAAAATTTGAATGAAAATTGTCTTCCTAAAAGAAAAGGCTAAGCTTGAGTCCTAAAAAGTCTGAGTTTTTTTTTTTTTTTCCCCTCAAAGGAAGGTCAATTTCTAGGAAAGACAGAAGGGCTTCCTATAACACTTTATGGAAGAAGGAGTGTCTGGGGACAACATGAATTGGGGTCATAAAGTGTCCTTTGTGGTAAATTTGAATCACCACTTCTCTGTTTTATCTAGGTTAGCACAGTCCAAAAGGTAGCCATTAGCCCCGTGTGGGTGTTGAGCACTTGAAGTGTGGTTAATCTGAACTGAAATGTGGTGTCATTATAAAATACACACCAGATTTTGAAGACTTAATATAAAAAAAAGTAAAACAATTATTTGAAATTTAAAAATATTGATTGCATGTTGGTAATGGTAATACTTCGGGTATCTTTAAAGGAAATAGATTATGAATATTAATTTTACCTTTTTTAAAATCTTTTTTCAAATGCAGCTGCTGAAAGTTTAAAAATTATATATATAACTTGAATTACATTTCTAGAGGACAAGGCTATGATCCAGATATATTTCTGCCTTTTCTCGGTGACTCATGGTTACACAGAAAGGACATAACTTCTGGAAAAAATGATACTGAGGCAGGTTATCTTTTTAATGTCAGAATATTTCCATTAAAATTATAATATTTTTATATATCCAATACAAAAGAGTGAACTCAGTATTCAGATATTATGGCTTCAAATACAGACACCATCACTGAATATCTGTATGATCTTGTGCAGATGTCTGAATCTGTCTGAATCTGTCTGAATCTCAGCTTTCCCCTCTGCCCCCTGAACTATAGGGTGATACTGTTACCAAGGTCTAAAATCTCAGGTGTGCATGAAATATACATTTGTTTTTCCATAGCTGAAATTAGTCTCTATTGTGAATGCCCAGTCTATCTATTGGTGGAAACAATCTCAGTCCTTTCAGGTCCACTTTCCCCACTTACACAAAATGTTCCCTTTCTTCTGAGTAGTGCTAAGGTAAGGGCAGAAGAGCGTATGATTGGCTGGATCGTTTTCTTGCCTGTCTGGGGTTCGGTCATCAAGGCTGCTATTTCTTCCTCAGCCCAGTTGCAAGCCCTCTTCGGGTACCTTTGTTTTCTCTTCCATATCAGACCCACTTTAGGGTTTATGGAAAACAGGCATCCAGTTACAAAGCCTACCTTAATTGCATTAGTAGGTGCATTAATAGGAATAAACAAGGTGATCCAGGTAAAGAGTTCAGCCTAATGTCTAAACAAATTAAGTACCTAATGAAAGTGTCGATCGAAATAAAATCACACAGCATGAGAGTCATGAGTTAAGTTTTATCTGGGGCCAAATGAGGACGATAGCCTGGGAGACAGCATTTCAGATAGCTCTGAATAACTGCTTCAAAAAGGTAGTGTGGAGGGGAACTTACTATTATCTGTGACTTTAGTGAAGGGGCACGTGCAGTCAAGCACACATTTAGGCAGAGGCTTGCTGCTAGTCACGAGGAGCAGATGTCACCGTTAATGATTTTAGTGCTTTTCTAGATATGTGGAGATACAAGAATTTGGGCTCATAAAATCTTCTTCTGAAAATATCTAACTAACTGAAGGCCTGTTCTGCCAGTTTTTCCCAGAGCACAGAGCACCTCATTCCTGATCTCCACCCTGAACTCCTTTCAGGACATGTCAAAGGTCAGGCAGTGGCTGCAATGGCTTATGATTTCATCCTTGTAGAGGTAGATGGCAAGTGCCAGTTTTTGGTTGGCAAAAGATAATTATTATTGTTGTTGGTGCTGCTGTTCTTGTTCTCAGCCAATGCACTTTGGGTTTCCAGAGATCTGAGAAAAGAGGTGGGTGAGGGTACCATTTTCTTTCGCTCCTTTTTCAGTGTTGAGTGTGAGGTGAGAAGCTGGATACACTGGGTAGAGGGGAAACAAAGCAAAACAAAACATTGGTCTCCAGTTACTCTTTGTGTTGTTCTAGAGATTAGCAGCTAGGATCAGTGCTGGGATGATACATGAAGGTGTGTAGGTAGTGGAGTAAAAACTGTAAATCTTCTCAAGTTGAGAGGTATTGTTTAATGTTAGAAATAGCAGTGTCATAAGTATTTATGAAGCATTTCTGATATGCTAATAAGGTGATAAGTGGTGTGGAGGATACAAGAGAATGAAAGTCATAGTCTATACACTTGAAAAATTTATAACTGGATAAACAAAAAATATGTATTGCATTTCTAAAATGAGAGATGATAGTGTGTTGGAAGGCTTGACTGTTTCTGCGTGGTTTCATATGGTGATGATCCTTTGGTGCGGATGTCAAAACTCAGGGTTAATGTTAAAACTCCATATAAAGAAACTCAACTTGTTAGTACACTTTGAACTAATAAGGATATCAGAAAGTTATTCATTCTAACCAAACTCAAAAGAAGCTATTGGATGGGTAATCGGAATATTGATATATTAATGTACAGTGGGGAATATTCCCTTCAAATGAGAAGAATTATGTAAAATTTAGTGACAGCTAATAGCCTGTATAAGATAAAATGAATAGTTTTTTCAATTTTAATTTGTATTTATTTATTGATACATTCATTTTGTTATCTGGTTGGTACTAGCTGACACTAAAGTTTTACTTTAAATGTATAAAAGAATTCTTTCACATCAAAAGTTGTATCTACTAATGACATTTTTTAATATGCAGATTGAGAAAAGACTTTCTGTATTATGATTTTAATAGTTAAAATATCTCAGATCAACATGAGGGAAGCCAGTGTTTTGCAAGAGGATGGATTGAAAACCACTGCTACAAATTTTGAATGCCTGTCTATCTTGAGGCTTCCCTTCTATGCACTTGCATTTATTAAGGAGTTAAGACTTGATCTAATCTTTGAATGAGGTATTAGATTTGGATTAGAAGAAAAATAGGACATGAAACCTGGACAGTGAATAAAGTGTAGGAGAAAGATGGGCAGACAGACTTACTAGAATGCAAAGGAAGATCAAGTTAGACTAACAAGAGAACATGTTTTTTGGAGACTAATTTGATAGGCAACATGATCCCACTGTACCATATTAAATTGCACAATAGATGAGAGTATGATTTTTTTTGGAACAACCTGAACTAAAAGTATCATAAATCTCTTAACAAGCATATTGATCTATGTGTCTGTACACAAACATTGGTTTTTGTGCCAGTACCATACTGTGTTGATTATGGTAACTTTGTAGTATAGTCTGAAGTCAGGGAGCATGATTCCTCCAGCTCCATTCTTCTTTCTGGCTATTATTTTGGCTATTTGGGGTGTTTTGAGAAACTATTGTACTAAATGAAGTAAGTCAGAAAGAAAAAGACAGATATCATATGCTATCACTATATGTGGAATCTAAAAAATGGTACAAATGAACTATTTACAAACAGACTCACAGACTTAGGAAACAAACTTATGATTACCAAAGGGGAAATGGGGGGAGAAATAAATTAGGAGTTTGGGATTAACAGATATATACTACTATATATAAAATAGATAAACAACAGGGACTTATTGTATAGCACAGGGAGCTATACTCAAAATCTTATAATAACCTATAATGGAAAATAATCTGAAAAAATATATATGTGTATATATAATAACTGAATCACTTTCCTGTACACCAGAAATGAACACAACATTGTAAAATGGCTATACTTCAGTTAAAAAAAGAGATTGTTGGAATTTGGAGTGGTGATTTCCACTTAACAATTAGATGTTGCTAAGATGCTAAGTATGACATATGATGTATCATATAATAAAATTATTTGAAGTTTTTTGCCACTCCACTGACTTCATTTTCAAAATATTAAAGATTTAGATGATGAAGGGTGCATACGTTGTATTTAACTTCTGTCGGTACTTGTTAAAACTCACTTTATAAGCAGTTCTTTGAAACATTGTTTAGAAAATCAGCTATTCTGAACTATGATGTGAACTATGAATGTGTCTGGTTTCAAACCTCCTTTGCCTCTCAAAGCTGTCTTTTTTAGGTGATAATTTAATAGATAGGCTTTTTGAGGCAAAAGGTAGCATAACACATCTAATGTAGAGCTATTATCAAATCTTGTTTCAAAATTTCCTCCCCCATCTCCTCTAAATCTCATTTAATAACATCAAATTGAGTTATAGAATATTAGAACTGTAACGAGTCTTGGTTCGCATGGTTGCAATCTCTTTGTTTCTCTGGAATTCTCTAAGGGCTTGGAGGAAATACAATTCAAAGTAGTCTGTCTTTTCCAGGTGGTTCCTAGGGACTGGCCCAACCTTATAAACTGGCTGAAATCACAACATTCTGCTCTGTAGCTACAGTCAAACCCCAAGATGTGTTCTCCTGACATCTTGTCTGCTTCACTGTGTGAAGCAAAATGTGCTTTCTTTATCTGGTCTCTTTTTGTTAATTGTGATACTCAGTTGCATAGCATTTATCCTCCCACAAATGAATAGAATATGGTAAATGTCACAAATTAGGTGAATGTAGCAATGCTGGTTCCCACCTTCACTGTGTGTTCATCAATGTGATGGTTAATCGGATGTGTTGACTTGGCTAGGCCATGGTACCCAGATGTGTGATCAAACATTAGCCTAGATGTTGCTGTGATGGTATTTTATGGTGAGATTAACATCTAAATCAATAGATTGTGGGTAAAGCAGATTACTCTCCTACAATATGGGTGGGCATCACCCTATCACAGCTGAAGGCCTTGAGAGAAAAAAGAACAACATCCCTGAGGAAGAGGGAATTCTGCCTGCAATCTGCCTTCAGACCGAGCTGCAACTCAGCTTTCTTGGGTCTCCAGCCTGCAGACCTGGACTGGCACAAACTGAATCTTGTAGATTTTATGCTTACCAGCCTCCATAACATAATTGTGTGAGCCAATTTCTTAAAATAAATTCCAGTCTTTTCATCTCTTTATCTATCTATCTATCTATCTATCTATCTATCTATCTATCTATCTATCTATCTATCATCTATCTATCGCCAGATCTGTAGTTCCTCCGGAGAATCCTGACTAATACAGTCAGTCAGGATTAATGATCTACCTTTTGCAGAAATTCATCTGTAATCCTAGAGTGAAAGTGAAAGTGAAAGACTTGAGTGATATTTTATAGATGAATGAATCGGTCTTCATGAGTAAGGAGAAGAAAAATGGAAATCCAAAAACAAGGAAAGAATCTACTCCATGTGATTTTATTATTGTCTGGTAGCTCAACCCCTCAAGCGGAAGGGGAGTTCACTGTGTCACAGATTAGCTACCACCGGAAGCAGATCCAGATTTTGCTCATACAGTGTAGGGACCTTTCTTTAAGAAGAGAATACAAAAGTACTAATACCAAACTAAGTATGAAAGTGAATATTTAGGTTAAGAAGAAGAATCACAACAATTTATAAAAGTTTAAATAAGTGATTTAAAAGCTGACAAACACTACAAATGTAAAAAAAATCCACAAAGAAAACGTACATTTAGTATTATTAATTAATTGCCTAATATACCTGTATATTACTCCCTCTCCCTATAGGTTTTTGGTGTATATTTTTGGTTGTCACTTCAGAATGTAAAGATAAATTAGTCCATAAATTTCAAACCATGTTTTTCTTCCACTACCAACAAACTTCAACGTCAAATTCCATAAGATACATTCATGTGGAGATGGGACCTTACTGAGCCTTCCTATCATGATGAGTGAGCACGCCTGGTCTTTACTGGCAAGACATTATTGAACTATACATCCATGTGACTGTAAGCCATATAAATATATCCTACAAAATTCAAATTAAATGTATCCCTGACTTAACTTTCCTTACCAGAGTCTAAAAATGCCACATCTACTCCAACACCAATCAACTTGAGGGGACATGTGATGGAAGCGAATTCAGAGGAAGAGATAGTGAACCTTCAGATAAAATACCCTCATTTTGTGACTTTACAAAAACCATACAATTATGTGAAGATGGCCTTGGAAGAGCTCTGGGTAAATGAGAACCCCAAAGTTTAAGCCTCTGGCTACCATAAGTATGTGACAGTCTTCTGTTTTCTCACTTCTAAATAATTTTTCCAAGAATCACTTATTAATGTAAATTTATTAATGTATTTTCATGCTACTGGGATTAATGTGTGAAATTTTCCATAATTAACTGTAAATATTTATACTGTGAGTGTGGGAACTGCACATGAATAGGAAATGAAATATCTTTAAATCATAAATTTGCAATGAATATTTTAGAGTGGCGTAATTGAATCTTGTTTATAATTATAGTAGAGATAGAATAATAGCTTTTTACTTTTTGGAAATGGCTTTTTCTTTTTCATCCCCTGAAGGGCAGAGGGAAGGAACAAGAAAAAAGTAGAACAGCCCAGCTTTTATCATGGGAGGCTGACTTCAGGATCAAAATATGTACTGGAACCATTCATAGTTAGAACTGCTTTCAAAATAAAATTACCATTGGCTTTCAAATGGAAATTTCAGGGAGAAAATGTTAATAAAAATGTAATGGTTATAATGGCAACTCTAATGATGATGATGTCATGTCCATATTGTTAGATAAATGATTTTATAATCTGTGACACTTTTTTTAGCCCATAAAGAGGTGGATTAAAATTAGTACTTATGGGATCATAATTTATTCACATCTCCCGAGCTCATTAAAGTGACTCTTTCATTATTTCTAAACTCTCTTCGTGTGATAGGGCTGTGCACATATGGCACAGAGAATCACACAGACGGGAACTTTTCGTCAGTTCCAATTCTGCTTTCATTATTCACAGGACTGAAGAATCTGTCTATAAAATCAGTTATTTGGCATCTTCTCATTAATTCTGAAAGAGGTTTGTACATGAGTGTGCACAGGAATCTAGCAGATTGGTGAGCTGGTGACCTCTCAATAGTATCGCCTTTGTATGGCCCCTTCCACAAGGACTCTTGGCTTGACCTCTTCACTGGCTTTGGTCAGAGGACATTAGCAAGCAGGCCTGGTTGAGAGTGTGCACATTTAAGTTGTCCTCTTAGAAAACTCCGTCTTGGAGCCCAGATATCACAGGGCATATGTTTAGACAGGTGTATAATAACATGTATCCATCTCTATAGTATCATACAGATTTTCACTGCCCTAAAAATCCTCTGCGTTCTGCCATTATTTTTTAATAATGTATTTCTTTTACTTAGTTTTTCTAATTGTTTATTTATTTATTGGAGGTAATTAGTTTTATTTATTTTTTTAATGGAGATACTGGGGATCGAACCCAGGACTGGTGCATGCTAAGCATGCACTCTACCACTGAGCTATACCCTCCCCAGAATGTATTTCTTTTAAACTGTCAATTGTTTTTCAATGAATTGATTACCTAATGCCAAAATTCAACACTAAAAAGTGAAAAATGCTATTTAATTAAACACTCTTTTGTCTATTAGTACTAAGAGAATTCTCCAAGTTGCAGGGTGAATATTTAGACATATTTACAATATTACTTTTCACAATGTTAATATGATACTATCTCATACCATAGATGATTCAATTCTCCAATCACTTCTCTCAATTTAAACTACTCTGAAAATTCAGTCCATACAGCACATTTCAATTTCGTTTGGCCTTCACTGGGTAAAATATAAATCATAAACATAAACACACACTCCACAGAAATAATGGAGCCACTCTCAGCTATACATGTTCAACCAGATGAGCCAGAATATACTTAGTTTTGCTCATATTAAAATTTTAGATTATTGTATAAATCAAACTGAAAATATAAAAATTCTCATTGATGAATATTCAAAATTATCCCCAAAGGCACTCCTATCTGCACCTCTTCTTTTCATAAAAATAGTAATATAAACAATGTAAAAGTGATATTAAAAGGATAACTTGAATAATGTTATCACAGGGCATATGTTTCTCTAGAGAGAAGCATATTGGGATGGCCTTGGAGGATAAAACACCACTTCTAGGCAGAAGAAAACTGAGATGCCCCAGCCAAATTTTCAGTTGAATGTAGCCATGTGAGAGACCTTAGGTGACACTACAAAGACTAGAACCACCCAGTCAACCCACAAAAATGTGAAAAATATTGTGTCATTGTGGGTTTAAAATCAGTAAGTTTTGGTTTGTAAAGCAGCAACAGGTAATGGAAACAGGACTATAGAAAGATTTAAAAAAAATCATCTCGCCTATATATGAAAATCTGAAAATGACTTGAATGAGAATTATAGAGCCTTATTAAGTTGAATGTCCATAAAAATGACATTTATTCAGCTCTTTAAATATACAGCATTATAATTTAAGTAGCAAATGTTTATTAAGCACTGACTGCATGTTAGTCATTATACTAAACAGTTTACATGTGTTAATTTTAAAAATCCATACAACAACCCTATAGGGTATGCACTTTATTTTTCCCCATTTTACAGATGAAGAAGCTGAGACTTAAAGACAGGAGATATTTTACTTAAAATTACACAGCTACCATACAGTGTGTGGAAGATATAGAAAAGAATTATAAACTCTAGTCTGTATAAGCAGTGGAATGTCTAGTCTGCAAACTACATGACATTATAATAAGAAGAGATAATATTTTAACATATTAAATGGTGTGGTGTTAATGAAAAGATCATAGTATTTTGAATCAAATTGACACAGATTTAAATGATGACTCTGCTACCAGCTTTATGACCTTAATTTATGTAAATTCTGAGCTTCAGTTTTTTTATCTATAGGATAGAGAAGAAAAGATCTCTCTTCCATGATTGTTGAGAACATAACCTTGGCAGTAGAACCATGTTGTACCTACTTCTGCTGATTGTGCTCAGCTCTTCCCAAATTGTGTTCATGGACATGACGTTGGTGGGGGTATTAACAGCATGAAGTGTTAAAACCTCATTAGCTGAAAACTTCCAGCCTGTAGTATGACGAAATCCGATTTATTGACTGATATACAGCAAGGTAGCACACTCAGGGAAACTCAGAGCCCACCCTGGACAAAGGGGAGGAGAGAATGGTGTCTGCAAGAGTTGGGTTCTTGCTGGAGGATTCTCAGCAGGGCTTAAGGGAAGGGGAGATCCATTCTGAGTTAGTTACTGTTTCTGAGACAGGATTAGGAGGAATGGGGATTAACTAGGGGTTATGTGATGCCAAGTGGGTGGGATGTTTAGCCATTGGGCATCCAGTTGGGAGCAGCAAAGAGCATCTGGGAGTGTCATTGGTAAGAAAGTGGTGATCACTCATAAAGGAGATTGTTATGACATTCTACAGCTGCATAACCTTGGGAGAAGCAATTTGTTCTGTTAACTTTGCAGCTGACTTTCTATGTTTGTCTTTCTGGCCTGATTAACAGCAAGGCTGTTTTTTGTTTTTCGGTCCAAGTTTATTTTTACACTTAATTGTCACAGTAGATCTTTTGGAAATCAGCAAACATTGCAAATCAGGGCTTTTAATTTTTCTTGGAAACCCAAGTGTTAAACATGCACCAGCATATCACTGCTTCTTTGTTCTCATATTTCTGTCCTTCATGAGAGATTCGTCTCTGTGTAAAACTCAATGAACACATCAAGTCCCAAAGGTATAACTAATGAAAGTCTAATATCCTCCCCAGGTATTTCTTAGAATCCCTAGGGAAAGCTTATGTTTCAAAAATCCAGGCTTAAGTATCTGCCTTTGAATTATTTACTCATTTCAGAGTTTCTCTGAGAATGTGTGAAGATTCTTGCCATAACTGCCTGGCAAAAAATGCTTAACAAGCATTTCTTCTCAGAACATAAGAAGCCTTTCTTCCAAGAAAAAAAATGTTTTTCACTTTAGTTTATAAAAGTTACTTAATATCACTAAAAAAAAAAAAATCCAGATTTTCTAGCTTCAACAAATTGACCCAATGACCGTATATGTGAAAACAGGAACAATTAGGTTATGCCCTTCTGCTTTTGTCCAGAACTTCTCTGATTGTAAAAGTGAATACGTGTTAGTTCACCTAGGTAATATTTTAGGTAATACTGATGGAGAAATGACCATATATTTACCCATCCAGTGCATTTGTTCAAAGATACGGATGCCATTTTTAGGCAAAATACAAACATCCACTAGACAACTTTTCAAGCATGATGTTTCAAAATGCTAAATTACTCTGATTATTTTTCCCTCCAATATTATACATTTTGGAAGGAAAACAAGTTGATTCTATAATGGATGGAAATTAAGGTAAGGGAGAGCTATGACTCCAAATGGAAGGTGCACAGACTACTGGAGTTGAAAGGGATCTCAGAGATCATCTTAAAGTGTTTGGATTTAAACCTGCTTGAGAATCTGAAGCCATGAATATTACATATTCAGAAAAATTCATATGCCCTAGTGTGTACATGCATGCATGCCACCATCACAGAATTTTAATATTCTTTGATCCATTCAAGGCCATTAATATATTACAATCTAAGGGGAAAATTCTGGGTCTAGTCTATCCATTTTCTTTTCTTTTAGGCAAAAAGTTATCAAGCCAAGGTGACACATTGAATTGTGGTAGGTCTAAGACCTACAAGTAGTTACTCTTGCCTTAGTAGTCTGCTACCTATGTCTTCTCTCATCTCCTTCTTTCTCCTCTACCATGGTCAGGAGGCAGCTAACATGCTTAGGTTCCAAGTCTGGTGACAGGAAATGAGTTTGGAGAGGCCATACAGTATGGTGGTTCAAAGCACAGCCTAGGCACAAGGCCTGACTTTGCTTCAACTTTAGATACGGTTCAACCATGCCAAGCTTCAGTTTCTTCACTGTAATATGGAAAAAGTAATTGAATTGAAGAACTTGTAAAGATTAAGTGAGAATAATATGTACAAAGTACTTAGCGTCTGTGTTTTCAAAAACTGGAGAGACAGGGAGGGGTGGGTATAGCTCAGTGGTTGAGTGCATGCTTACTTAGCATGCACAAGGTCTTGGGTTCAATCCCCAGCACCTCCATTAAAAAAAAAAAATTGGAGAGACAGACCGAAAGGCACAGAGAATACAACTTACTCAAGTAGAAACCCACCAGCAGAAACTTTTGTGGGGATCAGCATGGGAAAACCTAAACTGTAACTGACATATTCCTGGAGGCTCAGACAAAGCTGAAAACTGTGGCCTCCAGGGGGGTGGGACTGCAGTTTTGTGAGATTTACCTCCAAAAGCTCTACCAGGTTCTCACAGTGAAGACTGAAGAAAAATCCCATCTTGATCCATTTTTAAAAATTGAAATATAGTTGGTTTAAAATGTGTTAATTTCTGGTATACGGGATAGTGATTTAGTTATACATATACATATATATACACATGTGTGTGTGTATTTTCATATTCTTTTTCATTACAGGCTGTTTCAAGATACTAAGTATAGTTTCCTGTGCTATACAGTAGGACCTTGTCGTTTATCTGTTTTATATGTAGTAGTTAGTATCTGCAAATCCATTTTGAAACACACCAGATCATTCCATTCTTAACAAGTCCTGCCCTGTGACCTCAGTTCTCTGATGGATCTAAAAAGAGTTGTTGATTTTCAGTTTGTTCAGCTTCTTGCTTGTTGTGATGATGGGCTAATGACTTCAAGCTCTTTGCATGCTGGACTGGAAACCAGAAGCCCTATACAAGGCTTTTTGTGGACATGTTTTTATTTCTCTTGGGCAAATTCTCTAGAAGTAGAATTGCTTCCTTTTAGTGTGCTTTTATTGGCAATGAAGATTTATGACTATATTTCAAGTTTTTCTTGAAATCCATCAAGTAAATGTGAATGTATATTTGGGCAATGGTTCTTTAAAAAAACTACATTATCATCACATATCACTGTGTTGCTGTCAGCTTTGAGATGTGCTGCTAGAAATTTAATATTGTAGAGAGAAGGTCTCACCAAAGAAACTTGACTGATATTTATTTTTATATTTTGTATTTTACATTTTTATAATTAAATATTTACAAAATATTTATCTTTTTATAATCAACTACTTATAAAATAGTTATTTTTAATGAAATATTTGTTTTTTATGTTATTACTTTATCAAGGAGACCTTTCTGTCCTTGGTGATAGGCTAGTCATTACTGAAGTTTGGAAGGTATTTCTTTCCTACCAGCCCCTCCATGTCTATCCTTCTAAGAAAGGTAGAGAAGTCTTAGGGCCCTAAGATCTGGGCATTGATGGTGGTGTATAAAGGGAGTGACTAAGAGCAGATATTGGACCCATCTAGCACTCAGCCCAAGGCTGATGTCAGGGTACCCCCCACATGGGTATGAGTGCAGCACCTTGCCTAAACACCACATGGGGATATTTCCAGGACCCTGGTAAAGCTCTTGGGAAATAACCTGAAAACTGATGGAACTGGGGAGGGCCTCAGTAACCCATGACTTAAGGATAAGACTGGGACCTGTCTGCTTCCCAAGCTGGTGATGAAGGAGAGTTATGCCTGTTACATAACCAGTTATGATGAATGAAACAAATGTAGCAAATTATTTACATTAGAAAAGTTAAACTTATATTAACATTATTCAAGTTATCCTTTAAATATAACTTTTACATTGTTTATATTACTATTTTTATGAAAAGAAGAGGTGCAGATAGGAGTGCCTTTGGGGATAATTTTGAATATTCATCAATGAGAATTTTTATATTTTCAGTTTGATTTATACAATAATCTAAAATTTTAATATGAGCAAAACTAAGTATATTCTGGCTCATCTGGTTGAACATGTATAGCTGAGAGTGGCTCCATTATTTCTGTGGAGTGTGTGTTTATGTTTATGATTTATATTTTACCCAGTGAAGGCCAAACGAAATTGAAATGTGCTGTATGGACTGAATTTTCAGAGTAGTTTAAATTGAGAGAAGTGATTGGAGAATTGAATCATCTATGGTATGAGATAGTATCATATTAACATTGTGAAAAGTAATATTGTAAATATGTCTAAATATTCACCCTGCAACTTGGAGAATTCTCTTAGTACTAATAGACAAAAGAGTGTTTAATTAAATAGCATTTTTCACTTTTTAGTGTTGAATTTTGGCATTAGGTAATCAATTCATTGAAAAACAATTGATAGTTTAAAAGAAATACATTCTGGGGAGGGTGTAGCTCAGTGGTAGAGTGCATGCTTAGCATGCACCAGTCCTGGGTTCGATCCCCAGTATCTCCATTAAAAAAATAAATAAAACTAATTACCTCCAATAAATAAATAAACAATTAGAAAAACTAAGTAAAAGAAATACATTATTAAAAAATAATGGCAGAACGCAGAGGATTTTTAGGGCAGTGAAAATCTGTATGATACTATAGAGATGGATACATGTTACTGTACACCTGTCTGAACCCACAGTATATACAACACCAAGAGTGAACCTTAAGGTGAACTATGGATTTGGGGTGATTATGATGCATCAGTGTAGATTCATCCTTGGTAAAAAATGTACCATTCTGGTGAATAATGTTGATAATGGCAGAGGCTATGCGTGTGTGGGGGTGGGAGGTATATGAGAAATCTCTGTACCTCCCTCTTAATTTTATTGGAAACCTCAAACTAGTCTAAAAAAATAAATAAAGTATTTAAAAAAAAAAAAAGGCTTACCCCCTCCCCTACAATGACAATAACAACTCAAATGAAGGATCATCATGCTAAAATTGAAAGAATCAAGTTGACATTTAGTTATCTATTGCTGTATAACAAATCACAAACTTAGCAGCATTAAACAACCCACATTATTATCTCACGGTTTCTGTGGGTCAGGAATCTGAGCACGTCTTTGTTGTGTCCTCTGCGTAGGGTTTCACCGGGCTTCAGTCAGGTCTTCTGCTTACCTGTGTTCTCACCTGGAGGCTTGACTAGGGAAGAGTCTGTTTCCAAGCTCTCTCAGGTTGTTCAGAGTTCATTTACTTACCAATGTAGGATTCATGGCAACTTGCTTCTTCAAAGCCATCAAGAGAGAGAAAGAGAGAGAGAGAGAGAGAGGGAGGGAGGGAAAGAGTTCTAGCAAAATGAACTCCTACAGACGTACTGTGATTGTGAGAGTAGTGTCTCATCACTTTTGCCGTATTCTACTGGTTAGAAGGGATTTACAGGTCCTGTGATACTCAAGGGCAGGAGTTTGTATGAGGGTGTGAAAACCAGGAGGCAACTTACTGAGTCCACTTACAAGTCCATGTAGCCCACAATAAGCGAAGTGTGAAACCTGCAAATAATCTACTATTAACCCCAGTAGTTGTCATTTATGTTCAGCAAAGCAACATCATCTATCATATAAAACTAGTATAATTAATAATGGAAATAGTTTAGCAGCAGTAATACATGAGAATGTTTCTTCTTTAAAGAGGGATCTGTATCTTTCTTAGCCTAACCTAACAGGACAGAAAAATTTCTGTTATTGGGATGACGTATATAGTTACTATTTAAATTATCACCTATATAAAAGTATTAGTGTCCTATGACTGCTGTAACAAAGTATGACAAACTTGGTGGCTTAAAACAATAGAAATTTATTTTCTCAGAGTTTCAGAAGCTAGAAGTAAAGTGTTGGCAGGACCGTGCTTGCTCTGAAGGCTCTAGGGTAGGATCCTCCCTTACCTCTTCTTGGATCCTGGTGGTTACTGGAAATCCTTGGCACCTCTTGGCTTGTAGATGCATTGCTCCAATCTCTGCTTCTGGTGTCACCCGGCGTCCTTTCTGTGTGTCTCTGCGTGTTTTCATTTCTTATAAGGACACTGGTCATCTTGGATTAAGGAGCTACTCTACTATGGTATGACCTGATTTAACGTAACTAATTTTACTGGCAACAACATTCAGCTAAGGTCACATTCTCAGGTGCTGGGAAGGATATGAATATTGGGGGTACACGACCAAACTGACAGCCCCTCTAGTTTAGTAGCACCATGTGGTAGACCGTTTTAAAATAACTCTCCATGATCCCCACCTCCTGTTATTCACCCCTTATGGAATCCCTTCACCTTTGTGTGAGCTGGAGCTGGTGGTTTTCTTCTAATAAACAGAACAGTCAAAGGAGATGGGATGTTGCTTTGAGATTAATTGGTAAAAGTCTGTGATTTCCATCTTGCTTGTGAACTCTTTGGTTCTACCTACCTGCTTGCTCTGATGAAGCAAGCTGTCCTGCTATGAGCTACCCTATGGAGACTTCAGTGTGAGTGGCATATGGCCAACAATCAGTGAGGAACTGAGGCTCTTGATCCAACAGCTGTAGAGAGACAGACTCCTGCCAACCGCCGTGAGAGTGGGTTTAGAAATAGTTCCACCACCAGTCAGGTTTTAAAATGACTGCAGACCCAGCTGACAGCTTGACTGTAGCCTTCAGAAATGATCCTTATGAGAGATTCAGAGCCCAGGATCCAGTTAGGCTATGCCTAAATTCCTGACTTGTAGAAACAGTGATGTAATACTGCTGTTTTATGGCAGTAAATTTTGGGGAATGTAATTTGTTACATTTCAATGGATAACTAATATTCACCACTGAAGTTTTTCTTCTCTATCCTTCTCAACAAATAGTATGAAGCTGGAGGATAAGTTTTACGTTTTCTTTTATTTAAGAAAAGTCAAGCAAGTACAGTCTAGTGAAGCTTAATAAAGCGTAGCACTAACAGTGCCACTGTAACCTTTCAATGGATGATTTAATACTGTCAGTGAAATTCTTGCCTGCTATGAACTCTGAAGAAAATCCTGGAGATCTGATCATTAAGGTTTAATTAGGGTTGATGGAATGAATTATTATAGTCATATCAACAACATAATTGTGTGGTGAGTTTACTTTTAACTGAAGTGTTGGTGTTTCTTGTTCTGGACATTTGAAATAAATGGAAATTTATTTTGGTTTGGCAGTTTAGATTAGTTGGATATGGCTTTATTATTTTCTTCTGGAGGTTGGGTTTATAATGATAAGATAATTAGCCATTTAACCTATCACTATCTGTTCTGTTTCTGTTTATGCTGAAAGAACTAGAAAACTAATTTTTTTAGCCAAGAAAAAAATATTTCTGGTTTAAATCCAAAGACTACATGAACCTGCAGCATAAAGCCTTGGGAAAAGGAGAATTGGATATAAATGAGTTCCACTTTCATTGTTTTTAATTATTCCATTGATATTAATACCTTGGGAAGTATAGACAATGGAATGAATATGGTGGTACACTAGGATATTGAAAAAAATTTAAAGAAATTTCATTATAATGTTTCATTAATTGGATCATTGAAATTCTTACTGTGCTGTCATTTCCATTTAAGTAATAAAGCACTGATTATTTAGTTTCAAAAAAATTTAGGCATTTCTTCGGCCAATTAACTCAGATTTTTATAAATAGTTTATTCTGAACATCTCTTTAAATAAGCCTCTGCAGCATTATTAGCTCAACTAATATTGAACTTGAATATATTCTCAACACATGTGTTGGGGTCCAAATGTAAGTAGACTTGGAAGTCCTGTAGAACATAGTGACAATATCACATTTTTTCATTCTATTAGAACTCCCAAGACCAAGAGTTCCCATGACCTTCAGTGTCACAATTCAATTTTGTGCCAATTACAAAAAAATTTTAAAAATGTGGTTCTGCTAATATTCAGTAGCTTCTTTGAGACTGAATATTATGGATATTTTGATTGCAATAAGATGGCAATTTCAGGGACACTAAGATACAGAAATAAGCCAATGTTACATATTTTTTATTTCCTCTTAAGTATAATGCCCAAATAATAGTTATTACTTGTATTGCTTCTGTGACCAACGATAGGACGTTTCTACTTATGTTAGAGATGGGGAGTCCTAAGAGAATGTTGTTGGTGCTGAGGTGAATGACTGTTGTGTGTGTGTCTGTGTGTTTGTGTGTGTCTGGTGTCCACAGCCTCCGGGTGAACCTCCTCAGAGAATTTTCTGGGCTACCAGTCCAGTGAAAGAAAGGATTGTTTTTTCCATTTGTTACTCTAACCTAGGGTGGAGGTTTTAGATCCATGCTAAATTTAACTGAAGTCTCAGCTTATGATCTAGTCAGACTCAAATATATGAATTATGGAGCCAGATATTCAAGTATATGTAGGGTGAGCCGTCAGGCTCCTTAAACAAAAGGTCTTTCAAGAGAAGGACTGGCATACATTACTGTGATAGCTGACCTCCAAGATGACACCCCATGATCCTTACCTCCTGGAATCCATGTTCTTATGTAGTTCCTCCTACATGATCCAGGGCTGGTCTGTGTGACCAGTACATTCATTGTAAGTGAAAGTGTGTGACTTCCAAGCCTGGGTGATAAAAGGCACTGAAGCTCCTGCCTTGGTCTTCTGGACTTCTTATTCTGGGGAGAGCCAGCTGTAGGGAGCTGTGGTAGCCCTCTCAGGAGGCCCACGTAGAGAATGACTGCAGTCTCCCACAACAGCCAGCGCCAGCCTGCCAGATAAATGAGTGAGCCACCGTGGACTCAGGGCCTGTGGCCCTGGCCAAGCCTTCTCATAACTGCAGCACAGTCGACATCTGCCCGCACTCTCAGGAGACACCCAGACAGAACTACCTAACCAGACTGCTCGGAAATTCCCAATCCACAGAGACCGTGAGAAATAGATTTTCTTGCTTTGATCCTCCAAGTTTTGGAATGATTTGTCACAAAGCATTACATGTTTAGCACAGTTACTTATTTTCCCTCAATATGAAGACGCAGATATCTGTCAGGAAAAGGTGATCTTTGGTGTACCTAGGCTATAGTAGGTATTCAAAAATATTAACTAAATGAATTAATAAATACAGAAATGAAAACAGTTAAAAATATAGCCCTTGACTATAGCTAAGATTTCAGAAATGAATTAGCATTCTGATGACCAAAGAAATATTTTTATATTGTTAAAACTTTTTAGCCTCATGGCATGGAAAGAGATGCATGGAATATGTTAACAATAGGACAGGGCTATAATCCTCTACCATAGAGCAGGGATATTTATTCCCACAGCAATATTATGAGAAGAAAACAAGAAATCAGGGCTTCTGATCTTTGGCAGAGATAGTATGATAGTTAATTTTATGTGTCAACTCTGCCAGGCTATAGTATATCGTAATTTAATCAAATGTAATCTAGGTGTTGCTGGAAAGATATTTCATAGATGTGGTTGACATCTACAGTCAGTTAGCTTTAAGTCATGTGGTTGGGCCTCACTCAGTTCAAGGCCCCAGGACCAAAATGTGAGGTTTTCTGAAGAATTTCTGCTCACGGCTGTAAGGATCAACTTCTGCTTGAGTTTCTAGCAGATTTCAGATTTCAGATTTACCAGCTACCACACTCATGTGCCAATTCCTTAAAATCAGTCTCTCCCCGACCTCCCCCCTCTACACCCTATTGGTTTTTCTTCTCTGCAGAACCCTGACTGACAGAGCTAGTACTGCACTCTGAGTGTGAACGTGCCCCCCTGCATTTCCCCAGCCTTTTGTAGTTTGATGCCAAGTGATCAAATTGGACAATGGGCAATGAGCAGTAGTGACTGTGTCATATTTAGTTCAAGCCACTGAAGAGCCAGGATACCTTCTCCTTCTCTCCCTTCCCAGACTGGGAGGAGCTTGGAAACTACATGCCCAAATAATATACCCATGCGATGAAAAAAGGCAGCCCAACTAGTATACTGGACTGAGACATGAACTACATTAAAACTTTGTTGTGTTAGGTAACTGGGATTTCAATTTTTAAAAATTTCATCAGTTTATCCTACCATGAGTAATGCACTGTCTAAACAGAAAGAAAAAAATCAAGTCATGGGCATATTAATTAAAGGTCTTATGGTTGTAAGTGAATGAAAAGCCATCTCAATTCACGTTTTAAAAAGAAAGGGAATTGAATGGTTTACTTAATTGAATGGTCCAAGAGTAGATGAACAGAGTTAGTTATAGCTAAATCCAAAGAATCAAAAACTGCCATCAGAATTTGGGTCTCATTATTAGCCTGACTTACACTTTTACTTTTTTTGTACCAGCACAGTCTAGAGGATGATACTGATTCACTTAACTGTGTTATGTCCCTTACTCTTAACTATTCACTGCAAATGGGTCATGCAATAAACTTACTGGTCAGGTTTGTTCATATTCCTATTCTGAGAAATTGGATGATTATGGGATTGGTAAGATCAGCCCCACTCATATCACAAGGACTGAAGATAGGCTAGGGGAAATTCTCCAAAGGAAAATTGGGCTGCTGTGACCAGAGTGGAAAGGAAGCCAGTCAGGCAAAAACAAGTGTTCCGTTGTAGGGAAGTGTAAGTTTCTATGTCTTGTGTATTTCAAGAAAGGCAGCTGGGTTGTATATGTAAAAACATAAATTTGTTCACTGAACTTGCTTTTTAAAAGTGAAATGTTGTGGTGAATGAGTGGTAAGCTGGCTATGCAGCTGACAATTGGGAGAGCAGCTGTTGCAATGTGATAATTCATTTTAATCAAAGATAAAAGAGATAATTTGTAACATCACATCAAGACCATGTATATCAATAATACATCTATCAATGTACAGAAGATGTCACATCTGATTGAAGGCAATTGAAGGTGATATTCTTTCTCTCAAGAAATAAAAGCCAAGAGCTGGTTGTTCCATATTGAAATCACACCACAATTATTCATTATTTAGATAATAATGACACATTTAGAACTTGTTCAGAGAGCAATTAACAAGCTGACTGTTCAGCCACATTCCAATCTATTTTATAAATGTGAATAAAGCTACTCAAATAGAAAATGGTGATTTAAATGGAAAACTCCTTGTTTCTCAGTTACATTATTTATATGTGATAAGTTGCTAGATAACTTAAGACAATTATTGATTTTATAGAGATTATAAAACACATACATAGGAGTACATGAGTATGTGTGTGTATCCAACCATTACTGACTTAGTTTTGTGATATATATATTTCCATAGTTAATAAAAATAAAACTGAATATAAGCACAATTATAAATCTTTTGTATATGTAATGGCACAGAGTATTTGCTAAAGATTCAAAAATTTTATAAAAAGTGATTCATTCAAGAAGTTTAGAGAACAGTTTATTTAATCAGTGATTGAGATTAAGTACCATGAAGCAGAAAAAGTATTCAAATAACCTTTTTTCCCTCTTCCTTTACTGTTTTTAAAGCAAAGATGTTGACTATAAATATAGAAAGCAAGAGTTTAGTAAAAGACTGAGAGAACAGTGAAAATTGGTACATATTAATTTCCTGCCAAGTTTCAGGATTATGCTCCTGAATTTTAATGGGCATGACAGAACTGGAATTGGTAGGATCAAAGTCTCATAGAAATTACAGATGATCAAGAGGCACATGAAAAAATGCTCAGTATCACTAATTATCAGAGAAATGCAAATCAAAACTATGCAAACTTCATACCAGCCAGAATGGCCATCATTCGAAAGTCCACAAATGACAAATGCTGGAGAGGCTGTGGAGAAAAGGGAACCCTCCTACACTGCTGGTGGGAATGCAGGTTGGTGCAGCCACTGTGGAAAACAGTATGGAGATTCCTCGAAAAACTAGGAGTAGACTTACCATATGACCCAGGAATTCTGCTCCTGGGCATATATCCAGAAGAAATCCTACTTCAAAAAGACACCTGCACCCCAATGTTCATAGAAGCACTATTTACAATAGCCAAGACATGGAAACAGCCTAAATGTCCATCAACAGATGACTGGATTAAGAAGATGTGGTATATTTATACAGTGGAATACTATTCAGCCATAAAAAGACAACATAATGCCATTTGCAGCAACATGGATGTTCCTGGAGAATGTCATTCTAAGTGAAGTAAGCCAGAAAGAGAAAGAAAAATACCATATGAGATCGCTCATATGTGGATTCTAAAAAAAAAAGAACATAAATACAAAACAGAAACAGACTCATAGACATAGAATACAAACTTTGGTTGCCAAGGGTGAGGGGGGTGGGAAGGGACAGACTGGGAGTTTGAAATTTGTAGATGCTGACAGTCATATATAGAATAGGTAAACAAGATTATACTGTATAGCACAGGGAAATATATACAAGACCTTGTGGTAGCTCACAGCGAAAAAGAATGTGTGACAATGAATATATGTATGTTCATGTATAACTGGAAAATCGTGCTCTACGCTGGAAATTAACACAACATTGTAAACTGACTATAACTCAATTAAAAAAATGTTAATTAAAAAAGGAAATTTGGAAATCAACAGAGATTTGGTAAATATTGCAATATATAACAAAATGTAGACATATAAAAATTATAAATAAAAGTTATAAAAGCACCTGCTTAAAAAGAAACACAAGCCAAAGCTATGAAAAACTTGCACTAATAGATAATTCTTTTTCTGAGTCACTTTCTTCAAGAAATTTGCTGTGATGCTTTCATCTGCTGTAGTAGAATCTTTCCTAAGTTTTGTAATCAAGTTCACTGCACCTCTATTCAAAATATATTGATGTAGTACCTCCAATGTCCTGGGCACATTATAAGCCTTTCTTAAACTCGTGGAGCTTTGGAACCTTTCCCAAAGAAGTGAGAAGACACTTATATGTGGAATCTAAAAAACAGACAAAAACCCAATCTCATAGTTACAGAGAACAGATAGGTGGTTGCCAGAGGCGGTGCTGGTGAAATGGGTGTAGGGAGTCAAAAGCTACAAAGTTCAAGTTATAAAATAAATATGTCATGGAGATGTAATGTACAACATGGAAACTATAGTTAATAATACTGTATTTCGTATTTGTGAGTTGCTAAGAGAGCAAATTTTTTAAAGTTCTCATCACAAGAAAAAGAATTCTGTAACTGTGTGGTGATGGATAACTCGACTTATTGTGGTGATCATTTATAATGTATACAAGTATCAAATCATTATGTTGCACACCTGAAATTAATATAATGTATGCCAATAATACCTCAATATAAAAATTTTTTTAAAGGCAAAAGGAAAGAAATGAGAAAAATTCAGATCTACCTGACTTCAAATTCCATCTACAGTTTCTCAGTCTGCTGCAGTGCACACATCAGGGTGTTAAGGTCATGCCACACTGTTCCTGGTGATTCTCTGTTCATTCCTCCCTAACATGCATAGGGCCCCCACAGAGCACTTTCAGCCACCTGACCTCTTGTCCCCTACAGAGGTCCAAATACTATGGTATGAATTATACTTCGTAATATTGAATCACCTTGGCTTTTTCAGTCTCACAGGAATCAGAAGACCTAGGCTAGCATTTCTGCTTTCTCATACTAGTTATGTGATCTTGGACAAATGGCTTAAACTATTAGTGCCTGGATCCTCATTATTTAGTCCTCTCATTGACCCATGAGATCTTCGGATCCCTTCTCTCAGCTTTGTGGAATTTCTAGTGATGCCAATGAATTTGAACCTATTTTAAATTATCTTGCATTTTTCTTTTGTTTTATGATTCATATGTGTTAGTTATGATTTAGCTCTCCAATTCTTGGGGAACAATATACAACATTTTTTTTTTACAACTTAAGTGTAGATTTGAGCCCCCTACTTTTAGTCTAATCTTTTTTTTTTTGGGAGGGAGAGGTAATTAGGTTTATTTATTTATTACTTATTATTATTTATTTATAACAGAGGTACTAAGGATTGAACCCAGGACCTTGTGCATGCTAGACATGTGCTCTACCTGTGAGCTATACACTCCCCCTCCAATCTTTTTTTTTTTATAGGAGGCCTGGTAGACTCCCACCTCTTTCTAGTGTTGTGCAAACCTTCACATGTTTGAAAAATGGGAGGAGAAGATCCTGGTTCTTAGTCCATCATGTTGGTTGTCATAAATATTCCTCCTATCAAGGGATGCTCCTGGGAAGTGCTGCTTCTCTACCATTATTCAGGCGGTGCTGCTCCTGAAGCATTCAGATGCCTTCACACCTGTTTTCTGTGCTGACCTCAGGCTTAGCCACAGAGACTCTCTTCTCTGTGAAGAAGAGTCTCAAGACTTTGAGTCAGGATTCCACAGATGTCCCAAAGCCTTCATCCTCCCTCGTCTCTGGCACTGGGAGCAAGGGTTTGTGAGTGCTCACTAGATATGAAAATCATCATCTCCCTGTGCCTTCACTAGTCTCCCAGAGTCTTTCTTTTCCAGGATGAGACATTTTCTAAAATTACTCCAAGCACTGCCTCCATCCCTTCTCTCCACTGGGATTACCCAGCCGAGTAACTGCAGGTGCTTTGAGTCCCAAACAAAAGCCTAAAAAGGAGTTGTGTCCTTGGTGCCAGACAACCCCTGTTTCTGCCTCTGGAACTCAAAGCTGTTAAAAAGCCCTAGAAGTAAAGGAAATCAGAATACAATGCTTGGAGTTCCTATTTCTAGGCATCTGGGTAACCGTAATGAAATCAAAGTTGCAATTCTTCTGAGAGAATCATATGGAAGCAGGAATAAGACAGAAATTATTATCTCAGTAAATTATCTTGCAACATTTTTCTTCATGTATATATATATTTATTGACGTATAGTCGATTTACAATGTTATGTTAATTTCTGGTGTACAGCATAGTGATTCAGTTATACACATATATATTCCTTTTCATATTCTTTTTCATTATAGGTTATTACAAGGTATTGAATATAGTTCCCTGTGCTATACAATAGGATCTTATTATTTATCTGTTTTACATGTAGTAGTTAGTATCTGCAAATCCTGAACTCCCAATTTATCCCTCCACCCCACTTCATATATATTTTAAAAGGGTGTCAATTAAAAAATTCTGAACCAGGGATGGTGAATGCATGACTTTTGCAGTGACTACTTTCTCCCTCACCCATGGCAGATATAGCTAAATCATCATTTCTATCTATGGTCAATACTTGCTTGTTAATTCTCAACATAATGGATAAGACAGCCAGTACTAATGAATTTGAATCAGAAATTGAGATTTGAATACACTTACTATCTGTTCCCTAAAGATGTATAATGTGGAAAATTCTGAAGTCTAGTGATGTTGCCAGTGGGGTGGGGTGGAGTGGAAAGGTGAAGGGTGGAGGAGAAGGAGAGAAGAGATGACTGATTGAAGCTGTGGTTCAGAGAGTCCTATGGAGCACATCCTCCATGTGAGCCCACCTGGAGCCTAGGATTTGCTCTCCAGCCTCGGTTCTGAGCACCTGTATATTGTGAGTCCAGGAACAACCAGGCTGTGGAGATAGACATATTCTAAAGCAACTGATTTATTAATCTTGAAAACTACTTGGTTAAAAATGAAACTTCTGGATGAGAAGTCTGGACAAACATGTTTAGTGGTCCACCTGATTGGTCTACCTATTCTTTTACCAGGGACAAAGACTTCCTATGAAACCAAATTAATCTCAGAAAGTTAGTAAAACAATTTAAAGAAAATAAAGAGTAGGATGTTCCTAAAGCATAATGGCTCTAAGATAAGGTAGTGTCACGGACCCATCTCTAAAATGGAATGTTTGTGATGAACAGACCAGGAAACTAATGTTGTGGATGGCCCGGTGTATTTAGGTTCTCCAGAGAAACAGAACCAGTAGGGTCTATATTTTACATAACAAAATAGATTTACTATAAAGAATTGACTCACAAGATTGTGGAGGCGGACAAGTCCCAAGATCTGCAGAGTGAGTCAGCAAGCTGGAGACCCAGGAGAGCTGATGGTGTTCTCATCTGAGGCTGGCAGCCTTTAGACCCAGGAAGAGCTGATGTTTCAGTCCGAGTTTGAAAGCAGGAAAAAGTCGATGTCCCAGCTCAAAGGCAGTCAGGCAGGAGGAATGATCTCTTTCTGGGGGAGGACCATCCCTTTTGTTGTGAGGCCTTCAGTGGGTTGGATGAGCCCCTCCCCCGCCCTCTCCACTCACCCATATGAGGGAGGATGATCTGCTTTACTCAGACTATTGATTCAAGTGTTAACCTCGCCCTAAAACACTTTCATGGAAACACCCTGAAAAATGTTTGACCAAATATCTGGGAATCCTGTGGCCCAGTCAATTTGACACATAAAGTTAGCCATCACACCTGGGAACATTTTTTACTGAAAGGGCTGAACTGGTGACACAGAAATTTTTACCCTTTGAGATCAGTTTTTAAAAACATCGTGTAGACTGCAGTTTATTTTGTATTAGTTTTATTTATTTATTTTTGTTTCCCCAAAAGGATTTTAGTAGATGATCCAGATTGACTAGCATTGCCACTACAAAATGTTATTTCAGGGTGTTACGTATTCAGATAATTAATACTTGTTTAATAAAAGCATATTCAGTTCTAGTTTAGAGAATGACATTATCTTAACCAATTCCAAGAGGACAGCCTGTTCTAAGCCTAAAAACACCATTGCATTGATCGTATATTTGCAACTTACTTCAAGATCTCAAGTATATCTAAATTATGTTATTTATTGTGTATCAGAAATCCACACAAAGGCACTGTTACACACATTTAATAATTTAAAAGTAAATGCAATAAATTTAAAAGTAAAATTCCTCTGTAGAATTTTCCATGTATCTGAATTACTCCTTTATGCCTAGTTTCTCCTTTCCCCAATTTGTTCGAATGGCATTTGAAAACTAACTTCAGATACTTGGAAAACATTCCTAAGATTTTTGGCTTTTTCCCCCTTTATTTTCTAATGTAAAAGACAAGCAGCTGAGAGAAAACAGAACAAAATTTGGTTGGCCCTAATACAAATTTCAACTATTTATATTTCACGGCTACCAACCAAACTTACTTGTAAGAAAATATTAATGCTCTTAGCCACAACCTGAATTTTATCCTATCAGCAAACTCTATCAACTCTGGAATCAAAACCAATTATACAGAGTAAAAATCTAGTTTTGTGGGTATGTGAATTTGTAATATAACAAAATCACAGGATAATCCTAATTTTTTTCCCAATTCATTTCTGGAAAATGCATTATAAACACATTGCCTTTTCCCACAGGAACCTAAAACTGCAATTGCATTCCTGCTCAGTTACTCACCATTAAATAAGTCATGGTTGTGACTAGCAACACATTACAAAAGCAAGGATAAAATGATGAACCTCCAATAAACTTAATAAAAGTATTTTATAAGTGCTATAGAATTAGAAAAATGTTTCCTAAAGATTTTTTTTAGAAGATTTTACTCAAAAAATTCTACTCAACTTTAAAATTGGCAAGTAATTTAAAATGTTACATGCATATATACACACAAAAAGAAAACATGGATATGGGCCCTTTGGGGCGTCAGTTCGTTTCTTACAGTTCAACCTTTGGCTTGAAGAAATGAACTGATACTTAGAGAAGTTAAATAATTTGTTCAAGATTACACAGGGAGTCAGAATAAAGAGTCGGACTATAACCCAGTCCTTTTGAATTTAGCTAATATTCCTTCCGCATCAGAGAAGGAATGCTTGGAGATGAACTTTGAAAATGGGGTTAAGACTGTGAGAAGAGACTGTGTGACAGAACCACATGGGTAGTGCCTCAAGTATCCCGTGATCAGCAAAATCAGGCAATTCCAAAGTGTGAGCAGGAAAGTGAACCTGGGCCTCTGAGCAAGGAGAACTGACCACTCAGAGCGGTGAGGCAGGTTAAGGGCTATGAATTACGACCTCTGCTCTAGACGCCTGACCTGTGGCCTTTTTAATTCATTTATTTAAACATATTCATTTCGTAGCTGCTCTATTCTACATACTATGGGGAATATAAATGTAAAGACATGTTTTCTGACATCCAGAAATAGGAAAAAAATCCATACATTTGACATAGATAAAATGAAGGTGCTGACTACAACAGCAACAAAACAGTTTAACAGTAATGTTGATTGCCTTCCTAGATTTTAGCTGGGCTTTGGGGACTGTTTGGAAGGAGCCAGGCAGCTTAGAAACTACCCTGGGAAGTTTTACTGGTGACTTGTTTCTGATCAATTTCCTTGTAGCAAGCAGAGACATTTAAAATTATGATGTTAATCTTCCTGTATGCTGGATATTGTGTGTTTGTCCTTTTAAAATTTAGACATCGCAGTATTTAAATAGTTAACGGCATTATTAAGCACTCAGTCATGACGGGTTGAAGGGAGATCCCTTCTTACTCATCTCTGTGTTCTTTTCTCTACACCCACCTCAATCATGAAGGACAGCTTTGCAAGTGAGAAATTCTGGAAGGATTTATTCAAAGAGAGACAGCAGCCTCTCCTAAGTTGTCAAATACAAACTGTTGGGCAACACAGGACTTCACCTAGCACTAGCTGCGAGGTCTACCTCCGTCTTTTCCTTCCCTTCCAAGCCTGGAGATTAGTTAGACCAGTCTTCTACAGGAAACATAGACTAAGTAGGTCAAGGTGATGAGAAATGAAGTTCAGGTGTCAGTTAGGTGGATTTGAATGAGCAAAGGTACTCAGTGTACTGGTCGAAAAAGAAAACTGTGTCTGGTACAATTTCCTAGTGGACAACTATAATTACTCAGATTTCCCACTGTATACCTCAAGCACCCTTTATTTTATTTTTTTAATTTATTTTTTAAAAAATTGAAGTATAGTCAGTTTACAACGTTGTGTCAGTTTCTGGTGTATAGCATAATAGTTGTCATACGTGTGCATATATATATTCATTTTCATATTCTTTTTCATTATAGGTTACTACAAGATATTGAATATAGTTCCCTGTGCTATATAGTATAAACTTGCTGTTTATCTATTTTATATATAGTAGTAGTATCTGCAAGTCTCGAGCTCCCAATTTATCCCTTTCTACTCCCTTCCCCCACTGGTGACCATAAGTTTGTTTTCTACGTCTGTGAGTCTGTTTAAAACACTCTCTATTTTTAACAAGAGGAATTTTCCTTTTTCTATTTCTCTTATTAGTAGGCTTTCCTACTGCATTACATTGTGCTTCATAATTACTGAGTCCGTGCTGCTATCTGCTCATGTGTTGGTTTTAGATAAACACAGACATATGGTAATTATCTTTTTTTCTTAGATAAATGACTAATGGTTCCGCTTATTTTTTTCTGGTATTTGAGAAATATCTAGTTTCTCTGATGCATATCTTAGGTTTGCAAGTGATTAACCACATGCCATAGCCTATAATATACACATAAAACTGAAGTGTCCTCATTAGATGATCTTTTCTGTGTTTGGTATTAATGTACACAGTGATTTGAATCTTGGCTCTGCTACATGCTAGGTGCCTGACCTTAGGCCAGTTGCTTAAATTTTATGTGCCTCAGTTTCTTCAACTGAGCCCATGCGGGAAAATGGAAATGAGAGTAATAACAATTCCTCATAAATTTGTTATAAGAACCCGATGAGCTAACATTATGAAACACCTAAATGGTGTCAAACACACAGTACCATATGCATGTTTGTTAAATAAATGAAATACGTATCCCTATTCTAAATGTATATGCCTATCTAACTTCAGACTTCTTTTCAACTAATAGACTAAGTGCCTTCCTTTCCTTGGCTTCGTTTCTCTCCTCCTCCCTGTACTCAGATTAGATTTCGGGAGAAATTACCTAGGAAGACTAGTCTTTGTGTGTCACTTTTCAGACCTGAAATTGCAGATCATGTAAATTATCATACTTTGGAAGCAAGTAACAGAAAACTGAGTTCAATCCCACTCATTTAAATTGGCTCACAAAGTAACAAAGGCTGGGTGGGTTTCAGGGCTGACTTAACTCAGTGAATACAGCTCCTGTGCTTTGTAGCTTCCTTGGCTTTGTCTGTTTTAGTATGTTGGGCTTTTGTTTAGGCTGATTTGCCTCATGGTGGCAAAAATGTCTTTTAAGCCTAGAGGTCCTAGATTCCATATAATGGAGCATATGCAAGATGAGAGGGAGTCCTTTGCTTCTGCTTCATGACTTACTGGCCCATATTGAGTTACAAGCTAATTCCTGAACCAATTTTTGAGGCTAGGAGACCACCATAAACTAATTGGATTAGCTGAACCAATCTCTAATATGGGAAATGGGATTACTCTTAGATAGATGAGGCCCAATTCTGGTGCCAGGGACCATGAACTTCCTTTTAAAACCATCGATAGCAGGGGACGGAGTTATTGCCTGAACAAGAGTGGGATTGTGTTAGAAAAGAGAAAGGAATAGATACTGTGTGGACAGCTATTGATGTCTACCACATAGGTTATGTTCCCTATGGGAGGAGGTCAGAAATGCAATGTCAGTCAGTAATAGATGTCTGAATGAAGACACAGTTGTGGCTAGTGCCCCTTGAAATTCCATAAAGTGGTCTTTTAAATTGTGTACATCATTTTTAGGATTTGTTTCGTTATTTGCCCAGGCATAGTCAAGACAACATAATCACTCTTGTCTGTCCATGGTGCTGACTCTGTCATCAGGGCTACACACATCCAACTGTAGTTTCTAGGCTTAGTTTTTTTAAAAAAAATTAATCATAGTATTAAATTTTTTTTCCTTTTGAAGTAATTTTAAATTTGTGTAAAATTTGCAAGTATAGTAAGTGAAGTTTTTTGTTCTGAACTTTTTGAAAATAAATTACTGACATGATGCCTGTTACATGCCAATACTTAATGTGTAAATCCAAAAGCAGGGACATATCCCAACCTAAACACCACATAATCACCAAAATCAGGAAATTGACATTGCTACATTTTTTCCCAACTAGTTGCTTATCCCATTCATGTTTGGGCAATTGTCCCAATAATATGCTTTACAGCAAAAAGATCCAGTGAAGGATCACGTGTTGGATTTAGCTATCGTTTCTCTTTACTCTCTTTCAGTCTTGAATCTCAGTCATCCTTGACTTTCATGACATTTACAGGCCAGTTATTTGGTAGAATGCTTCTCAGTTGGGGTATGTCTGTCTCCTGATGATTAGATTCAGATTTTGTATATGTGGTGGGAATATCCACAGAAACACTGAAGTTTATTGCAGTTGATAATTTAATAATGATTCATTAATTTAGTAATTTAATTATTGCATTGAATACATTTGTTTTATTAAAATGATTTTTATAATAATGCATTTAAGTGAATTATTTAAAAAGTCCATTTCTTATCATGTTAGGGAACCCAGAGGTGAATATAAAGTGCATGGTTGTTAAAGATACTTAGACATATAAAAATATATGAAAATATGTTTACATTAAAGAAGTTAAAAGCTTAATATACTGTTAGCAGTGATTTTTTGTTTGTTTTTATGTTACTGCTTTTTTGTTTCTATAATTGAAATATTTGTGAAATGTAAATAGATTTGGGCCACCTGCTGATTTGAATAGATAGGATATGGTATTTCCTCTGCTAATCTTTTTCAAAATTTTTTACTTATCAAATATTCTATTTATTTTTAGGAATAAGCACATGTCAAATTCAAACAAAATTAAATTTACTTGAATAATAAAATATATTTTTAAAAGTTCAACTTTTTATAAAGCAAGCTTTATTAACCTCTTCTAATATTCTTTTTTTTAACTTCAAAACTCATACTGAACTTTTAGTTGGAACCAGACGGTATCAGTATTTTAATCCCTCTTTAATCAGAATTTATACTCCTTTGAAGGAGAGAGAAAGAGAAATGGATACATAGATGGAGTTTAATCAATGCTTTTAGACTGATTGACATTCATATTATAAAGCTGAAGTCTGTTACTTAACAATACCTCTTTTTTTTCTTTGACTCGCTCCTTTTTAAAAATTTTTTTTAATTAAAGTATAGTCAGTTTATAATGTTGCATCAGTTTCTGGTATAGAGCATAATGTTTCAGTCATCCATATACATACATACATTCCTTTTCATATCCTTTTTCATTATAGGTTACTACAAGATATTGAATATAGTTCCCTGTGCTATACAGAAGAAACTTGTTGTGTGTCTATTTTATATATAGTAGTTAATATCTGTAAATCTCGAACTCCCAATTTATCCCTTCTCACCACCTTCCCTCCCTGGTAACCATAAGTTTGTTTTCTATGTCTGTGAGTCTGTTTCTGTTTTGTTAATAAGTTCATTTGTGTCTTTTTTTTTTTTTTAAGATGCCACATATAAGCAGTATCGTATGGTAATTTTCTTTCTCTTTCTGGCTTACTTCACTTAGAATAACGATCTCCAGGTCCATCCATGTTACAGCAAATGGCATTATTTTATTTTGTTTTTATGGCTGAGTAGTATTCCATTATATAAATGTACCATGACTTATTTATTCAGCAGTTTGTCGATGGCAGTTTGGTTGCTTCCATGTATTGACTACTGTAAATAGAGCTACTATGAACACTGGGGTGCATGTGTCTTTTCAAATTAAAGTTCTCTCTGGATATATGCCCAGGAGTGGGATTGCTGGATCATGTGGTAGGTCTATTTTTAGTTTTTTGAGGAATTTCCATACTGTTTTCTGTAATGGCTGCACCAAACTACATTCCCATCAGCAATGTAGGAGGGTTCCCTTTTCTCCACACCTTCTCTAGCATTTATCATTTGTGGACTTTTTAATGATGACCATTATTACTGGTGTGAGGCTATACCTCATTGTAGTTTTGATTTGCATTTCTCTGATAATTAGTGATAACAATGCCTCTTTAATTGAAAAACCATAACAAGAACTTGCCTTTTTCATATTGTGGGCATTCAGTTGCTGTTGGACAGACTATAACTGTCATATACTTGATGCTTTTTAGTTTATAGATGCAATTTTATTTTGGTTCAGTGTAGAATCATTGTATTGAAATAGTGGGACACAGAGAGAGTGTACAATCATGAAGCATCGTAATTTTCACCTCCCATTATTCTCTAAAGCCTTTTCTATGGGGCCAATTCTCCTCTTGCCCCATGGATTAACTGAAGGCTAGTTTATGACTTTTCAGATTACTTTTAGGTCCTTCTAGTTCCTCAGACAATCTCTGGTCACTCAAATATTTATTTTCGTGAAATAGAACTTTCGAATTTATTGAAGTTAAAAATTCTCCTCTTCCTGAGATTGGGCCACCAGCTGTGGGAAGAGGGGCCTGGTTAACTTCTTCGTGTCTCCAGAGAGTGCTTCTCCTCCCTTCCCACCCACTCTAGAGGCTGCCTGTTGCTCCTCCTCTAGAGTTGAAAGATATGCAGAGAGGGCTGGTATATTTAATGATGCTACTTGTCTGGCACTGATTTGTGTTAGTTTTTTTGGCCATGGCAGATATGGAAGGTAGCTTTTACTGGCAGAAGTGCTGTTGTGTGTTCACGTTTGGTGTTATACATCCTATGGGTTTTGACAAATATATGATGAAATGTATTCCCCCGTTGTAGTATCATACAGAATCTCACTGTCCTAAAAATCCTCTGTGCTCAGGTTTACACATTTTTGTATACTTCTTGCTGGCACAGTTTATACTTCCTAGCTTCATAAGATCTCTGACAAACATTGTTCTTGATCATCTCCAAGGTTTATGTGGAACATAGCTGCTTCTAGGAGTGCTGCACACTTGTTTTTGCAGGGCCAGCCCAGCATACAACAAACACTGAGTCTTGCAGATGGAAAAGGAACCTCCTTCACCAGCTCATCACTGGAATTGTCTCTTCATTTTTTTCTGTTTCCGACGAGCACTCAGAATCCGAGTTCCATGCTTGCCTCGCACTCCCTCTACTGACGGAACTGATAAACTTCACATTTTCCCTGGGTTTCATTTTTTTCAGTGGCCCAGCCCTGTGATTCCTTTCACTTGTCCTAGGGGTGTAACATTTACCCAGCATGTACATGCCAAGAGAGAACTTACAATGTCAACAAATGCATTAGATTTCAAGCTTTTAACAACAGTAGAACCCTTTATTCAAACAAAAATGTCAGTGCTTAAAAGTGACAAAATCAGGAGGTAACTCTGTGAAAGAAGGCGTGTGGGGGAAGACTTGCCCAGACACCCTCTAGGAAGCCTCCAAGACACTTTTCCCGAACCTGCAAACTTCGGTGGGATATGGCAATTCCAGTACTAGCTCGTACTAACATGATTATTTCATCAGGAGAATCCGTGCGCAGTGCTCCTAATTAAATAACATCTGCCTTATAAAGTTTTCTTTGAGAAAATACAATGGAACTGACTAGACAAAATTTGAGATGGTGGTAAAAATATTTTAAGGTTGGTAGGTCTTATCATTTAGCCTTTTTCAATGTTCAAAGTGTTGCTCTTTCCCCTCAAAAAAATTTTTCAGAACCCCCTTTTCTTGTTTTATTTTTAACTTAGATGGAGAAAATCTGACTTAGAGCAAAGATTTTTCTGTCCTTGTTCAGCCACATTCACAAAGCAGGTACTTATTAAATACAGACGATGCTGATGAGCCTGCCGAACTGGACAAGCACGGACGTTAGATCAGGGAGTGCCCAGCTGCTTACAGGGAAGTGGTGCTGGGGTAAGAGTTCTGGTCTGGGTTGCAGTTCTTGGTTGTGCGCATTTTGCATCACACAGCTCCATGGAGCAGTATTTACATCAGTGGACACGATACATGTCCTCTTGACCACTTTTTGGTAGATGGTGATAAACTGTCTTGAGGGAGGAGAGCATTTTTCTAACTGACTCAGAGTCATCTTTAAGATTGGTAGCCTGTTCTGTTGTTGATTGATTGTGCTCAGGGAACTGCCTCAAGTTGATCAAACACTGAAGCGTCTGAAATGTCAGCCACGTATTGAGAATAATAATTGCGAGTGTATGGAAATACTCCCCTTGGTGGGGGTCGCGTTGGTACCCTGATGGGCAAGTCTATGTAGAAAACAGACTTTATGTAACAGCTTGTGTAGTGAATGTGTGTGTTGGGTATTTGTTGTTTTCTTTGTCATGTTTTCCTTTGGGAATTGCCCTTCCTCATTCCCTGTAGCTCTGAGGAACCGCCAAAAGCAATGTCCGTCTAGCCTGGCCGTATAGGTGGACATGGGACCTAGAGTGGGCCCATTATACTCCTCATCCCCTCTGCTACAGTGTTTGACTCAACAGTGAGCCCAGAATAACCCAAGCTGGGGAAATATAGTCTCTGAGAGAAAAGAATTTTCCTTTTCCTCTTGGGTTATGTGAAATATGTCCTTCTGTCCTCTGCCTCAGAGAGGGGCAATGAAGTAGATGTCCAGAGAAAATTAGAGCTGGGAGATTGGATGTGTGTGTGTGGGGGGTCAAGAACGGAATAAACAAGGATGAACAGATGACAGCGGTTGAATTCCTGAACTGCCTGAGACCAGCTCCATTCATGAGTCTCCCAACCAAGTTCCCTTTCCTACTTGAGTATGCTTGAGTGGGTTTCTTTCACTTACAGCTGAAATATTTCTGACTAATAGAGTTTGGGATCAGAACAGGAGGCCTTTCTGAGTCCATTAGTCTGCTGCTCTCCTCACACATGGGTGCCCCTGTCTGGTGATGAGAGACTTATCCTCTGGAGCAGGCTGGAGGTGAATTTACACATCCGTCGTCCTCTTTGACTCTCCACTTTCAAGTTTCTGATTGGACACCTTTCTCTGTTACCAGATTTTTCTTCAAAAAGAGGACAGTGCAAGTTATTAGATTATAGCTTTACTTAGTCACGACACCTGACACTTTTGAAGAGTTTTATTTTTTCCGAAGTCTCTTTGGACACACATTTCTTAAACATTCATTTGTGTAAGTTCATCTGTAGACACCATTTTTTTCTTGACTTTTTCTTTGTCATGGGTTATAAAGCTACACCATTTGCTTAGGAACAACCTATTAAAAAAAGGACAATAATGCCAATAGTACGATGCATCCTGGTTTCACTAATGTTAAAGAATGTCTTAGAATCCTAAAAATATGATAGTGAATTTCATCCTTAAGGTGTTCATTCTTCTAAATTTCATTCTGAGTAGATCACTTTGTCTCAGTGTTTTGGGAACCATCTAACAGAGTCCTCTATCATATCTCTACAGGAAGGAAGAAATAATCCTTCCTGGAACTGAGCTCTGTTATTAAGTTTCTTTAGTCTTTTGTAAGATACAATTAGATGTCTCAGGATAGAGAAGCCCAACATATACATAGGTGCTGTTGAAAGAATTGATGAAGTAAAGAATAAATTTGTTCTATATTAGGTCATGAAACACTTTCTTGGAGCCTTGGAGTACCACTGGCAGAGCTGTAGAGTAACGGACACTGGATTTTGTTCCTACTTGTTCAACTCCTCACCAGGGCCTGAAGCTCTCCTGAAGAGTTTGGGTAGGCACTTGTTACCGTAGCTAAACACCACAAAAGGGTACCAAAGCAGGAGAGAAGGAAGGAGAAAGATTTCCTACGTCCTTTTTACCCATCAATGCCCCTCTACCCTATTTCCACTCACTTTTCATTAAAGGAGATGATATGTGATGTATGTGAAAGGGCTGTCTCTAATGTTAAATATCCATTTAAGAGATATTATTCCTTACTTTAGTATTGTAAGCCCTTCTTCCCCTCATAGCTTTTCTTTGACTGTGACTCTCTGGTATGGTGTAGTAGAGAGAGAATTAGATTTAGAGCTGGGAGATCCTAGTTTCAGTCTTGGTTCCTCTGTGTTTCACAACTTCTCTCCAAGCCTCAGTTTTTTGTTTGTAAGCAGGGAAAGATTATGACTGCATCCCCTCTCCAAACAAAATGGGAAAGGCATAGCTACAAATGTATGGCTTTAGAAAGGCTTAGAACAATGTACAAATAGGCTGAGATTTTCACTATTAATCATAGAATGACATTCATGCAAACATATACATACACACATGCATGAACACACATACATATGCATGCAATGTCTTTCCAACACATTTTTACCCCTATTCAGAATGACTAGTGAGAGGTAACTTCAGACTGATGCATCTTGAGAAGCACTATTTTTAAGGCTCTTATATGTGACCAGGAAGCTCGATTAGGCATTTACTTCTCTCATATCATATTGATCAACTGATATCCAGGGGTGTTAATACCTGGTAAGCTGATATTGGTTTCTTTGATTAGTAAATACCCCCCAATCCAGTTCAGTAAGAACCATTTGGTGTAGTTGATAAAGGGTCAGAAAGTGCGACAGTTTTTCATATTTGATGCTTGCTTTTTTTAAGTGATAACCTTCATGACCAGTTGACATTCTTCAGACCCACTTTTATCCTGTAGTTTATTGTGTATCCATTTTAATCAATAGAGTCTTCAGCTGGTCTTCAGGAAACATGTGGGGATCAAATCAGAGGTACCTCCACTTTGCTTCATTCTCCTCCAGACCTTCAGCCTTGTGTTTCTACTTCTTTCTTTAATGCCTCTGTGTCATACAGTTTCTTATTTTCTTGATGTGTCATCATGTGAAAACAGTTGGACAGCACTGACGTTTATAAGACCAGTATATTTGCCTTGGGTACAGAGATATGTGACCCATAACTTCATATAAAATGTGAATTGTGAAAGTTGGACTAAGTCGGAGTTAGAGTCCTCTGGGCCCCTAAGATCTATAAATGGGGATTCAAAGAGTCCATAAACAACCTGACAGTTCATTGTGTGTCCGCAGCTGTGCTGTCATATGTGTATATGTATTTTTCAGAGGACAAGTTTTACTCCTTCTAGCAGTTTTTCAGATAAGTCTACAAACCAAAAATGATTAAGGAATCACCAGACTACATGCTCAACAAGACCCTTTTCAGCTCTTAAATTTCCAGAACTCTAGATCTAATGAAACTGGACTGCAGGAGATCACTTTCTGATTCAAGGTCAGACAGAGCACCTATAAAATTCTAGAGTGGACCCTTTGGGACCCATTTAGGGGATTATTATGTTTTCTCATAATGTAGGGTTAAGAGTGTGAGCTCTGGATCTGCGCTTCGTGGATCTGACCTTGACTGGCTGACCTTGGGGAAGGGACTTAATCTCTGTGTCTCAGTTGCCTCGATGATGCTAGCAATTTTATTCATTATACAGGATTACTGTGATGAATACATGAATTCTCCCATGTAGGGTGCTTGGAGCTCTGCCTGCCTGGCACACAGGCAGTTCTCAGCAGTGTCTGTCAGGATGATTATTTTCGCTCCTGGCCCTGGATCCAATCTTCCTCCTAGCAGCTCGAATGCTTGAAATCAGGCTTGGATTAAGTCTTTCTGTTTCCACAGCGGGACTGGGTTACCGTGGCCCAGGGCTGTGACTCTGCCGCCCCTTTTCCTTCTCTTGCTGAAGGAGGTATCTCCCTAGAAGGTGAGACATCTTTGGTAGTTATTTGTTCATTTTGCTCAGATTTGTCAAGAATAGCAGAGGCTGTTGTTAACCTGTATAGGTCTCAGATTTTTTCTTTGTAAAAAGACAGGGTTGGTCTACATGACTTCTAAGGTCTCCTTCAGTCATAGTGATCTATGAATTTATGAATAATAGAAGGATTGCCCAGGAAAGTGATGTGGAGTGAGGTAACTAGTACAATTGCATTTTTATTTTAGTCTTTAAAAAATTGCTCTGGACATTAAGATGAAAACTTGGTTTCCAGTGCTCTCTATAGGTATATATTGCATACGAAACAAGTCTATTTCTAGAAAAATGAGAACTATCTTTGTAATTTAAGTTATTAACATTTTATTAGATTTTGATACTAAATTCCATGTTCTATATAATGAGGATGTATCTATCCATATGTCTAGGTCTTCATATGCATATATCTATATGCAGCTACCACATTAAAGAAAAATTAAAGCATTATTCATGAACAAATTTTAATTTGCTTAAACATGGATAACATTAAAATGAGTATTTTCATACAATAGTCTTACTTTTCATGTATTTTTCCCACAAAGTAAAGCAACTTCTGTGGAAATGAAAGACTCACATTGCTCAAAATGTGGCAGGACCAATGAATAAAGTTTTAGGAAGGCAATTAAAGGATTTCAAGTAACTTCATCTTCCCTCTTGTCAGGGTAACTCCCCTCTTGTTCAAGAAAGTAATGCCACAAAACTGCCAGCAGAGGTCCTCAGTCCCATAGTTTATCAATTCTATTGAAACTCCCTCTGGTACTATAACAAACTGATTTCAGGGACTCTTTTGCTTACTTCCGATAACTAATAGTTTACGCCTACAGGCTTACTTCCGATAACTAATAGTTAAGCCTACAGGCTTAAACTATTAATGGAAAAGAGTATATTTAAATTAAAATACAGTTAACGTGTGCAACAGTGTATGGTATGCTGGAAAACATTTTACAGATACAAAAGAACTAGGAGTGAAAATGCAAGTCATCATGTTTTTAAATCATTAAAGGTAAAGAATGGTAAGGGAAACACTATTATTATGTGTGGGTCTCATTTTTGATCTTTTCAGCTTTGTTTTTTTCTCAGTTTGAACTGTTCTACTTCTGGGAGAAAAACAAAACAAAAGAATTTATATATGATCTTTTTGGGGTAAAAATTTGTAATATTCTACTTTTTTTTTCATTAAAGAGAATTTTAAAGAGGAAATAAAACAATCAGAACTAGAAATAACTAATGGGAGTTTCTTGCTATCTGTAATAATTAGATAAAGTTCTTTGGGTTGCCATCCTCCTCAACCCTATTTCTTTTTTTGTCTTTGCATAGAGCTATCACTCACTGTAAATTCTCTTAAAGAGAAACTGTCAATTTGGTGGCCACCAGAGGAACTTAGCCATCTTTTCGGATAGCACTTGCTAGTTTTCTGGTGTTGTGCTAGGCTTAGTTGACAATATGTGCAAAATATCAAAAACCAGCATTTAATCAGAAGAAGAAAACCAAACTTCAAGACAATGGCCAAAGCTCAGTCTCTTTAGGCCTCAGGTTCTTAATCTATGTCACGCTTGAAGGTGTGCTTGTGTGTGTGTAGGGCGTGTGTCAGGGAGGGCAGGCAACCTAAATGACCTGACAGGTACCTGTGAATGGCAGGCAGACTGAGTATATATTGTCACATGGCCAAGAAGCAATTCAATGGAAGTTAGATAAAGAGGAAGATAAGATTTTAAGGAATAAAATTATGATAAATAATCTCAAATAAAAGAAAAGAGAAAGATACTTCTAAGCAAGTACTTCTTTTTAATTCTTCTTGAGGTTGTTTGCTTACGTTTTCCTTTCCTTTTCTGTTCTGTGCTCGCTATCCTTTTTTGTGGCCCCTGGCTGCCTTGAGAATTAAGACACTTTAGAAGTCAAACAGAGAAAAGCTAAAACTGGGTATATGGAAGACATTTTTGGTCTTTTTCAAGGATTTATCTAGGAGATTCTAAATATCTGTGAAAACTAAGCAGTCTTTTCAGACTCCAAAAAAAAAAAAACCGAAAAAACCCCCACCCCCACCCCCGGGGAGGAGGGGAATAAACTTCTGCAAAGAAGGAGTAAGTAGAATTTAATTAAATTCATGGCAGCTTTTAGAGCAAGTAAACATCTTTGGAGAAGGACTTGTTTTTCTTGCTTCCTTCAATACCTTCACTGGCAAGGATGAACTGAATGGAAAAGAATAACCAAAAGAAATGTCATATTCAGTCCATTTGTTTGTGTGATAGTCCATTTTCTTTCCAAAAATCAGGCGCTCAGATATTCTCAGTGTTACATGGAATGATCTGAATAACTAATATTCATGTACACAATGATTTAATGGACATATATATACTTATCCATAGAGGTCTTCAGGGCTAGTTTTCAAATGCTTTGGTTCTACATAAAGCTGTCTGGAGTATATGCAGTGTTTTATTAATTCAAATGTTGCATGTGTATAGCACAGCATCTTTCCATTGCATTAAAAATGCTGTTCAGGTGTACATATTTTATTAATCTTTAAGCCTTTTTTCTCATAAAACTCTTTATGTGCTACTATTTATTTGAGGAATTTAATTATACCCAGTGTTCCTATGAACACTATTTAGACCTCTGAATAGCAATAACTATCTCTAAAATATTTGTTGACCACATGAAAAATATAACAAAGTGAAATTATTATATAACATATTGCAAAGAGTTATACAGAAACTCATAAATATGCCTGGTTTATAAACAAATTGAATCTTAGAGTACATTCAACTGTACTATAGAACCATTAAAATAACATTTCATTGGGTTCAGAAGCTCTTATGTATTATTTTGCAAATATACTCATATATTTGTAAATTCTCTTTATATAGGAAATGAACCTATACACTTTATGACTTGCATTGGTAGATTATGCCTCAAGTCTGTGGCTATTATCCTAGTCTGGTTTGGTATTTTTCTGTTCTGTGACTTGGTAAAGTTGAGGGGATGGATTTTATCATTCCCATTTTTCACTTTCTGAGCAACAACAAATGTTCTAAAATGTGAATTAAAAATGCTATCCCCTACTTACCAACTAAAATCAAATACTATAAATCAGACTACCCATTGATAGATCAAATCTGACACTCATTGCTCAAGAGTCATAGTTGCTCTTTCTTTTATATTTCTTAATTAGTGAGGCTTTTAATCCAGTGTGATGATTACTATTTGTGAGGGAAAAAAAAGCCAGGGGAGCTGACCAGTGTCCCTAAGGGACTGGCATTAGAAAGGGACTAAACATTGTCCTGGGTATGACAGGAGCTACTTAGAGTCCCTTCCTTACATGTGTAAACGTTATAAGACACATCCAGAACAGAATGTAATGCAAATTCTGGAATTAGTTTTAAGACATGCATTTAGAGGCTTGAAAATATAACTCACAGCACCCAAGAAGTTCAACCACTTGTTTTCAAGTATTCCAAAGCCATTTTGCTCTCGGTTACTCCTGTTCAGTTCCTCGGTGATGAGTTGCTCACAATCCCTTAATCTTTCTCACATCATTAGTTTTCAATTTTGCACATCAAATATCTTCTGTGGTGGCTGCTTCCTTTCTATAGAGAGGTGCTAATGTGCTCAGGCTAAGTTATAGAGAAGAATTGAAGGGAAAGGAGATGGAGGAAAAACTAACAGGCACTCTCTTCCTCAAGGCCACTTAACTGACAAAGAGATGGCTTGATTCCCATATCCCCACATAGAGGTTAGACTTTGGCATTCTGGGAAGTGATGGTGTTTGGTGTTAAGCCAATGTGACCATCTGGTTATGTTAAAAACAGAAAAAAATTCTTAAATTAAGTCTGAGTTTTAAATTTTCGTGTTAATATTTATTGCTGATTTTTTAAACATTTTTTATTGATTTATAATCATTTTACAATGTTGTGTCAAATTCCAGTGGTCAGCACAATTTTTCAGTCATACATGGACATATACAAACTCATTGTCACATTTTTTTCTCTGTGAGCTACCATAACGTTTTGTGTATATTTCCCTGTGCTGTACAGTATAATCTTGTTTATCTATTCTACAATTTTTAAATCCCAGTCTATCCCTTCCCACCCCCCGCCCCCCTGGCAACCACAAGTCTGTATTCTCTGTCTATGAGTCTATTTCCATCCTGTATTTATGCTTTGTTTTTGTTTGTTTGTTTTTGTTTTTGTTTTTTAGATTCCACATATGAGTGATCTCATATGGTATTTTTCTTTCTCTTTCTGGCTTACTTCACTTAGAATGACATTCTCCAGGAGCATCCATGTTGCTGCAAATGGCGTTATGTTGTCGGTTTTTATGGCTGAGTAGTATTCCATTGTATAAATATACCACATCTTCTTTATCCAGTCACCTGCTGATGGACATTTAGGCTGTTTCCATGTTTTGGCTATTGTAAATAGTGCTGCTATGAACATTGGGGTGCAGGTGTCATCCTGAAGTAGGGTTCCTTTTGGATACAAGCCCAGGAGTGGGATTCCTGTGTCATATGGTAAATCTATTCCTAGTCTTTTGAGGAATCTCCACACTGTTTTCCATAGTGGCTGCACCAAACTGCATTCCCACCAGCAGTGTAGGAGGGTTCCCCTTTCTCCACAGCCTCTCCAGCATTTGTCATTTGTGGATTTTTGAATGACGGCCATTCTGACTGGTGTGAGGTGATACCTCATTGTAGTTTTGATTTGCATTTCTCTGATAATTAGTGATATTGAGCATTTTTTCATGTGCCTTTTGATCATTTGTATGTCTTCCTTGGAGAATTGCTTGTTTAGGTCTTCTGCCCAATTTTGGACTGGGTTGCTGATTCTTATTATATTAGATGGTCAAGCATTATTCTGAAACCAAACCAAACCAAACCAAACCAAACCAAACAGAAATTATAGAAAACTTACAACGTTTTATAATGGTGTTAAGAATTTTAACTCTGAGATAGAGACAAATATAGTGGGCCAGTATCTAGTCTAGATGGTGATGATGGTGGTGGTGGTGATTTAAAGTCATATTTTTATGTCATTCTGTTAGTAACTCAGCACAGATGTGTCTGTGTGTGAATAGGGAGACAGTAATGTCCTTTTGATAAAGGGACAGTTTGTAAATCTTCTTCTGCTCCTAAATTTATTTTATATCTTTGGGTAATTATTTTTTTCTATGCTTTAAAAGTAAGATGGGAATGATAATCTCTTACCAATGCCATATTAACTTTGCCAGGATGGAAAGGGCTAAATCAAAGAAGGGTTAAATTTGCAAAATAAGCATCAGATTAGATATGGTGGTTTATGGGATGAGCTGACAGGTAGGTATGTCTAATGCATTGCTTCTGTTTTATTTAGGCCCTATTCCCTAATATAGGCAGAAAGGCTGAGTCTCCTTTTCAGCATAATTTTGGCAGTGGCAGGGGAGGGCAGGATCTGGGATCTGGGAAGGGGTTGGTCCACCTTATCATCTGACTGTTTTGGGCTGTGATATAAAGTTGGTAGACATTTACAGAGGAAACCAAGAACTTCAGAAAAGAAAGATACTGGTGGACATAAAAGATGGAAAGCTCATACATTACCTGTCCATATACTTGAGTCTCTCCATAATTTTGTCCTTCTGCCTTTGAAGTATATGAGATATATGAAGAATTATATGAAATATATGAGGAATTACTTGGGGAGAACATTGATAGATCTAATTTCTAAGTTGATTGTTTTGCAATGCTAAGTCTTAAAAAATAGGGGCTGGTGGAAAAATATTTTTCTTTATAAGCTCTTTTTTTTATTGAAGTATAGTCAGTTTACAATGTTGTGTCAATGTCTGGTGTACAGCACAATGTTTCAGTCATACATATACAGACATATACTCATTTTCATATTCTTTTTCATTATAGGCTACTATAAGATATTTAATATAGTTCCCTGTGATATACAGAAGAAACTTGTTGTGTATCTATTTTATACATATTAGTTAGTGTCTGCAAATCTTGAACTCCCAATTTATCCCTTCCTACCACCTTTCCTTCCTGGTAATCATAAGTTTGTTTTTTGTGTCTGTGAGTCTGTTTCTGTTTTGTAAATAAGTTCATTTGTGTTATAAGCTCTTTTCTTGACTTCCTTATTTTTTTATTTTAGAAAATATTACAATAAATATTTTCTGCCGCATTTAATTTTTTCTTGTTATTGAAATGTGAAATCTCTATTAAGATACAAAAATATTTTATTTAGAATTTCATTTAATTATAAATTCACATTTATTCGAAGAGGCGCTTAACTAAAATTTACCTTTATATTTTCATGAAAAAATGTTTGCTAAGAAAATTAACAGTGAGTGTAATTTCAATGTCACATCTACCAAACTGGTAAACTAATTGTTTTCAGACAGTTTTGAAGCACTTTAAACATAATATTGTATAATTGCTGTTAATGAAATAAATATATAAATTTGATCTCAGTTACTTTAATAATTTAATTGACATGTTCTTATCTAAGTCGTTAAAGGAGAACATTAATGTTGGGTAGTCAGTTAATGTATACAACTGGAGTAACAAAGCCATGCACTTAAAATTATACTATATTTATTATTAGATATATAATAATGGACACTTTTCATTAGATAAGATTATTTCTTTTATAGTTAATAAAAACTTGATAAAGTTTTATGGTATTAGTTTTTCAAAAGATAGTGAAGAACAAGGAAGATTTTGAAACAGTCAAGAGACTGATTTATTTTTTCATTAGGCTCCTTATCGTCAAAAAGATTATGTTAGAATTTACTTCTACATGCTGAAGTATAAGCTTGGCAAAATAATTTTAAAAATCCTTAGGGATTACAATAATGATCATGTAAACATTCTAAAGTAATTTCTGAAAGTGTGGGTACTTTGATTATTTTTAATAGAAAACACTGTACAGTATAAAAATAATATTAACAGAACAGTACTACAAAAACAGTATGATAGCACAAAATCATATTAGTTAATCTTGTGACATTGCTGAGTCACTAAGCATCTGAGTCTCAATTTCTTAATCCTTAATATGAATAATTTGGACTGATTGATCTGTAGGGTTATGTATAATTCTAAAATAATCTATATCTATAAATATTACTATCATGTAGCCTCAAAGTGTATCAGTATCGTGTAATTTTGAAGAGTATTTATTTAAAAGAGCAAGACTTCTAGCATATGGGTTTATTTATAAGGTTAGTTTATTTTGAGGAAACTACTGAGCTTTCATGACTGTTACAGGAAAAGCTACTTTATTCTCTAACAGAAGAAATGATACACTATCTGGAAGTTTCCTTCTGTTTTTGGCATTTACATTTTAGGGATACCTGAAAAACCAAAGTGGCTTTTTACTAATGGTTACAGTTGGTACTGATAGAACCAAAGAGTGTAACCATTTTTTTGGAGTAAGATGTTCAGTACTTTCCTTACTGCATGCAACATTTTAAAAAAGCTTTTTTGGAAGAGAAGTTTGTTTTTCATACAGTAGCTGGTGAATCTTTTGAAATGGAATTATGTTCTTGTTGTCATGGCAACATAGGATTCCACGTTGCTGCTTTCTACAATGTATATTTCTCGGAGTCTGGGTGTTGATAAGTGTTTTATTCATTGGTGGCAGTGTGGTTACTGGCATCAAGAAAATAGATCAGGCAAATGACATCTCTGGTGCCTGTCAATTTTGAATTACCGAGACACACGAAGCATTCCAAAGGAGGTGATGACAATGTCTATTTTAGAAGGGAGGTGAGATACTAAGTTTTACTTTCTATATTGATCAATATATTTAATAGTAGTGGCTGTAACAGGCAAGTCCCATGTGTCAGTGGTTTAGCACAAAAAAAGGATTTTTTTTTTCCTTGTTCATGTCAGATGTGGACAGGGCAAATCTCTACCAGAAGGTGACTTGTCTTTGTTGACCCTTAGAGGCTACTGGAAGTCCTCCATTCTATCTCTTTCATCTGCCTGGCTAAGAAGCAAAGAGAGGAAGCATGCAGGATTGTGCAGGCTGATTTACAGTTTGAGAAGTGGCGCACATCAATTCTGTACACATTCTGCTGGCCAGAACCCCATTGTGTAGCCCTAACTAACCACAAGGGAGGTGGGGTATGTAGTCTTATGGAGGCTCAGAAAAAGAAAATGGGATTGACAAGGAGCCTGGGTGCTTTTTTTTTTTTTTTTTTTTTGTTTACAAATGTTTTATGTTTCACTGGAATATCTTTGGAGAAATTTAGATCTCTCTTTAAAATTCACTTTGAATGATGAACAGGTGGTGGCTGATATGTTAATTAAAATTTATCCTTGTTTGTTTTTCATGAAAGACTTATTAACTTTTTCTTTCTTTATAATTTAGGGTATTCTGAGTCTAACTATTAAGTTCTTATTTTTATATTTATTGCTACCTTAGGATCTGACTTTAATTATCAAGCGCTTTGCTTCTGTTGAAGAGAGCTTCATAACTTACAAAGTAATCATCATAACAGGACTTCTGTAATTCCTTAGTGGCCAGATGAACTTCATTTGAAGTAATTTGAAGTAAATTATTTTGTTCTGAAATATCACTTTTAGCTTAATTATCTAGTAATACAAAAAAAAGTTCTTAATCATCTCTGCTGTTCCTTACATCTGCAGTGAAGATATCTAGCCACGTGTGACCAATGAAAGGTGTCCACAAATTCTCTGACCCTTCTCCATTGAGAAGTGAGTCTGTGGCCCCTCCCCTTGAATCGGGGTGAGCTCTGTAACTGCTTAGACAACAAAGTATGACAGGGTTGATGCTGTGCCAGTTGTCAGGGCTAGACCTGAAGGGAATGGGAGCTTCCACGTTTGGTCTCTTGGAATAGACCCTCTTGGAATGAAGCCACCATAGTGAAAAGTGTAAGCCACATGTAGAGATCTGGTCCAGGAGCTCTGGACAACAGCTCCACTGATCTCCGATCCTGCAGCCAGCATCGGTTGTCAGCCTTGTGAGCCAGCCATCTTAGATGTCAGCCCAATAGAGCCTCTGGATGAATTTAGCTCTGGGTACTTGCTGACTGCAGTCACTGTCTGCAAAACCGGTCTGGCTGTTTCAGCCAAGTCAGGGATGTGAGGGATCATTGTAAATTGTTGTATTATGTGATACCAAAAACCTGGAACACTGTATTTTTCTTCAGTAGGATTTTACTCCTAAAAATCTTCTAACACCCTCACAAGTTTTCAGTAGCCTCTGAGTATGGTTGAACAGCCTTTGGATTTGGAGAAATGAACAGGAGTCACATTTTTCTTTCTATCTGTCTATCTATCTATCTATCTATCTATCTATCTATCTATCTATCTATCTATCATCATCATCTATCTATCTGTTTATGTTAGTTGCAATCTAGTTGTCAGCTGGAACAAGTGCGTAGATTAATATTTGAGTGACATTGCCAAGGACTGGGTTCAATAAGATATTTCTCAAAGCTGGCAGCAGGCAATATTCTTACAGTTTTCTGGGTCACTGTCATAAATTAGAATTCTAAGAACATAATAATTCAGTTTCAGGGAACATCAAGCTCACTAGTTTGTCCCCAGTGGCAGTGTCAAAGTATAGTTGATGGGAAAGCTTTGTCCTCAGGGAAAAAGTGCACACTTGAAGCTGTGCAAGAAAAAGAGGGTGCAAACATTTGCTGGTCAAATAATGTGAATGCAGGAAGGCCAGAGTGTGTATAGGTTACAATTAACTGATTCCTAGTACTGCAAAACTTGTAAGAACCGGCAGGAATCAAATTAACTTATGTACTTCCCTCATCTAGGAGTCTAAATCCTGAAATATGAGCATTTCAGATTCAGTCATTTATGTCCTTTTGCCCACAGACTTCCATTAAAACATGAATATTCTTTGAAGAATATTACTTGAACAAACTCATACTCATGGATTTGCAGGTATAATCTTTCTCCTACAGGGAGAAGGATCTCCAAAGTGTTGGTGTTCTTGTTGTTTAAAGAGCCTTTAAAGAGTTGGTGTTGTTTTTGGGAAGATCCCGAGTGTTGAAGTAGAGAAAAAGGAGAGATGACATAGATGGCACACTTCTTAATTTTATGTGAGCTTTTGCTGAACGCACCGTGTACTTACAATTCTGTATGTGCTGCCTTCTGCTGGTCTCCTTTGAAGTCCTATGCTCTTTGAGGCAGGCTCATGTATTGTACGTACATTATAAAATAGTAATATACTAAGTCAATAGCATTTATTCAAACCTACCATTAACTGATAAGAATTCCTTTTATCAGCCTTATTTCAGGTCATATGTAAATTTTGGAAAATGACAGTGTGAATTCTAAATAGAACATGATAGTGCTTTCTTCAACAGGCATGTACTTAGAATTATAATTCTTCTGGTAGTTCGTTCATGCATTATCTATGAATGGAATAATAACCTAAGAGAATGGTTTCTCCAGGTAGAACAGCTAAAGTAATTTCACTGGTAGACTCCCCTTCCTCCTACCATTCCCTTTTCTCTTTCTTTAGGAGCAAATAGCCATCTAGTTAGAGACTACATTTCCCAGAATTCTTTTGGTCAAGAGTGCCTGTTTGGCTAAGTTATCACCAGTAGAATGGGAATAGAAGTGGTGTGGACAACTTCAGACTCATTTGCTTAAAAAAAAAATTCTGGGTTTCCTCTCTTTTTCCCCTTCTTGTGAGTAGAAGCATAATGTGTTTGTGACCTGGCTTCAACCACGCCGATGAAAGTAATACCTTAGGGGAGTGGTGGAGCAATTTGAGGAAAGGGACCTGCAATCCTGAAGGACCTTGTGTAGCAGAACTCCCCCAGCAACCTTGAATGCTCCCCTTGGGATTGTTATATGAAAGAAAAGTTATATCTTATAAAAGCCACTGCTTTTATCTCTTTGTTAGAGTACCTTAGCCTTTACTGTAACGAATATGCCTCGCCTTTTATGCTTGAAATAAATATTCTCTTTTATGAAAGAGCTCAACATATAGCCTCATGCACGTGATGGCTAATTGCCTCAGTAACTCAATGATGTTTTAAAAAAGTTGTGAAAATGATGCCCTTGGCTGAATACTTTGACAAATGTATTCATAAAACAGTATGTTATGTGACCCAGTGAATATCTAATTCCGGATGTAGATGCAGTGAGAAAAAGGCACCAAATTTCCTCCTGTCAAAATATTTCTTAGTTTTATTGTTCACTTCCTTCTTTAAAACTTAGAATTCTAAAGCTGCCTAATAAGTATCTCTTTCATTCCGTTACTGTGTCCTTAGTTTGTTCTAAGTGCTAGAGAAATCAAAGAAATGTTGGCTCTGACTTGAAGGAGCTCATGCTCTTGTCTGTTTTGATGAACATCACTTCCCAGAACTCAGAACAATACCTACTGTGTGGGGTGCTTGAGGAGTATTTGGAGACTGAGTGAATATGGTAGTTGATGAGAAAGGATATATACAGAAAAGCTTAGTAATACACAGCAGGATTGCAGTGACAAGTGGCCTTGAAATAAGAGCCATGGAGTTTAGAATAGTGAGAGTTCGACAGGAGAGTGGAAGCTCTGAAGGATGTATGAGATTTATCTGGAGGGAGTTTTTGTTGGTAACTGGGGACAGGGGCAGATACTATGCACAAAGTTAAAGGTAATATAGGTAATCTCTGTCTGATGGAACTTTCTGTGATGATGGAAGAGTCCTATATTTGCACTGTCTGGTATGGTACCAACTGGCCACGTATGGCTACTGAGTACTTGAAATAAAGCAAGGGGGACTGAGGAACTGAAATTTTATTTAACTTCAGCTAATTAAAATGAACACTTAAATAGCCACATAGCTACCATATTGAGGGCACAAGTGTAGATAATTCAAGTATGAGGAAGGGTGTATGAGTTTTGGGCTTGGTGAGTACCTGAACTCACTGACTTAAGTGCCTGAAGCGGGAGTACTGAAGGGTGAAATTCAAAATAGGGCCGCAGAAAGGTGCACGTCTTCCAGTCCCATTGGGAAACTGCTAAGTTGGCGATGGACTTGCTACAGTAGTGCTTTACTTGTATACATACACACTTATGGCCTTGAAATGAGAGCTATTTATTGAACGATATTGAGAAAACTAAAGGAGAGATGGTCAAAAATCTTAAACTGAAGTCTGTGCTTTCTCCCTTTGAAATCCAGGTTACTAGCTTTAAAAAATATAATTCTGAGGTTGTGTACATCAAGATAGCTAAATTCCAATGACAGGAGTTTTCTTAAAATTACTTATTTTGTGGAAAAGCATGACATGCTGGCTTGCAGCATTCCTTTAATCTAAATATTTTCCAGGAAATTATATGTGAAAATAGCATCTAAAATGTTTTCCCTAAATCTAGTGTAATTTACTTGAAAGTTGTATGTGATTTGTGTCAACTTGCCTGAAGAGATGCTTTTTATCCATAGTAAGTGCTGGTAGTTAAAAGGTAGTGAACACAATTTTGAAAAATATTATAGAGTACTCAATTTTGTACATTTATGTAAGAAAAGGAAAATTGAATGTGAGGGGAAGATGAAGATGAAGAAAGGAAAGATGAGAAGAAGACAGGACGGAGGATGTATTTACTGACTTCTCTGATGGAATATTTACTTATATTGAGTACTTGAGTCCAATTTCTCTGTTCTCTGGATGCATGCAAGTGAAATGGAACAGCAGCAAGACCTCTCTAAACTGAGGAGTATTAGAACATGATAAATCTCTCTCTCAGTTGTCATGGTGCACTGCATAGTATAAGCAATGTGCAGTCTCTGTGATATGGGGAAATAGAATTGGATGGGAAAATAGAGAGAATATTTTTTCTTCCAGATATCGAGGTCATTTTATGAGATGTAAAGACAGAAATGTTTCTGGGAGGCATTCTGCTCACTCCCAGAGAGAGCTTTTATCGATCTACTATAAAAAGCCAATTTCTGCTTTCATATGTGTAGAACCCCTATTGAGGTCAAAGGTAAAGGACACACCTGGATCCAAAAGGGATGTTTTAGCTTGAATTTTCCAAAATAAATTTCAGCAGGAAAAAAGTTAAATATGAAATATTAAGCCCAGAAGATACATTCCACACACAGTGATACCTCTGTAATGTTTTTTCTCTGCAGGAAACTTGATCCACTCTATATTTGTTTTGAATTGCTCTGTCCATCTATCTCACTTCCAAAAATTACCTTTATTCCCCTACTCAGCCATTTAAGGGAAAAGACAGAAAAGAGAAGGTCTAATACAAAGGCTGCTGGAAACTTGAGTTTTTGATTTGCAACTATTGGTTTTCCCATTAAGTAGAAACAGTTGAGTAGTTTGGGGCAAGCTACATTAAGCTCTTTGGTATTCAGGTTTAGCAGCTCTAGATTGGGCATAATGATCCCTGTCAATTGTTGGTGAAAGAACTCAATAGGGAATTTTGTGTTGCTGTTTTAAAATAAGAAATTCACATGGTTTAAGCAAAGTCTTCGGACTAGCTTCTGTGCTCTTCTGTTTGCAATCTTGCTTTCATTCATAGTAGAATAGTTTTTGGGTGCTGACTGGGTTAAAGATGTTCTGCAAGTCCCTTTATGAAGAAGAGTTTTGTGGCTGGAGTGAAATCAGTTTCCTTAAGAAATCCTAGGAAGATTTTTTATTTTTTGAGTAATTTTATTTTTCCCTGAAACATATTTATGAATTTTTAATTAATTTTCTACATAGAAATTTATCTCCCACCATGCTGCAATGTTTATATTTCTTTAGAATATAAAGAATTTAATCCTATGACTCCAGATGTCTTGTTAACTGATTCCTTAGCAGACGGTCCATCCCAGACCCATGGGGCCATCTGTTCCAAAATCTGGATCTGTAGAAGGGCTGTGGACATTCTCATGACTATTTAATGATACAGTAATTGAAATACCCACACCTGGGGAGAATAATGACCTCTTTAAACCTTCTGAAACGTCTGCTGGGGACTCTGTATAACAAGGCTGGGAGCAAAGGGTCTTCTTGGTATTTCTGATGAAGTTGCGGACTGCAGCGTTATGTGCGGAATCAAGAGTTCACTTGAAAGGCTGGCTACAGGTATGATTTATGACTAAGAGGATTCACCTTGTTACTTTCTAAGCACCAGTTGGAATTATTGAGTCTAAAGTTCATCCAATCGTAATCATGCTTCACTAGTCTCTTTCCCTTAGCAAGGTGCTACCGATGGTAACTCTTTCCAGTGTTAAGTAAGGGGTCTCTTTTTCAGTGACCATATGTGTGTGAATATATGTGAACTGACACCTTCTCTCCTGAATTTTGAACCATTTAAACAAGCCAAAACCCCCTTGTGTCCTTTCTTCCTCTCCCTAAATTTCTTTGTTAACATTTGATTTATGATATGTATCCTTAAAGGGTAATAAATATATGCAAAGCCATTTTAAGAAAAAGGGCAGGCTAATTTTTTAAATGATTTTTTCAGAATGGACATTCTCAAATATATGCAAAAGAAGAGAGCATAGCGTAGTAAACTTATACTTAACTTAAATGATCAACTTTAGCCAAATGTTTTATCACTTTTTGTCTTGTTTATGTATTTGAAAGTGTATCTGCAATATCATACCATTCTACATAAAACTCACTGATACACATTTCTAATCTATAAAGAGAAATTTTAAAGTGAAACTGTTAAGCAGTAGTCATTTTAAACAAATTTAACAATTATTTTTTCATATCATTTATATACAGTTCTTAATTCCATTTTCTGATTATCTCAATGATGCCATCTTGCTGTTGGCTTAGTCAGATCTGGATCAAACAAGGTCCATAGTTACAGTTAGTTTTCATGTCCCTAAAATCTCTTATTCTGCCAAAATCCTCCCTCATATTTCACTTTTTGTTTCTCTCAGTCATTAACTTGGAGAAACCAGTTCATTTGTCCAGTAGCATGTTGTATACTCTGGATTTGGCTGATGACTTCTTCATGGTGTTATTAAGTGACTGCTCTATCTGGATATCCTGTCCACTGTTCATTAGAGATACGGGCATTATGAGAATCAGTTCCAAATTTTGAGGGACGAATGCTTCACAGTGTCTACTGTGTACTTCATAGTATATCACATCATGAAGCATATTCTCTTTTGTTGACTAATATTTAATGACCTTAAAGTAGATGAATTGGTTCAGGTGGAGTCAGCCCAAACCCTCCATTATAAAGAAGAACCTATGGAAGCTTAAACTATTTACCATATTTACAAGATATCCTATAATTTTAGCATCCATTGTTGATTGTTGTGTAGGTCATCATATAATTGTGGTTGCAAAATGGTGATTTATTTTTTGTTTATTGAAAACTTTTAAAAATCAATCTTAAACCTATAGAAAAGTTGGAAGTACAGTACAGAAAATTGTTTTTTCCTGTGTACGTGAGAGTTTCCTGGTAGTGTGGTGCCCAGCCATCTCCTAGTACTTCAGCGTGTATTTCCTACAATAAAGGCATTCTACACAATCACAAGTCAACCATCAAAGTCAGTTAATTAATATCAGCTCCTTGCCGTCATCTAATCTCAGAGCCCATTCAAGTTTTGCCAAACATCTCAGTCATGTTCTTTGTAAGAAAAAAAAATCCAGTTCAGAATCTTGGGTTCTCTTTAGTTGTCATCATGCTTCTTTAGTCTCCTTTGATCTTGGCTGGTTTTGGTTGCTTCCTGTATCACATCTGTGTTTGAGATGCAGACGCCTTCTCATTCTTGATTTGTCTTATCCGTCCTCTCTTCCCTGATGGTACGGGGGAGACTGAGTTATGGTCACCCTTCCTAAACCCCTCATACTCATGTAGCTGCTCCCTGCTCCTCCCTTGCCAGAGGAGTTGTTCAGTTGTGAAGGTTGAGACACAAATTGAAGTTCTCTACTCATGTGATTTTGGACAAGTTTCTTAAACTCCCTGAAGCATAGTCTCTGCCATTGCAAAATGAGATTACATCTTTTTACAGGTTATTTGTAAGAACCAAATGGTAGGATGCCCATGAAAGCAGTGAGTAAACTGTAAAACATGCAAAGGTGAGTTTAATGTTACAAATCTGTGCTACATGTGGAGCGCCAGGAAGCAGGGACCATCTTCTTTGTCTCTAACTCCCCAATACTTTTCTTTCAAGGGTGGTGCTGGTAGAAGGGACCTGTTAGAATGTGAACATGGGGACATGTCATGTTCCAGTGCACTCACTGGACAACCTTAGGAGTAATAATCTGTCTGAGGAGCCATTTTCTGTATAGCTGAGGGCTTAGTCTTTTAGTTTTAACCCTTTAAGCATATTTCGTGACAGGAATGTTTTCAAAATACATTTAATGGGGAAGAAATTAGTGAAGAAGAAGAAGAGATGGATGGTTTATTATAAACAGAAGGAAATATAAAATATATTCTGGCTCTACCTTATTGCTTTGTAAAGAGCATACTCACCATAATTTTCCATTTTATTGGTAATTCAGGGACACCATTAAGAATATTAATTGTGCTCTGCTATAAGACTATGATGACTTCAGGGAATATGCTGTGTCCTGGTTTATTTGCCTTTCTATCAAATAATTCCAAATTGTTGTGTATTTTGAAATTTGATTGATTTTACAATTTTTATTTCTTCATCTGGCGTCATTTCTCTTCACTATGAGGCTACACTCATACCAGATGTTTTCTTCCTTTTATTTGCTGCTTTCTCATGGATGTCAAGAGAGGGCCAGAGCACTCCAAATAAGCCTGCCTTTCTGCAGACCTCCCTCAGCAGCGGCGAGGCAGGCACTGCCGGACTCTGAGTGCTGCCGGAGAGACCTCCTGCCTCCCCGACTCCACCCGACACTCAGCATATTTCCCCCACAGTGCAGTTCGGGAGAGTCAATTCAAGTAATCAACAAGTCAGTGCTTTCAGGTTATCACTCATTTCCTAAACTTAAATCCCCTTTGTCCAAGATAGTTCCTTTTTGGCCCCATCTCTCACTCCTGCCCCCTCTTCTGTGTTTCCTCCAATGTGCCTTCTGGAAGTCATTTTCGGTGAAGAAGTCAAAGTCTGTCTGGGGCTGAAAGAGTGAATATCTGCTCAGACTGAAAAAAGAAAAAAGCATCCTTGCTGTTCATCAGGCCAGGAAGTCAGACAAAGCCAGCTACACAGTTAATAGGAAGTAGTATTTCTGCAGAGGTCATGCAGCGACTGAAAAATACCACAAGGCTCCCCTCTTTGAATGGTTGTTGCTTTCTTACCTGTGACGTCCTAGACCCACTTTGCTACATGCATCTATTAGGGACACCCAATGGCTAAGTCACCCTTATTTCATAACAGTTAATTATTGATTTTCCAAATTCCACCTTAGAAACTGCAACCAATCTAGAACTGATTCTCACTTCCTTTGGTCCCTCCTCAGAATCCTTCAGCAGGAGCCCAACCCTTACAAAGCATGTTTGCCTCTGCCTTCTTGTTGAAAGGGGCATGGCAGGATTCCTCTGATGAATCCGATTTTGTCAGACTACCCTTTTGTTCCCTGTGGTCCTTGGCTGATTAGACTTTAACACCAGCCACTGGCACCCCCCCCCCCCCATCACTGGCCTTTTCCCTGAACATAACCTTAGTGCTGTGTTCTAACTGGATCCAGACACTTCTTCCCCTGCAGCTCTCCCAAACGGAGCTGTGTTTTCTCTCATGCATTACAGACCTTTGAACCTGCACATGGAATATGTGTTCTCCTTGCTGATTCCAATTATTCCTCCTTCTTCTCCTCAGAGGCACTCAGCTTTAAATATTATTTCCCCAGACTGTATTATTGCCGATGACTCTTCCTTGTTGCAACTATCCATTGTCACCATCTTCTTCATCCCCACCCCGCTACCTTTTATTCCCTGAAAATTTTACCTCTTGGTTCACTGACACTCTTTACAATAATACTGTTGTTACAATTCTTGATAATTTCAGTATATGCATAGATGATACTTCCAACATCCCTCCCAACAGTTCCTTGACCTACTCTTCTCTACTGATTTTTGTCCTCAGCCATCCCTAAATTTTTCACTCCCATGGTCATGTTTTAGGCTCTGTCAGTACACATACATTTTTTTTTAATTGAAGTATAGTTGACTTACAACGTTGTGTTAGTTTCAAGTGTACAGCAACGTGCTTAAGTTGTATAAATATATACATATGTGTGTGTATATATATATTCTCTTTCAGATTCTTTTCCATTATAGGTCATTACAAGATACTGAATATAGAACTCTGTGCTATACAGTAGGTCCTTGTTGTTTATCTGTTTTATATATAGTACAGTACACATAATTTATTTATTTATTTATTTAAAATTTTTATTAAAGTGTAGTTGATTTATAATGTTGGTTTCAGGTGTTCAGCAGTGTGGTTCAGTTATACATTACATATATATATGATCCTGTATATATTTCCCTGTGTGACACAGTACAATCTTGTTCTAGTCTACATTTTGAAATCCCAGTCTGTCCCTTCCCAACTCCCATCCCCCTGGCAACCACAAGTTTGTATTCTATGTCTATGAGTCTGTTTCTGTTTTGTATTTATGTTTTTTTGTTTTTTTTAGATTCCGCATATGAGCCATCTCATATGATATTTTTCTTTCTCTTTCTGGCTTACTTCACTTAGAATGACATACTCCAGGAACATTCATGTTGCTGTAAATGGCGTTATGTTGTCGGTTTTTATGGCTGAATAGTATTCCATTGTATAAATATACCACATCTTCTTTATCCAGTCATCTGTTGGTGGAAGAACTTTATTTCTTTTTAAGACTATATGTAATATATCATATTATGCTTTTTAATTCATGGTTTTATTTTAAATTTGTGATCATTTATCTCCATTGGCCCTTAATGCTGCTAGATTGTCCTACTCCATTCTGAAGTGCATTTTACTTTCTCTCTCCTCGACTATTATTTCATACCTTAGTCTAATTTTTTCAAAACCACATTTCATTCTTAGCTATAATCTTGTTTTCTCTATTACTGAGAAATTAGAAGCAACCAGGAGAGTTTCTATAAGATTCCACTGCCATTTCTCTCTCTCTCTGTCTACCAATGAACATTAGCATCAATATACACTGTCTTCCTACCTCTCATTATCCACCTGCTTTGCACCAGCTCACATCCCTATTTATTATTATAAGGTCATTGCTATAATGATAGTCCTTTTTTCTAAATCATCAGGTTTCCTCATCTATTAGACCTTTCTCATCAGTACACAGCATGCTGGAATGTCCCTCATCTTAAAAACAACAACAAAATTCTTCCTGACTTACTTTCCTTTCTACTACCACCTGTTTTCCTCCTTTGTGGTAAAACTCCTGAAAACTTTCTCAATACTTCCTGCCTTAGTTTTTCTTAATTAGCTCAAATCTGTCTTTTGCTCCCACCACTCCAAGGAAACATGTCTTATCAAGGTACCAACTGACTTCCATATTGTTAAATCCAGTGGATACTTCTCAGTCCTCACGCTACTGACCCTTCAAAAGCATTTGGCACCACTGATCTCTTCTTTCTTTTGATGCACTTTTTCTGGCTTGGCTTCCTGGACACTGCTGCTCCTAGTTTTTCTCCTTTCTCACTGAACTTTTCTTATCAGTCATCTCTGCTGGGTTTTATTTTTTCCTTCATGTCTCTGATTTCTGAATGATAGAGGGCCGAGGTCCCAGTCCTTGGTCCTTTTTAAATTTCTATATACATCCAACTCTTAATGAGCCTTAAAGATCTTAACAAGTTTCATGGATTATGTTGATAATAGTCTGGTGGCTACCAAATTTATTTCTAGGATGGTCTTTTTTTTTCACATTAAGATCATGGTTTTATTGAAATTGGAAGTATTTTCAGGTTCTCTACAATTGCATCATTATTATAAATTAATAAATGAATCCAATTTTGTAGTTGTAGGGCTATTTAAAAGACAATGATCTACTATTTAAGCAAATTAAAAATTAAAGCAATTTAAACATCATATTGTAAAGTGAATTATAGTATTGTGATTATGCTAAAAATAATGTAGGAGTAGTCTAGGATGGTCTTTTCTCTGAATTCAAGATTTATGTATTTAATTGACTACTTGAAATGTCTACTTATATGTCTGATGGTTATTTCAAAATTAGTATGTTCCAGACTGAGTTTCCCATGTTTTTTTCCCCAACTTTCTGCTCTCCTAATCTTGCCCATCCTGGTAAATTGCAGCTGCATTCTTCTAGTTGCTGAGGCAAAAAAACCTTGGAATCATCTTTGATTTTTCTCTTTTTTTCTTACAACCTATATCCAATCTGTCAGATCTTACTGACTGAACCTTCACAATGTAACCACAGTCTTACCACTTTACAGAGCTTCTTCCTCCACCTCCTGTATGTCTTTACTCAAATGCTGCTTTCTCAATGGAAATCAAAGACTGGTCACATTGGACCTTCACACCCACCTGCAACAGTCTGCCCCCTTTCCTGTTCTGCATTTATTCTCTAGCCCTCATTACTATTTAACAGACTATATATTTCACCTGTGTACCTTTTATATTGCCCATGCGAGTAAATATTTTTATTTGTTTGTTTACTTTTATATCCCCAGTGCTTAAATCAGTGCCTGACATATAGTTGGAACTTAATAATAATAGATGCTGGATGAGTAAATAAAAAATTAGTCCTGAGAATTAGGCAAAGTAAAATATTTAGAGCCATGTGTGCAAGAGCAAATAGGCCCTTGGTTATTATATCCGTGGTTCTCCTGTGAGTAAAATTTTAGTTTTATGAGGTAGCAGCTTAATAACAATAATAACGACTGAGTACTTATTATGTGCAGAAGCCATACTACATGCTTTATTCACTTCTTCTTATTTAAGCTGTATAGCCATAAGAAATAGCTCTCATTATCTCTGTTTTACAGATGAGGCTAAGCAACTTGTTCACAATTACCTTGCTAGCAAATGACTACGCCGGGATTCAAAATCAGTTCTATCTGACTCTGAAGTTCAGTTTTTCTTACTGTAATGCGTGGCTTACCTTTTGGCTCTTGGCTGGTGTTTTGGTTAACGGGGGTATTACTGTAGGCAATAAAGAAGGCAGAAAAACTAAATGATATGCCATTAAGCTTATTGAGGTCATCTTTTTCTTTATTACACAAACTTCAGTATTATGCAATTTTAATATCTTCTTTATTTGTGGGGAGATCTGAATTTAAAATATAGGGCAAGCGTTATTGGCATTTTTAATTGAAAATTAAAGGTTGTTCTGTATCAAAATTTTCATGCATGTAATACGTGAAACAGGTGTACTTGACCTTTTTTACTGTAATATTTGGTTGTTAAAAATGGGATTTTATTTGGTTTGACTATTTCTCTTGCATTTAGGAGGCAATAAAAAAGCCCTCCTGCAGCTAATTTAATAACAGCAAATTCTCATGGATGTAATGCAAATATCTGCTGTGAGGCAAAGCCTGCTTCATTTTATTTATTTATTTCTGAATTCATTACAATGACTACACTGTAATGGGATTCGTGGACCTTAAAAATGGAAAAGAAAATTGGATGGGTACATGTAAGAGAAAATTAGTAGGGCATTTGCCCTGTATTGGACCAGGCACTGTGATTTTTGTTTTGAGCTTTGTAACTCATTCACTTTGGGATTGGGATATGTAACACAGATTTCACTCAAAAACTGAGGGGAATTAAATTGAATGAAACTTTCCAAGTGTAGTTTGGAACAATTTTTTTCTATTGACTATTTTTAGTTATGTGATAAAAATATGTTGATAAATTAATCTACTTTCATACATAAAACTTCATTTCGTAGATCAGAGAAAATGTTCATTGTAAATCACACCTATTTGAGTAATCCAGTGATTGAAGCATTAGAAGAACTGATTCCAAGCTCCAGCTTTTGTATTTTCTTAGCTCTTTGACTTGATTTCTTCCTCTGGAAACTGAACATAATCCTCATCCTGTTTATTTTATGGACATACTGAAACTTTTATCAGGTAATTTATGAGAAGTCACTTTGTAAATTGGAGTCTTTCTATAAAATGATAAAAATATGTAAAATGTAAAATGATAATGGTTTATTACTATTGTGTAGCTTAAAGAGATTAAATGTTTTATTGACTTTATATTTTCTCCAAAAATTGATGGTTTGGGATTATAACATTTGAATTTTTAGATTATTTTTTAGTTAATGCAGGATTTCTTGGAGTATAAGGTAAGCTATTGATGGATTTAAACTGGAGCACTTGTAACTAACTGATCAACATCCTAATACTTATTCAGATTGTATTTTCTTTTTCACTTTCACTTTTTTTGGTACGAAAATAATGAATATTGACATTTACATTGTTTCATTATATATGGTTATGAGCAAAGCAATAGGGCACATTTGAGTGCACGTGCTTTTTGTATAATTTAATCGCAGGTATTCTGGTTGACCTGGTATGCACTTTACAAAGCCTTTTGCCTCAATCCTATCCGGGTTAAAATGGAAGACCCTTTTGTTGGTCTCTCTCAAATTCTTTGTTGTAAATCTACAATAAGATCATCTGGACATCACATTCTACAATATATGTAAGTATTGAAACATAATTTATGTGTCAAAAGAGCAAAAGAAAAAAATTATAACTTTTTGTTATTAGTTTTTAATTTAATTCTATTGTGGTCAAAGAGTATACTGTTGATATGTCTTGTGTCCTTGGTTTTCTGAACCAGAATATGGCCTATTTTAGAAAACGTTCCGTTTGCACTTAAAAAAATACGTATTCTGCTATTGTTAGGTAGACTATTCTATAAAAGTCAAGTAGATCAAGGTGGTTGATAATGTTGTGCAAGTTTTCTCTATCTGTATTAGCTTGCTAGGGCTTTCAAACAAAATACCACAAACTGAGTATCTTAAAGTCTGAGATCAAAGTATTGGCAGAGCCATGCTTCCTCTGAAGGCTCTAAGAAAGAATTTATTCTAGGCCTCTCTCCTAGCGTCTGGTAGATCTTTGGCTAGTGGCCGCATAACTGCAAACTTCATATAACATTATTTCTATGCTGGGAGTTAGGACAAAGAATTTATGTAGGACACAATTTAACCCATAACAATGCCCTTACTGATTTTCTGTCTACTTTTATATATATAATTGAGAGACAGGTATTGAAATTGCTAACTCTAATTATGGATTTGTCCATTTTTTTTGTCCATTTTTATATTTCCTTACAGTTCTGTCAGATTTTGCTTTATGTATTTTTAAGGTCTGTTGTTAGGTACAGAACTCTTAGAATTATTACATTTTTTTGATGAACTAATGCCTTTGTCATTATGAAATAACCCTCTTTATCCTTGGTAAATACATAAATTTTTTATTCTGAGATTTACTTTGTGAGATATTAATACAGACACTCAAGCTTTCCTTTGATTTGTGTTTATCTGTATCTGTATCTATGTCTATCTTTATCTATGTATCTGTATATCTTCTTATTAGTCATCTTTGCTGTTTCTCATCTCTCTGTTAGGATTTATGAGGTATGGATTCCTGGAAATGTCTTGTCACATAGGCCCTGCAAAGACTTGGTACAAAATGTTTCACAGCTCACACACTCCTCACTGCGTGAAGGGCCTACAGACCTTACCTGGGGGCCTCCTCTGTTATTCTGAGCCAGACAGCACACACGTCACGCATACAGAATGTACCCGGGGAGCCACATGAGATGTCTGTGGTGTCTCCCTGCTTCAGCTGTGCTTCCTGAGTGTGTGTATTTTTGAAATTATTAACATAGTTTGATAGTGAGTAAGATCTCTGATTTGTGGGACCCTGATCCTTTGATAATCGGATCTTTTGTGTTGGCTTTCATGCTTAAGCACTGACACATGTCTGCAAAAAAGAAAATTTTAAATTTTCTAAAACATTTTGATTTCAAGGTCCCATTTTGCTTGGTAGTAGCTGAGGTAGAAGGCTTGGGGGATGGTAGGGGAATACAGACTTGCCAGAAGAAGATTCATTACTCTCTTTGTATTTAAAACAGATAAAGAGTAAATTTTAAACTGTCTATTCAAATTTCTCATCTCACTGTTTCCCCCTTCTGTATTCTAACATGAGGTCTGGAAGTAAGAGGAAGTTTACCTGTCCTCACTGAGATGAGTGAGGGATGATTTGTCTAAGTGAGGGTCCTCTGCTGTTCTCTGAGTTCTCTTATCTTGTTTGGTTAGTGCACAGTGGTCTCCATATGCTATTGTGTTTTGAGCTGGTGACACTCATATTCTGGTCTCTCTGCAAGGCCAATGAATGGCAGAATGCCTGTCTATCTGCTGAGTGAGCCTCATCTTCAAATCTGCTGTTCCTGGGGGGTTCTCTGAGGCTCAGTCATGTCATCCCTCAAGTCCCAAGCCCTTGAATCACTTCACCTTCACCCTAATGGCCCTACATCAGGGCTGCTGGCTTCAGAGCATGTATGTTGCTTGAATCTTTTTCATAACTCATGGAGCCAAAGGAGTCTCTGGGAAGGGGTGCTTCCTCTGATGGTCTTCTGCCCAAACGTTCTCCACACAATTTGTATATTGATGCAACTGTTCCATCTTGTGGTAGATGATTTTCTTTCAGAATCTCTAGTAGTAAGTGGGGAAAAGCCTATCTAATTTCAGCTTTACTTTCTTTCATGCTTGGATATCATTGCCTCTTGCAACAAACTGGGAGAGTAATAAAAGTTTGGCATCCCGCATTTTTGCTCTACTCTTGGCACCCCTTACCCCTTTCAGCTTATCTCTGCCATTCTCCCTCTTTGCTATTGAAAGGCAGTTTCCTAATGAGATAAACTTGTATTTTTTTAATTCCATGACCTCTTTGAACCCACCCTCTTCTTTCTGATGCAATAAACCTCAAGGCTAATACCTTATGGCTGAGCAGTGGTAAGGGGATGTGATTTATGGGGTCATGGACCATAAATTGGTTTAGTATTTCCAAACCTATTGTCCCCTACAACAACAAATGAAGTACACAGAAGATCAAAGAGGATTCAGATTTTACTAACAATATTTCCAGGGGGTGTTGGAACTGGATGAAATTGCAGGGATGAGTTACTGTTTATTGAAAAAATTGCCTACAAGGAGAGCTGGAGGATGGTGCAATGAAAGAGCAACTAAATGAGGTACCAGGGTCCTACTGCCCCCTCTATGCACTTATCATAGGCACTTATCATAGGTTATTTCATATAATGCTTTTATTAACCTTGTAAGTTAAACATTTTTTAGCCCTTCTTTATATATGAAGAACCAGAGAATTAAAGTTACGGTTAAATGTGGCAAAGACAGAATGTAACCTCTGAATGTCCATTTTGTGAATCCCAAACCTGGGTTTATTCTATCAAATCCTTCTGTAGTTTCTAGAAAAGACCCGAGGCTCACATCTGCAGAAACAGTAGGCAGTCCGTATTCTACTCCACCAGCACCAACGCAAAGGAGTAAATAGGCTGTTGTGCCCTTGGTGAATTTTTCCTGTTTAAGTTATGCCTGTTCACATCTATTTTTCTGATTAAAATCTTGTAGATAGACACATAGGTAGGCAGACTATTTCTGAGTGCTACATGCCTCTGGGGGGAAAAAACAAACCTATGCAATAAAGTTTAGGATTTGTGAAGGAGATAGCTACAAATGTACATTGGCGTTTTGGGAGAAACAAAGTAAAAACATTTTTAGCAAAAGGTACTTTGGATGCTTGAAAATACGGTGCTACAAAAACTTAAATCGGGCTCAACTGTTCGTGAGATTTTGATATAAATCAAAAGGTTTTTGGAAAGCTTATGGATTTTTTTCTTCCCTGAGACTGTTGGAAGCCATAGATTTGAAAAGGAATCTCACACAGGTATGATTATCACAGCACCAGTACAGTATTATCTCTACAGAACAGAAGTAGGCAGGTCAGTGTTTTGTGGGACCAGGTTCCTCAGCCACGGAGAGTTCAGAGCTGGTGTGGGAAAGACAAACTGCAAACATGGGATACTATGCAAGTTAAAGGGCTCACGATGAAATGTCACCAACAAGGACTTCACCAGGTCACTTAAATATAAATAAGATGATTTTATTTTGAATGGCTTGGAAAAAGGAATTTTTGTTCTTTCTTTACCAATTTTAATTGAACAAGGTAATATAGCTATGACAACTAAAATGTCACCATCTGAAGTAGTTATTTCCACATTTTCCTATTATCAGTAAAGTATTTTAGAGCATGGTTTTCCAAATTGTTACTTTTATTTGTTTTACAATTTCATGGTGTTTTTGTATACATTATAAAAAGTACACACAAATAGAAAATTAAAGCACAAATAATATTAAAATAAATAATATTTAGAAATTTAAAAAATGTTTTGCTTTTACTTAAAATACTAGTGTAATTATTACTAGAAATATAAATGAATATATTTCATTCTTTTTGAAAAACTTGGTTTAGCGCTTTGTGATCCAGTTATTTGAAGGTTTAAATCTAAGGTCAGATCTTGCTTATAAAACATGGTAAAGATGCTTCAGTTAAAGATACCTCACAAAGATAAACTGAAACAGAGGAAATAAATGTATCATTGGCTACATTTATTAGTCATGGAATTCACTAAAAAATCATCTACCAATTTTACAAGTTTTAAATTAAAAAGTAGCTAATTTCCACATTCCTTGATATTAATACATTTTTTTCTGATATACCAGTTAAAAGATGTTCTTCTACATCAAAAGAAAATAGTTATGGAATATTTTCAGCTTTTTTATTTGCAAAATTTCAAAACATTAGAAAATTGTTTCTAATTTTTTTTTCTGTAAAGATATGAGGGTTTTATGTGATATCATATTCATCTGTTTTAGCCAGAAAGTCACTTAAGCATGGAAACATTTCCAAGCATTCATTTTCAAAATGTTCAATTTTATTTTGAAAATAAGTTGGTCTCTCAACTGTTGTTAAAATACCAGTTTTATGATGAAAGGATTTATTAAGTATGTTTACTTTGTCAAAAACATTTGCTAGATGCAGCTTCCTGAAGGCCACTTATCCAGCAAAGGTGAACAGTTTTGGAATTCTTATTTTCTTATATGAGAACAATGATTAACTCATATTTAAGTTGAAAGATTTTCTTAAGGACTTGTCTTGCACTAACCATTGAACCTGTTGTGGTAGAAAAGAATTTTCTGGTGACTTCTAATATCATTACAGAATATTATAAATATTCTACCATCTAATATTTTTGTTTTTGTAAATGTAGCAACACAATGACATTAAAAAATATCCAGCTGCAATTGCCCACAAAGGCTGCCAGTCAATGAACGTGGGAGGGTGGGGTCATCAAATCCTCTAATGTAGAATTATTCTTTCTGCAGGTTACTTCATAGCAGAGTGCCTGGACCAACCCACCTATTAAATTGAACAAAAGTTTCTTATTTTATTTTTACATTAAAAATAAATAAATAATTAAAAATAATAAAAATCTCAGTAGATTATTCTAAACACCTGGAAATTACCTGCTACTTTGGAGATCACAGAGCTTGAAGTGGTGGTTCTTAAACTTTAGTGTGTGTAAGAATCCTCTGGAAAGAGTATTAAAACACAAGCTTCAAGATTCCTCTCAGAGAGATTCTGATTTAACAGGTCTGAAACATGACTTGGAAATTGATAGTTTTATCAAACATCTTGATATTTCAAATGCAGTTCCTTAGTAGACTGTACTTTGAGAAACTCAGACTAAAGGGACTGAAAGAATTTTCTGTATTTCCCTCATAGTGTTACTCTTGGTTTAATATTATTAGCATATCAAAGTTCAGTTTGAGGCTTTGCGTAAGTACCCAGAGAATGAAATTCAGTGAATAGGCAGTGGCTCTTTAATAATGTTTAATTAAAGAGTGATAATGAATAGGTAGACAAGATTACCAACATATACCTGTCTAATTTGTGCATGGTAGTTGATGAATTATAACCGAGATGCCAGCTATGATCCCATTCTCTGACCTCTATGGATAAAATTCCCTTGAGTTTGTTATCATACATTCTAGAGGAGATCCAATGCCACAGTTAGGTTTCTGTGAATTCTTGAGTGATGTATGAGTTTTAACCATTACTTCTGGCTTTAAACTCTTATTCTTGTTGGGTCCTATTTTCAGTGTCTGATCTCTTCACTCTGCTTTGTGCTTGATGCAGAGAATCAGTAACTTTTTCTTTTTCCCCAAGCACACTACATTGTACTTATACAATGCGTTTGGCTGTTACACATCCCTGCTCCTAAATGTTATTTGGCCATCCTCACATCAAGACTTTCTCACTGGCCTCTTACCTACTTTCCCTCTCTTCCCAAATCCTTCTCTGATTGTTACACATGGTAATTTATTGCTTTACCTGCTACTCAGCTTCTTCCATGTCCAATTCTACTTCAGGGTGATTTCTTGTAACAAACCATTAGCCACACTGAAGAAGCCGCAGAGAGTTTAAATTCTTTTCTTTCCTTTCTTCCTCCCTCAGCCATCTCCAAAGATGGAAGACAAGAGGACCTAGTCTCAGTTTTGAATCCTGAATAATGCTGTTGGCTTCAGACAACAGAAATGGTTAGCCAGTTTTTTTAATTGAGATGAAATTCACATAACATAAAATTATCCCTTTTAAAGTGTACAATTCAGTGGCACTTAGTACATTTATAAAGTTGTACAACTGCCACCTCTGTCTAGTTCAAAACATTTTTGTCACTCCAGATGAAACCTCTTTCCTGTTAAGTAGTTGTTCTCTTTTTCCCTTTTCCCTCAGCCCCTGGCACCAATTTGGTTTCTGTTTCCATGGATTTACCTATTCTGGGTATTTTATAAAAATGAAATCATATAATATATGATATTTTGTGTCTGATTTGTTTCACTTAGCACAATGTTTTCAAGAATCATCCATGGTGTAATATGTATAGTATTTCATTCCTTTTAATGGCTTAATAATATTCCGTTGCATGTACATACCATAATTTGTTTATCCATTCATCTGCTGATGGACATTTGGGTTGTTTCTACCTTTGGCTATTGTGAGTAGTGCTACTATGAAGATTCATATACAAGTTTTTTTTCAACATTTTTTTTTATTGAGTTATAGTCAGTTTACAATGTTGTGTCAAATCCCAGTGTAGAGCACAATTTTTCAGTTATACATGAACATACATATATTCATTGTCACATTTATTTTTTCACTGTGAGCTACCACAAGATCTTGTATATATTTCACTGTGCTATACAGTACAATCTTGTTTATCTAGTCTACATTTTGAAATCCCAGTCTGTACCTTCCCACCTTCCGCCTCCTTGGCAACTATAAGTTTGTATTCTATGTCTATGAATCTGTTTCTGTTTTGTATTTATGTTCTTATTTTTTTTAGAATCCACATATGAGTGATCTCATATGGTATTTTTCTTTCTCTTTCTGGCTTACTTCACTTAGAATGACATTCTCCAGGAACATCCATGTTGCTGCAAATGGTGTTACGTTGTTGGTTTTTATGGCTGAGTAGTATTCCATTGTATAAATATACCACATCTTCTTTATCCAGTCATCTGTTGATGGACATTTAGGCTGTTTCCATGTCTTGGCTATTGTAAGTAATACTGCTATGAACATTGGGGTGCAGGTGTCATCCTGAAGTAGGGTTCCTTCTGGATATATGCCCAGGAGCGGGATTCCTGGGTCATATGGTAAGTCTATTCCTAGTCTTTTGAGGAATCTCCATACTGTTTTCCACAGTGGCTGCACCAACCTGCATTCCCACCAGCAGTGTAGGAGGGTTGCGTTTCCTCCACAGCCTCTCCAGCATTTGTCATTTGTGGACTTTTGAATGATAGCCATTCTGACTGGTGTGAGGTGATACCTCATTGTAGTTTTGATTTGCATTTCTCTGATAATTAGTGCATATACAAGTATTTTGAATACAGTTTTGGTTTAAAAAATTTTTTTAAGTCCTTACCACTAGTTTCCCTTTTGTACATTTAGCAAATTATTGCAGTGACTTGACATATATTGGAATACTTGAATTTTGTATTGATCACTGTTTTCTCATTCAGGTTGGGTTGACTTCTGTTTAACTTCTGGTAGTGTTATCCTGGGGAGGGAATGGAAACTAGGTTTGGCCAGTGACTGGGGTTCTGGATCATCCCCGTAACTCATTGTATAAGTGGGAGGGAATGTTCGCTTACCAACTGAGGACATGCAGTTTGTGAAGTGATGCCAAAAATGGTAATTTGAGAGAAAGAGCTAAAGAGTACTGGGCCGTAAAAGTTAAAGAAAAGAGGCATTAGATTAAATTCTCTAGGGTTCCGTGGATATAATTTAAGACAAAGACATATTTCTGCTACGTTTCTAAATTCTTTTACTGCATATGTCCCATCTTTTTTGTGGCTTGCCTTGTCTTTTTTAGGTTAAATGTATTCATCAGCTGCAGTCTAAGTATTATATCTTCTAACCCCATGAATCAGAATCAAAAGATTATTGTCATCACTTTTGTTAGTGATAAGTCATATTGATAAAAAAAAGTTTACTTAAACTCTGTCAGTTTTAATAATAGGCAGGGTCTGCCCTCCATTGGGTACAAGGTAAGAGTAAGAAACAATTAAAAGAAAGAGAGAACTTTATTAACACTCAACACAACTTTTGAGTCATGAGTTAGCTGCTTGGCTACAAATCTATGTGTATGTGTTTTTTTCCAGCTGATCAATTCCCCCTAAATCTTCAAGTAATTGTATAATCAATGTGGCTGCTTAAACACTTAAGGCAGATAGTCAGTAAAATTTTCTAAAGAAATTGAAATTAACTCTGTTGCCTTTTATTATTTGGGGGAAAAAAGATCATATTTATTGTCCAATTTGACAGGTTTTTATTTGTAGTCTTATTTAAGGGAGTCAAAATTTAAGCAAATAAACATTGTTAAAGGGAATGTTGCTTATAGAAGATTAAGAATATTGAGTGGATTGTTTTGTTGATTGCCAATTTTTCAGCTTCTTTGAAGTCTAATTGACATAAGATTACATATCTGTGATGTAGGTGGTGGTTTGATGTGCATACACATTGTGAAATGGTGACCACAGTCCAGTTAGCTCACATCCATCATCTCACATAGCTACCTTTTCTTTGTTTGGTGTGGTGAGAGCACTTACTTACTCTCTTAGCCAATTTCATGTATACAGTGTAGTATTATTAACTACAGGTACCACATTGTGCACTAGATCCCCAGAATTTATTCATCTTATAACAAAAAATGTCTATACCCTTTAACTAATGTCACTGCATCCTCTGGTAATTTCCACTCTACTCCTTAGTTTTGGGTTCAACTTTTTCGTTTCTACATATAAATGAGTTCATACCCATCTTGTTGCAAATAACAGAATTTCCTTTTTTCTCACGGTTAAATAATACTCTGTCGTGTATATATACCACATCTTCTTTATCCATTTAACCGTCAATGAACACATGGATTGTTTTCATGTCTTGGTAATTGTAAATAATACTTCAGTGAATGGAGAAGTGTAAATATTTCTTTGAGATAGTGATTTCATTTCCTTTGGACATATACCCAGAAGCAGAATTGCTGGATCATACAGTAATTTTATTTTTATTTTTTTGAAGACTCTCCCTACTGTTTTCCATAGTGGCTGTATCAGTTTATATTCCAACCAACAGTGTACAGGGATTCCTTTTTCTCCATATCTCCACCAATATCCTAGTTATTCTGGTTGTTTGGTTGTAAGAAGCATAGGCTCACTTAAATCTTTCAAGTAAAAGCAGATTTCTTGAATGAGTGCTGGAAAATCGAATGGAAGCTAATCTTAGGAAGCATAGTCAGGTCTCATGAGAAATGGAAAGTCATCAGGCATCTTCTCTTCTGTGCTCTCTTTCTCAGTTGTTCAGATAAACTCAATTCTACGGAGTTTGAACTTTGGCCAAAACTCCCCTTTTCTTCAAAGCCCTGGAAAACCGGGTCTGTTAGAAGCATTTACTATGGATGACTTCCTTTTTGCTCTTTATTTTCTACTTGTCACCTTCATGGCTATCAGATTATTGGTTTGATACTCATTTTCTTATGTGACTTTGCTTTGTATACTTTTCTGGTTTCCACCCATGTAAAACCTTAGCTAAGAGTCCTTTTTCTAGTCGTGTTCCCATGGTTCTGCATGTGCTACCTTAGCCCCATTACTATGAGGTGAAAATGAGCCAGACGTTTGCCAATTTTAAGATCATGAATCTTAAACTTGCTTAAATTGTTGAAGAGTGTTATCCTTTAATTGATGCACTATCATTAAAGAAGAATTAATGTGACTATTTCACAATGCATGAGCCTATATTTTATTTTCCAGATCAACTGAACTTTTTAACTTCCATTTAAGAAATAGCTTCTGGATGGCCCTTGTCATTGTAACGTGTTATATAGTGACTGTAATACTGGCTGGGGCAGAGTTTAGACATTACGTGACATATTTCCATTGCAAAGGCTAAATTCTGATCTCCAGCTCTAAGCCCTTAACTGCATTAAAAACTTTCCACAAACTTCCTTAATGGGTTGGTCACCTTCCGTTTGTCCTTCTACATCTGTTTACCACTCTGCTCCACTCTGCTTTGTACCCCAGGAAGCCCCTACTCTTCCCTCCATATATTTGGGGTGCACTCTGACTGTGATCATGTGTTTGTGGACCAAGGGAGAATGCCCATGCCTAATGATTTAATAACTACAAAGTGACATTTACATTGTTTCTCATTTTTAAAGTAAAAATAAATCTAAATGAGAAATTTGGATATTTTCCTCCTGCACTCGTGTGGATCATCTTTACTGAGGACAAATATGGAGAAGACAGACAGCAAAGGTGACTGAGATCAGATAAAATGAGAGTGGAGAATTGTTCACGGAATAGCAAAGGTGGAGGTGTCAGTGACCCTTTAGCCGCCATTCAATGGAGTGGAGTGGGGCTAACATACTGAATGGAGACAGTAGAGGAGAAAGTGGGAGGAGAGAGTGAGAGAAATGTCGTTTTTGAGAGGGAGGGCTTCTGTGAATAGGAAGTAGAGAAGTGTACCGGTAAGCTCAGCGGGGGTGAGAGTGTCAAGGATTTTATTTTTTAAACACATGAGAGATGCATGTACATATGTGTACAGATGGTCCCTGACTTACAATTGTTCAACTTTACAGTAGTGTGAAATCAATATGCATTCAGGAGAAACCGTACTTCAGATTTTGAATTTTGATCTTTTCCCAGGCTATCCTTACTCCCTCCTGTTGCTGGCCAGTGGCAGCAGCCACATCTTCCAGTCAGCCACACAATCACGAGGGAAAACGACCCATATACTTACAGCCATTCTGTACCAATACAAGCGTTCTGTTTTTCACTTTCAGTATACTGTTCTATAAACTACATGAGAAATTCAACACTTTGTTATAAAATAGGCTTTGTGTTAGATGGATGGCTTTGCCCAACTGTAGGCTAATGTAAGTGTTCTCAGCATGTTCGAGGTAGGCTAGGCTAAGCTGTGATTTTTGGTAGGTTGGGTGTGTTAAATTCATTTTTGGCTTAACGATAATTTCAATTTACAGTGGAGTTTATGGAGATGTAACCTTATCATAAGTTGAAGATCTGTACTTATAAGTTACATATAAATTATTGTTTTCCATAGCTTTTAGGGTGATTTGCTCCCTTCTCAGAAGCAAAAGCAACCTGGAAGACAAGTCCGTGCCAATAATATGGCTCATATTACTGTGGGATCATCTCAGGAACATGCTGACACCGTAGCTTAACTACGCTAGAAATAATAGTGTGGGTTGGCAAACGTTTTCCAGTGGTAAAGTTGTGATACAAAATAGCCCCATCTGTGGCCAGCTGGCTTGGGGACATTTTGCAGTTAATGGCAGTAGAACTGACTGGAGGTGGCGCTATTCCACAGCAGGGAGAAGGAATGTTGGGACTATTCCCTTTGGAGACGGATGTCTGTAACAGCTGCTATACTTTTTCTAGGTTAAAATTATTTCTCCTGTGTTCTAGCTACAGATTTGCATCTGTACATTTGTATCAGTCAGCTGTTCTCTACTGCAGTTAAAGGAAAATGATATTCACAGATAGGGAGGTTTGTGAGAGCCTAGAAAAGAGGCGCTCCAATTTTCTGCTTACCTCTGTCCTGGGAGGGGAGGATCCTTATAACCACTCAAGCCTTCTGATCTCTGCACATTCACCTCTACATCAGGAACAAGTGCTTTGTCTATCATAGTTCAGTGGCTTATCAGGCAGTGAATCTTCTTATTCTGATTTTACAGTTGTCAAGTAAAACTTTGTAGATTTAATTATAGAATTTTTATCAGGGAGACAAGTAACAGATCCTTCCTACCGCAACATCAAATAAATTAATTAAGTAATTCAACAAATATATATGAAGCATCTGTTTTAATGTCTGGGTCTAGATCTATATTATTATTCAATGAAATAAGCATAATCTCTCTTTCATGGAGCTTAGAAAATATTCTTTCTCATTTGTGATTATCATTATTAAAAAATTTGATGCAGTACTGTATTTATTTGGACTCATTTAAATTAATTTAGTTTTTATTTGGATGCATGTAATTTGCTTAGCACATATTCGTCTCCCTGAGTTGGGTTATTCCGTGAGCGTTGTCAAGAAATAAGTTTTTGGAGATGCAGTTGAAAATAGAATTCTTGACAGTAACATCCCCCAAGTGGCTGTATAGAATACAGATACTGTCTGCATGGCCAGCTTGTCACTTCAGTGCCATCTCTATCTTGTTTCTTCCTGCCTGAAACAAATGCTATTTTTAGAAGTGGTCATGAGACAAGATTTCAAATGAAGTATGTCAAAAAGTGAAAATGATTCTCATGATGCTGTTTCTGAGCAAAGACAAGATAAGGGAGAGATATTGACACTCAAATTTCTTATACAAATTAGAATAAATACAAACAAGTCACACTTTAATCATCTAATTTGGTTTAAAAAGATATGTTATTTCTCCATTGATAAATCAAAGCACACTTTTTTTTTTTTTAAAAAAGAAGTTCTTTAAGACAACTTTGTTTATAATGACAGATTTTTTGGAAATATATTCTTTTTTAACTCAGGTAAATATTTCAAATAATTTTCATGTTTTAAGTAGGTGAAAAAGTTAAATATTAGTTACTTATTGAAGAAAGCATATTGAATTAAACCAGAAAGATAAATAATAACAAAAACTTCAAAGAAAAGCAGTTAAATTAGAATCTAATAGAATTTGGAGACCTCAGTATCAACTCCAAATATTAAAATCTATGAGACATTTAAAAAAATGATTCTACAGACTCCTTTTTAGAACTGTTTATTTTTGTAGCTTCTCAACCTTGAGAATGATACATATTTAGTAATTTAAATATTTGACCTTTTATTCATAAATGGGCATTAAAAATAAAACAGCATAGATAAATTAGGAATGTTTTTAATTAATTAAAAGATTTGTTCTTTATTGATTTATAATGTTAGTTTCAGTTATAAAGTAAAGTGATTCAGTTATACATATACATAAATACATATATATTTTCTTTTCAGATTCTTTTCCATTATGTTATTACAAGAAAAATAGAATATAGCTCCCTGTGCTGTACAGTAAGTCCTTGTTGTTTATCTATTTTATATATAGTAATGTGCATCTGTTAATCCTAAACTTCTCAAATTAGAAATATTTAATTTTATTATATATGTGAGTGTTAAAATTTGCTTTTATGTTTGAGTTCAAATATTTAAATTTTAAAGCTCTAATTTTGTATTGAGGCTTGCTCTAAAAATAAAAGAAACCTATATTTTGTAAACATAAAAATATAAAAATAAAATTCCAACTCTGTAACTGGTTACTTAGGCATGAGGACAAATATAGAAAGACTTTGAATTATCCATCCACAGTTCTCTGAAAGCTGCGCTTACTAATCTTGAACTGCTGCATTAGGGCCTCTGCAATCATGTTTGTAGCTTTCACTTCAACAGCAGATCCCAATTCAGATTGTCCTAAGGGCAACAGTGCCAGTGATTGTGCTGTTCCGGTGCCAGGCACCACTGCACGCCTTCCAGTGCTTCTCCTCACATCATTCGTCCCCAGATTCCCCCTTCCTCCTCCCAGCCCGGGATGCCCTCCTCCTTTTGCTCTTTGTTTCAGGTCCCAGCCTAGATCAAGTCACATTTCCTTTTAGGAGCTTTGCTTGGTCCTGTCAACTCAAATAATTTGACTTTCTTTGATAAGTAAAATAAAAAAGGTCTGTAGAAATTTTAACTATTACCACTGGCTTAGAATTTGGCCTAAGTTAAGTTGTTGTACCTATTGATTTATATGTCCTGTCTTTTGAAATCAAATATTTACCAACAAGAGTTCTAATAAATTGTTGAGGGAAGTGAGAGCCTGTGGTAATTGTGGTTTGAAGAACCCGGTCCTGACGAGGGGTTGGTTAGCTGACTCAGTTTCCAGGACATCCACTGCCTTCTTTGGAGATTTCTAGAGTGTAGACTAAGCTGTGGGTTGCAGATTCCACTCTATCTACTGAATGGTTAGAATTGCAAAAGGACATCCTTTTTAAAATTTCCACATATTTCTTAAGTTATAACAGAGCACTACTATCATGATATAGAAATGCTAATTTTATTTTGGAGATAAAATGGTACAGTACTTACCCATCAACAGAAATGTCTGTGCTTATAACCCACCTGCAGTCTGTCACCTGAGGGCAGTTGTATCATTAGCGAGGCAGTTGAGAAGAGGGGAGAAGGATGTTAAGAATGATGGGGAAGCACCAGAACAGCTCTCTCACAGTCCTGTTACGGTGGCGCCTGGTGCTGATTCCTTTGGTTTTAAGGGTGCCCAGAGACTTCAGCATATCCTGACTTGAGTGAGGATTCCAGGCAAAGACTGGGGTGAGGCAGTTTATTTGTGAGATGATACCAGGATTCGAATGAGCAAGTAGGGAGAGTTGAGAGAAAAGGGGAGAAGTCAACATAGGGTGTATTATTGAGATTGCTGCCTCGGGCCACAGGGCCTTGACATGTGGAAAGTCTAATCTAGGAAACAGGAGGATGGAGATTTTGTTATTGAGCCAGGGCTCACGGCCTGAGGTACATAGAAACTAATTTTGTGGCACCAGCCTTTGAGAAAAGAAAGAGCTTCATTGTAAGGTTGACAGGCAAGGAGACAGGATGCAAGCCTCTCAAGTTTGTCTCCCTGATCCAGGGTTTGGGGCAAACTTTAAGGAGTTAGGGTAATTTCAGATTTGGAAGCTGACTGACTAATCTTGAATCAGTCCATATAAGCTACTTGGGCTGCTGGGAGCCAGGTTTTCCTTATTGAAGGACTTGTTTCATAAAGGGCTGTGGTTGCAACATTTCTGTTCTTTAAGGTCTTGGTTCTGGGGTCATCCTGGAGATATGGGTTCCTGTCCTGCTCTTGGGCATTCCTATCTCTGTAAAATAACTCAAGGTTTGATTAATCAGCAACTTATTTAAGGAGGCGAAACCAGTTTAAGCTGGTCATTGTTTTACGTGCTGTTTCACTTTCGTCCATCCAATCCTGTCCTTTACTGCTTGACGTTTGCCCTGGAGGCAGTAACTTCCTGTGCCTTCTGGGTTTTGCTTGCAGGCAGATTTCGTGCACTCCCACAATGGTGGAAAAGATTCTGGGGCTTGGTAGAAACATGAAAGAGTCAGGTGCCTGAACTCTGCCCCACAGCTCTAGGTTGAAGGGAGCTGTGAAACAGGCCCAGGAGGCGTTTCCTGCATATCCCATTGAAGGAATCAACAGTTTCAGATTGATGCCGGGGGAAGGAACTGGCCCAGTCAGGTATACTTGGAGTGAAGGAAAGATTGAGAGCAGTGCTTTTTAATCTGGTCTCGTTGGCATTCCTTTTGAAGGTGGGGGTTTAGATCTTCAAACTTTCACCTTCATTCAACCAAACAGGTTTGATTCAAGTTTATCTATTGTACACATTGAGCTTCTGAATGAGATTTTGTGTCTAAAGCTAAGAAAAAATTTGAAAATCACAGAGTGCTGATTAACAGTGTGGACTTCGGCTATGCCAGGCCTCCACCACTTACTTAGCAAGTGTCTGAATGTTGGGAAAGTTATTTAAGCCTCGGTTTTCACATGGCATGACATTTCATTGCCCCCTAGGCTTGTGATGAAGGTGATTTGGGATAATGCACGGAAAGGACTTAGCACAGGGCCTGGCACTACGTTAATCCTGCAATAAGCTGGGTCACAAGATTTGAGCAAGGGAGACGAGATGGAAAGCCTGGGAAGCTGAGCAGTAGGGCATGGAGGCAGGTAAAAAGGAAAGTAGAAATTTCACCGTTAGGAGCTGCACATTAGGAATGACACTGACTGTGGGTGTCTAAGCATTAGAGGTACTGAAGAATTTAAAGCTTGACAAGGTCAAAATCCACAATTTGTATGTATTTTATAAACTTGGTAAAATGTACAGTCTTTTTTAAAACTGTTGGATTCAAATGCTTTCTTCCAATATTATAATTATTTTTATAATTTCTTTGCAGAGCTATGTTTATAGCTGGTGGAAAGAATTCCTTTTGGTGTATGTTGACGGTTATACAGTCTTATTCCATAATACTGATGAAGTCTTTTGGGCTCTGAATATGTATTCAGCATACTAGCTTTCATTTTATACCAATTGTAATCCCATCTGAACCAAACTGGAGGATAGCTTAATATTCTACATATGAAAACTCATTTGGACAAATTAGCTAAGAAAAGACATTATGTTTTGAATACTGAAAGCAGACCTGAATATTTAATGCTGCTTTAAAATTTTTATTCTTCTAATTTGATTTTTGAATGTTCCTTTTATTTTTTTCAGATTTGGAATAGTAGCCATAATTTCTATTTCCTAGCTTTCATGTGTTAATTTTAAGTTTCTTTTATAAGGACGTAATGCACTATTAAATTTAAGGAATTGTTAAATGTGTCTTCCTTAAATGGTGCAATGAATGTAAAATAAATTGAATTATAAAATGTGTTTTCATTAAATAGATTAATATGCATATGGTTAACCATTTATTTCTATAATTGTGGGTGGTTTTATAAATATTGAAGAGTTGGATTGCTAGTTGATAACACTTTTCTATATTAAAACAAAATCTCACATAATGCATTTTGCTACTACATAGATACAACTAATCTTTGCACTATTGTTTAATATGTTATCTCATTAGTATAACATTCTATACAGTTTGTATTATTTCACCAATATTTAAAAGAGGAAATTAAGTCACACAAAATAAAACTTAATGTCACATTGATAGTTTGTGACAAAGAATAAATTAGAGCTTAAATCCATTTGGTTTCTGAGCAGTAATTGCGATACACATCTGTAACAGAGATTCAATTTGTAAACGAACTCAATATTTTGGAGGTAATTTTGTTACAGCCATTCAGCCTAAATAAACATCCTGTTACTTTATTCCCAGCTGATTTATTCTTTGTATGAAAAGAAATCTCAGACCATTCAGTATACCAGCTTTGGAACAAGATCCAGATAGGAAGATCCTAAGCATATTCTGTATTTCACTTACTCATTATGTGATTATCTGTTAAGTCTATTCTGCATCAGGACCTGGGTGATTTCTGGGAAAACAGAAATGAGAGATGAGATATAGGAGTTCACAGTCTAGCAAGGGGTAGGGATAAGCAAGGAATCAGACCATTGTACAGTAGGTGGCAACTGCTATGATAGAGAAATAAAGTATGATTGTCAGGTGTATATAAGGATGAGGCAGGCTATGAAAAATTATTCTCCAAAGGCAGCAATAGTGTAATGTGGGTGATTCAGCACTGTCTGTTTGAGGGAACAGATGAGTGTCCTGGGGATGTCACGATGGGGCAGTTCCAGGTTCAGGAAAATAATGGGGCACTATAATTCATGTCACTTCTCCTGGCCAAGTCCAAGGGTATTGATGGAAGGCACTCACCAGATGGCAGCTAGGAGGGCTAAAATATTTATTACAGAACAGGTGACGGGCAGTTTGTAGGCTTTGCTTCTTCTACTTGCACAAATTTCCCTGCTATGAACTCTGGACAGGGCTGACTTTCTTCTTTCCACATTCGTGCTCTCCCCACCCCCACCAAGTTTATTAGTGTCTTGTCCTAGAACTCAAAGCCCAATTCTTTACCTCTTAGCCAGATGACTCTCACTTGGCCTCCTGGAGAAACGCTTGTCTGATTTTTCCTCACCCTCTTTCTAGACTGTTTTTATGACGGAAACACACTAGTGCTAATCTTCCTTCAGTGCCTCTCCTTCAGACTAGAGTTTTTTTGGTTTTTTTTTTGATTGAAGTATAGTTGATTTACAATGTTGTGTTAGTTTCTGATATACAGCATAGTGATTCAGTTATATGAGAAAGTAATTTGATTAGCTACTATGGAAAAACAGTATGGAGATTCTTTAAAAAATTAAAAATAGTGTTATCATATGCTCCAGCAGTTCCACTCCTGGGCATGTATCCGGAGGAAACTCTAATTTGAAAATATACACGCACCCCCATGTTCATAGGACTATTTACAACAGCCAAGGCATGGAAACAACCTAAATGTCCACTGACAGATCATTACAGATGATGAGGTATATATTGACAATGGAATACTACTTAGCCACAAAAATGATTGAAATAATATTTGCTGTAACATGGATGGACCTTGAGATTATCATACTAATCAGCTTTTTTTTCTGTCAATGAAAACATACGTCTTGCAAATCAGAGGCTTCACGTTCAAACTCTTGTTTGTGATAATGGCTTCAGAAGCCTATCTTGTGGATGCCTCTGATGGGTACTGTCAGCGGAGGGGGGCTGGAGAGGGGTTTGAGGAGGTGAGCTGCTCAACTGGAAAAATGTGCGAGGAGCCGACAAGGAGCGAAACAGCACCTTATTCCAGTAGAACAAGATGGTGCGAGCGGCAGGCAGTGCTCAGGTGTATGCACTTGTCCTTTTATAATGCTAGTGGCACATGCGTAGTGTTCATAGTGCTGACTCACGCAGCTGGCGCATGCCTATTGTTCATAATGCGTACTCACGCTACCAGTGCATGCGTACATTTTTACCCCTCACCAGGTGCAAGCTCTTGTGAACGTTGGCCTGGGCCCCATGGCCTATTCACTTAAGGCTGCCGACAGGTACTCAGAAGGAAAGAGAAACAGACTATAAAAATTTCTTTTTTTTATTTTTATTTTAGGAAAGTATTTCCTATATATCACTTATAAAGTCAAGTCATTTTACAAGTCTAATTATGAAATGCAGTAATCACTTGCTCCATCCTTCTCCACTCTCCAGTTTTCCTCTGTAGATGCAACCATTTTCAGTATCTCCTGTTAGTTCCTTTGGCATTTGCCTCTATACTTCACAATAAGATTTTTGATTTTCAGTTTTATGTATTGCGATAGGCAGAATAATGATCCCCAAATATGTCTCCATCCTAATCCCCAGACACTTTGAATATGTTGTTAGTAGCAAGAAGCAAATCGAGTTGCAGGTGCTAATCATCTGGCCTTAAAATAAAACCAGCCTGGGTTATGCAGGTGGGTTCACTGTAATCACAGGTCCCTTTAAATACGGAAGAGCAGGCTGAAGAGCCCGTGTTAGTGTGATGCATTGTGGGAAGGGCTCTCTGGTCACTGCTTGCTTTGAAGCTGCAGGAGCTGGGCAGCGTCTAGAAGCCTGAAAAAGTAAGAAAACAAATTTTTCCCTAGAATCTCCAGGAGAGACCACAGACCTGCTGCAAACCTTGGTTTTGGCCCAGTGAGATCCCTTTTGGACTTCTGACCTCCAGAACTGTAAGCTACTAAGTTTATCTTGATGTAAGCTGCTAAAGTTGTGATACTTTGTTTTACCAGTGATAGGAAATTAAAATAGATATTAGCAGTGAATTTTATGGTATCAGAGGTGAAGATTTAATCATGTCTCCTCAGTTTTTCCACTTGGGATATGTGTCACAATATTGGTTATGTTTAAGTTCAGTTTTTATGTTTTCAGGGCCGTTTCATACCTTTCACAGGTGAAACGTATAATGTGGTCAAATGCTGATTTTCCTTGTAGTAACTGCCTTAGTTTTTGTTTGCTTTTGAAATACCAGTAGCTTTTGGAAAAAGAGTAAGTGGGAAGTCTCATTTTTCAGACCTGGAGTGTGTGAAACATCTTTGTGCTACCCTCATGTTTGATGGATATTTGCCTGGGTATAGAAATCTGTGCTGGGAAAAGGTACGTTTTTTTCCTGTAATTTTGAATGTGTTGCCTGAGCTTGCTGTGGTTTGTTGCATTTGTTGTCACCTGTATACGTTTGCTTTTAGCCTTTAAATAATGATAAAGAACATCTACAGTAAAGTATATAAAGAATTCATGTGTTGTGTAACAATTTTAAAATGACAGTAGTTTAACCACAGTTGTGTCAATAAATAGCACAATGCTGGCTCCAAAGAAGTTCCTGAATATTCCTCAGAGATGTTACTACCCTCTCTTTTAAAGTTAACCACTCGTCTGCTGTTTTTGATTATCACTTTATTGCTTTTATTTGTGTTTTTACTCCTTATGAATGCTTCTCTAAGTAACAGATTTCAGCTTTGCCTTCTTTTGAGCTTGATGTCAATGGAAATAGATTATACGTAATCATTTGGGACTGTCTTCTTTGCTGAATATTATGACCATTAGATTTATCCATGCTATGAACAGCTGCAGTACATTCTGGCCATTTTGTTACTGTGAGGGTATGTGAGCTTGTTTAGGCCACAGTTTTTTCTATTGTTGGGCATTTCGTATTTGTTCATGCCCATCAGCCTTGTAGCTTCTAAAAATTCTATTTACTTCTTTTTGCTGTTGACATTTCTTAATTGTCTATCTTAAATTTTCTTTGTAATGTTTTTTACTTTCGGTTTCATAGGTTGGGCAGGGTTGGGGAGGTGGATGGGGAGGTAAACCCTATGTTAAAACCAGAATTAGATTACGGTAAATACATTTCCATACACGTGAATTCTCTGGTTCTTGCTGTTGATAATCCCAAGACTGTCAGTTTGGTTTTATGTTGATGTCAAGTTTTGAAAAACCTCGAGTTAGAATTAGGTTAAGAGAGAGCTAGTTTGTTGGCTGTGGGGGTTCTGTTACGCAGAGAAAACGGAGTAGCTGTATCTGCTAGAGGCAAGGAAACCGCAAAGGACTTAATGCTGGTCTTTGAATTTGCAGTATTTTCTATTTCTCCAGTATCTTTTTCCTTAATGTTCTTTGAGAAATAATACCTGGAATCATCCTTTGTCCTTGAAGAAATACGCATTCTGCAACGACAAATAAAATATTGAATATTTTGTTTTTACTATTTTTTCCGTACTGTGCATTTCAATATCTTCTGCTTTCAGTAAAGAGGTAGTTCTTGGTTACTGTGATCACTGTCCCTCAACAGAGCTGAGCATACAGTGGCCGGTGGCTATTCTGGCCATGGATAGTGACGACATCTGAGTACAGACTCAAATATAGCAATATTAACAAAAAATGTGTGCAAACTTGTTGATTGTGCTACTACTCAGGAACACAGTCAAAGGGAGAGTATCAATAATAAATACAAATGATACAAACACATGACTCTTGTAGCTAAATGCAGTTATGTCACATGCATCATAAATTGGACGTCTTATTTTGAAAAGAAAAACCTAATTATTTCTAAAGCTCTTTTTAAACCCCGGTTATCACGTTGATAATTACAGTTTAAGAAAGTCATATTTTGAAAGAATGTTTTTCTGTACAGCGAATGTTTTTCACTGGATCATTAAAATCGGTGTAAAACGGTTTTCCCTTTTTAGGTATGGGACAATGGCAAATTGAACTGCCTCATCGTAAGTATCAGTAGTTAACTGAAGAATTAGCTTGAATTTCCAGAAAGTGTGGTGCCTCTCTGTTGTTTGTAGGAGCGGATGTTTTTTAATTAGAAATACACAGAAGTAAACAGGTACCCTTAATGAAGAAGAACTTTGCGTATGATGTAGCGGTCTTGCAAAGATTGTTATCATGCAGTCTCAAACTGTCTGATCTGGAAAGAAAAGTATTGTTCTCTTTTATTTACAGAAAAATAGGGATAACGGGATCATATTACTTCTATAAGAAAGACAATTGTCATCTTTGAATACAAATGAAGAATTTTGAGATACTTTTTCTAAAGCGGAAGTTTTTCTTTTAATGTGTTAATTAACTCCAGTAGGATCTCTGCTAGCGCTCAAGTCTCCGTGTTTTTTTTCTCTCTCCTTTTATCCTTTGATAAATGATTCAGCACTCCTATGGGGAACAGAAGGTGGCACTCTTCTATCTTGTGATATTTTCCACTTGAGTGTTTATTTTAATTCTCCTCTGTTAAGATTCAGAGCACCACTCTGCTGGCAAGTTGATTGTTTCTTTGTGGTTAATGACCACTTTTTCACTTATCAAAAGGCAGGGACACCTTCTATGAAATGTAATATCGAATGTGAGGCACCAGGTGTCATTGGCAATTCAGTAGGAAACAGTGGTTAAAGTTTGACAAAGTCCCTTACAGCTTACTTGCCTGTGTGAGCAACTTGTCTCCTGGATAATTTTCTCCTTGTGCTGTTTCATAGACCCGGGTCATAAAAAACATGTAAGTGTACAAAAGCACTTGGAGAAGTCTGCTATTACCAGTTACACATGTACTGAAATTGGTTGAATAAATGAGCATATAGTGGTGTGATCGGTGACCTTTCAGCCGATTCTCATATTAAACTTCTTTTAGAAATTTAAATCTTGTTTTATTTTTTTGTACTTGGTACCTAATCTCCACTAGTTTATGTGGGTAAAGTTCAGGTTACCTCACAGATGCCAGTGTTTAAGTGATGTTGCATTTTAGTCAGAGTTAATAAATTCTATTTTTTCTTTCCTTTTTTTGAAGGTCATCTTTTTTAAAAAATATGTATTTGTGTTAAAGTATAGTGTTTTTGTGTCAATTTCTGGTGTACAGCATAATGCTTCAGTCATATGTGAACATACATATATTTGTGCTCATATTCTTTTTCACCATTAGTTACCATAAGATATTGAATATAGTTCCCAGTGCTATACGGTATGAACTTGTTTATCTATTTTATATATTAGTTAGTATTTGCAAATCTCGAACTCCCAGTTTATCCCTTCCCACCTGTTCACCCCACCCATAACCATATATTTGTTTTCTATGTCTGAGTTTGTTTCTGTTTTGTAAATAAGTGTCTTTTTTTTGGATTCCACATTTAAGTGATAACATATTGTATTTTACACATAGAAAATAGACCTAGTGGATTTTTCTAGTACCTACGTTTCAGGCTTCATTCGTAAATTATAAAATTTATTAAAGTATTTTTGTATTTGAATTACAAACACTGTGTCCTTTTACTACTGTGAACTATTAGGACCTACATGTTAGGAAATTTTGGTTATCTAAAATTGCAGTTATCTGACCTGGTTCTGTTCTCAACCGTCTGCTTGGCATCAGTGTAGAGCCCCGAACTTGGCTCTGTGAACTCTTAGATACAGCTTTTGGAAAGTTGCCCCCAGCTAAAGATCACTAGGAAGCTGTGCAGTTTTCAAGAGCTGTACGGGCATCAGGCACAATTGTAGCTTTCACATCCCAGGTGGTTGTGCTGTTTCAATCATAGCACTCAGTCATAGTAGCTGAACAACTGAAGACTAAAGCCGCATCCTTGTGAAAGCACATCCATTAAGGAAGCAAACCAGAGTTCACAAAATAAAAAGCATTTGCTCCATAGGAACTAGATAAAAACAAACAAAATTTGTCCTGGGGGAGGGGTGTGAGATTCTGGGCTGGATAGAAACATGAGGATAGTACCTGAGTATGTGCCTAACAGCTCATGGCTGGTAAGATACAGGGAAAGAGCAACAGAGTGTGGTTCTAATAACTCTGCTTGGTGGGAGCTGCTTGTCCAGCTACTCATCTATCTTCTATCTCTACTTCTACATTCATAAACTGTAGAAAGAAGGGTTCACAGAAGTTAATTGTTCAGATGACTGCCTTATACAGACCCCCTGCAGAATCTAGTCCTGCAGAGTAACACAGCTGTGTGACCGAATCTTTGGGAATTTGAGAGCCACAATATATAAAATATACTGATGTATATTGGGGTCTAGGGCATCTGTGCACAGGAAGCACAGAACTTCCCCAGTGAGAAGGCATGTACTTAGTGATGTTCTAGAGCAGGAAGCTTTTTGTCAAGAACCAGACAAGTAACATTTTAGTTTTTCTGGGTCAAGAGGCAAATCAAGGATATCATGTAGGTGTACTTATATGACCATTTAAAATATTTCAACATGCAAAAACCATTCTTAGCAGCCTGTACAAAAAAGGGCAGCTGCCTGATCTGGTCTGCAGGTCATGGTTGGCTCATCCCTATGGGATTCAGACTTTTTGTAACATGTCTACATTGTCTTTAATAATTCAAGCTAGCACTCAAAATAGTTGGTCAGAAATGTAGGAATACCAATATTCTTAGAGCTCTACTGTAGCTGATCATACAGAATAAAATTTTGGTTGACTTCTCAGCACTAACACAGACAAAATTACATCTGGTAAACATAAAGTCATGTCCTTAGTCAAATGGTATTTATTTAAACTCTCATGGAAATGTCAAAAGTCCCACTAGAGACAAGGAGTCTTTATAGCAGGTAGTTACTTATGTTTTACAACTTTATTGCTTAGGAAAGACCTGATCTAATTTAAGGGGTTAAATCATTCAGGAAAATAAAAATACTATGTACTGAAAAAGAAAATAATATAAAAGCATAGTTCAGGAATAAATTCTGTCTTTCAAAGTTACAATTGCTCTGTAATGATTGCCTGGTCTGTACTAAGCTTTTGAGAATTTGCCTCCTATGTAGTTGATAGGAAAACCTCCAACAGATGGACTAAAGCCTTGTCAAGCAGTTGAAAGAGTTGTTAGTCCTAAAGGAAATCAGGTCATCCAATCAGATAAACCCATTCTCTTGGTGCAATTGCTTTTCTGGGTGGCAGGTAATCATCAGGCCATAAGGGTGCTTTTTTTTTTTTTTTTTTTTTTTTTTAAAGTAATGTCAGAGTTGAAAAGATTTTTTTTAAAATTGAAGTATAGTCAGTTTATGGGTGCTTTCTAAAAAAATTGAAGTATAGTGAGTTTACAATGTTGTGTCAATTTCTGATTACAGCATAATGTTTCATTCAAACATTTACATACATATATTCCTTCTCATATTTTTTCATTATAGATTACTACAAGATATTGAATATAATTCCCTGTGCTATATAGAAGAAACTTGTTGTTTATTTTATATGTAGTAGTTAGTATCTGCAAATCTCAAATTCCCAATTTATCCCTTCCCACTGCCTTTCCTCTCTGGTAACCATAAGTTTGTGCTCTCTGTGAGTCTGTTTCTGTTGTGTAACTAAATTCATTTGTGTCTTTTTTTCAGATTCCACATATGAGTGGTGTCATATTTTTCCCCCCTCCCGGCTTATTTCACTTAGAATGATGATCTCCAAGTCTATCCATGTTGCTGCAAATGGCATTATTTTATTCTTTTTTTATGGCTGAGTCATATTCCATTGTAGAAATATACCACAACTTCTTTATCCAGTCATCTGTCAATGGACATTTAGGTTGTTTCCATGTCTTGGCTGTTGTATATAGTGCTGCTATGAACATTGGGATACATGCATCTTTTCGAATTAGAGTTCCCTCCAGATATATGCCCAGGAGTGGGATTGCTGGATCATATGGCAAGTCTGTTTTTAGTTGTTTGAGGAATTTCCATACTGTCTTCCTAATGGCTGCACTAAACTACATTCCTACCAACAGTGTAGGAAGCTTCCATATGGGTGCTTTTAATGTCTGGCTGATAAATTCAGGAAGAGTTCAGTAAGTTTAGTTAGAGTTGGACTTAAGACTTCCACTGTTCATATGCCTCATATTTTATCAAAATATCATTTCTTACGGAGAAATAAGGCTTAAAGTTGTCAGTCTCACTTGCCTTAGAGTTCTTATGGGTATGAGCTGGCATTCACCTTAGGTTTGTCACCTATAGGAGATGCTGTCACTCTCTTGACATCATCAACAGTAATTCCAGATCTCAAGATACTTCTCCATTAGTTTCATGCCATGTATGCTCCTCTGTGGATGCAGTACATGTCTAGCATTCTTACTGTAATATGTAACTAGTGTGATAGATAACTAGTAGGTGATATATAGTGTGTGAATTTTAAATTTCATTTGTATGACAAAGTATATAAACTTTAGTTATGGATGAATGATGCAGAAGTTTAGCAGGTGTCTTCAACAAGGAAAGCAAACTCAGAATTTTTCCAGATTGTAGGACAGATTTCTAATTTTCAGATTGTCTTGATAAAACTTCAAGAAATTGAAAGTTAAAGGCCTTTGAAATAATTGTCTCCAGAAATATGTTTTATTTAGGGAAGACCCCTGTGAAGCCTTTTACAATAAATGACAGCTAACAAATTCTCAGTGTTCTATAACAAAGTGTTCCCTAGGTTAACTGTCATAGTGCATCAATTCTAAGGCGTATTTTCATTTTTTTCATTTTTTAACATCCTTGAAATTGGGATGCTATAAGTGGTAGCGTGTTATGGTATAACTGACAGTATAGTAGTGCATGGCATGACAGTGCCTCTTAAAGTCAATAGTGTCTGAGATTCAATGAAATAGACAACCTTTGAATGACCTTGGAAAGCAGGAGCAAATAGAAAAAGTCACAAAAGATTAGGAACAGCCGTCTTTTGGGGATGGAGAGCTCATCTGCATAATGGAAGCTAAACAATAATTTGAAGCTAAATTCATTTTTAAATCAGTATTTATTGGTGGTCTGTATTATGTAGTAAGCTAGAAAGTTAAGGGATACAAAAAAGGCATGTGACTCTCTCTGATCTCTAACAAGTTAGAATGTTGTTCTTTCACAGTCAGGACAAAGAAGTATGACATAATGAAACATATATTGTCTAGCCACTTTATAAATAATAAAAATTATATATATGTGTGTACACATATACACACATTCACACTATTGTGGGCTTAATTAGTTGAGCTATTTGGAATTGCCATCAACATCCTCATCACACCTAACATTGACTGAGTGCTTACTATGAACTGTACCAGGAATCGTGTAATACAAGACATAAATTATAGAGGATCCTAAAGAAAGGCTAGAATTTATCCAAAGCCAAGGAGTCAGGATGGAAAGGCATTCCAGATGGGGAAAATGGCATAAAAAATATCTGGAGTCAGTTATGGGAGTGACAAGTTCAGTGGCAGTAAGATGTGATTTTTTTGAAGTTGAAGATTAAAGTTGGAGGCAGTGTCGATGAGGCTGGCTAATACACTGGTACCAGATGGTAGAGAAAACTGCATGCAAGGATACAGAAGGCCCTGAGAAGCCCTCAAGGACATTTGAATAAGAGAAAGACATCTCCTTATCTCATAAAAGCCCTCTCCTGCCTCTGCTCTTTCCTGTAGCTATTACTCAATTTTTATTTCACTTCTAACCTTCAAAAGGGACATTGACTGTGTAACTCCATGTTGACTTAAATATTTACTACTTACCTCCTAATACCTTACAGCAAGTCTCTCCCCACCCTCCCCACAATTAGACTGAAACTGTTCTCTCAAGTATCTGCACACAAAATCCATTTCCCCTCAGTAGTGTCATTTTATATACTTCACAAAACACCCATTTTAGACAGGGGTAAACTGAGGCCCATAAAGTTGATTTGACCTGTCCAGGGTTACTCAGCTCTTTGTGTAAAATCTCCTCCTAAAACCAGCGGTGCTGACTCTCTCCTGGCCTTTTTTCACTTGCGTTCCTTTATTTGCGTTCACATTGCTGGCTGCTCAGGACTGTTGAGGTCACACTGAAGTACAGGTACCTCATAGCTATAACCTAACGTCACGATGCAAAGGAGAGTTGGATTACAATATAAATAATAATTGACTTTCCCAAAGCCTGAAGTTGTTGAGAAAAACAATCCTGTCCATTCTTACAGCAATCCCAGGAAGTGTTGCGTAACCTGCTGCGATGGGAAAGACCAAGAAATGGAGCTTTAGTAATTTAATGACTTAAGCAAAGTGGTGAAGGTAGTTGCTAGTGTTCTTTCTGTGCTTCATACACTCGCTCACTGACATGCTTAATAGAAGCTGTTTCAGCTGCGGGGATCAATAAGGGTGAGCCCTGCCTCAGATCATTTTGATCCCTGTGTTATCCTCGTCTTGGCTGTCTTAACCTAGAGGAAACAGATTGAAAATTTTATTAATAACCTGACTGGTTTGGTAGATACCACTCCAGGAAAATCTGCTTTATTAAAATTTGTCGTGATTATATGTCACGCATATCCCTTCTAAGCATTAAAAGCATAGTGTGATGTTAACATATTTTAATGATCAGAAACCCCCAAGTTGACATTCCCACAGGATGCCTGTGAATTCAGTGGTTTCCTTTTCTCAAGTTCCCAGCCTTTTGAGCACTATTTCTTTACCTGGAATGACTCTGGATGGCAATTCTTTTTTCTTTTTGCACATAGCATCTCTATGCAGGTCAACTAGACTTGAAGGGGGAGAAACCCTAGTCGAGTTGGATTTAGCAAAATGGGGAATTTGTCAGCTTTATAACCTGAAAGTGTGGCTCTACATGCTCATATATAATATAACGATTCTGCCTTTAATGATATGAAGATTCCGCCTGTCTTCATCTCTTGGTCAGGTGACTGTGGGTTCTGTTTTGTCTGTGATTGTCTACATTCATACTATTTTCCTGGCACCTGTTTTAGCATTTGTTCTGCACAAAAGTGTTTAGATGATGAATTACATGGTCAGCCTGTCTGGTTCCTGCATTGGTCTTATGCACACCTCGCCTGTGGGAGTGAGATGGGCCTCAGCAGTTCTAGTCTTGAGTTGTAGTGGCTCATGGCAGCTTGGTCTTCATGGCAGAAATCCTTCAGTTATGTGGATCACGTGCCTTCCTTGAGTTAGTGGTGTTGGCTAGGTAAACGGAGTGTGCTCTCCAGGAGACTGGCTGCTGTCCAGCGGGGTGGTGGGGGGTGGTTTCAGCTGTACCCGAACCATAAAGACCAAGACAAGGGAAGAGTAGTTCCTCAAAGCGAAACTTCCCCAGAAGTCGCATTTCTAGGAGAAGGGTAGACTGGACCCACGGTAAGGAAAAACTGCTGTGGGATCCCTCCCACTCTAGACTGGAATTGCCAAAGACAATTTCCTTAATAACTTTCAATCTAGTTCTCCTAGTCTCCAGAGAGTGTTTGCTTCCTGTGTGTTGCTGGCCCTTCCACATTGTCATCCTCAAGACATCGTCCCATCAGTTACTTCCCTTCTTGCTTTACCGTCGGTCAGTTTCCCTCTCTGGTATCTTTTCTCCACTAGTCCCCTCTCCTGTGATAGAAGTACGTATTTAAAATTTTATATAAAAAATATCCCCTGGACTTAAAGGTCACATTTCTGCTAATTATTTGTGGCCTCCTCTCTATATCTATTCATTTTCCCAATTTGCTGGTGTCTAATTGCTGTGTCTCCATTTGTCTTTCATCTTTCAACACATTCTAATCAGCAAACTGCTTGCTCTCTCAAAAGTCACTAATAAATTGCTTGAGAATTTAGACCTTTCTCCTGAACTTGGCACCATGGATTACTCCTTCTCCACCATGAAAGCTGGATTTAAATGCCCTGTTCTTCCAGTCTCCTTTATTAAAAAAAAAAAGTATTTATGTTTTATTTATTTTTTTTATTTTGGAGGGAGGTAATTAGGTTTATTTATTTTAATGGAAGTACTGGGGATTAAACCCAGGACCTTGTGCATGCTAGGCATGCACTCTACCCCTGAGCTATACCCTCCCCCCTCCTTTATATTTGTTTATTCCATCTCTATGTCCTGTGTGGGCTCCTCTTTCCTCATCGACTTGTCCAAGTTGGGTCTTGGTTCTTTTGCCTTTTGTTTCATACTGGCTTTAGTTAGCTTCATTTATCGTAATATTTTTGGCTTTCATTTATATTCCATTTCCAAATTCATAAGGCTAGTCCAAAACTTCCTCAGAGCCTCGTTAATACATTCAGCTGCTTGCCGGAGATCTCCACCACAGTATACTTTTGACTCCTCGAGTCACCATTTTCAGGCTGAACTTAAAATCCTCCTGCGTTAATTTCTGGTTCTCTATCGTATTGTCAGGGGAGAATAGGTTCTTGCCTCGCGCAAGAAAGAATTCAACAGCAAGGCATTGTAAAGTGAAAGCAAGTTTATTTAGAGAGACACATTCCGTGGAGTGCGGTCTGTCTCTCTCAGAAGGGAAAACGGCTTAGGAGATACACACTCCATAGGTAGAATGTGAGCCATCTCAGAAAGGTGAGAGGGAGAGAAGCCGAGAGGTGTGGGGTGTTTAAAGCAAAAGTAGATTCACACTCCATAGATACAGAGCAGGCGTCTCAGAAGGCAAGAGGCCAAGCGAGAGTGACCACAAGGTGCGGGGTTGTCAGGTTTTATGGGCTTGGTAATCTCACATGCTAATGAGTAGGAGGATTATTCCAACTACTTTGAGGAAGGGACGAAGATTTTCAGGAAATGACCCCCCCCCCCCGCCCACTTTATCTTTATCTTAGGATTTCAAATCTTATTATACTACTGAAATCTTCTCTTTGGGATCTCTGCTTCCAATTTTGTTTACTTCAAATCCATCTTCCAACAATTGCTGAAGTCATTTAAGACACAAACCTAAACATGTATTGCTCCTACTCTGAAACCTTTAAGAGCTCCTCCCCATTGCCTGCCATGAAAGGTCCCAAGTCTCTAAGAAGGCTGTGCTTTATCTGGCCTGAATACACACCATTTTTACCTTTTTGCTTTTCCACATACTTGTCCATTTATAGTACATGAAAAATATAGGCAATAAGGAGAATGGAAAGATACAGGCATTACCTGGGTAGGATGTGAATGGCGGGGGATTTCCTAATGTTCAAAGGTTAAGTTTTTCATGATTTATTTGATTTAAGAGAAAAAAAAGTTTGAGACATGAATATCAAGTAAGGTTTTAAAGAGTTGAGAGGACATTTAGAAATCAAGTGCCATTTGAGTCACAGCTCAGAAGAGTACCGTCCCTCACTTTCCAGGAAGGAAGGTAAAGAGGTAATATGGTTCTTGGGCAAAAATAGTGGGATTTTAAAAAGTTGAATGTCTAGATTTTATAGTATGTCAGATGAGGATTATTCCTTAGCTGGTCCCCATTTGACCTTATTAATTTTATAATAAAGTAAATTTAAATATAAATATCTGTGCAGAGGTCTAGATTTCTCCTTTCTCTTCTAGTATTGCTAAGGGGGCTTGTAAGGAGGTAGATAATTCAGTGCTTCCTATATTGCTGTGTTGTCCTTCTCTCTGTTCTAGGGTTTTCTCCTTGGCTAATGGCCTAAGGAGAACAGCTAACTCTCCTAAATTCACATGTTGATAAATTGATTCACAGTAATCAGACTCTGAAGAGATGGATTTGTAAACCAGAGTCTGGCTTATTTATAAAATAAGATCCACCTAGTGCAATATATAACTGGAACCAGTTGTCTTCTCAGGACACCACTCTTTTGACATCAATATATGTGGGAAACCCAGTTTGTTAGTAATAAATGGCTTTGGCAAGCACAGAATGAGCCAGAGCAAAGAAAGTGGATGGATTTAAGGAACATCTCCTTTAAGTTGAGAGAGAGCCCGAAGGAATTACACCTCTCGACAATAAGTGTAGATGCAACTGGTAATCAGAGGCAGTGTCTCTGCTCTCCAGTCCAGTTCCTGGTAGACACTGGTACGATTCTTGTTCTCTTACCAGCATTCCTGTTGACCTTAGTGGATTCTTACTTTCTCATTTTTCAACCCCAGGACTGATCCAAAGCAATATTGGGAATTAGATAAAATTTCTTGTACATGTTTCATGTAATTTTTCTTTATCTTTTTATTTTCAAGTTTTTATTAAAATAAAATACACAAAAAAGAAATCATAGAAATGTACATTTCATTGAATTACTGAAAACTAAATACAACTGTAAACAGTGCCAAACTTTTATTCCTTTCTGATAAGTCCCCTTTCTCATGTGACTTGCTGTCATTTGATCTTCACCACTCTCTGGTTTTTGGTTTTTGTGTTTTAAAACAAAACCATAAATCAAAAATCAGTGCTTGATACAGATGATGAATTTCTGAAGATGGAATATAATGCACATCAGCGAAGATAAAAGCTGTGCAGAACTGTCCAATTTTTACTTTGGACAAATTGGGAGATTTTGAACAAAATGCAGTAGGAGTTGGGGAAAACTTTATGAAAAAATGAGAATGAATCTTGAATTATGGGTGGAATCTATCTTTTTGAAGGCAGGGGGAGAAAGAATGAGAAGTGAGAAGAATAACACAGTATGGAAATGGATGGGGGAGAGAAGGAAGAAGGCAACCTGGGGGACTGGGATAGGGGACCAGGTCATGGCATAAGAAGAAGCACCGTCTCAGAGGTATGGAGTCCAGGAAAAGTAAAACATGAAATATAAAGCAGAGATGATGGACTGCATCATGACTTTCAGTGAGAATGACAGTGACTAGAATGCTTTGGGGGTAATGGTTTGACAGTAATATGTTGAAGGATTTTGAGGGAAAACGGACAATTGGGAAGAACTATAGGAACTATAGGAATGGAGAGAAATGGATAACTCAGATATTTTGAATAAGGATCAAGACTTAGGTTACGTATTGTATACGGGGGTGTAGATAATCAAGAAAATTAAAAATGGTTAAACCTGCAGGATTGAGGACTAAGGAGCTGGTTTTGGAATGGGTTTCCATAGCTGGCAAGACATACAAGTGAAGGGCTCAGGTGGCAGTTGTATATAGGGGATGCAGATATAAAAGGTGAGGTTGGGGTATGCATTTGGGAATGAAGTGCATGGAGAAACATTGTGAGTAAATAAACAACCATTTCAGTGGTGAGAAGGGCAGAGGGACAATAGATCTTTGGTCTAGACACTGAAGACAGGATGCTTTAGACATAAGGACTAAAACAAAAATTGAGCAGTTTCTATATGAATGTACTAATCTAAGCATGTCAAGTGTATTAGTTCAATTAAGCCATATTACAAGAAAGGAAACTGAAGCCCTAAGAAAAACAAGAGTGCAGTCTTGAAAATCAAGGTATTTCAAGTTGGATATTTTTTACTAACTGGCACAGAAAGGTTAAATAGATTGAGAAAGTTCATTGTTGCATTTGAGGTAATAGTTGCATGAATATCAGTGGAGAAAATAAATTTCAGGGAAAAAAGTGGAAAATACTTAGAAGCAGTATAATGGGGACTTATAAACGATGAGTCTGGCATTGAATGGAAGAATAAGAATGGAATGAGGGCAAAACTAGAATTCTCGGAAAGAAGATGTTTAATTATAACTAAAGGGAGATAGGGAGAAAGATACAGAAGAGAATATTGCAGATTCATGAAGGCAGGGAGCCATTGTGAAAGTGATGTCCCTAGAAATAGGAAAACAAAAGGAATTTAGCATATGCATAGAAGCATTAGCTGTGGGAGCAGGAGATGTGCTCTTGGTTAGTTTCATGGGAAGACAATGTGAGGGAACCAAGGAACCTGGAGATAAAATAATTCTGTGATGACTAATTACATGGAGAGCTTCCAGAAGGGCTCCCAAAAGTAGAACACGGAAGCAGGCAGTACTGGGAATTAAGAGGAAAAAAATGTATGGAATCAAAGAAGAAAGTGGGGAGAAGGGAGGAAGCTAATGTTCATTGAGAATCCACCTTGTGCTAGGTGCTGTTATAAGAACTCTGACAAATGGGTCATTGTGAGTCTTTAATGCATCAGTTTTGGAAAATTGAATGTCTTCCTTCAGGTTATATCAGATTTTTCAGTCTTTATTATTTGACCTGGGACAATTTGTCCTTTCCTTGCCTCTTTCCGTATTTTTATTTCCCATTGACTTCATGTTGATTTATTTGACTCTGTAAGAAGAATTCTGCTCAGGGTGAATTCCAATTTGGATGTTCTATGTGTAAACATAATCTCGTGTACCAGCAATTTCCTTGTGTTTGAAGTTTGCATAAATATTAACAGTTTGGGATTCTCCATCATCTGTTGAGTAGAAGTCTTCAATCTCCTTAATGCGTTCTTTAAATTACTTTATGTCTGAAATGTTCATGTTTTATGGAGAAGTAGATGAGTTCTTATTCTTAGGCAGACTAGAATTATGCTCTCCAGAATAAGAAAGAAATAATATTAAGTTTATTATGTACTTGACAGAATTTTACCTGGTGTCTTTATCATCTTGAAAATGATAGAATATCAAACAGCTTCTTTTTTCTTTTTGATAAAATTACACTGGATTATAAATATGCAAGACTGTTGTTAGATAGTTAACTTCATACTTGTTTGTCTTCCACCCTTTTTAGCTGGCCATGGAGCACTGGTGCTTTTCATATATTTGAGCTTTAAGTGCTCAAACTGCATTGGAAAGACACAGGTCAATGGTAGGGAGACTAGTCTTCAGATACCAATGAAAGGATTTTTAATGCTCAATGACAATTACCTTAGTCTATGTATGTCTCCTCTAAGCCCTGGAAAGCAAGTTCTGAGGGTAAATTCCTACTCTTAGTTTCTGCACAGGTTTTTTCCCCTGGTATTGCTACCTGTAATGGCTCTTGTCACGGAGTACTCAACAGCAATCGAAAAGCAACTTGTTTTGGCCATAGGATTTTCAGAAGAGTGTTTGTAAGAGTTAATATAAATCCATTTATACCTAACCTCTCAGTGCCCCCATACTGCTTAGATTAGCAGGAGCATTTTTGGGGGGCAAGGCATGGGATTTTTAAGAATTTCCTTTGTATACGTCAGAATGACCAATGTAGGTTCCTTCCATACAGATTCTTATTTAATATAGCTAAGAAATCTTTGAGTATGTGTATGTAAACTTTCTTGCTAATTTTAAAGTATTAAAGTTACTCAAGTGAAATTGTATTTTTCACAATTCAGCATTATAGGACATTGGATGATTAAAATCACTATATATAAATTACATAAATATAAATAAATTACATGAACACTTTCTAACTATCAACATTATCATGTGTGTTACTTCTGGAATTTACTCACTGGGACTTTTTCTTTAAATACTTATCTTTAAATTCTATTCTAATCTGAATATCTTTAAATTCTTATTAAAAAGCAAGAATTACAAGGAAAAAAACGAACAAAACAATTGGAATAGATAAAGGATAAGCTGAGTTGCTATTAAAAAAAAAAAAAAAAAGTCAAACATAGTGACCCAAACAAGCAGAAACTTATTTCTCTCTCATGTAACAGACAAGAAACCATCCAAGGCATGTGGTTGAGGCTGATCCAGGAGGGTGTTCAAGGACCAGGCTTCTGTGTTGGATTGACCCACCATTTTTCAGGATGTTTCCCTTGTCTGTGTGGACAGAGCTATCACACAAGCACCCAGCGTGCATTCAAGGCTATAGGAATGGGAATGAAGAAGGGCAATTTCTAATAAGAATGTGATTCAGAAGTTGCAATCACCATGGCTGCCCTTTTCCGAATGACCGAAACGGAGTCACAAAACCACACGGAAAAGAGTGGGTATTAGGGAACATCTTGGAGTCTCTTTCATAACATTCAGGCAAATTAATAACAACCCATGGACTAGAAACTTTGAAGAAGTGAGAAGATATAAAATCATTAGAGGGTTTTAGGGGGTCTTAGGAATAGTGTGAAGCTTCAGCTCAGCAACGCAAGGAGCAGTGTTAACATGTATTTTGTTTTTCTGATTTGTGGAGAAAATAACAATACTGGAAAAGTAAACAACCTTACAGTCCTTGCCTACACATTCAGAGAGGATACCTCAGTACTTAGCATTCATGACCTCATTTTTTCCCCCTTCTGACAGTGTACCGGACTCTGCTTTGATTGTGCTGTGAATCCATCTGAATTGTAACAACTGGAAAGTATTTGCAGCCTTGCTCAATTCATTAGAAAGGCAGAGTGACAGTTCTGACAGTTGAAGTTTAAAAGCCCAGTAAAAATTTCCCGCAAAGTAATACCTACAGTTAAAACAGTTTATTACTTTATATAAAGGAGCCACACTCAAGCCTGTAATGAGTTTTGAAAGCATTTCCCTCAAAGCTAGGGAATAAAAAAGATAAGAACACAAATAAAATTCAGTAACATGTGTCTTAACCTGTTTTCTTTCCCAGTAGTGGTATCCTCACTTTGTTTTTGCTGTGTAGTTATGGGAAATGTCCAAGGCTTCTCAGCTTAGAATTCGTATATAACCTAGACAGACTGTAGTGTAGTTTTATATTCATTCTTGTGGTTTATTAAGTTTAATGGCTACGATAGTTCTTTCTTTCACTTATTTCCACCCTGTGAACATATGCATGCCCTCATACCTCTATTTAAGGGTCTTTATATAAATAGCAATTTGATTAATAAAAAAGATACCTTTTAGTTGGCATAAAAGTACCGATTCTTGGTGTTGGGAGTCACTAGCTTCTCTCTGCTGGAACTGAAGGCTGGATGAGAGATTGTAGCTATTCTGGTACTTAAGTGTCACATTTCTTGCTCCATGCTTAGAATCCTTGGCTATTACCCACGTTTTCCCTCTTACTCTAACCAATTTATTCCTTATAGTAAAGATGGAAAAGGGCAAATGTTCATCTTAGGAGTCCTAAGCAGACCTTCACAGCAGACTTCTCCAGCACAAAGCTCACTGATCGCTAGTGGATCCCCTAATTTCAATACGTACATCCCATTTAATTACAGTCGGAGACAAGACACCGCACAGCGTGCAGACAAAGATGGGTAACTTGATTACATTTTATAATTTTCTTGACTTGACAAGTGTTGGCAAAGGCAATAGATTAGTCTCACTGTCTAGGGCATCAAATGTCATAGTGATAATGGGGTTTGGGACCACGTGTTTCCTTTGGTGACAGGCTGCCACATGCTGTTCTGTAGTTTTAGCCTAGTGCTTGGAAGAGACGAGAGAAGGTTGCAAAGAGGTGAGAAGTAGATGAATGGGCTCCTGGGGTGTCCTGGGGCTCAGAAGAAAATGACTTGAAACAATTCCAGCTCTCGCTTTTTTCGTTCAATCAGTTCCCAGCTGGGCTGTGACAGAAGGCAGATGATAAGAAAAGAGAGAAGAGCAATAAAGTGCAGCACTTTATAAAAGAAGTTTCCCAGAGGAAAGGAGAGTGAAAAAGAAGCAAAGGGCTGGAGATGCGGGGGGAAGGGACAGAATTGCTTGGAGGAGGGGGGAGCATAGTAAAATCTTGACGGTGTTCTAAACATCGGCAGTAACAACTGGTAAGAAGTTGAGACAGGCGTAATAGGGTTCAGTAGAAAGGGCTTCCCCAGGACTGTTCCCACTACATGAGGTGATACTCATTTTATTGACAATGAAGAACTTGGTGAGTCGAAAATGAGGATAACAAACCTTCCCAATTGCCACGTGAATTTACTGTCATTAAAAAGGCAGGATGATTTCTATATGAAACAAAGCAAGCAGGAAACCACCAGGGACTCCTCAGTCTTAAGAAAAACTGAACATAACTTTACGTCACTTAATTCTGAAGTTAACGAGCACCAGCTTGACCTTACATGCTTTGAGGGAAAAGGCTCAAGTGTTTCTGTGTCCCCCAAAAGCTAAAGCATTGCTGGACACAGGGACATGCATGCTTGTACTTGATAAGGCTGAAGTGTAGAAATTCAGGAAATTGTATCATTACAAATGACTCATCGGTATTTGTCATTCTCTGAGGTTTGTAAAGCAAAATATAACTTAAGGGGTATAAAATATTTTCCACAGATTTTTCGAAGAATGGGATACATGTTAAAACTTAGAGTAACAGTAATAGTAATACTTAAATATGCTTTAACTTAATGTATTTTTAAGAAGAGTTAAACCAATATTTGGAGAACATCCTTATAGTGGACCACTAAGGGAAACTGGAGTATTCCCCCCCACCATTTTTTTGGTTTTCTAGTATGCTCTTGGTAAGTCAGAATGTTACAGACATTCCTGAAATTTCTGGGTTTTTTGGAGGAAGCAATGGATAAGTGGTGGTTTTCTCTGACCCTGGACAACACAAATGAATGACACATCTTACAGAGGATAGAGGAGACAGAGAGTAGAAGACACATGGTCAAGTAATTGTGGCCTTCTTCCCACGTGGCTAAAAATATTTCAGTTTTGTAGTAGTTTTAATGATGGTAGAATCTAGGTAAACTTACAGGATATAAGAAAGTAGTTATACTACTCCATTTTTTATATTGAAATGTTAAATGCACATCTTCAAAGTGCTCAGGGTCTCTGCTGGAACCACAGGAAAGGCTTTGCTTTCAAGTCACAGAAATGTAGAGTGAAAACCTTATTCTCTTTTTGATCCCATCTCATCCAGACTTGGGAAGTGTGCAGTCCTGGATACAGATGTATGTTCAGTAACTGCTCTTCTTGGTTGACAAGGTGTGAATTGGTCACCCACATACACTTACTTTGCACCATGAACAGAGATTGACTGTTGTGGATTACAAGGCAGTTAGCATTCTGTTTTTCTGTTTACCACCACATTCTTGACTAATACACTGAAGAAAGAACATTTTCCATGACTACAGGCCCCACCCCCAAAGAACCACACAATATGGATTCAAGTTGAGGCAGTTTCTACTAATGGGTATATGTAAACTTCTGTTTAGCTCTTAGAAATACTTTAATTTAGTGCTTGAACGTATAGTCCAGTGATTATTTTCTTGACCATTAGTGTAACTTTGAAAAAATGTAATATATTGCTAAGAAAAAAGCGAGATTTAGGTGATTAAGACTGAAGAATTCGAAATGGAGGTAATTCAGAAATTAAACTCATATTTTAGAAGCAGACACTTTCTCCCACAAAAACAGCTTAGGTAATTCCTTCAGCATTAAGAAAAAGATGGCCAATAAAGGAGTTTTCTTGATTTTCAGGTTCCTAGATTTTATCTATGTATTTCATCTTTATTAATCTACAGAGAGATTTACTATTGGGCCAGGCTTAAGATCTGCAAATACGATAAAGTGATAAAGTTAATAAAATGCAAATCCCAAAGGCCCAGTGATGACATATAAGTGTCAGTTTTTAGCTAGATACAGTAAGAAAAAAATCCAATAAACCACTATTGTGAGGAAATTGCATTTTTTTAGAGGTAAAAGTTGATTTCTAAAAATCACCGTTTTCTCAGGCAATAGTACTGAAATGTTTGTGACTAACATAACATAGTAAAGTATTTCTTAGTTCAACACAGAATTTTTTCTTAACCTTGAACTATTTCATCTTTTTTATAAAGTCTATTTACTTAATCCATTCCACAAAGAATCCTCTCATGTTTTCTTTCAACCAAGATTGAATTCTGACTCTATAAAAAGTGTTTAAAAAAAAAAGTTTAACATCTACACAAATGAACAGAACAAACTGACAAAGTATACCTTGGTGTGATTTTGGGAAGAAATAAATTACACTGTCATGAAGCAGTGCCATGTAGACATGCTGGGGTCAGGAAGATGCAGTGGTCAAAATGAAAAAAAATTGATTATGCATGAGTCAGTTCCCTTATGTTGTGTCTGGAAGATGTTGTGCTTGGCAGTAGAGGACTAGTGGGTATAAGAGTTTTAAGTTCTTTTTCTGTGACCTTAACAGAAGTCAGAGGCCGAACATGATGGTCTCACACAGCAGCAGAGCTTCTTTAATTCTTATAACACATCAATTGGGGCCTGGTGCTTTTAAAATTAATGGACACATGTGCCAAACTGACAGAAAAGCTTTAGCAGAGTAATTGAGTCCTTTATGGACTGATTTATTCAGGAGTCCCTACAAAGGCTGTTTTTAGCCATGGGATAAAAATGTCTTCAGTTAGCTAGGACTTGGGAGCAATTTGTGGTTATCCCTGTGTGGGGTATTCATAAGATTACTGTTTCATTCTAAATTGAAGCTTCTTACAGACAAAGATGGTGTTTCAAGTTTTCAAACAAAATTATTTGACTTCCATAAAAACAGTGGATTTCCCTGGCTTTGTGTCATCACTCAAACTTGATTGGGAAGTTTCTGTCTGTCAGATTTCTGTCTGTCAAATCCCTCTCGCAGCCTGAAAGCTACATTGTTGTCCAGAGCCCTTTCTGGTCTCTTCCCTACCCTGAATGGGGGTCTCCCCTCCCTTTACGAAGCTGATCATTCCTTTACCCTTGCTGCCTTGTGTTATGAATATTTGTGCACATAAGTTTCTCCATCACATTTCAGTGCAGTGAACTCACTGGTGTTTCCTCTCTTCCTATTTCCATTCTTTCCCTGCTCTTGTGCAAACAGCAAGGTTGTCAGCTGAGCCTCACCTCCAGGGACAGATGTAACAGAACGGAAATCACACAGAAAGAGCTCTTCCTGACTTTCGGCTCTGAAATATCAAGCTCTCAGGGGAATGCAGTGAATGTCAGAGTTGAACTGAACTATTAGGGGCTTTGGAGAGGGGGAGGTTGCTCTGCTCCAAAACTGGAAGATTTCCCAGGGTTCAGGGAAGGAAAGGATCCTAGAGAAGTGACTGGAGAACAGAAGTTGGTAGGTCACCGGCGCACTCGCTTCTGGGGTTGAGCCCTTGGGTGGATGAGCTCAGGAAGGTTTCAGGGTGTGTGGAGTGACCGGAAGGAGAGAACATTCTCTAGTTTTCACAAGAGTAGGGAATTGGCAGGAGGGGATAAGGGTTCTAAGTTGTTGTTCTTTCTTTTTCTTCATTGAGAAAGGGTCCCATGCCCACTGCTCATGTAAACCACCTTGAAAGAAAACTTCCTGAAATACTGTTACGTGCCTTCTTGATTTCTTGAACAGCTGAAGTCCTTTTTCTGTAACCATAAAATGAAGCAAGTAGTGGAGAGACTTTCTAAACCAAAAGAGACCTGTGGATAAGAGATGGGGGCATCCCAGTTTGCTACCAGTTTAGTTAAGGATAAGGAGATGGGATGATGGATGACTTGGGACAGAGGGCAGAGAAACCATATATTTATTCCTGTCCTTCCTTCTCTTTGATGCCTTCGCATTTCAGATTCAGATGAAAAACTGGATATGGCCAGACGGTTGATGGAAAGTGAATTTGCATTATGCTATTTGGAATGAGGGAGAGGATAAATTCCTTTAGTTTTAGCAAAATAAAGAAGACTGTGTTTTGGGAGCTTTGGTGCATTTGACTTTAATGCACTAAACTGTGTGTCCTCCGCATTTAAAAATCTTTCAAACGTTTATAATGCAGCAGATTTCCTTCTAGGTATTTATCAAATACTAACTAATCCTCATCATTCCATCATGAAAAGATACCGTCTTTGCCTCACCTCGAACTATTTAAATAGATGGGGAAATTGAGAAAGAGGGTGATGGAGCCTGCCCAGAAGGCTAAAGTGGCAGACGATGGCATTTGAGCCCAGGCGTGTCTCTGGAAGCTACCCTCGACCACTGCCCTCGGCTGCTTCTCACACTCCTCGGTTTTCTTAAGGGCGGGGCTGTGTTTTCATCTGTCTTGGCTTTCTCCAGAGTCCCTGCTGCACTATTTTGCTAAACATCTGTTGAAATCTATTGAAACAAAGATAGTCCAAGTAGCCAGGAGATACTAAATACAAGCAAAACTTAAAAAACAAAACAAAACAAAAAACACTTGAGTGCCCACACCCACTGAGGAAATGTTATCCTGTTTCCTTTATCAGAAACCACTTGCATGCTGGCAAGGGGCACTGCAATGAAAGCCTCTAGAATTTGTGCGTGCACAAATAACAGGTAACAATTTTACTGCAGTTTCCCCCCATTTTTTTTGGTGGAAAGCTATTGCATTTTGTAGCAAAGTGGTAAGTGGTGCCGTTAGATTTGAGCTGGAACTGTTAACTGAAAGTTAACAAAGCAGTAAATGCCATAGAGGAGACATGTTTGAATGTTTGTCATACAGCCCCTTTTAAATCTCAAAACTCTCAGCTGTATGTTTGGTTTGTTTAATTTTTGGTTGCCTCGGATTTTTGAGAAAACAGTGATTAAGCCTTCAAAAGACCTAAGTTGTTCTGAGCTGCTCGTGGTCAGATATCGTGGTAAGTCATCTGTCATTCTCCCAGGCAATCAAATAAAATAATTAGCTTTGCCTGTCAAGGTGCAAAGTCTAAATTAATTGTGACTTAGGTCAACTTTGATTGAAGGGACATATTTTAAGTAGCCTAGAGTCAGCTGTTGTTAATCTCCATTGAGACTGGAGCCAGAGATTGTGCTTCAGTTGTAACCAGAGGACTTGCGTTAGAAGGAAGCTTGCAGATTCAGAAATGTGTGGCTTAGGGTTTGCAGGGAATTTCTTCCTTGAAGTCTCTAAAAAAATAAATAAATAAAATAAAGATATTTCTTCAGGGATATTTTAAGGGCAATCCTATGCAAGTGTTTTTCTAACATTTCAATTCTCTGGGTGGGGCTTTTTGGGATTTTCTGGTGTGGCTCACTGAAGCATTCTGTTGATTTGTAAAACATAGAAATCTGTGTCCAGACCACAATATCTATCGTGTCCTCTGGCCTTGCTGTTGACAGGGTAGTCCTCTGGATTGCAGTACCGGAGTTACTGAGGACCTTGTTAGATTCTCAGATCTCTTGCTGGGTCTACTCCACTGAAATCTGCATGTTAATAAATCTTCAGGCGGTTCATTTGCACATTCATCTGGGAAGCCCCATTCTGTGGGAATCCTTTTTTCCCTGCCCTCCATAAGACAGTGCCACAGGTGATGCCCTCAAGGCGTACCTAGTATAAAGGACAGCAGTGGTGAACACTGGGCTGAAAACAATTTCAGAGTTTCCCTGTAATGCCTTCACTTTCCCTGCAATTGAGTATTCTCAGACTGTAGTGGGCATCAGAATCACCTGCACTCATTCAAACAGCTTGTTGAGCTCCACCCCTCTACTTAGATTGAGTAGATCAGGGATGGGTCTGAGAATTTGCATTTCTAGAATGTTTTCAAGTGATGCTGATGCTACTGGTTCAGAACCTCTGCTCTGAAATCAGGTATTGATCCCTGGTTTACTTTGGCTCTAACTAATCCATATTTCAAAATCCTGTAAAGTGGAGGGAAAAACTCTGCTACCTTTGGATTATATGGCCTTGGAGAGGTTGTTTAATGTTTCTGGGCTTTAATCTTTTCATCTATCCAATGAGATGAAATGAGGTCACAAAGATAAAGAGATAGTATGTGTGTAACAAAACTAACACGGTCCCTGGCAAGGAGTGAGTTCTCAGACAGTATTCACCCTTACTCTTGTCCCATCGGATTTAATTGCATTGGAACAATTCAACACTACCTGTTCTTACTTTATCTCAATCTAGCCTTCATACAATTAAACGTACTGCCTTAAATCCTGAGCTCCAGCAGGATCAAATTTTTTGAGGATTTTTAGATGTATCATGTACTGCGTTTTTATCTCATGTATGCTAATTTTTTCCTCTATTTTCTTTGATACTCCTAATCAAGCGTTCTACAATATTCAGTCCCACAACTCGCCAACTCACCACCACATCCGTGTGGAGTTTATTTTCTCCTCTATGCTGATAATGAATCTTACTCATTTCTGTATTCCTGAACTTATCACGTTACACTTAATTGATTAGTAAATTCATTTAATTATCATTTATTGAGATTTATCGTTTCCCCCAGAATACTCTTCTCTCTTTATAGAGGTCGCAACTGACTTTTCTGTATTCTGAACATGTGCTACATTGCTTGGTCCATGTTAAAAGTGCTCCATGGTATGGCAGAGCTAAAAACAGTCTATGTAATACCTTCTAATTCCTTGTGTGGGGTTCTCTGTCGGAGCTCAAGGGCAAGGAGCTCCCCAGCTGAGGTTTGAAAGAATTGACATAGATATGGATTTCAGGAAGCTAGAATAAGATTAAAACCTTTAAAGCAGAGAATCCTGCCAGTGAATATGGTATTGAATATCACATTTAAATAGTATAGAACAGCAGAAATAAAATCTATGGGAAATAAATACCACATTTATTAATCTATGCATGCAAAAAATTAACTATCAGTTTAATAGTTGTCTTCTACATGTATGTAATAAGTTTACTATGTACTATCTTCTACTGTCTTATTTGAATTTCCCTGCACAAGAGTTATATCACTGAATTACAAAAAGGATGAGGTTGCAGGTATTGAAGAAATTATAATACATTAGAGTTGGAATGATGTGTGGACTGTTAACAGACTTGCAGAATTCTCTTAAATCTCCTAACTTATGTTATAGAATTTACATTGTCTTATAAGCATATATATGACAGACTAAGGGCTTTGTACCATGACCAAGTTATGATAGCTATAAAATGTCTTAATAGAAGCAGCAGTGCAATGGCATTAGACGTTGTAGTTGTGGTCTGATTCCAGAACTTTTTTTTTTGAAAGTTGGTAAAATGCCTAGAATTCGTGACTGAAAGGGGCTACATAAAACATACTCTACGTAACCTTTTATTATTGAACGTGGAAAATCTCATTTTTAGTAAATGACCAATTGATAATTTCTTTGATTTCCTTTTAATAAAAAGTATTCTGAAATTTGATACATGTTTCTTCGTAAGTGTGTTATCATTGGAAGAAAATTACATACCTACATACTAATAAAACTATAAACAATGCTAGTTTCTCACTTTTTTTTTTAAGAAGAACTAAAAAGGAACTTAAATTATTCTATAATTATAGAATTCGAAATGGTTCTTAAAGAAAAAAAAATCCCCCATAAGATGGAATTTAAACTTTGGCTGAGGAAGGCAGTAAGTGCAGGTCTATATTCATGAATTACTGATTATTGTAGTGCTTTTTAGCACTTGAATGTCTTTGAGATACTTTGCTTCCTTGCTGTGTCACTGCTTCTTTGCTGTGTCATTGCCTAGCACTCTAAATTCATCACACCAAATCTATAGAAGAGTCAGCCAAGAAGGTATCTCCATTTATATGGCATTCCTTATAAGGGAAATGCAATGAGGAATACGGTATTTTGTCAGAACAGTGATTCTTTAATTTCAGTACTCATTTATTGTAAGTTAGAACCAAGTCTTTTTGGTTGCTGAATTTGCTTAGGAATATTTAAAGATATATTGGGTTAGGTTGGTTGGTTTTAGAAGAAGCCAGGTAGACACTCACACACACAGTGTTCTTCCTTGGTCCCATCCGTGTAAACGTAGCCCTGGAGACAGCCTACAGCATGTGTATAGATAAGCACTCCAGGTGGGGCTTAGAAGGCTTATCTAGTCCCACAATATTCCTAGAGGCAGACAGAGAGGAAATAGGTGGGATACAAGGAATCTGAGCATGAGTACATACGTGTGAATACCACTGTTGTGACCTTTATACCTAATGAGGCAGGGTCAGCCTTTTCTCAGTCCCTTGCATGATTTATGGACTGTTTCTAGTATCATCCTTGGTCCCTTCTTTGGCCTTTAGTTTATATCCCTCTTAGGAACTAAGTATAATTAATGACTTGAATGCAGAGTCACAGTTTTTCCTTTTACTTAGTGCAAATTAATTCCATAAATCAGTTTGCAGCACATCAGTTTAACAAGAAGTATGTCTGCTATGTGTCACGTACATATTTGGAATTGATTCTAGGACGACTAGCACTCACTCCCTGCCAAGGAGCTGAAGGTCTCGTGAGGAGAGAGCAAAGGAAACAGTCTTTGGTTTATTATTGATCGATGTGCCTGGGGAGCTTTGGGAGCAGGTGGGAGGAGCACCAACCACATCGCTAGGACAGAGAAACCTTTCTGAAGGAGACAATGCCTAAACCAAGTCCTGAAAAAGAAGTAGTGAGTGAGGCAGAGGAACGGGGGACGGTAAATATGTCCCGGTAGAAGGAGAAGCATCTAAAAATGTTTGGGGGAGAGAGGGAGAAAAGAATAGAAAGAGAAATATCACAGTGTGGAATTAAAGTGTTTCTGCATTGCTGGTGCAGACAGAACGTAAGGACAGTGGCAAGAGATATGAGGGTCGAGAGGTTAACTGGGATCTCTTATGAAGGGCTCTGTGTGCCATGTGATGGATTTGGACTTCATCTTGTAGGATTTTAGAGATGCAAGAGACATGACCAGATTTTTTTGGTCACAGCTTTATTGAGATATATCTGACATGTACTACACTGCACACATTTAAAATACATACTCTTCTTAAGTTTTGACATGCACAGATGTGCACACCCACCCTTGTGAAACCATCACAACAATCAAGATAATTATTTGCATTTTAGATAGACGGACCTAGCAGCAGTATGATAAATGGAGAAAGGCATTCCCGGAGTGAGAGATGGTAATTGTGAGACTGTTGTCCAGTAGTGAAGACTTCACTGGAAGAGTTGCATTGAGGCTGGAGAGATGGTGTGTTGAAAGACACTGAAGTGGAGCCGACTGGGTAGTTGACTGGCCTGTCTGGAGAGGAAGGTGAAAGAATCAAGGCTGAACTCCTGAGTTTGTCTTGGTCAGCTGGGTAAATGACAGCTTTCTGGGATGGGGAATGCACAAGAAAGAGTTCAGCTTTGAACATGTGTTTTGGGAGTTTGAGCTGCAGTCACGGAATATGAGAGCAGTAGGAAGAGGATGAAACAGTTCAGTAAATGTACAGTGAAAAGATGCTAAGGAATACAGAGAGAAGTTGGCAGAAAGCCAGGAAAATATGAAAGTATGGATTTTATGGACAGAAACGTCACCGTGTATCACACTTAGGCCAGTCTTCCCTTGACCTCTGATACATAACAGTTTTGTTTGCCTCCTCTTCTCTGTGTGTTTGTTTTCTTAACATTTGGTTTGCCAGTAATGGTCATTCATTGCACAAGTTATCCTTGTCTTTGATAGGTAGGTTCCTTTGATAGGTTTTATGCAAATAAAAGCAAAATGTTAATTTAATATTAAACACTTAAGTGATCTGACTTAACTTTTTTTAGGCTTTTAAAATTTAAATATAGTTGATTTACAGCGTTGTGTTAGTTTCAGGGTACAACACGGGGATTTGGTTATATACATATATGTATATATCTATATTCATCTTTTTGATTCTATTCCATTAAACTTTGTTACAAGATATTGAATATAGTTCCATGTGCTATACAATAAATCCGTATTGTTTATCTATTTTACATATGGTAGTGTGTAGGCTTTTAATATCAGTAGAAATGATTTTTTTAATCGTGGATTTTCTTTCATTTCTTGCTATATGTGATCATTTGCATTGGCTTTTAGATAAGGCTCTCTGATTTATGTCAGATAACTCATTACAATAAAATTTGCTTGTGAAAAGGGAAGAGCTTTTAAAATTTAGTTCCTGAGGGCAGGGTCTTTGTTTCAGATAAATCTTATTCCTAAACATTTCACAAAAAGTCTATCAATTCCTGGTACATTTTTACCCATGCAGGTTTGCTAGGAAAGTCCCTTTTTCCTTGTAAACTTTTTGTCTTTGTGCTTGGAGAGAGGGTGGTGTGGATAGTTTATTATTCTCATAAATTGATGGTAATTGGAGTCTGACTAGAAAGGAACATACATAATTGTGTGCTATGCTAACGAATTTGTACTTTATCTTGAAGGAGTTTAAGTATGCTGGGCATGTGAGTAGATTTAGGTAGATGGACCTAGCAATAACACATGCGCTGATTTATTTTCATTTTACAGGGTAAGCAATTTGGTCATGAAGTTTCATTGATTGGTAGGCTTCTCAAGGTGACTGTATGCCTCAGCCCAGGTTTTCTCTGATATTATACAAAGGATTAGAAGACCCACCTACTCCAAAGTATTTCTCTCACCAGCCTGTCTAAATTTTCTCCCTTTCAGGATAATTTTTATCTTTCACTATGTGGGGGGGAGTGGGGGAGTGCAGCTGACTACAGTAATGCCTACTCAGAGTAGGTACTATGCTCAGAGGTGAAAATGTGAGTTACTTCCTTGACAAATGGGTTGCAACCCAAACTGTTACTGGCACATGGTTACATGAGTATGCTTCTCACCTTTATTTTTTAATAGCCTTTGTACTTGCTAGGTTACTGTCTGTAACCTTAGCAAACTACTTTGGAAAATGACCTTTTATACCTTTTGCTCTCACCAAATTGACAGTACAGAATTTTAAATAAGATATTGGACATCTGCAAGAGGAATTGTGACAAATTTTAATGTTTAAATTGAAAGGACTCTTTCAAGAAGGGATGGTTTTTATGTGGCAATCAGTCCAGTTCTTAAAAAAAAAAAATCAAAAAGCAATAGTATGCTTATAATTGCCTGATCTCATGAATATATATAACTAGTCATTATGCTCATTTACTATTTTTGTTCTCCAGGTGGTCTAGAATAACATTTACTATGTCTCTCTGGTAAAATAAGTTTCCTTTGTTAAACAAGGACATCTTGCTATTCAGGATGTAAACTGAGTGACGTCTGCTTCCTGTTTTTCAGGTTCACTGTAATTCTCTTCCTTCTAAATGAAGATCATATAAAAGCCTTTGCCGTTTACCCAGGCTCTCTTATCTTAAATGCTTCTCATTACATTCTCATATGAAGTCTTACGAAGTCAGGCATGTTTTAACCTAATTTTCCTCCCCTCCTTCTAGTGAGAGACAGACAGAAAGGGGACTTAAAGAAGAATGAGAATGGCTAGATAACTGGTGAATCTCCCTTCATATCTCTCAAGATCTATTATTTGAAGTCATTTTAAGCATCCTGGGAGAAGAATTAAGATTTGAACAGAAATTAAAATGATTTTCTTTATTTCATTTTAAGACAAAGAAGAGACTGTTTTTGAAATTGCAGAAGCAAAAGGCTCAACATTAATTTCATGAATATAACTGTTAATTAAATTTGCCTCAGTCATGTAACTTGAGTTGAATTTCAAAGTAAGGGACATTATGTTCCTATCTTTGATAGTCTAACATATATTGAATACAGCAAAAGATGGTTTTAAAAAGGTTGGGTAGAAGATGTACTAAGTACAAACTTTGATATGTGTACACATGTGCACTGCTTATACATGCACAACAATTGTCACTATTTTGTGTGTGTCTGTCTGAAATTTCCTCTCTAGAGTGGTTTGTAATCCTTTGACCAACAGGGACTTTTTAACATTAAAAAAAAATTAGGATCTTATTTTATAGTAGTAGTGCTTTTACTATTCATTAATGGAGAAGATACGTAACGGTGAAAAAACTGAGCATTTGTACAGGGTTAACCAAATAGCAGACACATACTAAGCACATGAACAAACTTGAGCTACTTTATCTGCACCTCAATTCTAATACATGCCTCTTTCATATGAAGGTACTGAGGTACAAGAGGTTTGTAACTTGCCCAAGTCCACACAGTTAGTAAGTGATGAAGCTAGAATTCAAATTCAGGTTGATTCCAAACTGTTTCCTTACCTCTGCACTGTACTGCTATTATAAATTTAGAAGCATTTTAAAATCTGTATTTTATTCATTGCTGAGGCATTTACATGTATTTTAAATAGAGTACCTTTATGTGAAAATGATTTCTATCCATTTACTGATAGTACTTACTGTGCCTACGCTTTAGTATGTCCTTGTCTGATGTTTTAAGTTAAGCTGGTTGAACCTGAATGGAGTTTGTCACAGGGTCAACTATGCTTCCAATACTGAATTTATCTAATACTCTTTAGTACAAACTGTCACTTGGGTGGAAATCTACCTGCGTGGACAGGATTGTCTTCCTAGTCTCAGCACAGTTGTGAAATGGGTTAATTTTCCTTCACTGTTCTCTGGTTTGCTACCTTTCCTCCTCAGCACTACTTCCGTGAGTACCCATTAGCTTTCTCTATTCAGTCTTAAAATTGTAACTTTCCTGTCATTTAGAAGTAGTTCTAAATAATACTTTCCACAATGGAGATTTTCATTTTAACAGGAAAAGCTAAAAGAATGTGGCTGTCAGGCAAGGTAACATTCCCTAGAGAACATCTTTCTTCAGACCAACCCTCCTCTGTCCCTCCCTGCTTGCTTTCCTCTTCTGTCCTCCTCCATCCTCTTCTGCCCTCTTCTCCTCCCTTGAATCCATCCCTTTGTTTCTTTCTTTACAAATAAGTTGGAATCTCTCCATCTCCTTGATGCCACACCACATAGACCATGATCCACTTTAATGTCAGTAAAGTTTAAATCTGACTAGAAATAACTCAATCCATAGTCTCCTGTTGGATCAGTCTGGAATAGTCTTCAAAGACACTCTTACTTCCATCACTCTTCGGGTGGGCAACCAAAGTATACTTTGCAACTCTGGTAGGCAGACATCTCTCAGATTTCCATCGTATTTCAAGTGGTAAGTGCTAAGGCTACAGGCAGGTGAGGTTCTGGCTTGAGAAGGTGATATTCAAGATACTGTGACTGTCTTCTGTGTAGACTCTGAGGAAGATGTGAGTGATAGTAAGAGTTGACCGCTCACAAGGTGTTGATGAGGAAAAGTGTCAGACACTTAGAGATGATGAATGATGGTGTTTAAGGAAGTCTGCTGCTAAGGGTAAAAATAAAGTATGAATGTTAACGAGTAATTGGGGCTACAATAACATTCTAAATATCTTGAAAAATGTATCTGAAGTCACCGGAAAAATGTTCAAACAAATTCTAACATTCACTTGCATACTTTAGACAGATGAAGGACCTTACTGATCATGACAATATGTCATCTTGCGGTGACAGGGATTTGAGCAGTCTAAATTTTTTATGTAGGTAAGTAATTTATCCCTGCTGGCAAAGTTAGGCTACTTAGAAATGATAACTTCAAAAAGAAAAGGAACAGTATATACTCAACTTAAATTTTAATAGTAACAAATTATTTTCCAATGTAAATGAGGAAGCAACAGAAAGTCTTAAAGTTAATTTTCAACACGAACGTGAGTTCTAGTATCCCTTTTATTTCACAACCATACCACTTGTTTAAAAATGTGATACATGTAACTGAAATGTGTAAACTTACTCTTAAAATTAACCATTAGACACTTGTTTTTATATCCTCCTGGTTGGGCCAGAGTGCCCAGATGTTTGATCAGACTACTCTGACTACTCAGTGTTTCTGTGAGGGTATATTTTTGTGTGTGTGTGTGTGGGGGAGGGGTGGTGAGATAAACACTTACATCAGTAGACTTTAAGTAAAGTAGATTGCCTTCCATATTGTGGGTGGTCTCATCCAATCAGTTGAAGGCCTTAGTAGAACAAAGACTGACCTGTCATGAGCAAGAAGGAGTTTTGCCAGCAAAATTGGACTTGAACTGCAACACAGGCTCTTCTTGAGTCTCCAGCCTGCCAGCCCACCTTGCAGATTTTGAACTTGCCAACTTGCTTAATTGCATGAGCCAGTTCCTTAAAATAAAGCTCTCTATGTACTTACCTTACTGGTTCTGTTTCTCTGCAAAGCCCTGACTAATATTTACATATTTCCCTTTCTTAAGTATCTTACTTATCAAAATGCTTCTTAATTCCAAAGTGATTATTGGTATAAGGTTTTGGTTAATTGTTTTTAGTATATTATGTTTTTTTTGTGCTTATTTTCTTCATTAACAATTTGCTTTTATGGTCTGTAGGTATCTTTAGATTCTTAGTTACTATTAGCGTGTGCCTTTTCCCCTATGCTTACTTTTACATAGGTGTATATTTGTATCTATTTCTGTTTTTTCAAGGAGGAAAAAATCTGTAGTATAGGATACAGTCAGTTGTTAGGCTAACATTTTTGTGAATCGAAAGCACCTAAAAGCACAATGGGTAAGGCTGTTGCAAGATTTTGCACAATCTTATGTGAAAATAAAAATACACAATTCCTTCCAAAGATGCTTCTCTACCTTCTCAGTGTGAGCCCCTTGAACTTTGCTATCTCTTGACTTTTGTAGCTCATCTTTTTATGTGCAGCTCTCTAAGCCCCAGTGGGACATCAGAGCAGCGAGACTTACTGTTGGCCTTTGTCTGAGTGTACACTCACAACAGGGGCATAGCCGCCCCTGAGAGGGGTTATGATGATGCAGAATGTAACAGCATATCCTTCAAAAAGTTCTCTTTTGCCCACTGTATAGCATTTTCCTTCATCTCTAATTTTATTTTTTGTTAAGCTGACCTTAAATCTTTCAAAGAATCTTCTATATCAAATACCATATAATTTCCTTGGAGATCAACTCAGTAAATGGTGATCCACAATTTATGTAGATAAACAATTGCTTACTTTTCTTTTGGTAATAAAATCTCTACTTGCTGTGATATCTACAGGAGAAACACATATACTGAGTGGAAGTTTTTATTTTTTAATATAATTTTATATCTACAAAGGAAGCTAGAAATGCCTAAACTTCTTAAACCTTTAAAAATAACTACACCTATAAGTATTGGCTTAAAAATAACTACACCTATAAGTATTGTTACTCTTTTCAGTCTATGAGATGGTAAAATTTCTAATCTTGACATCTCTCTCTGGAATTAACATTAATGAAGCTTGCCATTTTTTTAGGGTGACTTTCAAGGACTCCAAGAAATTTGCATTCCTGTCTTCTTGATACTTAACTCTGCACCAGGACAGAGCCAGAGGTTTTAAAATTGGACTAGATGTACAAATGGACCCTGGTGGTAACTTTTACAGTAGCAGCAGTGACAGGACTGCTGGGACTAGGAACTGGGTGAGGCCACACTGGGAATTTTAAGGAAACCTAAAAGCCTAGTTTATAGATTTAAGTTATAGAAAACAGACCTGAGTAACAAGATAAGTTCCTGTTTGCTTATGTTTTGCACCTCACTTAACTCTTCACTATGAGGAAGGTTTTGATCTTTAAGGAGCTGACTGTACGTGCAGTACCCAAGACAGGGCACACACTCATCAGCCTGTGTCCATAGCCTGCCTTTCAGCCTTGAGTGGTTATGAGGGAGATACATGGAAAACTTTCTTATTTCTGTGCTTGGTTTCATCAGCCATACCCTTCTACAAGTGGTTCTGAATTAAGCAGATAGGTTTTATGGAAATTGAGGATTGTTACGAGAATTTTATAGTTTATTCACCCTGAAAGCTAACAAAATTTATGTCTAAGTATAATTTAAAAAGATATCTGTATTTCTGTATACCTTAAAGTCTTTATATCTGTGACTTGGTTGTAAGGCTCTTTCAGAGCTTATGTAGAGAAATTCATGGAAGTTTCTAATTCCCATGAATGTCTGAATTCCAGGACCTCCTGGAGGAATGCTGGTCACACTAAAGCTACCCTCTGCTGCGGACTGTTAGGAATAGGAAGGAAACGGGAGGGCTCCTTTCGGTCCTCCAAGAAGGAGATGGAATCTCCTCGGGAGGTGTTTTAATAACTGACTTTTGCGGGCAATCCTGGCTCTGTTAACTAGCTCTGGGACCTTAGGTGAATATTGTAACTTTTCTATGCCTTTATATCTTACCTATGAAAGAGGCATGATACTAGTATCCACTTCATAGAACTGTTTGCAGATTACATGAGTGAATTTGTAACTCGAACGGTAAAGCAAGACTTAGATGTTCGTAACTTAATAGAACTCTGTGCTGGCATTTTTATTCTGCATCACAGGGTTGGTGAGGACACCATGTGGCACTGCTGGGAGGGGGCAAACCTGCACAGTGTACCTGCATCTTCTTTCACTAAATGAGATACCTGTTGATTTTTTAAAAAATTCTATAACTGAATACAACTTAGTTTCAGAAGCTCCAATTTTCACCCTTCAAAGTAAGTCATTCACTTGCAGTGCAACTATTTTGTTTAATCTGTTCAGCCCAGGGCTGTCTTCACATCCCAGGTGACTCCGTCCTCCGCAGGATGGCCTCTGGGTACGGAGGGCATCGTCAGTGCAGGAGGACGGTGGGGAGAGGGGTGTCCTCTCCAGTGCCCTGCACTGAGGGTGGTGGATGTCTCTTTGCATTTGTACATTGACCCCTGTTCCCACAGCTCTTGTCATTCTGAAGTAACTTGTAGCTTTCTCTCGATCCTAGTTGTCTATGGTGGTTACTCCTGGGGAACATCTTCTTGCTGATAAGACCTCAGCACTTGTAGTAGCAGCTTATCATCTGGTGCTGAGCTGTGTTCTCCACCCATGCCCAGCCTAAGCCTGCATACCCCAAGTTGTCTGCTGTGCAGTCCTTTCCCCCTGACCACAGCTCTTCCCTGGCGGGTACACAGGAGCTTTTGTTGCTGCCATTTACACTCCAATGGAACTGCACAGATTTTGGCTTAGAGTGTGTATCAACCCTCAGAATTTCAAGAGGAAGATACCTTCAGTTCTCTGGATCCTTAGTTTTTAGAGGACACTTACCTTTTTTTTTTTTGCAATTTTTTTTTAACATTTATTTTTATGATGTGTCTTTTTATTTTTTTTCCTCCCTTTCTGGACTCTTCCATAGCCCAGGGAGGGGTTATTTTTATTTACTTTGAAGTGGGAAACTATCCTGGTATTCCATTACCTGTTGCTTTATTCTGTGGTCAGTGGTTACAAACTTAGCTGTAGACCAGGGGTTGGGCTAATTATAATCTTGGCCAAGTTTGACCCACTGTTTGTTTTTGTAAAGTTTCACTGGAACACAGCCATGCTAACTAATTTATATATTATTATGATGAATTTTGTGATACAATGGCAGATTTTGAATAGAGAGAAATCCTATGGCCCACAAAGACTAAGATACTGAATATCTAGCTTTTTAAGGAAAAAGTTCATTGAGCCCTGCTCTAGACCTCCAGGGTTATCTCATCTTTGAAGCCAAGATATTATGACATTCATTCATAACAAATCCATTTGAATCTTAAGTGCCTTTCAAATTAGTCACCTTCAGACTATTGTACCTGCTGTGTAAACAGTTATTTTGTACTTAGTTGGCCTGTGCATTCCAGACTGTTGAGGCTTCCGCTTGAGACCACAAGTGCCACAAATTCAGTGGATGGAGAACCATAAGCTGTCGGTAATATTTTTCAGCAAAAGCAACTACTCATCTTAGAATATCAAAATAGTGTACTGTCATCACTTGCTCATCTGCTTACTCACTGATTGACTCAGGCACTCTCAGGGCAGAAAGCCGTCTAGTGGAAAGACAGTGATGTTCGACTTCTGTAAATGTGCAAGTCCTCTAAAGAGATATTAGGGGTCCTGGAAAGGGTGTGAGTGTGTGGAGGAGTGGAGAGCCTTTAAATGAACTGAATAGCAAAGAGTTCAAATGGGGAGTGAGTAGGTTTGCAACCATGGGTCTGAGTCAGAGGAGACCTGAGTGCTAGGTGAACTAGTGCTTTGAGAAGGTGGAAGACCTGTAAAATTGTAGCTGTGTGGCTCTCCTGGGGAGGAAAGTGGGCATTAGTTTCTCATGCTCAAAAGATCCCCATATTCTCTGCACATGGATGAAAAGCAGAGAGCTGCTTGCTTCAAGAAACTGTTAAAAGCTTGGAAAATGAGTGTCAGTGAACACCATGAGAGAACGGTGATTAAAGATTTCCCCCTACCCTGCTTTTTTCCCAGCACTACATAGTTTTGGTGTGACCCTAAAGGGATTTTGGTGTGACCGTAAAGGTGTACAGGGCAATAATAACTGAGATTGAATTTCCTGCTGTTCTGGTTGGACAGGGGCTAGGGTTCAAGTTAATTTAGTTGAATGAGAAGCTAGAAGTGAATATTTTTGCAACTTTTGAGCATATGGTCTAAGATTTACATGTAGTGAAAGAACAAAACTTCAATCCTCTAATGATAGAAATTTTATTAAACACCTGCTATGTGTTAGACACATTTAATGAATTGTAGTTGAGATCAAAAAGTTACTGAATCATGCCACACAGCAAATAAGTGATTTGGGTGAGATTTTTAACCCAGGTCTGAGGGCTTGTATAGCCGGAGTGCTTTCCCAGGTGGCCTCCTGACACACAGTGGAACTGGGGCTGAGTAAGGCAGCTCTGAAATCTTCCACAGGGAGTGTTACTGAATTGTTACAACAGATGACAGAGGATTGAGCATTAAATTAGGTAACTGTTTCTTCCTGGAGGGCATCATTTCGTCTGTCTTTACATAAATGCATTGTTGAATTTTAAAATATCTTTTATTAAGGAAAGCAAGACATAGAAGACTCTGAGGATAGAAAATAACTTCTTATCAGGACACATAATGAGTTTGGGTTACAGCCCCAAAATCTTAGGGTAGAACAAATTACATAAAATAATAATATCTGATCCATTGCTGGCAGAATGATATGGCCTGGGGAAAGTGGGTTCTAATTAGATGCACTAAATCATGGCCAGGTTTGTTTGTAGTTATGACCTATATTAACAAAGAATTGCATGAATCTTGATGTAAATACACTATTATAATGTGCGTAGTAAAAGAGTGAGAGCTTTTAAAATAGCTCCAATTTATCATATATAAGCAGAGCTAATGAAAGCAGAGCTGGTTTGAGGGTAATATTGCCAAGAGCCTTTTGGATACCATCACTGGCAATCTACCACTTAAAAAAAAAAAGTGTTTTTCTTAAAAAAAAAAAAAAATTGGAGAGCCTGTATTTCATCATCCAATATGGCAATTCTTCAGTTACTTTCATGGCTGAGACAGCTAGTTGTCAAGCCAAAAAAATGATTGTGGGTTCCTTGAGTCCTCATACACTCAATTTCAATCTGAAATGCCAGGTTTCTGTAGTATGCTTTGTCATAAGTTTATGGTATCGAACGTATGTTTAATCTTCCAAGGGTCAAAGGGTATGAGTGGTTAAAAAAAGAGTACTTTGAATCTGGGATCAAACTTTGGTCTTTCCTTTCAGTTGACTATCTTAAAATAAAATTACATATATTTATGGAGTTAGAGACTTCTATATTCACATTCAAACTAGAATTTGCACTCTTGTCTGCCAGGCATTGTTCTAGGTAACATAATAGTTCTAGACATTGAAGCATGGCTAGATTCCTTTAGATTTAAAATATTACTGTTCCAATAAAATGGAGAGATTTTGTTCAAGATTTTTGTTTTCCAGATGGTAAAACTCAGGTCTGCAGAGTTTAAAATACCTCCAGTACTGAATGGCCAGTTATGTGGCAGTCACCCAAGTTTCCTGATTCTCATTACAATCAATTTTGTCATATCACACTTTCCATATAAATCTTTTTATTCTCCTTTTATGCTTTTGTTTTTTCCCTCTTAAAGGAGGCATTGGGGATTGAACCCAGGACGTTGTGCACAGAAAGCTCATGTTCTACCACTAAGCTATCCCCCCCCACCCCATACTCATTCTTAAACTATCAAAGATCTATCAACATGTACAGGGAACATTTCTGTTCATAATTAGGAAAAAGATTTTTATGTATTTTATAATCACGAAAAATTAGTTTCTTTTAAGGGAAACAATTAAAATTTGATAAGCTCAAATTTTTGTTTTTTTTTTTTGGTTTAACTTGGCAAGTTGAATTGATTGGGGTTTAGATCGTTGAATCAGGCCACATTAAGTTAGTGTTTACTAACTTGGAGGATTAAGTTGTATGATATTTATAATGGCCTGATGCACTTGGAGTCAGGTCTTCACCTGGCCACACACATATGCATAAATGACAGAAACAGGTAGATAAACAAGTGAAGACAGAAAAAAGTAAAGGCAGATAAGGAATGAGTAGGATAAGGCTCTAAGCAGACTCTGACTGTAATATACAATCTGTACTGGTGCCTAGATGATCTTTTTCTTTTTTTTAAATAGATGCAGGCACATGAATATTATATTAAAACAATTTAAAGCTGGTATAGGAGGAAAAGCAGTCAGATAGAAAGCAAGTGACATTTGAGTAAAATCTCTAATTGAAAACACTTTTTCTATAGTTCTAGTAACTCATCAATATAAGGGAAATGTTTGGTACTTCCTAAAGCGATGTTGACTTTTAGCCCCAAACAAATGCTAAGCTAAGTGTTAGCAAAATAACTGTGTTATCTTCATACCTTCTCAGTTAATGAAGTGAACATGACTGACACCTGCTGTAAACATAGCTGGATCATGTGAACTTGGTCATTTCCGTACCTATTTCAATGGATACATTGTCCTTTGGTTAATATGGAGCACTTCTGTTGTTACGCTGATAAGGATTATTTTATTTAGAGAGCCCAAAAAAACTTACACAATTTTTTTGGATTAATTAGAGGATATCCATTTAAGTGATACCAGTTTCTTACAGATGTAGAAGTCTACTATAAATTGCATCAAAAAAAAGCTAAGGCAAAGTCAGACTAAGTCATTTTAAGTATTATCTAGAATCGTGACTCTTAAACACTATTCAACTGTATATTCTTAATACTCTTATATAATATTGACTGCTTGTGTTAGATCTAAGTGAAAATTTGAAGAGAAATGGATTTGGGGATACAATATATTTCAGGCCTGCATAGATTGACACTGTTGTAAGGAACTGGTTGGTTTCACCACCTGAAATTGTAATTTCCCCAGGATAAAAAAATGTATATTTGTGTGACTGTTTCATTGTTCAGGATATGTGTTGGCAATTCTCTAGGTGGGCTAAACGCCAACCAGATGGTCTGTGGCAATCTAGCAGAAAGGCAGCTGGACTGCGCTTGTTTTGTATATATGACTTAGCAGCCATGTAAAAGGCATTTGTTTTCTTTGCACTTTGAAAAGTGGAGAAAAATAGAAGGCGTAGCTCGCATGCTGCAAATGAATACCCTGGGCTTTAAGTTTATCACATAAATGGCAAAAATAGAATTTTAGTCATATTTATATGTTTGTTAATGTTGTGTTTTACATAGATTACCTTCACAGGAAGAAAACAGAAACCAAGGGAAAAAAACCAAAACCTCCAAATCTCAATTATTTCAATTAATTTTTATTTTAAAATGCACTACAAGTTGGATGATTGAATTCCAGAAGAAAATATTTTTCCAAGCTTTAGTTGAGGCAAGTTTCTGCATAGTGATAGGTTTATTTCACCTATTAATTGTTATTATTTATTTCATAATTGCTACTGAGAAAGTAAAAGAGGTAACAGAAAATGTGCTGCTTTAGGAAATACTCCTGAGTTCTGGTGCACAGGTCAGTTTGTTCATGGTTCAATATTTATGTTATGACCTCCATTAACTTGGAAATCTTGTGAAAACAAAAATATAGAGGATAACAGTGACATGTTTGTGGATGTCTGGGTTTGTGAGTTTCAGCCAGACACATGCTCTTGAAACAAGGAAATGGAATTTAGCATACTTACCGAGTCCTGGCTCTCTTACTTTGGTATATATCAGAATAACCTGTGATGTGGATTTTAAACAGCAAGCAGAACACAGATTGTGAAGCACTGGATTTGGGATGAGGCCCAGGAGTCTGTCTTTAACAGGCATCCCCAGTAATTCTGATAGAGGTCATCCATATGTGAGAACTAAGCTCAAGGAGGTGATGAGTATGTTTCATTGCTCATGTTCCTTTAGTGTAAATTGTTCTAACTGTTTTGTTCACTTTACTTGCTTCAAACAGGTGCTAGGGCATCAGAAAATGGAAGGAGAGATACTGTATTTTCATGATTAAGAGAAGCATACATGGTGGGTGGGTATAGCTCAGCAGTAGAGTGTGTGCTTAGCATGCATGAGGTCCTAGGCTCAATCCCCAGTACCTCCTTTAAATAAACAAACAAACCTAATTACGTCCCCCCTCCAAAAAAAGAGAAGCATAGACTTGGATAAAAGTTAGGTAGGTGGCAACTGAAAAAACTGTTATTTAAATTGACGAGCCAGGTGAGCCATAGGTAAGTGGAAAGAAAATGGATATTGGGATCAGTGGGACCTGCTTACAAATTGAAATCCCCAAATTTCTGATATGGCTAGCTGTGTGATCTTGTAAGTACTTTGTTGTGCTAAGCATCACTTTTCTATCACTTGTATGTGTCAGGGTTGCACTAATTCTGTAACAGATAAATCTTGGACTTCCAGTGGGTTTAACACAATAAAACTGTGCTAAGGGAAGGTCTCCACACAGATACTTTGGGACTTGCGCTGACAGTCTCTGCCATGTAACAGTGTGCTCACCAGCAAGTGACTCCCAAGGTCACCCTGGACATTGACATGTAGCTGGGAGTTGAAGAAAGAATGGAGGATCTTACAGATTCTGACTGTGGCTATATAAAAATAGAAAGCCAGGATAGAGTTCTCTGAATGACCTGTAGTAAGCTGGCCTAAGTGACTTACTCTAGGCTTCATTTGCCTTCTGTATTACCCTTGATATGATGCCTGTGAGATGGTCCTTCCCAACCAACTGAATGGGAATGAATTAAGGAGAGAAGCAACTCCTAAAAGAGCAAGATGTGTTCAACTTGAGCATGCAAGTTTTGACAAGGCAGAAGGGTATTAATTTGGAGATAACTTCCTGGCAGTGATGTGTATGACTTGGTGCTGAGAGGCAATAGGAAGATTTCATGTGTAATCAATGTGTAAGCAATGTCTGAAGTAGCTATGGAAATCAAGGAGATCAGACGTGGAATGAGAGCACAGAAGAGGGTCAAGGATCCTAGGGAGTAGCAACAGTGAAGGGTGGGGAGAGGAAGATGGGGGACAATGAGCGTCCTGGACAGAAGTTCCAGGAAGAAGACAAAGACAAGAGAGATTTGGTGTATGGAAAATCTGTTAGGATAGCTGGGAAAAACATTGGTTTTGGCAAGGAGGAGGTTAGTGGTGATCATTGTAAATACCTCTTTGATTATGGTATTGAGGTAGATACTTGATTGTAAGAGGTGAGAAAATATGTTGTTGGGGACCTGTAGAAAGAGAGGAGGTGCCTATACTCTCTCCTTTGGGAGTTGATGTTGAACTAAATGAAGAAGTGACAGGGAAGACTAACAAGTAGATGGAGTAAGAAAAGGTTATTACTAAACAGGAGATTTTAATAGGTATGAATTTGAAGCCACAGATGGGTGGGAAATCTTGTTTTGTTTTATTCTTTAAATTTTATCCAAATTCAAGTACCCATCCCACCTGGCTGGGGTGGTAGGGGAATTCAGTCTCAGGCATTATGTGACTTCCTCCCCAATGTTCCCAGTGTTGAGCAAAGATCCCCCAGTGAGGACAGATGTTTTGCTGATGCTAGACATTCTCATTTCTTGTGCTCAGTATGTCTGAATGATCCAGACCTTCTCCTGTGAGCTCCTGCTGCTCTGCCTTCAGGGTTCTTGCAGGGAATGGGATGTGAGTCTCCAGTTCTTGAGTCCTGGAGACCTGCAGACAGCATTACTGCTTGCAGCCTGGAAGAATTCTGCCCACTTGTGCTTCCTCCACCCTCTCTTCCCTTTCTCTCCCTCTTTGGGGAACATACTAGAAACATTTCAAGGCTGGAGGATCCTTCAACTTCGAAGGACTTGTGATTTCTGCCCTGCAAGGACAGGGAAAACGTCAGTTAAGACTACAAATGAAGTGGGGACTACTGAAAGGATGAACACAAATGAGTGAATTCTTAACACATATATGGTAAGTTTCATTCTAGGGACAACAAGAAAAGCAATCAAAAGAATTTTAGGGGGAAGTGGAGTCTGGACGTGCATGATAAGTCACAACCCCCAAACTGTCATGGCTTACATGCCATCACCGTTCTTGCCCTTCTCAGCTTCTTTCCTTTAGTGGGGAAAGGCAGCTGTGGGAATTAGATCTTTGCTGAGAGATAGGAGTTCTCGATGTTTGGAGTTGTCTATGTCTTAGATGATTGAGAGGCAGGAGATTGCTTTATGAAAATAGTAAGTAGAACAATGCATTTCAATGATAAATTAGATATAAAAAGATACTTATTTTCTCTTGGAGAGTCATTCCTTTGCCTCGTTGTTAATTGTAGTGGATTTCCAACAAAAGACATAAGTGCTTTTGATTAAGTTGCTGTAGTGTTCTATCTGTGGTGGTGTTTTCTAAAATAAAAAAAATATATATTTATGCATATATATACACTACACAAGAACTATGTTGTCTGGGACTATATAAGGTGATTAAGTAAAGCCCGACTTTTAGTTACTTCCAATTTGCTTTGTTCTTGTTGTATATCAGTTTCATGTAGCTCAAAAGATTAAAATTTAAGCCCATTTGGTTAGTTCAGAGAATTGTAGAGGGAAAAAAAACAATTTTCGTCTCATGTTATCTCCAGAGACACATCACCTAGGTGTTATAGTAATATAAAAAGTGGTTGCAGAATATCAGGCTGTCAGACTTTATTAGCATCATTGCTTCATAATTGCCTGTATACATTAATATATAGGGAAAGATAAATGACTAATGTCTTATTTTTTTTTAACATGGCTTAATCAAGTTGTAATGTGAAAAAGTTGACAATTATTGCCATTCACCCCACCACTGCTGCTTTTTTTGTTTTTCGTAGCATTGGTGAGATTTATTTTTGCATAGTCAACCTAGATATTAAGTAATGTTTCAGTCTAAGTGATGACAGATGAAAAAATTGAGGCGGAATGACAGTAGGTGACTTACCCAAGGACACACAGCTAGGAAGTGGCAGGGTGAGGAAGAGGAAGCATTTTTCCTGTATACTTCCAATATCCCTACTTCAAAAGGAAAGCAAGGAGTAAACACTGAATAAAACGTCTGTGCTTCTAGCCTGTTAAGTTTCAGGATATAGACTCATTTCACAACTTTAGTTAACGCCTCTATCAAGGAGAGGTTGTCCTAGGACAAGAAGCAAATGTACTTGATAAATGAAAGAAAGAAAGCAGACTTTCTAATGAGTTGAAAGTAAGGCAGCGAAAGCCCAGCACTCCCAGCTCTATTGTAGAACAATAGTGACTCAGTTAACGCCTGAGGTAAAATACGCTCGTGGCTTGATTCCTTAATATTCTCTGCACACCCTAAATTGTAAGATATTTAGAAGAAAAAAAGATCTAGAGATCTAGCCTTGTAATGACCAGGTGGATAATCAAATTCAGTGAATTTCAACAAGTTTGTCATTGGAGGATGTCTACAAGTATTTTAGGAAACAGAAATAACATAGAGCTGGTGGGGAATTTCTCTTTCAGTTTTCCTTTTTCTTATGTCTTGTAATAGAAAGTTCAAAGCCTGGAGGAGAGAACTTCTGTTATTTTTTTTTTTAATCAAAGAAGTAACCCTGAGATCTTCTCTCCACTTCTTTCCTTTTCTTTTCTGCCTCTGATGTTTTGCAGAGTTTGAAAAAAGCTATCTAAATCCACTTTCAGCTCTACCACTAATTGGTGGCCTTGATGGCCGCCTTAGTAGTGAGGCCAAAGGTTAAGTGGTTGTGGAGTCTAGACTTCGGTCCTTTTCTGAGCATTGCTCTGCAGGTCAAGGCTGAATTATACGGACAGCATAAAGTTGTCAAGACAGAGTTTTCTAAACTCTGCCAGCCAAGTCCCAACTGCTTTAGGAAGCATTACAGTATGTGAACTACTATGAACCCAATCCAAAGAATGGAATTTGGGAAAATGTGCCCTAAGAGAAACTGCCAAGTGTTGTTTTTCATCCCAGCAAGCACAAGAGAGGAGTTCTGATTGTGGATAAGTAAGAATGAAGCTGGCAGGCAGGCAGGCAGGCAGGCAGGCAGGAGATGAGTGCTCTGGGCCTCCTTTTGTTGGGAGAGGTCCTGAATTAACAAAGGATACAAACTACTCAGTGACATTTCACAAACATAGGCAAGGTTTCCCAGGATGGGCAATAGCTCTTAACAACAAGGGTTATTCTTGCCTGGAAAAGGTACTAAACAAAATGAGATATAAACTGCCATTAAAAACACATATGTACTTAACTCAGCCTTTCCATTTATTAGTTGGCAGCATCTTCAAGTCAAATAGAGATGAACATCCAGCCCTGTTTTTATGTGTAGGTGGTTGGATTAGGGTTTCTCTGTTAAACTAACATATCTCCAACTGTAAAGTCAGTTTTGAGAGACAAGTGGAGACAAGTATTCAAAGTGGAACATGTAAATTGAATATGTGTCTCCTCTATCTGACAAAAATCTAACTAATTTAGAATTTTTAATTTTGGCTTGAGGCACTAAGGACTCAATGACATTAAAAATTAAGATAGAATCCTTGGATAAAATAATGGAGACATTTCTTTTAAAAGTGGGGTAACTATCATAAGGAGCCCAGGCAGGCTTGGCTTGAAATACCTTTTGGAAAAGTTCTTTTTTAGAATCACAATTGTGACACACAAATAAAATTGTCTTATGTTTTGCTGGCCAGTGTTCTCTGATTTAACCACTGAAAGCAGTCGCGACTATAACTGTGAGAATGGGTCCCATAAGCTCTAAGAGTAAGCCACTAGGTTGTATAAATGAATAAATAAAACACATTACAGCCATTAAGAAAGCCCCACATGTGTACAGTGTGTGTATAGCTTTCAAGGACACATATATCTAGGGATGTGCTTAAAAATAGCACAGTGGGTGTTCTTAGGGTGAAGGGCAAAATAAAAAAGGAACAGAAACTTGCAAAGTCTTACTTCAATGATAATGTGCCACAAACTGGGGACATTTGACAACCAAACTCTTAACTGCTGTGGTTCTGACAGAGAGAAGAGAGGAGAGTGGGAGAGTGTGTCTGGGGATGTTTCCTAAAGGAGTTAACAGCACACACTCAGAGTTGGAATAATCTAGCATCAGTTCTCAGAGGCTGCATGAATTCAGCTAAACCATTTAACTCCTTGATACACTACTTCCCTCATCTGCTAATAAGGATTCATTCTTCCATTTATTTTTTCAACAAATAGTAATTGATTACCTAGTATGCATTGGCCTAGTTTTGAAAACAAGGAGATACAGACCAAGACCCTTCTTTCATGAAGCTTAAATTTTCCAAGGAAAAGGCAGACAATGAACAAATAAATGTACCTGTAACATGCCAGGTGACCTCCCCTAAATAAGTAAATACATGACATTAGTGCATGGAAAGGTATAACATGGTGCTAGTTGTGTGTGGGTGTTCAGTTTCATATAGGTGATAAGGGAGGACCTTTTTATGAAGATTATTTCAGGTGCTTAGATTTGAAGGGAGTGAGGAAACGAGCCATGTAGCTATGTAAGGGAGACTGTTTCAGGGCAGCCACATGTCCATGATGTTCTACAGCTTGCTTTTTTGCTTACTAATACATCATGCACATCTTTCATGTCAATACATGTAGGTCAATCTCATTCTTTTTAATAAGTGAGTTTTTACTTGTATAGAGTGTAAAATGTATGTAACAATTGTATGGATAGTACAGTGAATGATTCATTGATTGCATTTTTGGTTATTTTCAATCTTTGGCTGGTACATCTAATGCAATGAATGTATCATTCTACACATAAATTTGTATAATTTATGTTTCTTTGTTCATTTCTTGAAGTTGAATGGCTGGTTCAGTGGGTTAGTGCCTTACAAACTTTGATGGACATTACTAAATTGCCCATTGAGCCACTATCGGCTTGATAATAGACATTCAGTTTTCTTACATTTCCCCAAAATACTGAATTGTTTCCTGATGTTTCAGGAATACCTGACTTCAATTTTTACTTGAATCATAGTTTTTCGGTTTAATTTCTTACTGTCTTATTCAGTGTTTCCTATATTTAACAGATCATTTTCTTTCTTACTCCCTGCTGTCAGAGATTAGATAGTTAGAAATTAGTTGTACAGGAGAAAATAATATCTATTAAATATCACTAAGAGGGAACTAAATTTTGGGGTAGATTAAATTATTCTGGGTACTGATAATCAGGAATAAAGTAGAATTTTTCCCTAGAGTATTAGTTTCAAATTTAATATAAATTTAATTGTAGCCTTTATGAAATAATCTGGTCTCATCAGTACTCATAAAAGAGCACAGTTTGACTCATTGAAAAATAGAAAACTAAAGAAACTTCATTAGATTTCAACTTCCTTTCTTATAACTCTCATCAAACTTAATATTAAATGACTAGACTAAATCTAGACATTTTTTTAACTTGTAAAGAATTTTTGGTGTAACAGATCTTTTTTTCTCAGTCATTGAGTGTGTTTGAAGTTCTCTTTACATAATTACAAGCCTGTCATTGTCAGCACCTGCAAAATGTACCGATACAGTAAGCTTTGAATTCCTGTTTTTTTCTCCATGCATGCCTCTTAGAGTAATGATTTTGTTAGGGAAATAATTCTGGACCAGGCTTCTGTTTTCAGTATCTATTCTTATTCTCTGTACCTGAAAGGTAGATTTGGGTGGTCAAAAGAAATGCCAGAACTTAGTTTCACTTGTTTTATAACTTTTCTTGCTTATTTATTCTGCTTTTATCATAATTCATGAGTTTATTGGTCACATCCACTGGTTGGGCCCTTAAATTGACAGTTCAATTGTATTTTTACTGTAAATATATTCCCAGAGTTTCTGTTGGTCAGGAATCCATGAATTAGTTGGATATCTCTAAGCCTGTCACAGGATTGAAATCAAGTTATTGGTTGAGGCTCCAGTCATCTCAAGGCTAGGTTGGATGAGAATCACTTCCAAGTTCATTTATGTAAATGCTTGGTAGGCGTAGGTCCTTGCTTCCTGTTGACTGGAGACACCACTTCTTTGAGCCTCTTGGTGGGGCTGTTGACAACATGGCAACTTGCTTCCCCAGAGTGCAGACTCTAGGGTTAGAAGTGAGCAAGATGGGAGTCTGTGTTTTCATAACCTAATCTTGGAAATGGTGTGTCACTAATTCTTATGTTTTTATACAACCTTTTTATTTTGGAAATTTTTAATTTAATTTAATTTTTAATTTTTCATCAAAGTATAGTTGATTTACAATGTTGGTAGTTTCAGGTGTACAGCAAAGTGATTCAGATATACATAAACGTATACTCAGATTCTTTTCCATTATAGGTTATTACAAGAAATTGAATATAGTTCCCTGTGCTATACAGTAGGTCTTAGTTTTTGCCTGTTTTATGTATGTGTGTATGTTAATCACAAACTCCTAATTTATCCCCTCACCCCTTTCCCCTTTGGTAACCATGGTTTTTTTCTATGTCTGTTCTATTTTGGAATACTTATGGATCATAGAAAAGTTATGAAGAAAAATCTGAGTTCTCCTGTACCAATGTTAGCATTTTATGTTACCCTGGTACATTTTTCAAAACTAAGAAACCAATATTGGTACAATATTGTTAACTAAAGACTTTATTTAGATTTCACCAGTTTTTCCATGATACCTTTTTTCAATTCCAGGATCCCATCCATATTGCATTTAGTTGTCAAATCTCAGTCTCTTCTGGTCTGACATTTCTCAGTTGATCTTTTTCAAGACCTGAGAGGTTCATGGAGTACTTGTCCTCTTCAGTTTGGGTTTATTTGGTGTTTCTGTCATGATTAGACTGGGATTAATAGGGAAGAAGACCACAGAGCTGAATGGCCCTTTGCATTCTGTTATAGCAAGAGTATAAGATATCACATGACAGGTCACTAGTGACGTTAACCTTTTCAAACAGAGGAAATTAAAAAAATACTTTTACTTTCTCTTCTGCTTTTAAAGTGTAAGACTTTTACACTATTTCCACTGAGGCTTCTATTACAATTTCCTACAAAAGGAATGAGAAGAATTTTACTGAGACAATATTCAGTTTCTGACACGTTAAACAGAACATCGGAAAACATTTTTACTAAACTTACATACCCCAAAGTAAAACATTAATTACTGAATTTATGCAACTCATCATAGAAGGCTCTCATACTTAGGATAAATTATTCCTGTATACCTTTAAGGCTTGGCTGGAGTCAGAAGGAAGGGATTATGCAATAGAAGTCAACAAAACTGTGTCCTTTTCTATCCTTGAAGAATGGCAGAGGGGAAAAAGGAGATAGGTATTATTTCATTTTCCTATTTCTCAATGTCCTCTTTTTGCCTTCAGCCCGGACTGGTACGTGCGTGTGCATCCGTGTGCATATATATGCGACATGAGCTGAAATGAATGATGAGGCTGGGAGCTCTTATTTGATACTTGACCCAGAGACCGCCTTGAAGGCACAGTTTTAGACAGGCTGAAGTACACCATGTTATGCAGTGTGGTCAGACAGAAAGGCCTGAGGGTTAGATTTTCACATGCGGCTCTCAGTTGGTGAGTATCGTGGATGGTGAGTGAAGCCCCAGCAGGTGTGTTGTGGTGGCAGCAGGTCTGTCATGCTTGCAGCAGAGGACAGGGAGCACTGTTGAGCCAGAGGGCTGAATGGGGGAAGTTAAAGACTTCTGGAGGGGGTCCAGCCAGGAGGAGGTAAGGTCAGGACGGGTCAGCCAGAGAGCACTATCAGGCTAGGACCAAGCTTGGGAGCGTTATCCCCTAACCTGCTGATTTAAACCAAGGTTGATTACAAAGCTAGTCACTGTGGACCCCAGAGTGTGCCAATCATTGTGTGCCCCAAGACCAGCAGAAGGTTAGGAAAATTCTCACCCCAAACTTGTGAAGGACATTTTGGCTACTGACTTTATACTTCTCCTGTAGGTCTGAACATCATCTGAAGAGACAATCAGAGGTGAGAGGTGGCAATGAGAGACTGAGCATTTCATATAGGGATACTGGCTAAAGTATCAGTGTGGCATCTGATTTAATCATATTATACAGAGCTTGAAACAAAATAAATCACATATAATTTCTCTCACATTTGAACTTGGGGCTCAGGGTTGTGGTTCTGATGTGCCTTGATCATGAACCTCTGTCAGTTAAGCCACTGCCAATCACCTTTGGTTTGAAAAGCCATTTGGCTTCTCTTCAACTTGACTATCCCTCCTGACTGCTGGTTTTGCTTTTCCCACTTCCTGAGGATTCTAAACTATTATCCTTCCAAATTCTGTGTTGTCTCTTGATATACAAGTCCCTCAGGATTGTCCTAGCCTAATTGGGTTTGGGAGGAGGACAAAAGAAGGCAAGATAGCTTCATGGTCACGTTCCTTTAGAAAATATAGCTCCCATTTTTCCAGAATTGAGACCATGATTTGATAGAGATCTAGGAAAGTATAGTAGGCCAAATAATGGTCCCAAGATGTTCATATCCTAATGTCTGGAAGCTATGGATCTGTTTTCTTTGGGACTTTGCAGATGTGACTGAGGGTCTTGAGATGGGGGGATTATCCTGGATTATCTGGATGGGCTCAGCAAGAGGGAGGCAAGAATATCAGAGGTTGACAAGATACAAGGATGGAATCAGAAGTCAGAGAAGATAGAAAATGCCACATTGCTGGCTTTGAAGTTGAAGGAATGGGCCATGAGCCAAGAAGTCAGGTAGTCTCTAGAAACAGAAAATGATAGGGAAACAGAACTTTCTCTGGAGACTCCAGGAGGAACTAACTCTGCTGACTCTTTCCCTTTAACCCATTAAAGCTGACATGGGGCTCCTGATCATCAGAACTATAAAATAATTTGTGTTGCTTTAACTTATTATGTTGGTGGTTTGTTACAGCAGAAGCAGGAAATGAATACAGAAGCATCTGTTTCTTCCTTCCTTTCTTCCTTTTTTAAGGAGACACAGCATATCTAGAAAGAAATAACAGACTCCTATCCTGCACCTCTCAGAGCAAACTGTAATACATATGAGAAACTAAGTTCTCCATTTATGGCTTCGGGCTTTAGGGATCACGATAGCAATCCTTTCCAGGCATTTCTGGGACCTGTGTTCCTAAAGATCTTGGACGTAGGTTCCTGAAATTCCCATAGCTTATTCACTCAAGAACTAAGAATTCTGCTTTCTCTCCAAGGTCCTAAATATATTTAAAATCTAGAAACTTTGATATTACCTTGGAGCTATTGGGACATACTTAAATATGATTCCAAACAAAGTGAGCCAATAGCTGCCTGTACTTTATGACTTTCTTAATTATCTCCATTAAAAGTAAGTAGAGTCCAGAAATAAAGGTTGGAAATTAAATACTAGCCATGTTTCTGCTAATAAAAATGATTTAATATTTGCAAATAAAAATTATTCAACTCAAAGAAGATGGATTTGGAAAGACCTTTGGAAAGAAAGGTTGTACAGGGCGAGCAGGTCACATCATCTCTTTAACCTTCTTTAGCCTCATTTTATCTTCTAAAAGGAATAGAATAAAATGACTTCTGAGACTCTCTATAGCTCTGAAAATTGTTGATTTATGCTGACAGTCATTGCTCAATCTGTTAAATGAAAATGCTATCAAGAAAGTAAGAAAAATTGGAATGCAGAAGCCCTTCTGCTCCACTGAAGTCAGGTGTCACTATTAAGACGTTGATAGAAGCTTGGAAGAGACACTGAAAGACTGAAAATATTGTCTCTACCCTTGCAGAGTTCAATTTCATTTATTTGCATATTCATGCAGTGGCAGTTCCCCCTAACTGTCCACAAGGCTCAGTGCCAAGGTAGTCAACAGTCTGGTTGACTGTTTTTGCCTTTTAAAAACTGATCCAACAAATTTATTCTGAGTCATTTCCACCATCTGCTGTATAATTGTAGGTTGAGGGAAGAACCATAGACAGCTCATAGTCTGAGTATGGAGATTCCACTTAGAGATGAGACTTATGGTCATACTGGCAAAAGCCATGGAAACAAATGCTGCAGATGTCAAAGAGCTAAGGTACAGCTAAAATGATAGCATTCTAGAATACTACTGTCTCATTCACATTTTCTCTCGCTTCTCCATACTTGGTAGTAGGATTCTTAATCCTAACTGAAATGACAATAATGGAGCACATATGCAGAGTCCTTTTATCTGTCTATGGATACTGTAATATGTAATATCTAATTTGATCCAATAAAAATGCTGCACAATAAATTAGAACAGCAGCAAGTGCAACTACAGATTCTATTTTCTTTCACACTGAGGAACCTAAGTGGTTTTAGTGAAAACCAAAGGGAGTGCTATTGTAGCAATCAATGATCATAAAAATCAAGTGTTAATGGCCGCCTGGGGATCCACGTGGGTTAGCAAGGGAAAGTGGTCAGAAGGCTGAAGATGAATGTCTGTTTAAAATACTTCACAGCTTTGTGAAACTGACAGCCATACTGAAGAGATCCTTTGATCAGAACTTTTTACGGAGGAAAGAAAAATAAAGACAATCAGGGAGAATGATTATTAAGCTGCAGAGAATAATTCACAATAAGGGTAAAGTATTGGAGACTTACTTGGATATATGTATATATAAGGGGAAAAAGGCCCATGAAGACTGTTTCTTAGATTAAAGTTGAGGATGGGGCTTATAAAAGCAAGAACGTCCAGTTTTCAAGAGGAAAAGTGATAGGTTTGTCAGTTCAGCGCTATTTTGTTGAAGTTGAATGTGGCAAGGCCAGCTGTTGAGCGCCCAGTCCATTTGTTATACTCAACCACAAGTTTGCCATCAGCCTGTTTTTTAAATGCTGATTCTAACTAATTTTAAGAAAAGCCATCACTCTAGCTCCCTGACTGCTGCTTCTCTTTCCCCCTCTAGGCTTGAGGTTGTGTAGTGGACAAGTCTGCATGCACAGGCTTAGGCTCAGCGAAATTTTCCCTCATGGTTCCATCAATGACCATGATAAAAATGTATGCAATTCCTAACCGTTTAGTACCTTCGTCATGTGTTCTCTAACTCCATGTTGGGTATTGCCTCCTTAGTTGTTCTCCAGCACTTGGCAGTGTGGGCAGGCAGTCTTAATCAGCAACATCCAGAGCTGTCCTTCTCAACAATGTGCTTGATGGTGCTTCTAAAGCAGCACCACTAGAAGGATAGTGGACCTCTTTTCAAGTTGAACTCCAAAACCTTTTTCCTGCAAGAGTTTTTTAAAACCTGCCAGATGATGATCAGAAATAAATCCTGAGAACAGGATTCTTCTACTTGAGGAGACTATGTAGACCAAGCACAGAGCTAGGGATGTGATACCGCAGTCTACACATTAAAAACTGCATTCTGAGTGAGTACTGAGCAAACTAACTTTATAGTATTAATCCGAGAGCAGGAATGGATATTCCTATATAGGACCAGGTGGGTTTGAGACAAAGCAGTGCAGGACACGTGGAAGGAATTGCAGATGGAGCAGAGTGTGCCTATCTTAGCCATATTGGCTAAAGGACAAAATTCTGTGAGGTCCACGCTTGTGGTGTCTTAGTCATTGTGAAGTATACAAGCAACATGTATTGGTGAGTTTATTGTTTGTGTGTGTGTATATATATATATATACACACACAGACATATATATATAAAATCAGGATATAACTAGCATTTCAGAATATGGGTTTAATTACGTTCCACAAATCTTTTTTGACATTTTCAAAAAAAAAAACCTCCACAGTTAAAGACTTCCTTCCACATATGCTTGGAAATTTAAGAGACGTCCACATTTGGTTTTGGAGGTTTCTCAAGCATTACCAAAATCAAAACTCTAGCTCCCAGTTTTGACAAAATCAGTGAGAAGTTGTACTTTTAAGCATATGTATCGATAAAGTATTTCTCTCTGTAGATAGGTTTCTGTTTTCAGTCCCTCACCTAAAATCTTACATAGCTAGAAAATATCTTTACTGTGTAACCTCTGATCATTTGTCCCTGCCCCTTCCAGTCACTATACTATTTAAGCCAATGTGCTTCCATTTTCTCAATCAGCCATTAAAGCCTTCTTAGTTTCTATTTAGAAGTTACTTTGTTTGTTTTCTCCTCTATATATGACATCTGTCCCTGGATACACAGAACAATCAGACTTGGCTTAGGCTATTTTTCAGAAATTGTGGTTGGATTTTTAATGTGGAGGAGAGCTGGCCACCAGAGGCAGGTTTAATGCATACTGGGATTTTTGTCTGTATCTGTTGGGTTGCAACCTCTTTGGGAGCTTCCCCCTTTGTAATTGGAAACAGTGTCTCATACTTGGAGGACAGGGAGAGACTGGAGAAAAAGGCAGGCCACTCCAGATTGGTAGGTGGCAGATTTAATGAGCAAGGGAACTTAAGAGGCTTCTCTTGGGTGGTTGCAACATGAGTAGACTTCTGCATCTGCCTGCCAAATCTTGAAGATTTTATAGAGGCTTTAACTGGATTTAGTCATATATATATTCTAGGTGGTTTCAACACCACATTACTAACTCAAGGCTGAGTTCTTGGGTAGCTTCAGGCGGGGGGGAAGGCAAATGGGGCACACACTACAAAGACAGGGTAGGGCTGAGCAGGTTCTGAATGCCAAGTCCAGCTTGAAGGTCAAACCTGTGGTCACGTCTTCTTGATGACCTTCCAACAGCATCCCAGAGCAGCCTGGGCTACAAGTGCAGGTGTCAAATTTCAGGTTTACTGAAGGAGTTCTGTGTGGTGAGGCCAGATGTGGAGGCATCATTACCTGAAACCTCTGAATTTATCTTGGTTGTTCTCTTTTTTGACTCCTTGCTTTGAAAACTCTTCCCATGAACTTGAAATTTGATGAAAGATATTGTTCTTTCATCTACGTTGTTCCAATTTTAATATAAATTCTATTACTTATAATAGTAAATATAAAGGAATAAATATAAAAATATGAAGAAATAGGAAATGGACTGTCATGAAGCAAGTCTAGAGAGACCTTTAATCTTATTGTGAGATAAAACAGACCTAAGCTTAAGTCATGTAAATGGAAAGGTAAAGATAGGAACATACACAGAAAGAATTATGAGGTAGTAGTAACTGGTGGAATGTGATGACTGAGGGATAGAGAGGTGGCAAGGATTAAAAAAAAAAGGTCCTTGGCTTGAGCTGGTCAGGACCAAAAGAGGAGAGGCAAGTCTTGGGGGGAAAGATCCTTTTTTTGTGGGTGTTTTTTTTTTTTTTTAAAATACATTGAATGGGACCTCTCCAAGTAAAGATGTCTAACAAGGAAGTGGATATACAGGTACGGTACTTGCAAGAGTCCTCAGCAACGACGTAATACACTTTCTGTTCTGTTCTCCTGCCTGTCTTTTCCTAAGCCTATTCCTGGTGGTTTGGACTGATCTTTTTACAAACTCCATCCCTAATTTCCGTTAGTGAGCCAGCACAATTTCTGGCTCCCCGTGCCAACCTTTCTGGTTTTTGAGTGCTGTTCTGCATTTCTCCCCCATCAGTTTTCAGTTGTTTGAGTAGAATTTTAAGAGGGAGGAGAGATATGTGTCTTCAGTTTACCATCTTGGGTTTGAAGCCAAGATGTGACTTGTGTTATTATTCTGCTTTTTGGAAAGTTTAATGATATTTTGAAATGCGTTAAACTTTTTCAGGCAAGGCACTATCATTTCATTCTACCAAATTATACTCTATTGTAGCCTGAAGGAGATAAAGCGTGACTTTAATAAAATGTTGCTTTCTTAGTTGTAGTGAAAAAAATGGTGCTCAACAAAGTTTGTCAGGCTTTTCCCCTTTTCTTCCTCATCTTGCCATTAAGAGACTGACAGTTAAGGATTGTTTTTGAATTTTTTCAAATATATGAAAATAACAAACATTTACAGAAAACATGGAAAAGTACAAGGAAAAAATGAATAAACCATCTATAATTCTACCTACCACTCAGATACAGTCACTGCACATACATGGATATATTTAATTTGTCTTTTTTTCCTACACTAAAGTATGTACATATGTATTTGTGTATACATAAACACACAAATATACATTTATAAAGATATATGTAATACAAATTCCTCTTCAACTATGACATATTCATTTCTCCCATGTATATAATTATCTTTAAAAATGTTTTTGTGATGGTACGTATACCATTATAGTGATGATTTATAATTTAATTAAGCTACCATTGTTGGGAAAAAGGTTGTTTTCAGTTTTTTTACCTTCATAAATAATTCTGCAACAAACATGCTTATAAGCAAAATTCCTATGCACATTTCAGTAAATAAAACATTCTACATATTCCCTGCAGGGTGTGAGGCCAGTCTGGTTGAGGTATGGAGCCCCCATGAATGACCAGGGTATTTCATTTTCTGACTGACTAGATGTAAGTCTCACCTGATGCTCCCTGTTTCTTTCATATGATGCTCAGTGATACAGATTGTTGGTTATAGCCTTATGTGTAGCTGCATGCGGTTGGTAGATAGTCTCCAAAGATGAGTTTCTACGTGACTGTACCTCCAGAAGTCTGTGGCATTGTGTAGACCCCATCAATATTTACTTCAGGCTGTCTCTGTGCGAAGAACGGGAAGTAGCGGAAGGGGTGCTGCGTGACTTCCAAGGTGAGGACAGGCGTCTCTTCGGACTTCGGAAGTGTGTGTTCTGAGTAAGCCAGCTAAAATACGTATTAAAAAAAGTATCCAACTATATTAAGAGTATCATTGTAAGGAAGCCCAGGAGCCTTAAGGAGCATAGGAAAGAAATGCTATTGATACCACTTTGTTTTCTTCTATGTATGAAACCAGATACAAACTGGATTTTGGACTTTTTTCATTTTGGCTTTCAGTAGACGGAGGACAAAAATTCTGTCAGTGGTGGACAGACACGGATTATATGCAGCCCCAACATGAAATAAACAAGTGAACAAAATTTTTAAAACTAGAGTATTTATTGGGCTCATCATAGTGATGATGAGCTGATGAATGAACTGGCATTCATTTATTAACATTTATTTAATTGATGGAGTGAAGCTTTACTTTGGGTATGAGGCACCAGTATTAATGAGTATGGTTAAAGCTCTTGATCAGGTAAGACCTGAAACTAGCTGTCTTTTCTCTAGTGACAGTGGAATTTTTTTCTCTGTACATGGAATGATTATTATCAATTATGCTGAAGTTAGAGCTGGGTACTATCTCTGCCTCTAGTGTCTTGTAACGAGACAATGTGATTGTCGTCCGTGAGCAGATTAGAGCAGGGAAGATGAAACACCAAATGAGACCTTTAACAAGACTGAAATTCTTTCAAGTCCTAAGCAATGGACCAGAATTGGTCAGGCCTTGACTAGAATAACGGGCAAAAGAAAGGCAATTTAAAGAGATGCTAAAGAGCAAGACTGAAAAAGCAAGGGCAGGATCTCCAGACATCTGATAAAGAAAACATGTTTTCTTGGAGAAATGAATGCGACTGGGAGATCCAGGAAGATGATCCTGAAGGAGCATTTAGATTTGACAGAAGGAAGTTACCAGAGTTCTTAGACTCCGTTCCTGTTGATAGACCTTTGTCCTGAAGCTGCCCTATCCTACAGCTGAAAATAATTATTCATGGAATTATTACAACAGAAGCATATTCATGCAATTCTTCCGTCCTCTTAAAAATAAAAACTAGGTTTGAAGAAGCAGACTAATGGACTATGCAGATCGAAGTTAGTCAAGACTAAGTTAAAAGGAAGATTTTCGCTGTTCTAACAGTTGCATTAGTGCCAGAGGCTGAGCGCAGCCTCTCAGGGGCAGAAAGGAAAGGGGGGAGTACAAGAGCCCCACAGACGGTGGTCTTAGGACTGAGAAACACTTGCTGGCAGAATTCCAGTTGGTTCTCTTAATGAGTATTTCTTGTACATTCTTTTAGTTACCCTTCTTAAAAAAAAAAATTGGGGGTGGGGGTTGGTAATTAGGTTTGTTTATTTTATAATGGAGATGCTGAAGAGGGAACCCAGGACCTCGTGCGTGCTAAGCATGCACTCTCCCACTGAGCTATATCCTCCCCACCTCTAGTTACCTTTCTTGATTTTTCATAAGCTGTAATCCATTCATGTTACTCTCAGCTATAAATCTGCCTTCTGAGCTTATACTTAGGACATACACTTAGAGACAGAAGTTTACCGCCTTCTCTGTGATGGAACCTTTTGGATTACTGACTTTCTGCTCACTGATTCTCAGTATGGATTTTTCAAGTATAGGAGGCACAAGCCCTTACTGTGATTTTACAAAGCCCTAATTATGCTGAGCAAGGATTGGATGTGGCATGGAAGTTACTCTGCAGAATGTAGATCAAGACTGATGAATACATGGCACAAGGGCTGCTCCTTTCCCCCCTTCTTTGCGCTGCAGACATTTCTAACAATCACAGGCACTTTCTGTGATTTAAGGTGTAGCTTCAGAATCCTCAACACATTTTGTGAAGCCATTGCCAATCAAGAAAAATGATAAATACATTAAACCCGAACTTCCATTCATGGCTCTAAGGGACATGAGAATTGAGAAATTTATTTGTAATCTAAGTCAGTTTAGGTAACTTAGGAAATTTCCCCTTTCCTTCCCTAAATGGTGGTGTTGACCTAACCTGTATATTGTGTGTATCACGATGCTGCTTTCCTTCTGTTCATTTGTAGGGGCCGGTCAGTCATGTGTAAATGTTTAGATATAACCTTCCAAGTTCAGAGAAAAACTTAAATTAAGACTAAAGAAAAAAATCAATAAATTTAATTAACACTATTATTGAGTGGCTAGTAATTGCTTTTAACTCTGCATTTTTTTAAAAAAACAGCTTAAATTCATTATTCTGAAAGCTTTAAAGCAAACTAGGTTTATACCTAGGTGGTTAATACCTGTCAGTTTTCGGGTGAACTATTGCCGCCAGATAGAACTTAATACATGCACAGCTTTAGCCATCTATCAAGGATATTTTAAAATTCCTATCACAACACCGAAAGATATCATAAAGAATAAGTAAAGTCAACAAAAGTGGTTTTGGTTTTATTCTTTGCTTGCGTGTCATCTTCTAAATGAGGCCTGTCTTGACATTATCTTTAAAATTTCCATACCCCCTCAGTGCACCTGATTTTCTCATGTGCGCCACTGCCAACCTCAGGGGCACCGTTGCCCTTACATTTTCCATTTTGCCTCTAATAAACCAAGTGTTTCTTTATTTTTATTTACTGATGAATCCCTGGCACCTCAAACCATACCTGGTGCTCAGTAAATATTTGTTGAATAAATTGAATTGATGCATCATTAAAAAAAAAGGCAATTAGGTAATTCTGAGGGAGAGGCAAGCAGTAGTTACCCAGACATTTATAAATTGTAGTAACGACCAAAGGTGCCTGAAGATTGACACAAGGTAAAATTTGTTTATTTATTCATTCCACAAACATAGGGTTCCTCCTGGATAAATGCCCCCAGTTAAACAAGGTTCTTTTTCTCAAGGATTTTGAAGATGAGAAGAAGCTGCAGTACAGTTTTTATATATATTGCGATAGAGACAACTAGATTTATTCCGTCACTTTGAGTTTATCTTCACGTAGGGTTTTCAATAGAAGTTCTAAGACAGACTTTGGTTTAATTTTCAATTCTTGTTGGCCTTTACATGAACTAAATATGTGTGTATGTGCTTTTATATATAATTGATGTGGAACCTTACATGCACTTAATGTGTATTTGTATACACACACAAATACACATAATGTGTATGGATATATATGTATGATTTGTTTTCATAGGGGTTGGAAAGAATTATGAGTTATTAACAGACAGCTTAGAGAATAAGTTGTCTATTTTGGTAAACAGTTTAGAATTATATTTTAATGGGACATCATTTAAAATTATTCAGTTAAATACTATTTTCATTCTTATTCACATGCATGGATACTATAGTTGAAAGTATAAAAGTCAGAAGATAAAGGTGATGCATAAAGAAATGATTTCATGTGTTAAAAAATTTGAGCTAAAAGTTGCTTTAATAATTATGTGTGTGGTTAATAGTAACTTCGTTTTTTTAAATGCAGCTTTTGAGCTGAAAAGTCTACCTAATTTAAAAACGAGGAATTCAGAGCTGGGAGGAACCTTAGAAAGTATCTGAAGTTTTATTTTCGATGAGCAAACTGAGAGTATAATTATCCTGATGAAAGTCTTACAGTGTCATCACTAAGGGGGAAAAAAACCCCCCAAAACTCAACCCAAACCTAGCATTCTGATTGACCATCTAGGGCTTTCTAGTGCCCTTTCCTATATAATTGATTTAATTTTCTATACCCTTTACTTTGCCTGAACCTCTGTCAGGGATTTCCATGGTAGGTGTCTTATTTTCTTGTAACAGATAAACAGAATAGCGTTAGTTAAATGTACCATTGAGGATACAATTACCTTGGATAACTTTTCCTACAAAACATTTCTCTAATGGAATTCAAGTTTTTTCACATTAATCTAAACCTCTTAGTAAATTTTGTCAGCAAATTACATATTCTTGGGTGAATTTGATTCTAGAAAGAGCTGAAATGCAGAAAAACACTGATTTCATCCTAAATTCATTTGAAGTCCTTTTCTCAGGAAAAAAACATTTACATCACTAATTAGGCTTTGCAGGCTTCTGACATGTGCCTTATATACAGATTGTAAAAAGGAAGCAATGGAATACCTATTGCATTAACAAACAATTAGGATGGAAAAGATGAAGCCTGGGGGCAGAGGCTGTGGACCACTTTTGTTATAGCATAATTAACATAACACTCAGCATTGAAGTAAGTCAGAAGATGCTTAATTTGTTTCTTGGGGTGGCTATGATAGTGATGAATAAGATTCTTGCTATCTTTTGAAAAGGTATTTGATCATGCCCAAAAACATGATGAAGGAAAAGAAATGTTGCTATTACCTGGAGTTTAGAATTGCTAAAATGTGGCAGAGACCTAACCTCCCTTGAAGGTAGTTTGAAATGTGGCTGCCTGCTGCTTTTCCTTTCCAGGTATCAGGGGTTATTGAGTATCAGAAAACGTGGTGCAATTACTCATTTGTTGTCACTGGCTTATTTTTAACACTGTAAGCTTGGTTGGATCCCTGCCCTCAGACACTCCTTGTTTATTTCTTTTCCATATTGTCAACAGTCTGACAGTTGCTTGCCTCTGCATTATTAGCCTTGTGCTTTTTCTTCCAAAAGATTATAAAGGTCAAATATCTCCCTAGACTAGTGAAGTATTTTGAAATCAATGAAGTTGGATTCAGGTAGCTCAGAAGGTAGACTTTGTATGAAAAAGGTTCACTGTTTCCTCTGCCAAAAGATTGTGAACACTGGAAGGTTTGTTTTCATGAAACACGACTAACTCACACAAAGCAAACTAAGTTAGCCTTTTGAAGTTCTCTAATAAGAGAAGAAATAATATATAACTGATACCTTTAAGGTACAAAACTTGGTTCATATTGACTGCATGGAAAGAAATTAGAAAACTCTCATTTTGTTTATTCAATTTATTTTAGTTACAGAAAATGTGAACCTTATAGGTAAGTATGTATTACGTGAATTTATGAAATTTACTGATGGTTAACGATCATCCACAAGTAATTAGCTTGTGGAAGATTTTATATTATTTGTAATTAAAAAATCAAATTTTACTTAATGGTATATAAGTGTATTAAGTTTTAATTATTAATATTAAATTAATATTTTAGTTTGTTTTTGCTTTTTTGGTAAATGATCAGTGTTTAACAAAAAAATAGTATTTCTTTTATAAATCTCCCAGCCATTATTAAATTGGCATTTATTATAAAAAGTGGGACAAATATTGGGTTCTATTTCTTTCTTTTTTTTTTTAAACATCTCTCATTATGTTTTACTAGAAATTCTACCACTGAGATTTTCTGTGGAATTTAGTGTGAGAATTCATGTCTCTACCTCAGTATATTTTAAACTAGTATTATAAACTTTTCTGGTAACCAGATGTTTATCTGAATTTCACTTGAAGTGTAGAAGCTAAGATAGGTGGAGAATTATTTAAGTGAAAATTTAGCTAAAGATAAAAAGATGTGGACTTAGAAGACATAAATTCTATACAATTATAAAATGGAAAAATTGTTCTTTGTGTGCAAAAAGAGTAATACAGGCTTTTTGATATCTTAGAAGTCTGATGTAGAAATGGATAAAACAGCTTACATCAAATGTTATAATCTTAAAATGGTCACTTTATTTGAAGTAATACATGCTTAAAGTATATAATTAAGATGCATCAACTTATGTTGCTGTCAGTTGAGACAACGTATATAACCTCTGTTTATAACTTACATTTAAGTGATTTGTAAACTATTCACCTTTTCCACATGAGAGATTGAAAAGACAGCTGGATATTATTGACTGTAAACATTTTTTTTTTATCGTAGTTGAATATACATAAAATGTTACCATTTTAAACATTTTTAAGTGTAGAGCTCAGTGGCTGTCCTAAGAATGCCTGTGTCAAATAGGACATGTTAAAGTTGGCGTGGTCACAGGAGGAGATGAGAATGGGGCTGGGAAGGAAAAAGCCCATCACACTCAGAACTTGCACAGAGGGTTACTGCGTTCCAGGCAGGGGGCCGGGGAGACCAGCAGTGCAGTCAGGAGGAGGAGAGAGGACTGAGGAGAGAGCTTGTGCTAGGCCTTTTATTGGGGTTTCTGTGGAAAAGTCAATGCAAAGAATCCTTGCTTGACCAAACTTTAGTGAGGCTTTTGAAATTTCCAGGTCCCTCTGGTCACTTCCTTGTAAAATCAACTTTTAGAACCTTTGTGAAGTCTGTTTAGCAAGAATTCCTTACCCTCCAGATCTGAATACTTTTGATATAGATACATATATTTTTGTGAGGGAGTAATTAGGTTTACTTATTTATTTGGAGGTACTGGGGATGCAGGCTAGGCATGCACTCTACCACCAAGCTATACCTTCCCTAAATACTCTTAATATTTAATCGGGTTCCTTATGCTCTGCTGTCCCTCAGGTGTTGTCCGATCACTGTGGCCTGTCTTGAGCAATAATTCTATTAGGTCTTTCTAGCCAGAACCCCCCTTAACTTGGATGTTTTCTCTTACTAATTCCCTTCCATTGGTCTTCACTCAGCTCCTTGGCTGTAAATTCCCACTTGCCTGTGCTGCATTCAGAGTTGAGTCCAGTCTCTCTCCCCACTGTAACATCCCACGGCAGCCGTTCCTATACCTGTTGTGATGGTTGGTCCTGGATAAAGTCTATGATACTGTAGCAGATGTCATTGAATAATTTTTTCTTGAACATAGGACAGGGTAAATAGTTCAAGATTGTCTAGTTGGAGTAATTTTGAAGAGCTTTGGGCCATAGGCATGGTTCCTACTTGTCTTGGGGTAATTAAGGCAGAGAAAAATGTTCTCTCCTTCTGGAGTGTCTGGGCCAGATACAGGTGTGGCTCTGGATTGGTTAGTTTGTGTATGAAAGTTGTGCTCCCAGCTGAGCCCTTTGTTGTCTCTAAAAATTGGCCAGCCTGGCACAGGTGGTTTCTCACAAATACCAGAGCATCAACATACAGGAAAAAAACAAGAAAAAAACCCAAACATATTTAATATAATTTGCCCTGTGATGAATGGATGTCAAGTAGGCAAATGCAGAACCTAAGAAAACACAGCATAGTGGCATCAAGTCCATTCAGTGTTGTGCAATCATTATCTCTATCTATTTTCAGAATATTTCATCTTCCCAAACTGAAACCCCACACCCACAACAACCTCATTCTCCACTCCACCCAGCCCCTGACAACCACCATTTTGCACTGTCTTTATTAATTTGACTTCTCTGGATGTCACAGACACGGAGAACCATACATTTGTCCTTTTGTGACTGGCTTTTTTCACTTAGCATTTCTTCAAGGTTCATCCATTGATTTGCATTTCTCTAATGATGAGTGATGTTAAGCATCTTGTCATGTGCTTCCCAGCCAGTTGTATATCTTCTTTTGAAAAAAGTCTATTCAAACCCTTTGTCCATCTTTTAATAGGGTTGTTGTTGAGTTGTTAGGTGTTCTTTATATACTCCGGATATTACTCTAATCAGATATACAATATCATATGAATGTTCCTTATTGGGAGCCAACAGGGCAAAACAAAATGTATTTTTTCAAGGGAACAATTATACATATGCAAATGTTGCCAATGATATATCTCAACTGAAAAATGAATAGAGAATACTTATTTTATATAATATTTTAAGAGCAGCACAAAGATCTCATCTCTCCAAATTTTTTATGTTTACCAAACCTACAGAGAAGTTGAAAGGGTACCATAAACACCTGTTTGCCTTTCACTTGGATTAATCCTTGTTTTCTCCCAGTATTTTCTTCCATTATGTGGATTGCCTTCTCACTTGATCGTGTCCTTTGCACAAAGGTTTTAAATTTTAATGAAGTCCAATTTTTTTTCCATATCCAAGAAATCATTGCCAAATTCAAAGATCCATGGATCTTTCCCCCTATGTTTTATTCTAAGAATTTTAAGCTTTTAGCTTTTCTGTGTTGGTCTTTGATTCATTTGAGTTAAATTTTGTATATGGCATAAGGCAGGGTATTGACATATTCTTAACCAAAAGACAAAACAAAAACAAAACAAACAAAAAACCAAAAAAAAAAAAAAAAAATTCCAAACAAACCAAAGTCTCTGAGACTTGAAATAATGTCCCCCAAATTGATAAAATTTCTTATCAGTTAACTGATGGAACCATGACATCTGAGTAGGGTTTCTCTCTCTCTCTCTTTCTGTCTCTGTCCCCCTCCTCCCACCCACTTCCTCCTTTGCTTCCCACTACTTTCTCCACAACACCAAAGTTTGAATTTAGTTAACATTTAGAGACTTGGAATATTTAAATTCATTTCCTTCCAACCTCTAGCATTCTAAGCTTTCTTCCTTTATATAACAACTCTCCTTAAGCCCCATTATAATAATTTTCTTTTAGAATTTTACTATAACAAATAAGAAATCTAGCTGAAGAAAAGCAGAGATTTAGCTCCTTGCAAGGAAGAAAAACTTAGGGCCTTTTTTTCACTTACTACTTTTCCTGTGTATGAAAGGATACTTTCACTAAGCCATGGGCTCTCAAAAGATGTATTTCTAAGTGGTGACTCCTGGTAGTTTCAAATCAGATAATGAGGAATGGGGTCACAATATTTTGGCTTTTACCCTGAGGGAATTAGGAGACCACAACAGGGTTTTGGGCTGAGGTATGACATACCTGACTTTAGTTTAGAAAGGATCCCTCCTGATGCTATGTTGACAAAAGCTGAGAGGAAAGCATGGAAGTAGCAAAAACTGCTAGAAGTCTAGAGCTGAAATCTAGACAAGAGGTGATGGTGGCTTGGACCAGAGAGGTAGAGAGAAGGTGGTGAAAATCCATCAGTCCATCAGATTCTACATGCATTTTGTAGGTAAAGCCAGTAAGAATTTTTGCTGGTTTGTAAAGCCAAAGAGAGGTTAAAGTTGACATTAAGGTTTTTGACTTGAACAACTGGAAGGAAAGAATTGATACCAGCTGAGATGATGAAGACTGTGGATGGAGCAGTTTTGGAAAGAATAGCAGTCCAGTTTGGTACATGTTAAGTTTGAGGTATCTACTAGTCATCTAACTAGAAATATGAAGCAAGCACCTGGAAATATGAATTGGGATTTCAGAAGAGAGGCAGCATTAGATATCTAAGTTTGGGAATCATTGGCACAAAAAAAATGGAAGAGAAAATGAAGTGAACCTCCAAATTTTAGTGAACTCATTTGTTCTGAGGTAGTTTAACAGTAAAAGTTCGAGAAAATTAGAAGGAAGCAGCTAAGGATAACTGAGAAGAATCATTGGTTGAAGTAGGAGGAAAACTAAGAATAGTTCACTCAAAGAGCTAAGTGAAGAAAAGTGTATCTGGGAGGCAGAAGTGAATTACAATTTCAAATGTGGTCAAAGGCAAATATGATGTAACATTGGTGACGTTGATAAGGGAAGTTACTCTTTAATGATGCAGGTTAAATCCAGAATGCGGAGAGAAGTTGGAAACAAATACAACTTTTCAGGTATTCTACTGCAAAGAGGAGCAAAAAAAAAAAAAAAAAAAAAAAAAGCTAGCTGGGGAAATGGGTCCAAGAGAATTCTTTAAAGAAATAATGGCATCTTTGCATGTTGATGGGAAAAATTCAATAGAAGAGGGGTTTGATGGAGAAAAAAGAGGGACAATCACTTGAGGACATTGCTTAAGTAGGTGACAAGGTCCTTGAGAAGTCAAGGGATTGGTTTTAAACATGAACAGAGAATTCCCCTCTGTTAATAGGAAAGAAGGAAGGAAGGTCAAGGTGTGAAGATGGAGGTGCTGGTGTGTGTAGATGTGAAAGTGGAGCTCTGTTGCAGTTCTCTGTTGATTGCTGAATTTTATCAAAGAATTAGGAAACAGGGTCATAGGCTGACAGAGCCAGGGAGGAGGTATTGGATGCTTGAGAGGAGACTAGAGGTGTATGGTCATCCTCTAGGAGAGGAAGTGGACTAGGGAAATACAGCATAATGGCAAGGTGTTTCAGGCATCTCCAAGACCACCCCTACATCCTATGATTTGCTAGGAAGACTGATTGAGGAGAGTTGTAGTCACTTCTATGATTCATTACAGCGAAGGGATACAAAACAAAGTCAGCAAACAGAAGAGGCACCCGAGGCAAAGTCCTTAAGAAAGCAGGTGCATGCTTTCAAGAGTAGTTCCCAGTGGAGTCACACAGGATGTGCTCAATTTCTTCAGCAACCAGTTGTGACAACACATGTGAAATGCTGTCAATTAAAGAAGCTCATTAGAGACTCGTTGCCCAGAGTTTTATTGGGGGCTGGTTTTGTAGGCCTCCTCTGCCTAGCATGTATTAAAATTTCAAACTTCCAGAAGGAAAGCAGGTGTTCAGAATAAACCATATTGTTTGCACAAACACTTGAGGCTCAGTGAGCCATTCTTATCGGGGAATGGGGGAATGGTTGGAACTCTCTTGAAATTCAAGTTCCCAGATGCCAGCCAAGGGCTAACTTTGCAAGCAGGCCTTTGTAAGGCTAGCAGTCTGGTAACATGGAATTTGTCCCATGATTGGATGTTTCTCATAGCTGGAGCTTTAGAGAGTGGGAGGGAGAAAGAAGCAATGAGGAGAGGAGCAGATGGGACACTGCCTCACCTCTAAGCCCAGTCCATGGGAGAAAGACAAGTATTTTAGAGGACTGGTGGGAAGCAGGGTTCTTAGGGGAAGTCAGGCTTCAGCTATATGCAGCCAGAAGGTGAGGGGAATGCTGAGAAGATAGGGAATATAGAGACCTTTGCAGTTGGCGGACTTTGATTCTAGAATGCACAAGGGTAAAGTGTCAAAGATAGGTGTATGTGAATGGGGGAGGGAGGGACAGGTCAGGAAGAGGAGTGATGTTAAAGCATGGGAAATGAGGAAGGACCTGAGAGTCTGAAGATGCTAGTGTTGACTGATGTCAATCAGGATGAACGGCACCAGGAGACAGACCCTGGTGGATTCAAGGAAGTTAGTGGCTATGAGTGTTGGAGGTTAGGGAAGGGTTGGTCTCCGGGCTTTTCTGGATACCTTTCAACAGAGCTGTAGAAATCTGGCACAGCTGGGTTTTATTCTTGAACTGATGACCTGGTAGCTGATGGAGTCAGCAGACCTGGAGTGGTCAGGATCACTGTCTCAGGAGAGGGGTTCAGTCGGTGCATTCCGGACCTCTGATGGGGGAAAGGTGACCTCACACGAGTGAGTGGATCTCCGAGTCTCAGCCGTGGGTAGGCTAGGTGTAGCTTAGATCTTTATCCAGCCTTTGTTCCTTAAACCATTTTTTGGTTGGTCTTTTTAAGTAAATGATAGTACCCGATTTATACAGCAGTGACAATGTGTGTCTGTGTCATAAATAATTTCACAGCTGACTTTGAAAGCCTGAAATACAGAAGGGGAGCAGCAATTGAAAAAGAACAGTGTCTGTTTTCCTATTTTTAGCTCCTTGATGTGACTGGAGAGACAGGGCCATCAAAGAGATGCCAAAGCTTGAAGGAAAAAGACAAAAGCTACTTCTTTAGGTAACTTGGTAGTGAGATTTTAAGTTCAAGTATGAATTGTTCATACACAATTGCAAAAGACAACATAATTGTCGGGCTGCACCTCGCAGACTTACAGGCCTGTGCTCACCCAGCATCAAGATGGAAGAAAGAGCCCGGAGTCAGTGACAGAGACATCAGCGCCTTAATGGATGGGGGAGCTTACGTGTTTGAAGCAAGATCCTGGAGCGATAGCCCACCGTGTGCGGTGGAGGGATGGCAAGACGGGGCAGCAGCGTTTGCTCCCCAGGGCAGGGGAAGGTTACGAGTTATAGGGGGAGTTACTTCAGGTTGGCTCACCGATTACCAGGGAAACCAGCCGAGAGGCACACCCATCATGGCCCCTTTGAGAACAATCACAAGCTGGGGTCTGGGGCAGGTGTGTGGGAAGGTCAGTCATGTGAGTAGCGTGTAGATGAAGCAGGCACTGGTTGAGCAGGGGATGGACAGAGAGCAAGAGGACAGCCATTCTGAGTGGCCTGATCATTCAGTAATAAATGCTGTAACCAGATCAGGTGAAATAATTGTGTAAGAGTTATTATAATCAGTTAAATTAATAGAAGTGAACTTTTGAGTTTGTCTTTGTTTAGTCAGTCCTTTGCATTCTCTTCAGAGAAAAAGAAAGGTTACATTTTTTTAGAGACTGAGATAATTATGTTTTAAATTAATCTGGGCCATAAATAGAATACTCCCAATGAGAAGACTTGTTTACGCTTCCTGTCTACATACTGTCTGTTGTAAAGGGTAGTGTACCTGCAGCATCCCCCATCCCGTTTGCTTGCCCAGGAGGGAGCAAAATTTGGATCTAAAAGCAACATCTAGATTGGATAGAGCAAAGCTTCTATTTATTTCACATACTTCGACCTGTGCAAATTCCTCCTCTATCTTACAGCACTGTTACATCATACCCAATCACAGGAGTACTGTAAGAATACTTTCTAGGAACCAAAAAATAGTATTTATTGACTTTGCTCATTTGATCTGTCTCCAAATGTTCCATTTTCTTCCCACTGGCAAGCTCAACCCTGTGTAACTCATAGTATTTTCTAGTGGTCAGTTGGGTTGCTTTGCAGTTTGTCAGCACTAAATGAGGGTGCAGACTAGCTTCTTAGTTAATTAGAAGACACAGCTGGTGCTGTGGCATTCGGGGTGTGGTTTCCTCTCACCATTGATTATCTTAGGGTTGCTTTTGAGATTTTCCCAACCTGGGACTCCAGAAGAAGATGTTACACTGGGGTCTAAGGTTCACAAGTACAGATGAGACCTAAACCTTAGTGAACAAAATATGGGTTGTTTGTGGAAAGGGGAATGCTGGGCTGAGAGGCTGAGCAGTGGGACTGGACATGGCATTAGGTGGACTTGAATGGAAATCCTGGCTCTGCTACTTTTGAGCTGTGTGAACTTGGACATGTTACTTAAGTGATCTGAGTCTGAATTATCTGAAAACCCTTCAGCAGACAGTGATATCATCTGGAATATACCTTGCTTGTAGTTTGTCTGATGTTGGAGGAAAACAGCTGTGTGGGTATCACCCCAGGAGTTAGTGTGACTGCCCTAATGTTACTGAAATGCAGGTCTGGCTGCTCGCCGTTGGAAAGCCAATACAAATAGAGGCTCGTGTTAGCATAAGGGAAAGTTTGCTTTATTCCAGAGGCCAGCGTCCAGAGGACAGGGGACTCCTGTTCAAAGACCAACTTCCTACTGCTGATGAGTGGGCAAGAGCTTTTAAAGGGGAGTTTCCGGGGTGTACAGGCAGAGGGAGGGGGCTGCGTGCAGAACAGCAGTCAGTGCTGACAGTCATCTTGAAATTAGTCACGTGGTGGTCTGACTAGCATAAGTGTGATTGTTTTAAGTACAGTTAATCTTCAGTTCCAGGGTTGGTTTGTTTCCATTTCTTGGAGGCCTGTTCTCAGAATCGTGGCAGCTTATGTAGTGGCTGCAGTCTGGTCATCATGTGGTTAACTTCTTCCACCTGGTGGGGCTTTCAGCATCTACAGCACAGCTTGAAGGACATAGCTCAGAATGTTACATATAGCCCTTGAGGAACTAAAAGTCCTTAACTTTGTTTAATGACTATACTGTTATCATTTAGTTTGGCCTGACTATTTCCGTTTGTTTCTGTATTCTCTTACTTCTCTGATTAAACATTCTCTGACTAAAGTCTTTCTATAGACAAGAGGCAGGCAGAGGACACAGGGTTGCGGGGGAGTCTGTCCTAGGAAGACCCCATAGGGGCCTGCTCCGTTTTACTAAGTGATGTTTTGTTTAGACCTGTTTTGTTTAGGGCCAAGGCTGTCACCTGATGGCAGTGCCGCATTTATGAACATTCTCATTTGCTGCTTTGGTGAAGACGTGTGACAACTAATTCCATGTTTGTTCATTTTAACAAGATAATTGTTCAGTTTGTAACAAGCTGAAATTTATCTTCCATCTTAAGTGAAAACTGGACACTTAGTTTTGAGATTTGTTCTATTTGAAGTTTCATAGGTTAAAAAGATCAGCAATGGAGTGATTTTTTTTTTAAACCATAAAAGTACAGTAATTTCACTGTTGCTTTGTGAGAAATGAAGAGAAAGGTTGCCATGAGACTCAAATGAATCTTAGGCTACTAGATGGGGGAAAAAAAAAAGCCCCAAGCCAAACCTCCCACCAGCTACAAAAACAAAACCTGCAAATAGAAAATGTTCACAGCAGCTTTCCCCAGTGGCTGGTGCTTTTCACTTGGTTGGACACCTCAGTAAAACCTGTTGAGAAAATAGAGCTAGATATTTTATGCCTACACACATATTTGGGGGATAAAAGATAGTGAAGCTCCCTCTTTCAATCTCATTTTAAACCCACAAAAGGAAAACCTTCAAATTATTTCAGCCCCTAACTTGACTATTTTGGTTGTTCAACAGTAAGATGTTTCTGTTTTCCCTCTGCCTGTCATTATGTTTTATTGTTTGTATTTTCTTTGTGACCACTAATGCTTTTTGATGGCGGTTTCAGAGCTGACTTACAGGGGCCTGTCCACAGCCTGCAGCCTTCTTTCTGCTACAGCAGATTATTTCTTACTACTTTCGGTTTCCCTTGGTCTGTAGACGGACTATAGTGCGGGAGCTGCTACTTCATCAGTTCTGTGTTTTTTTTTCCTTCCCTTTTTCACAGAACTTACTATGTTCTGAGGAACACTTCAGGGCTTTCTCTGTATATGAAAACAGATTGATCCTTTGCAAAACGTGTCTTGTTTTTCAAGGAACTTTAACCTCAGTGTTCACTGCAGGAAACTAATATGTATGGAATATTTCTCAGGGATCAAACTCAAATGCCTCATGGATCAGGCGGGTACCAAACATGTCAAGTGGGAACAGAACAGTATATGACTTCTGGAAATACATGCAAGTGAAAATTTAAAAAAAACTGCCTAACTAAGCTGTCTGCATCTGGTCAAATTGTTGATGACATATGTTGTCTCAATTTAATTCGTACAGTATCTGACTGAGGAAAGATTTTTTTTAAAATTCCCATTTTATAGATTAGAAAACTGCAGCTCAGAGAATTGAGCTAATTTGTCAGTGAAGTTTAGAAGCCAGATTTAAAATAATACCCTCTTGATCCAAATTTAATTAATTTCCTCTGCACCGTGCTGCTTCCACAGCCTTGAATATATGCATAAATTGATAAAACAACTTTTATCCAAAAATTATTTATTAGATGATAGGGGACTTTAAAAGCACTGGAGAGGAAGTAGGTCATTAACTAAAAAAAAACAAAAAACAAAAAAAACAAAAAACTTCCTCCATAGAGCTTATAGTCTAGCAAGGGGAAAATCAACCAAAAAAAAAAATCAGCATGCAATATATATTTTTCTATTATTCAGTGATATAGAAAAAAAAACTGGGAAAGGGAATAGAGAGTGTTGGGAGGATCAAATTTAAAAAGGCTATATGGGGAAGGCCACATTGAGCATGTGACATCTGAGTCAAGTCCTGAAGCAGGTGAGGGAACACGTCCTGTGAATGTCTGTCTGTCGTTGGAGTATTCCAGGCTGAGGGAACAAGTGAAGTGAAAATGTGCCAACTCCACACTTGAATACTGGAGATGGGAGGATCACAAATACCCTGTTATCAAGGGGGAAGAAGGTCAAAGAGGCCAATGGGGCCGGAATGGAGTAGTCAGAGGAGAGCAGTAAGAGATGGGGGTGGAGAGGTAATGGACTGGATTGGGGGTAGGGCCAGGTCATCACTGTGAAGGCTGGTTTTCACTCAGAATGGGATGGGAAGCCACTGGAGCATTCTGAGCAGAGGAGTGATACAGTCTGACTTAGTTTTACAGGGATCTCTCTAGTTGCCATGTTAAGAGTGGACTATAGGAAGCAATTGGAAAATAAGAGTTTGCAGACGAAGGTGATTTGGACCCCGGTGATAATGAAGTGAGTGAGAACTGATGGGAATCTGGATAGATTGAACATGGGGTGTGGCAGTCAGAGGGGAATCGATGACAACTGAGTCTGAGCATCTGGGAGAATGGCCTTGCTCTTGACAGTGGTATAGGGAGTGGGTTTGGACGGCCCATCAGGTGCTCAGTTGCAGGCAGGTTAGGTCAGTTAGACAGGACTGTTAGATATCGGAGCAGTGAACGCAGTTGGATATATGTATGTGGAGTTCAGGAGAGAGAGAGGGGCTGAGAATTTCAGTTTGGGAGATGCCAGCATATGTACATGGTATTTAAAGCCATGAGACTGGATGAGATCACTAAGAAAGTGGATGTAGACAGTGAAGAGTGAGTGTCCGACAACTGAGCCTGGGGTGCTCCCAGAGAAACCTGCCGCTTTAATACATACTCGAAGGCACTGAGGACAGCTGTGTTCAGTCCGTAGATTTCTAGAATTTCTTAGTGAAGCATTCCTTTCATAATTTTCTTATGATACTATTTAACCCCAATAATGTTTTGTTTTGTTTTCTGCCTTAAAGTCTATTTTGTCCAGAATTTATCCTGCTACTTGAGCTTCCTTTGGTTAGTATTGGATGATGTAACTTTTAAGAATATTTTGTATGTTTGAGAAAGTATGTTTTAGGTTTTCATCCTAAAACAGTATAGCTAGATTTTTAAAAATCCAATTAGTTTATAAAGCAATGTTTTATTTGGATCAATTTACTTTTTTTAAAAATTGAAGTGTAGGTGATTTACAATGTTGTGTTAATTTCTGGTGTACAGTATAGTGATTCAGTTATACATGTATATCCCTTTTCACATTCTTTTTCATGATAGGCTATTACAAGGTATTGAATATAGTTCCCTGTGCTATACAGTAGGATGAATCAATTTTCTCTGAATTGGAAGCCCCATCCATCTGCTCTGGTGAAGAATTAAACTTTTGTCAGTCTTGGAGATTTGCCCTCCCTTCCACCTCTCTCTTGTTAGTATTCGGGCTTTTGTGTAGGGCCACAGTGTGTGGGGATGATCCAGTAGCTATCAGTTAGCAGCTCATAGGGGTTCTTGTGGAGGTGTGGTGGTCCAGGCCAGCTCCCCTTCAGGGCTGCTGGGAGGCGGGGCATCCTGTTGCTATGATCTGGTTGCCTTACAGGAATCTCAAAATTCTTTCTTTTAGGTCTCTATAACTCTCTTGAGCACCACCAGAGAATCGGGCCTTGGTCTGCCTAAGTCCAGAGCCCTCAGACCTGTTTCTCTCTCATCCTTTGGGGCAATAGGTTGACCTTTCTTGAATTTGGGGAAAACGCTCTTCCTCTTCCTTCTTTCAAATCATTTCTCTCTCTGAGGCTAGAACTTTTGGAAGAGAAATGTGTAGAATTCTTGCAGGTTCCTTCTGCTTTTCTCCTTGCTGTGTGTGTGCCTCTACCCAGAAGCAGCGAGGGACAGAGCCTGTCACATGATTAAGTACAGAGAATGAAAGGGAGATAGGAAGAAAGTAAATACCTTCAAAAATGATGCTCCTAATTTCCTAGCCACACATGGAGGAGATTTGGGAGCAAATTCTAGACTCCATATTTTAAATTTAGATTTCAGGTCCATGGTGTCTTTAAAAACAGATTAATAAGCAAAAATGGAAAGGAAAGAAAAGAAAAGGGAGAAAGAAGGAAAATGATAGAATTACAAGGCCCGGAGTTCTTCACCTGAATGCTGGTGTTCCTTACAACTGGGAACTCCCTGATAATATACAGAGAAATAAGATGGCTGTGTATTTGAGTGTGTGTGGGGAACCAGAATGTGGGTAGAGAATTTAGAGTCCTAGTAAGATTCTTAAAAGCAGTGATAGTCTCCAAATTCAAGTAAAACAAAGTTAACGATTACTGGTCTAAACTGTTCGGTTTTTTAATCTTTCTTTAATTGCACAAGAGGGTACTGACAAAACGTGAATATAAAATATGGATTATTTTTAAATTACAAATTGGAAGAAAATTGCCATTTTAAAAACTTTGAAACATATGCTTTTGAAACCATACCAAATATCTCATTTGTTATAATACATACTTAAATCCAAACTTACATATAAATGAGAACTTCCTTTTACTTCTAAGTTTATGCTTAAAATTGTCTATAACATAGTCTGTTTAAAATATTATTTTAAAATGACAGTTACTTGATTATTTCTGTCCTTTTTTTCTGTCACTATAGAAATTTTTAAAATTATATTTAACCATTCCCCATCTTTGTAAAACAGGTTAAAAGGGAAGTGGTAATCACATACCGACCAACATTTGTTGGTTTTTTGAATATACATATTATATGTATATGTTATATATATATAGGTTTTAATTTTTCATTAAATGATTTTAATGAAGATATTTACAGGTATTTTGACTTGGAACATTATTCTTAAGATCTCAGTTAAATGAGCATATATTATATAAATGAAGTTGTTAAGTATTTGGGGGCAATATTGATCTTGTTGAAAAATGAAAATCAGAAATTTTCTCCTTGATATAGAAATACTGCTTACAGTGAACAACTGCTGACTTAATGTATCTGAAGGAAGAAACACTTCCTGTAAAAACATACTGCATTTTGGTTGTTATGTTTCTCATTGCAACTCTTGGAAGCCATCCAGCTCTTCTGGTTGGGTATTAAAATTCAGAGTTAATGAATAGATCCAAATATATCTGAATTCAGAACTGCTCACAGGCCTTCTAATATTCTGAGCACAGCTCGTGTCTGCCTCCTCAGTGCAAAGGTAATATTTGTCACTAGGTGAATGTCTTTAAACTGACTGAAAATAAATAAAAGCCTCATGATACAGAATTTACTTCCTGTGATCATTGAAATGCTACTGGATACATGGCATTTGCTAATGTTTGAAATGTCTTGGGTTTTATTTTATTTTCCTGCTGCTTTTCAGGCTTTGTTGTGATGATCAAAATTGTCCTTAACCTTCTTTCTGCCTCCTGTCTCTACCTCCACCTTGAAGCAGCCTCTGTAACTCAGGGTCCAGATCCATCTTCTTTGGTTGAGGTCCCAAATGACTTGGACCAACCACAGAGCAGGCTACTAGCATAGGCCTCATCACCCAGTTTACTTGTTAGATTTTATTCTTCTCCTTTTGGTTGCATAATTAATTTTGTCTATTCTTTGTGTATCCAATATAGACACTTATTAACCTCACTGCTAATTCATACCCTAAAAGGAAGAAATATCAACATGTTATAAACTACCTAACTACCCGGAGGGAATCCTTTCAATGTATTTCCCCCTTTGCCTTGACTGTCAGGAAGCTCAAATGTAATTTATTGTTCATTTGTCATATTTTCAGATTAGACCTACTAGTTTTATTACCCCTAATCCTTTATCACCTGACATAATGGTTTTCATTTAGCATATGTGTTTTTTTTTTTTAAACATTGTTTTAAATATTAAAAGGACCTCAGTTACTTTTAGGGCACAGGTTGCAACAACAATTATTCTTGGCTTGTTACCCTCTCTGGAATTGACCACAGAAGACACAAT